>NC_056549.1:16288410-16907243 GCF_910596095.1 Thunnus maccoyii | reverse complement strand
ATGGTAAGAAAGTTGTCAGATGGATCCTCGAACCACCGACATAAATGCGCATGGGGAAAGTGAAAGAGCAGGTCTTGAGGTGCCCTTGAGCAATGCTGTGAATCCCTGACAGCTATATTGGAGTGGCACAGTAGCCAACAGATCAGACTGTGGTTGTTCTGGGCTTCCAGGTGTGAATGTTTTTTTTTTGGGAGATCCAGTGAAACTTGCTTAGATAAATAAAGGTTAAAACCTAAGAATTTATTACAGTATAATAGAGCGTAGTGTTGAATCAACAGCTGTCTGACTCATCTCCACAAAATGTTATACAGTAAGCTTAACAAGTCTTAATTTGTATTGCAGGGCCATTGTGTTAATTGCATTAAGGTTCTTCATTTAGATGCCACTAACTAAATCTTACACACTGGTCCTTTAAATTTCTCCGGTAGCTTTAGTTGAGTAAATATTTCTTCAATTCAGGCCAACGTGGTTGGTGATCTTTGGAGATCCAATACAGTTTCAAAAGAGTTTATTGTGATTAGTTAACTCTCTCTCATGAAGTACATCAGACAGTGTAGCTGCTTCGGATTGAATAAGGGGAAATGGACTGCATGTCCAGACTGTGTTTTCATAACATTTATCCTGGTTTCATCCTGTATCACTGCTGCCTCTTCACTGTGTTTACGACATTTTATGATACAACCCCTGACCCCTGGATGTACTTTATTGCCATGGCAACATGGGGAGACCTCCCTGATGACTTTCCCAGGAATCTGGAGTAGAATCCACTGCTCTGATCTCAGATCAGTTCTTAGAGCCCAAGTAGTCCTGGGTACCACTGGGAACAGAGTCACAAACTGAACTCAGACCAGCTCTTCAGCGGTAAAGGCCACATGCATCGGTTCCCAGGCTGGGAGTTAGGAATAGGCAATAAACCCATCCAAGGGTCACAGATCTCGACATTATCACAACAACAGATGAAAAATGCTGGGAAATGGTGTTGTTTGATCTTCTCAATTGCCAACAAAATGACACATATATACATCCAGTGTTGTGTGGTAGCACTGGATTCACAAGGACTGAATAAAATCAAAAATGTATTGTTTATCACACATTCAAAATACTCTACAGTAAACAATTTACTTTTTTAAATCTCTGAACTGATTAAACAGCACTATCCTCTCTGTTTAACCTCTCATTTATTTTTACTTTTTATAAACTATCTGACATGCTTATCTGTAGTTTTACAAAATCTACTTAATTAACAAATTGCTACATTAGTATACCTATACCTATATACCTATACGTATCTTCAATTTATTGATTTACAAAACACACTTGAAACTTTTAAGGTTCAGGGAAGTAAAACCAAAAAGCAACATAACTCTTTCTATATAAGCCTCAATTCATTGCACAGTTTTAGGTGTTTATATTATATATATGGTGAATTGATAAAACACCAAAAACAAAGTAGCTGATAGCAAATTATTTTGACTCTAGTTTGACTTTCACCTCAGTAGCGTAAAGATACTGTTACTCTCCTTGATGCTGATTTTTAGTTGCTATGTCTATCCAAAATACTGGGGTAAGAAACTTCTCCACATTATGTCTATTTTAGGATCTGACTAGTGGAGCGTCAGCACCTGAGACTCCGTTTGAATCCTATCAATAACCTGATCCAGGCTACATAGGAAAGGATACTTCTGTAAAGATGTTCAGGAAATAAACATGTCAGTTTGCTATTTTTTTACGCAGCCAGGACTGCCGCATGCCTTTTGACTTCAGTGTGTGTGTGTGTGTTATCATGGATTCTCCCCTAATGACCCCCAACACCTTGACAGAGCCCAGCTGCTTGCAAGTGCTGATATGGAGGCTTTCAGACCTCACACACTGTTGCTCACCTGACTGAGTCTGTAGATAGGAGTCAATGAGAGTCTATTGTTTCATTTGACAGAAGATTGATTCAAATGAGTCACCGAAAAGAACCACATAAACACATCAAAGATACAATCTGTTCCTCCTTTAAATAATAAGTGCTGTCTGTCTGTCACAAACTCTATTATAATGAGTGATTCAAAGTTGACAATTTTGAGATTAAAATTGTTCTTACTGTGCTTTAATCATGTTATTTATATGTTTTTACAGTTTCCACCTAAATGTCTTAGGATTGTTATTGTTCTTTCTTGAACCTTCAGCCTTTTCTGTCAATTTCCTCCTCATCTGACATGACACCTGAGTGCGAGCACAGCACTTGTCCTCCTCTTCTTCCTCCCTCTGCTTCATTACAATGTGAAGTAAACTGCATGAGATCTGTTTAGTCTGGGCCACTTCCGTAGCAAATTGTCATAAAAATTACAAGAATAAGTGTAGAGTAGTAGTACAGAACTGGATTTGAGCCCAATTTACGATCATTTCTAATTCTAATGTTTTCAGGGTTTATTGATTTATTATTTATTCAGTTTATTATAATAATTTACGTGTTGATCCACTGTAAAAATATCCATCTAAACAAATTGTTTAAGTTGATTTAGTAGACAGAAGTCTTAAAAAGAAAAGCTCTCATACAATGGTTTTTGGCTCAACTTTGTTGTTAAGCCTCTTGTACAGCCTCCTTCTCATACACTTGTTTCTAGAAAAAAAAATCTGTAACAAGGGAAGCTCAACAAGTGTAATAATGCATTTTAGTAGAATTATTCATTATTATTATGCCAGTTTAAACACCAAACATTACTGTCATTGTTTGCACTAAATAGCGTTGTTTGAGTTTCCTTTCCATCCGTCTCATTACCTTGTAGGAGTGATGATAGTGCCAGGACATGTCGTCTTCTTCTGACGCATAATCCACCAGCACTTTACTCTTGCTTTTCTTAAACATAACTCCACTTGTCGTTCAAACAAGCCGTCTTGGTCTTTTGAAAAAAGTTGTCAACTTCACCCCCCAAAAAATCTCAAGTTTCTTCCCGAGCAGTTTGGTCTGTTTAGTGGAGAGATCGCAGCGACGCACCGGCGCACCGCGTTCTGCTGTTTTGGTGATTTCTGCAGCAGCGAGAGGAGGTTTTCTCCCAAACAGTTTATTCATTCATAGAGATGCCAGGAGCTGGAAGGTTCGAGCTTTTTTTTTTTTTTTTAATGACGCTTACTATTCGTTTCGTAACTCTTTGGCGCACGTTTGGTGCGTTTTTACGCAGGCTCGACCACCTGGACCTCAAACTCCTCCCATATCCCCCCTACCCCGGTTCCTTGAAGTTGCCATGGCAGAGGGAGGAGGAGGAGGAGGAGGGGTCGCACCTCTCATCTTTGGCCAATGCAAGCATAGAGCTACGCATTCATGCAGAAATAATTTTCACATTCTTAATGAACAGGAGACTGTAAAAACACGGAAACGGATATTTGGAAACATTTAACCTCTTCAGTTCCCAGACACTCAAAATATACAAATACATGAGTCTGTTTTGTGTTTGAAATATATTAAACTGTATATTTAGAACAATTCAGTAGTGTAAGAAGTGACCTTTACTTAGATATCCATTACAAGTAATTTATAGAAGTACTATCAGCAAAATGTACTGTATGTAAAGTATCTAAAATAAAAAAAATACTTGAAAATGCAGTGGAATGGAATCTATCATTATAAAATTACATATTATTGGATAATTATTACTAATGTATGAACATACATACTTTATATACCAATGGACATGTTCATCTTTAACAACTGATCAGGTTTAATATGTAAAATCTTAACCTGCAATGTAATTATTGCTTTCATATTCAAGATATCATATATAAATGTAGTGGAGTAAAAAGTACAATATTTCCCCCTGTAATGTAGACCTGATATATATATATTTATATATTAATCAGTGTGTGGAAGTACAAATATTAGTTGTTTTTTATAAAAGGTCTCAAACTAACTAAATCTTCTCAGCTTCCGGGGACAAAATTTATTCTTTGGTCAGTTCTTGAGTCCTTGACATGAAAACAAATGGATCAAAAAATTGTATTAATCAGCTAAAAGGGCTAAATAAATATGAATTTACACAACACAAACACAAAATCTAACTTTTTAGATTTTTAGGGTTTGTGATGATGTATTCAACTCAACTCAAGTAAACTAAACTCTCTCTCTCTCTCTCATACTCTCTCTCTCTCAAAGACCTCTGACGCCAGGGGAAACAAATGACACATTATGCTGGTGGGCTGACCTCTTAAAATAGCTGCAGTTTAGCTCTGGTTAAGACCACTCACCTGATTCAAAGGTTTATAATGTCCACATTATACAGTAAGTCAGGTGGGAATGCGGATTGTTTTAATAACTTGAAGAGAAAAATAATACCATCAGATGAAACAAACAGTCTCTGTTTTCAGAACTTTTGATCTTTTCTGAAGTCTGTCCAGAAAAGTAAATGTTTTTACACCGTGTGGTTTTTAGTCACACGAGGTCTTACACAATGTTGCACTCAGCGTGTAATCAAAATCCAACAATGTAATAATTCTTTTACAGCAGCTCCAGTCAGCAGCAATACTGCAGCAATCCCGACTAATATAGAAAACAGTGATTTGCTCCAAAACCGATACATACTTTATATCCCAAAATAATCAGTTTCAAGATGCGTGTGTATGTGTGTGTAATCTACACTGACCTTGCTCAGTTTGCTCTTAATTAATTACTCTTTTTATATGGTTTGGTGTCAGCTCTTCATTAGTGCCAGCTGACACAAACCATGACTGGCTGTTAGGACATGTCCGTCACATGTCAATAGGCAGGTCAGTGACCTTTGACACTGAAGGTCATCACTGAGTCAACTGTTCACTTGAGATCAATCCTGGGACATACATTCCCTCAGTATCTCTTGAGTGGTTATTTACAGTGTAGCTGGCCCTGGCGGCTGACATGCACGTCCCTAATCAATCCTCTTAATTGTCTTTGCCCTAATGACCAGTTTTTATCTCCATAGATGTGGGAGGACACACTGACACTAACATGTTCTTTGTCATACTGTATGAGGATGATTAATTATTCCCTAGATACTGTACCATGTATTGTAGATATAGTTAGCATATACCATAGCTTTGTCTTTTTAGCCATGTTAATAGCTCTTTGGATGGCAATCTGGATCTGTCAGATGGACCATTTTGGTCCAGACTGAAATATCTCAGCAACTATTGAATGAATTGCCATAAAATTTTGTTCATGGTTCCAAGAGGATTAATCCTACTGACTCTGCTAATCCTCCTGACTTTTCCTCTAGTACCAGCATTACGGTTCACTTTTTTGGCTTTGAGTGAAATATCTTGACAACTATCCGATTGATTGCCATGAAATTCGGTACACTCATTCATGTTGCCCTCAGGCTGAATTGTAACAGTTTGGTGATCCTCTGACTTCTCCAAAACCATCATCAGGTCAAAATTTTAGGTTTAGGACTAAAATAATTACGTTAGCACTATTTTACTATTTCATATCATTGCTGTCATTACTCTTGCATACCTTTCTTATTTAAATTTTGCAGACTAAATTAAGTAAAATGGAAATGTAGTTCTTAGTATGCCTTAACAACAACTGGATTATCAACCAGGCAAAGCCCTGGAGCCCCTGACCCACAGAGTCAAATGACCCAGACGTTCGCATTAGTTTGTGGTAATTTAAATACTTTAAAACTTTTTCAATCCACCATAGAATTAAAATATATCCTGAAATGATAGGTGCCTTCAGATGACACCTGATTTATCCCATTTTGTAGAGGGGCCCCACATTAAAATTTAGTTTTATAGTATAGTTTTAGTATAATAGTTTATAGCATATCTTGTCTTTTTATGGAGCATTTTACTGAATAAAATTGTGCGTATAAGTTACTGCAAACTAACTATTGATCACTGGTCAGCAGGGGTCCATGTCTTATTTTTGCCTTGGGACCCTCTACTGGGTTAATCCAGGCCCTTTAACAACAGCATGTCACTAAATGTGTGTCAGCATGTACTGCGTGTGTAACTGCTGAGGAGCATAGAAGTGACCATTACGTCACCTGTTGTGATCATTGACACAGCAGGTCACGTCTGACAAGGTCGAAGTGTCATGGTGGGGCACAGCTGGGATTATCCGACCTGCATGTCTTAGACGATCACAGATGTACTGTACAGTCTGAACTGCAAATGTAGGCCTGAACGATGTCTAGGATACCGTCGGACCTGCCCAATGTGCTTAAGTTCTTAATTGCTTAATTCTGCTTCAGCATGCTGTTAGGACAGACGTGTACGTGGCAGAAATTGAGGTGCTGTTTTAAAATGACTGTGGATTGTATTGGGGGTTTTTTTAACAGCATAACAGCATTTAAAAGTAAAACATTCAAATGTTCTTGTTTTATGATTGTTGACAGCTGTTATGTGTGAAGTGAAGACAAAAATTATCCATTTTGTAATTTTCTCGTTTTGAATCTGGGGCCCATTGCACAAAATTTGCAACATGCAAGCTGCAATTTGAAACCTAAGATCATTTTTTCTTCTGTAATTTTTGACACATTTCACTAATCAAAACAATGCATGAGTGTACAAGCCCTGTAGAACTATTTTGACTGTAATTCAAGAATGACAATCATTTGTAATCTACATGCAAACAGTGGTCACACATCACTTTTGTGAAACAGCCCCCAGGGTCACATAATTGTGTACATTATGATTTGTACATTAATTTCATCAAGATTTTCAATTACAAATGTTAAGACTTGTAGATAGAAAATCAGGTGTTTTTTTCAGACAGCATTTAGGCATGCCATAGTGACACAACCATGAGAAGAGCCAGCTAAGATTAACCATGACTCAACAACTATCTGATGGGATTCACAGGTCACCGGGTTCTCCCGCACAAACCCACGGGACCACATCACAACTTGTTAGCCAAGGACAGAGATTAAAGTTTTAATTATGTTCAGAGGCCAACTGTCAAAGATGTTCCTTAGAGACTCTCTGCTCAGTGCAGCTTTAATGAACAGTTGGTATCTGAACCATGACTTGAAGTTGCATCATAATATTGAAATTACCGTCTAAATTCTGGGTATATTTGCTCATTCAAGACTTTTCAGAACATATATCTGCATAGAATTTTGAATTTCGGTAGTTTTAAATCCACAAAGTATACAATTTGATCAAAGATGAGGAAATGAGGGAGAAACTAAAACATCTAAATCATGAGGTAAATCATAAGTGGGAGAAAGCTTGTTTCAACAAGAGACATATTACTGCAATTATAGTTTGACTTTAAACCTTTAAAAATTTGCAGTATGCACAATTCAAGGACATATTAGAGGTTGAGTCACCAAAGTCTACAAAAACAAGCCAAAGAATCACTATTATGAAAACTAAACACTTGATCCTTCTCAAAGTGTCACATTCAACAAAATGGTTTGATTTTAAGTTCTTTTTTTTCTCTCCCTTCTCTGTTTCCCTCCTAACAACGGCCCTGTCTGTTTTTGAGAGACAATTATCTATGATAGGCTCATTAACCGCTGCTCCCTGTCATAGAGGTGGACAGAGGAGAGCAGACTGTGAGACTAAAAGTCGTTGCCAGAATAATGTCAAAGGTCAGAGACAGAAGCGGAGAAGTAAAACATTCGAGAATCATGTTGGGGGGTCTAGAAGCTGTAGAGCAGGTAGTTTGAGTGTTGGACACCTGTGAATTTGAAGTGCTGAGTCATTTGCTTTAGCACACAAGAACAAGAGGAAAATACGTGTCCTTTCACAGTTGGACTTGTAAATATAACTTGTGCTACGTGCTTCATATCTTTTATACATTTCATCTAGAAAAACTATTCTGTAATTGTAAAGAGCTCAGTTTTATACTTGCAAAAGGACATTTTACAAAAGGATTATATGCAAGACTTGCAATTGGCTACCTATAACAGTCCCATAAGAGTGTCTATTTACGACAAGGTAAATTTCAGTCACACCTCATTAATTCTGCACCATAGACCTAAAATAGAACGGATGTGTCTTGGCATACACACCTCCTTCTTAGTGGTTAGTAACAAGCTGCCAGGTAACATCATGCATCGACACAGCTGCTACATCACCTGTCAATCTTTAAATTAGCCCAGGACACAATTTATAGCTAATAACCTACAAGCAGCAGCTAATATTATTGGTCAGTATTTAATGTTATATGCATGTTTCTGCTAATATGTGTTTGTTTGGTGTGTGTGCATGACAGCATAGACTCGTGTTAGCATGGAAGGGGCTGAAAAAAAAATTAGCCCCTGTGCACGAGTCGTGTTTTAATGAGTTCAAGGTAGAGAACATGTTTAAAGCAAGGCTAAGCTCTTCCGCTGTTTAAGAGGAGCCATTTAAAGGGAGCGAGAATGTGCTGCGTCACTGAGGACAGACACACACACGCAAGCAACCGCACAAACCTAACAAACAAATCCAGCAGGCTAAAAAAAGGACTTGTGCTTTATCATGTCAGAGCAGGTTTGCACGAGTGTGTTTGTGTGAATACAAGAGAAATGTTGCCTTGTCTATATTTCCTCTTGTCTTTGCGAAATAAATGAAGCAGTAAAGAAGATTAAAAATACATTTTCCAAGAGCTCCGGACAAAACAATAACCATAAATTAACAAAAAGTAGACGCACAAAGTGGATACATATCTAAGATAAAGTGACATGGTTTAACGAAAAATAAATGTTTAATATCCATGTCTTTACAAGAGTAACAACAGGTGCTTTTTGAAGAGTATCATCTACTTTGTTACATGTGTTCACTGGTCACACATCCTGACTGTAACCAGTTCAATATGAATACACCCTTCCAACTAATTCTTACACACTTGTGATGATCTGAAGTGGACATCCTGTCTTTATTTTTCAAAGTAATAATATTTTTTTCAAAAATCTTTCTCATAGATTACCTTATGAGCAAAAGGGATTCAGGGCAAATTTAAATTTCAACTGTAAGACTACTCTGTAATTCTTGCCCAACAACACCCCATCAATATTCAGCTTCATATCGATTTTATCCATTTATTTATTTTACGGATTTTATTATAAACTCAGAAATCAGCATACATTTTGCTAAAAAATGTACAGCTCTCAAAAGTGACTTGATATAATTAGAACTGCAACGATTAGTCGATCAATCAATTAGTAAATCGATAGAAAATTAATCGTCAAGTTTGATAATCAAATAACATATATACATTTTTTCAGGAAAAATGCCAAACATTTGCTGGTTGTAGCTCTTCAAATGTGAGAATTTGAACCTTTTATATGTCATTGATGACAGTAAACTTAATATCTTTTGGTTCTGGACTGATGATCCGACTAAGCAAGACATTTAAAGACATCACCTCATGCTCTAAAAAATTATAATGGGGACTTTTCATTATTTTTATAGACAAAAACATTATTCAAGTATATAATCGGTAGATTAAACAATAATGAAAATAACTTATAGTGGCAGTCCTAGATATGACGTATTGTATGACCCCCCCCTGAGAGAAGACCTCTATCTGCTTGAGGTCATAAGTCAGGATCGGGAACAGAAGAGCCACTATGGATCTTATCAGGCTTCAGTGTCTTGCACAATGATGTAAATATTGAGGCTTGAACATGGGCTTCTAGTGCCATTATGGAAGTACTCATTGACACGAGAACAATATTTGCTTTTCCATTTTAAGAACAGCATGAACTGCAGCTGGTTTATCACCCAGATACACATAGTAAACCTATAGTCATTTCCTTTACTTTACACAATGTGAGACTGTCTACAGAAGATAGTGTAAGAGGCTGAAATGCATCCTGTCTTTGTTGTTTTGACACATTGTTAAATATATATTTGCACTCTCAGCCTGTCATGTGATCCTAAAAAAGTCGGTGTCCTTACTATTACCATTTTTTTCTTGCACTTATAGAATAATGTTTCTAAACTGATGCACCCGAGGCAGAGCTGAACACAGGTGCAGCTGTACATCATACATACCTACAGAATATCAGGCTACTCCTGGTATCTGCTCTCACTGGATACAGGTATGGTAGTGTAAGATTAGGAGATGTGATGTTAAAACCTCCTCCGGGGACACATACGCTACATGAACACGCACAAGCATACACACACACATACACACTCGTGGGATTGAGCTTAAAAATATGTAAAAGACCTTGTGGATATGTCCCTCGCTCCTTCTCACCCATCTCTCTGGTAGCAAAGACATTCAGCTCTTTGTTGTTGGCTGTAAGAGACGGTAACAAGAGCCTCCTGAGGAGAAGGCACTGAAACAGACACACAATGGACCTCTGTATGTGTGTGTGTATGTGTGTGTGTGTGTGAACTTGGAGAGAGTGAGGGAGAGTAGAAGTTGTGTCTGTCTGACCCTGACTCCCCTCTTCCCTCAGGAAACCTGATTTAAAAACAACCCAAACGCACAGGTGTGTTATTCTGACAACCACACTGCTGTATATGTGTGTTTATAAGCGTCCACTGGTCAAACCTCATGCTAATCACTCTACAGTAAGGTGTTAGGGGCTCTCTGTTTATTTCCAGACATTTTCTCCATAAAGCTCAACTCTAAGCTCCCATTAAATCCACAGTGGCACAACTGTAACCCCGACTGGCTCCTACTGGGAAAGATTTGGACTTGTTCCCAAAGCAGCTTAGAGCTACAACTGGGTCAGATCTCTGTGTCTCAGCCTTGACCATGACTTTCTAGCAGCTAACTAACTAGCAAACACAAAACAAACCATCTTACCTGAGCTAAGTCAGTCATTTTGAAAAACTGTACTTTCAAGTAAACAGTCTACAAAACCTGTTTACAAGTGATTCAAGCAACATATGTTGGTGCATTTCTGAAAGCAATGTTGACTCTTAAAATTGTTTTGCTGGAATAGGAATAAAAAAATACCACTCATTCCTTAAAATATTTGGTTTGCTGACCAAATGCCACTGCTTGTGTAGGGGTCGGCAGGGTCATTTTCACTGGTCACACACTGCACAACCTGCCCGTTTGCACACCCTGTCAATGGAGACTTGTTGCTGCAGTGTGAGAAATGGCAGAAAATCTATGCTGACATCTAGTGCATGAAGAGAGTATTTCTTCTTTTTATCATGGAACACACTCACAGTATTTTTTTCAGTAAATCAAAGAAGACACAAACCAAACCTTGTCTGAAGTTCCCACTGATTTAATCATGCTTGCAGAACATTTAAATCATAAGGTTCAAAGGTGCTTTGTAATGCATTTAGAATGCTTCAGATCACTAAGGCAAACCTAAAGAATCACACCATAACAGAATTTAACTAACTATACAAAATGCAAAATCACAACATATATAACACTCATAAACTTAAGTGCATATATACAGCGAAAGCACCCCTGTGTCTTTTGTGAGATCAGATTTACCTGCAATTAAATCACAGTAAAACTGGTTACACAGCAAGTATATGATTCAAAATCACCCTTCCATTGTCAGTGTCATACTACCTGAACCCCCTTCTTGCATGTTTCAGTGACATAAATAACCACGCTTCTTGCTCTGTCAAACTCATCTGTGTCTCCATTTCAGGATTAGTGACACCTCTCATACGTAAGTATAAGCTGGTCTAAAAAAGACATATATCGTAATAGGATCTGTGTCAGGGGTCACGGTATCACTGCACTCGCACTGTGACCTGTTTACATGCTAATCTTTTCTTATACATTCAAACTATGGTCAAAACCTCTCTTTGCTTGAGCTAGGAGATTATAACACAGTCACCATCACAGTTTAACTGCTAATTTTCATTCCTTGTCGGTGATACATTCATACGCTGTCAAAGTTTTTTTTTACATTACAAAGCATTGATACAGAGAAAAATACAGGGGGAAAAATCTATCTATGTTAAGAGACCTTAGTGGTCATGCATCTACATCGATCTTGTCCAACAGTGGTGTGCAACTGGGTGAGATCTGGGTGGATTCACATGTTGGTTCAGGTGGTCTCCAGGGTGGTTGTCCTGGCTCCTCTGCCTGACAACAACTCAGCAATGCTTAGTGTCAATCCAGCTAAATGTCTCCCAGTCCAGCTCAAAACACAGGCTGGTAGCACCCAATGACATATGCTACTAATCTCATTCAGCATCAAAGTGATATGTACACGATTATGTACAGGATATATACACAAAATAAGTGCAAAGAAGCAGTGTTTACATATCAAACGTCATTTTTTATCTTTCTGTCTGAATATTTTCTCTGTGCATTGTCAGTAGTGCAGCCAAACAGGTTAAGAGTAATTCAGTCTTTTGTTATACTGGAAAGAGATATCAGGAGGTCAAGAACTCATACTCTCAAGTCCAGAATCAGGAATCAAAACAGGAAACACAATGTCTTGATTCACTGACTTGAAGATGCTTCTGATGTGATGTCTTTCTCCATTTCTCTCTTGTGCAATCTTACCAAATAAAATACAAAAAGAACAAACAGGTCACGCCACTGGCTGTCCTCCCAAAGAGGAGGGACCTGGGAGCTCTATGTTACAACATGGAAATTGCCAAAATGCCAGAGGGAAAGTAATAATGATTAAAAGATTGAGGATTTTGGAAGAGATTTCTTGAGCCTCAGCTCAGCGGGGTCTTAAAAAATAACTTTAGTTTAATGCTTTAATAAATTTGTTCTTATGATTTAACCTGTGAATCAAATTTTGAAGGTCAGCTCTGACTGAATACTCCCATGGTAAGGCACGGGATCGTGGGGAGGGACAACGGTTCAAGTGCAATGTCGACCAAGTTCAGCAGAAACATCAAAAGCTGCCTTTCTGTTTCTCTGCTTGTCAGTCACACTCAATCCAGTGGAGGGAAAAAACCTGTGATGTGCTTAAAAGGAGAGGTGGTTTTAAAATGGGGAGACTACTTTTACTGCACAAGCAGAGCCTTAAGGCAACAATCTTAACTCAAACACAACAAAATCATAATGAAATCCAGAACAAGGGTGAGATTAAACTTGAACCACACAGAAGGGATTAATGATTGGGATGCACAGAGAAAAACAACAGAAACAAAGAACCTGGTAGCATTGCTTCTCTCAATTTTGTTCGTTTTTTGATGTTGTTGTTCAATGTGTGTGTGTGTGTGTGTGTGTGTGTGTGTGTGTGTGTTTGTGTGTGTGCATGTGCTCCACGTCCTCCGTCCATCTCATCTAAAGAGGTGACTCGATGGTTTGTAGTGCATGGTGAGTTGACGGGAGCTGTAGCCGGACATGCCGACGCCCATGAGACCCATCAGGATGGCCATGCGTTGCATCACAGGGCCCTCCCGGCTCTGCAGCACAGTCTGGGCTGCCTGAGTCTGAAAGAGAGAGCAGGGGTCACAACCCTCGTAGCTGCGACAACTACCACTACCACCACCACCAGGCACAATCATCACCAGGGACAATGATGACCATGACAGTGTGTCAGCAATGTTCCTCCTGGCTCTGGCCATGGTAGAGTCCTTAAAGAGGTGATCCTAATCACACACCTGTCTCATTGCAGCGATGGTCGTACCATAAGGGAAGAGCTGCAATAGAATCTCCATTTTCATAAGTTTCAGTATGTATTCACCAACCCATACAGTTATTTCTTGTGTCAGTCCTCTGCAGGTTTGTAGAGAATGGACATCTCAAAATTTTGAGCCAGTCCAAGACATGTCTTAAAGTCCCATATATATTTAGTTATTCTCTTAGATAATCACTGTCATTGTTTGTTACTTGCTGAACAATGAAACCCATGTGTCTCCAAATTTGGTGACTTTGAATTTTTCAGATAAACCGAAGGAATAATTGTACTGACAAACCTCTCATACTTCTAAGGCTAAATAAAAAAAAACCCCAATGGATTATCTGAAAAATGCATTGCCACAAAGCTGTAAACAGGGCTGTTTTTCGCAGCTCATGAAACGTTGACAGTTCACAGAAAACAACAAAATGTTCATTTGTGACTCATAAAAGCGCACAAAAGGTTTTACCATTTGAGTTTTGTTTATACAAATGACATAGATCCTGACCTATTATATGTACCAGTAAGTATTATCTAACGTGAACACTGATGAGCTGAGACACAAATAATGAGGATTGACGCTGCCCATTTTTAAATAACAAACACAAGCCATAGGTGTCTAAATGCAGCTGCAGGCTTCTGAAATACCCACCAGGATGACTGGGAACATGGATCTCGTGCTATTCCTCTGGAGATCCAATTAGAGGGCATTTACCTGACCCTGGGGAGCTAAGGCATCTCTGATTCAAATCCATTCAAAAACAGGCTGCTGTAATCCTCTATTCTAAATCCTGACATGACACAAACACACACAAATGGGCACTTTGTGCCCAGTGCTGAGTCAATGGCATTGGTTCGCAATGAGCTTTCAGAGCAGAAAAATGATACAATTCAAGGCAAATCTAATATCTGCTTAAGTTGACATTTTCTTTGGGTATGCATAAGAAGGTTTAACTCATACATTTAACACATCCAAAGGCATAATATGTAAAATCTACCCCTTGAGGTTCTGTTTTACAGTAATAAAACACCAACTGTTCACTGAAACAGTATAAACAGGGGGAAAAAGGGCATGGGCTGTAGATCTCAACAGTTGTTTGTTATTAGAGGCTCTAATGGAATTTGCTCCACTGTTGCACCACTGCAGATGTCCCTTGATGTCTAAAACTAATCATTAATCTATCTAAAGAAGAAAATCACCCTAAAGCATCTTACGCACCTGGAGGTATCTAATATATCCAGGGGTCAGTCGAGGGATGCGAAAAAACATTGTTGTTTTCTCCAGTGCTTCACAGCTGAGACCACAAAAACCTCCTCTGCAACCAGCCCTCAGGACTTTCTGCTAGGCAACTTTATCGCCGTGAGTCCCTTTGCTTTCTCGCCCTCCGTGTCTCTCTGGCCTCGGTCTCCTCCACTAGAATGAATGTAGCAGCAGCAGCAGATCTCTCCTGTGTCCAAAGACACACACACACACACACAAACTTGTCACTCCCTCACTCAGATACTCAGACACACACCTGCACTTTGATGATCTCCCTAGAGACAGTCCAGTCCCTATAGGAAGTATATAAAGCCGTGGCTTCATTGCATAAGCTGGTCACGTGGTGTTGGCCTGTGTTCGTGTGTAGGTGCCATTTGTGTCAGCCGAGGATTAGCAGAGCCACTGGAGTTGTGGTGGATTAATATACCTGTGAGAGATGTTCTAAGTTCACTGGCCACCAATTATGTGGGAAATAAACACATAACCCCATCAACGGATGACAAAGAAACAGTGTAATGACGTCTGTCGAGGTCACAGAGAGTCAGGCTGACAATTAGGGACAATTAAAAGGCAAACTGCATTGTATCAATGGTACAGAGGGTTCTGGCACAGGTGTCTATAGGCATAAGAGAAGCAAAAATATATATTCTCATATCTTATATCAGTTATGGTTCATCCATCCGTTTTCTATACCTTTACCTGTTCAGGTTCATGAGTGTGCTGAAGTCTCTCCCAGCATGGACTGGTTGAAAGGCAGGAAAACCTCCCAGAGAAGTCCCTCTGACATGGCTGGACACAGAAACACATTAACACACACATTTTTATGTATGTGCATTCAATTAACCTGATCTTGTGTTTGTATTTTTTTTAAAACTCTGCACTACTTGATTTATTGTTTGTCTAACCAGAAGATACAATACAAATAACACATGATATAACTACTACACCGTAGCATAACTACTGTGTACAATATCTGCAAGTGCTGCAAGTAAGTCAAATGTACTTTATGAAAGGGTGAAGCCAGAAACACACTCTGTGAACACAAGCTGTAAGACTTTGTGTTCTAATTGAAAACACATAGCCTCTCCAGCATCCTGTTCAAACCAATCCTGCCCTCTAATGCAGATTGTAAAAGTGCAATACAATAATTGGAAATTTGTCTAATAATTGTGGGATTAATAAAGTTGTTTGTTTTTGTATTGCAGGGTATTGTAAGAATTATTGTCAGGAAGCAGAGCTTGGCTGCTTCCTTGGGTTATCTCTTGGGTGTCACGGAAACGGGGAACTGACACTGTTTCTTCTAAGAAGGATTTCACAGACTCATCAAAGAAGGCATGCGACGCACTGACAGGTTTGACTAAAGCCGCATCACGAAAAGAACAACATTTCCTGGAAACCTAATAAACCTACAGTCACTGCCTTGTTCAGCACTCACACATTGAAAATACACCATGAAGATTATAAATTAAGCCTGTAGAGGAAAAATAACTTTCACTCAAGGTGCAGACAGTCTAGAGCCACAAAGGTTATGCTGACATGTTCCTGAGTGCTTCAATTTCTCACAGTAAGCATAGACAAATATTTTCACAAACCATTGTACCAAGCACCATTGGAAATAGGCCAGTAATTGTTTTAATGGACAGCTCAGGATCCCTTAACTCACATGCCATGAGCTGATTAGCCCAATCTTACAGAAGTGCAAGAATGATTAAAAGAAAATCTAATCACTTAATTGCACAAAAGACAATGAAATTCAAGTCTTATCCAAATTAATCTAAGCTAATGTTATTCTTGGGCACAAGAAAATACAAGCCCCTTGATTGTTCCATTAAAAACAAAGACTTCAAGTGTCTGCGTTGACAATAGTATGAAGTTATCATAATTACTTTAGTGTGGTACTTATCAAGGATTGTTTAACAGATTTTTTAATACTATACTCACCTGGATTTATATATATATATATATATATATATATATATATATATATATATATATATATATATATGTATAAATAGATTTTTATATAGAGATTATTTATATCGAGATTATATATATACATTTATACATTATAATTTAAGTTACAATTATAAAATAATCCAAGCATGGATTTTATTTCATTTTTTAATTAAATTTAATTTAATTTTATTTTGTTTTTTTTTTATCTTATTTTATTTTATTTTATTTTATCTTATCTTACCTTATTTTATTTTATTTGAATGAATGCATGAATTTATGCTCCATACTAGCCTACAGCATTTATAGCGTAAGCTAGTTTGCAATGCCCGTGCCTAGATGCTTTTAAATTACATAAAAAATGGTTAAAAACAAATAAATAAATAGAATAAATAAATGAAATAAACAAGTGAAATAAATTGAAATTATTTGTTTATAAAAAAAAAAACACACAGGCACTTCTGTAGACAGTTCTTACGTCACGAGCATCATTAATACGTGCCGTCCAATACAGAAGGACCCCTGGACGCTGTAAATTACAACGCGGGCTAATGTAAACTTCAAAAAACTGCGTATTTACCGCCAAAGTTTCCATGAAATCAAAAAAATTAACTGGGAAATATTGAAGCTCACATGGAGTTAACGTCCTTTCGATGCTGTCTCACCACAGAGGAGTGAAGTTTTCCTTCTGAGCTGGTAAAAAAAACTAGCTGGCTAAGCTAACAGCTAAAGCTGGTAGCTGATAGCTGCGCAGTTTCGTTTCACAGAAAACACCCACTTGACACTAAACTGTTTACTTTAGCCGAGTTATCCTGCAGAAATATATCTTTGGAGAGTGGTATGGACCGACTTTGCCTCATTTTAATGTCTGACTGCTGCTAACTACAACATAACCAAGAGGTAAAGGTTCATATTAAGACCAGGTTTTCTCAGGTTTTGAGATTGTAACTTTATAATCGTCAAGTTGTGGTTACGTGGAGGATCGAGGGTTGTGAAAGTACAGCCATGTCATATGTCGAGTAGCTCCAGTCTGCACTTCTCATGAACATAATGTTCAAACATGAGAGGCACAAACTGAGGCTCAATGTCCAAGATAACCAAGTGATAATAAGTCATTTTTGATGGCTGTGTTGTGTTTTCCTACTACAGAAATCACTACTGTCACCTAACACCTAAGCATACATATTTTGTTAATGTTGTGAATTACTGCAATTCTTCAAACTTGAATCCCTTATGAAACAGCAAAGAATAAAGTATGTTTGCACTATTTCCACCTTCAAGAACATTTTTTAGATCAGAGCTGAGTAATATTGATGGCACTGTTGTAGTGTCTTTCTTGTTTTCCTGTTTTCATACACACGGTTTGTACACGTTGAGTATACTTCCTCCATTTAGATGTGTGTGTGTTGGTAATTTTCCCCTGGGCCACATTTAAAGCTGAGAACATTTGTTCATTATTAGTTATCATTAACAATTTTTAAAAGATAATTAATCATTCATAATGTAAAATGTGAAGCAATTTGTCAAGTCAGAATTCAACAGCCTACAGTGATTTCTTTAAACTGCTTACTTGCTCTATTGTACAGATAAAGAAAAACAACAGTATTAATTTCATAATGACATTTAAAAAATAAGCAAATCTTCACATTTGTGAGGCTGCAGCAAATGTTTTGGTATTTTTACTGTATAAATAACCAGTACAGTGTAATGTGATGCAGTTTACTGTATGCAGAGTTCTCCCTTTCTGGTAAAATTTGATTTTCGATCACCCCACTAATCAGTTAATTGACTAATTGTTTAAGCTTCAGCAGTTAGTATGCTGCAGTGCTTTTGGCTACATCTGCATCATTGTCATACCTGCTGTCTGGAATAGTCTGCATTTGTTGTTTTGTTGACCTTGCTGCTTTGTTCAATATCACGTTTAAAAATTACTATTTAAAATGACCTTAACCCATGGTTGCTTATTTCCTGTCACAGTTGTGGGTTTTATCTGAGCTGTTGCACCTGATCCATCTGACAGAGTATTTTATTCTTACTGTCCTCTCTGCTCTGTTCCAGCCATAATGAAGAGAAGAAACGACGCATCGTCGGCAGCCCTGCTGGGGGCCAAGAAGCGCCGTGATGACAGCAGTTCAGATGAAGAGTCAAGATTATCCAGACAAGGTAGATAATGTTTTTATTTAAATTATTTTCCCACGCTAAACAATGTCTTGCAAGATTTTAGGTCAGCTAATTTTGTGCCATAATTTATGTCTTGAGGTTTAGATGGATGGATGGATGGATTGATCGATTGGGAAATTCTTCTATTACAGCAGCAAGTTATTCAGGCATTGCATGGGACAGTATATATAGATATCAATACTAGAAGAGAGAAATGTATATCTATACAGAAATAAATACAACAAGTATACAACATAAACCCAATGTAAATAACATACTAGAATACACTATACATATAATAAAATATAAACACAGGATAACATACTATATACATTAGACAAGTGAGCAAAGTGTGTAAAGATGTGCAAATTCACCATGAGCAAAGTTATTGAAGAAGCAAAAGAGTTTGGAGTTTGGTTGAGACAGAAACTGTAAAGCTGAGAGTTCTCTGTTGGGCAGAGGTGAGGTGTTGTAGAGAGTTATTGCTTTGGGCAGGAAAGATTTCCTGTATTGGTCCTTGTTACAGCAAAGTTGAACCAGTGTGTTAGAGAAAGTGTTATCCATAATGGATAACAGTTTGTTTAGTGTCCTCCTCTCCATTACAACTTCAAAGGTGTGTGGTTTGCAGCTAATTATGGAGCTGGCCTTCTTAATTACTTTATTAAGTCTGTTGGTGTTGCCGGCTCCAGTGCTGCTCCCTCAGCAGACTACAGCGAAGTACAGTGCACTGGACACAACAGACTGCTGGAAGATTTCCAACATCTCCCTGCACATCTTGAAGGATCTCAGCTTCCTCAGGAAATAGAGTCTGCTCATCACTTTCTTATATACAGCCCCGATGTTGGTCTTCCAGTTCAGTCTGTTGTCGATGTGGACACCCAGGTATTTGTAATCCTCCACCACGTCGACATCCTCTCCCAGAATATACAGGAGCTGTGTAGCTGTCCTCTTCTTTCTGAAATCGATCACTATCTCCCATGTCTTGGCCAAGATCAGAAGCAGACGATTTCTTCCGAACCACTCCACAAATTCATCCACCAGTGCTCTGTACTCCTCCTCCTGCCCATCACTTACTCACCCAACCACTGCAGAGTCATCAGAGAACTTCTTCAAATAGCATAACCTGGAGTTGTATTGGAAGTCTGAGGGAAAACGAAGGGAGACAGCACAATTCCCTGTGGAGCTCCTGTATTACTCTCCACAATTTCAGACAGAGCACTGCCCTGTCATCAGGTAGTTGGTAATCTAGGAGATGGTGGACGTGTCTACCCTCATCGCTTGCAGCTACTCCCTCAGTAGCAATGGCTGGATGGTGTTGAATGCACTGGAGAAATCAATGAATGTGATTCTCATAGTGCAACATGTTCCATCCAAATGCAAGTGAGCTTGCTGCAGCAAGTGGATGATGGCATCATCCACTTCAAGATGAGGTTGGTATGCAAACTGCAGAGGGTCAGGCGAGGATTTTGTTAAGTTGCAGGTACTAATATTTTTGTATTGGTTGCAATATATCCAGTTGGACAAATAACTGTATAATAATAATAATAATAATCATAATGGTGATGGAAATATCAGTAGGTGATTTGAATAAAGAGAACATGAACACTTTACTTGTGAAACATGACAGTTTGTTTCTCAAGAAAGAAAAAGGCTGAGCCTATGAGGTTTACTCAAGCTTCGACCGGATTAGGAAAGACTGAAGTGTATCTGTGACGGACTATATAGTCGATTTTGACTCTTGGATGCAGAAGTACAAGATGGATCTTCCCGATGCTGTTAGCTTTCAAATTGCTGGATGCTGGATGCTTGGATACGAAAGATCAACAGTTAGCTCTCACAGCATGTACAGATCTGACTTTTTCATTAATGAAATCAGCATTGAAGGGGATATTTGGAGGAAAAACGTCTGTTTTCAGCATGGGAACTAACCAAGAAACTGCATATATAACGGAGCAGAGGGGCAAGTTATGGCCCCAAAAGGATCAACAGAAGACTCCATTGCTTGGCACAAACCCCCACTGGACAGGTACAGTCGCAGATCAAAGTGCACTGTTTGTCAGACCACGTTTCACTGGGCCAAGGACTGTCCTCGCAAAGGTTAGCAAGTCAAGTTAACTGAAGATAGTAACACAGATGAGGTAGAGGAGTGCAACATCACTCCGTACACAAAAGAGTAGAAGTGTCATGATTCTCCAAATCCACGATTCGATTTGACTTTCAATTATTATGCCTTGACAACTGTCATTTAAATTTTCTAATTCTTCTTTAAAGGCTACATGATATCAAATGTGATATAACTGCCTTTTAGAAAAAAAAAAAGTACCACACTATGGCCATATGGTCAAATTTAAAGAATTTATTAAAATGTAATAACAACATAATACAGAAATGTTCCTTCACATTAACATGTCCGGGTTTGCACCACCTTTCACTCACATAGAGTGCAATCCCTCCTCCCTTCCTCTTACCGCTCCTTATAACATCTCTGTCCACCTTAAGAGTCCTGAAGCCAGATACAGCTGCAGTGTGGTCCAGGAAGTGCGAGTGCAGCCATGTCTCCGTGAAACACAAAATTCTGTACTCAAGGTATTCCTTCTGGGTCTTGATCAGCGTGCTGAGCTCATCCATCTTATTGCATTCCCCATGATGATTGCTGGAACGGAAGGTTTATATTTCCTCTTCTTCTCTCTCCGCTAAGTTCCAGCTCTGCAACCCCAGCGTCGCCTCTGCAGCTCCTCTGGGATTTCAGGCCTCTCTAAGCAGTAGCACTGGTTTACTCAATGGATCAGCTGGCTGCATTAGTAAACAATGCCTTCACTTCTCTCTGCATGACTCGCCGTTACAAATAGTGTAGAAAGTAACAGTACAACCATGCGAAAAATTGCAAAACAAAAAATAGCCATTGCTGCTCAGTCACTGAAACAAAATAGTTGAAAAAACACACACACGTACAGGAAGATAAAGTGATGAAAAATCAAAAGACTCAATGGGAGCTACTGCAACAGGCTGCAACCCAGCACGAGATGGTGCCATCTCTTTATTTGTTGATGTTCCTGTTTCTACATCAATGGTACCAATGTGTGTCTGTTGGTTTTGTCCTGTACAGACTCGAGCCAAAATGACTCCCTCAGTGACCAGGAAGATCACAGACCAGGATTCTCCATGCCCTCCATATCCTTTGATGCTCAAGACACAGACGCCTCCTCAGACACCTCCAAGTTCTCAATGTACAACAGTGTGTCACAGAAGCTCATGGTAATGTATCCAAAACCCTCACGAACACAAGGTCTTTAACAGTTGACTGTCTCAGTTTTTATTGCCGACACTTTTATCTTAGACAGGTTTCTTTTGCAAAGTGTTCAAATGAAATACAAAATGTCTCACTTTTCCTTTTTTAACTCCTCTATTCTCTGTTACCTCTTAAACTTTCAGGCCAAGATGGGTTTCCGTGAGGGTGAGGGTCTGGGGAAGTTTGGCCAGGGACGCAAGGAAATAGTGGAGGCCTCGACGCAGAGAGGGAGAAGGGGTCTTGGCCTCACACTGCAGGGCTTCCAGGGGGAGCTCAATGTCGACTGGCGAGATGAACCAGAGGTATGCAGCGTATAATAACGACCATTTCTTCTGAATTATGTGTCAATAATCGAAATTTAAATTATGTTCATTACTCCTTAAAACTATTTTCTGCTGTATCCATCATGATAACGTTTTTCTATGATTTGTATTTCTCATCTCCATTGTTCTCTCCCTTTGTCTGCCTCTCTTCTATCTCTTTCACTGTTTATCCGTACAGCCCAGTTCTATAGAGAAGGTCGAGTGGTTCCCAGAATGCACCACAGAGATGCCAGACGCAGATGAGCTGAGGGACTGGATGACACTGGGACCGGTAAATACAGAGTTAGATACATAGATAAATCCTGTGTTTATTGTTCACCCTTGCACGTCGTACACATGGTATATACTTGTTTTTGACTTTTTACAGAGAAAACTTAAGATTGAGGATGAGACAGAGTTTTGCACTGAAGACCTCCTGCACACTGTTCTGAGGTGCAAGGTGAGTGGTAGTAACGAAGCACTTCACTGTGTGCAAAGCTCTGTTGTACCTTCTACACTGGATAGACCTAAATTACGTGACTGTAATATCGCTGAGTTGTGTAACCACTTTGTCTGTCGATGGTCAGACGGTATTTGATAACCTGGAGGGCGAGGAGATGAGGAGAGCACGGACACGTTCCAACCCATACGAGACGATCAGAGGAGGAATCTTCCTCAACAGGTCAGTCTTTACACAATTACTAATTTATTATTGTGGGTTTTCATTTTACTTAATCTGCGCATATTGAAAAAAGTTGAGTTACAGTGAAGTGGATTGTTGTTAGATGTCATTTGTACATGATATTCTGTGAAAGTAAAACGATATCACATTACTATTAATAAATATGAAATAGAGATTGAAGTAACAGGTTTTCTTCTTCAGTTACAAGGTGTGCAGTTAGTCTGTTGCTTGCCAGCGTTTCCATGACAATGACAACTTCTATCATGTGTTCACTGTATTTAGAGCAGCTATGAAAATGGCCAACATCGACCACTGTTTCGACAATATGTTCACCAACCCAAGGGATTCACAAGGGGTGAGTTGGTCAAAGCAAACTGCCGCTTTGAACTTGCGTTGGACCAGGACACACAGACCCATATAAACAGATGGCGACGTCTCCTCCGTCTCTCATTATGTAGAAATCTCTGACGAAGGACCGCGAGGGCGAGCTTCTGTACTTCGGTGACGTGTGTGCAGGGCCTGGAGGCTTTTCAGAGTACATACTGTGGAAAAGACGCTGGCATGCCAAGGGCTTTGGCATGACACTGAAAGGACCTTGTGACTTCAAACTGGAGGATTTCTTTGCAGCGCCGAGTGAGCTGTTTGAGCCATACTATGGTATGTTCACAAAAACTCACACTCGAGGAAGAAAAAAAAAAGTTATGTTTCAGATGATGAATGATTGAGTGAAATTTTAACCTCTGTGTGTCCCAGGTGAAGGAGGGGTGGATGGGGACGGTGACATCACTAGGCCAGAAAATGTGACCGCTTTCCGAAACTTTATTCTGGAGAGTACAGAGAGAAGAGGGCTGCACTTACTCATGGCAGATGGGGTGAGACTACTAGGCACACACATTTAGTATATTTGTATTCACTGCTCGTCCTCAAAACATGCAAAAATCCTAAATTTCCATATTAAACAGGAAATGAAGTGACAGGTTGAAGTGATTTTTTTAGCTTTCTGGGAGACTTTCGGTTTGACAGCTGTTTCTGTGACTGTCAGGGTTTCTCTGTGGAAGGACAAGAGAACATCCAGGAGATCCTGAGCAAACAGCTGCTGCTCTGTCAGTTCCTCACGGCCCTCTCTACACTCAGGACAGGTATGTGTGTGCATGAAGTCTGCATACCTGTGAAATATATGAAACCCCAGCTCCTGCTGTTTCTATCAAACTAATGAATTATTCAGTATTTTCATCAGTTTTTGCATACATGTATGGTATATTTAGGTTTAGGCTAAATCATAGTGTCTCTTTGACTTCTCCAGGTGGCCATTTCGTCTGTAAGACTTTTGACCTCTTCACCCCCTTCAGTGTGGGTTTGGTCTACCTGCTCTACCTCTGCTTTGACAGGATCTCTCTCTTCAAACCTGTCACCAGCAGGCCAGCCAACTCTGAGAGGTGAGAATGAATATGAATATGTAAAAAAAAATCTGTGTGGATTTTGTAATTTATTCAGTGCAAGTTGGTCATTATTAAATTGTTATTGAATGTTGTCACATTATTGCTGCACTCTTCTGTTGGATTCACTAGACTATAATACCTACAAGCTGTATAATGCAACATAAGTAATCTGCCTACTTCTCTAACATTAACAGCTTTTTTGTGGCTGATCAGCCCCAAATACATTTTCAAGCATGAATATCTGCCAAAATATTCAGCCAATTAAAAACAAAGCAAGGCTGACAAAACAGATGATAGATCATGAACACACCTACAGTGGTAATTGGTTTTAAATTTAATATTTTAGTGCTGATTGGGAAACAAAGTGGCAGCAACACACAGTAGTGGAAAACTCAGTAAGACACATCACCACATGATATGACATGGAGGCACATTTGACTCTCGGTTTCCAACACATCATCAGATCCCATGTTGGACATTACTTCAGATTTTTTTTTTCATGTTTTTCCCTCCAGAAAAACATCATAAAACTGAATTTATGATGTGATATTTGAGCAGAAAAAGTGACTCTGCTGCATCTCAATCAGATGAAGCTGGACACTCTTTCCTGTTAACAATCCAATTTATGATTTAGACTAAGAAAAGTGAATTATTATATAACATTCTTGCATAAGTGAAGCTGTAAATGTTTTCTCACACAGGTACATAGTGTGCCGTGGTTTAAAGCCCGGTTCAGACGCTGTCAGGGAATATATGTTCAGAATCAACCTGAAACTCAACCAGCTGAGGAACACAGACAGAGACATTACAGAAGTGGTCCCAATGAGCATCATCAAGGAAGACACCGACTTCTACCAGTATATGGTTAACTCCAATGAGAGGTAGAGACACACTATGCTAAAAAAGAAAAAGTCCTTGATTATCGCATTTAAAACAGTGACTGACGGTGATTACATTAACTCTCACTGCAGCCTCTGTGCGGTCCAGATCAAGGCTTTGGCTAAGATCCATGCTTTTGTCGTAGATCCGTGAGTAACCTGTCTTGCACACTATTAACCACTATTTCACTATTCCCCAGTGTACAGGGATTGTCTTTATGTATATAACTGACTGTGTGACTCTCTTGGTGTCTTTAGGACCCTTTCAGAGCCGCGACAAGCCAACATAAGGAAGGAGTGTCTCAAGCTCTGGGGGGTGAGTGTGGGATACAGAAGTAATGCAGTTAAATAATTGAAAACATAATAATGATATAAATAGTTTATGTAGTTCCACTGCTAAATATATTATATGTCTATTTCCAGGTCCCAGACAAAGCCAGAGTCACTCCTGCTTCCTCAGACCCAAAGTCAAAATTCTACGAACTGGTTAAGGTCAGTTAATAAATCTGAGATTAAAGAAACTCCCGCTGATACATGTGTGCTGTCAGTTTTTTCCCCACTTAATTAATTAATCATGAAAGTAAAGCATCTTTGTGCACTTGTGTGTTAAAGTTTTAACAGTATTTCCTAGATGTTGAGAATTTAGTTGTGGTGGTTTGAAAAAATCAGATTTTAAAACAAGTAAACAATCAATAAAAGAAGCACTTTAGTTGTGAGTGTTAAGGCGGACTGTCCAAATAAATTCTAGTAATGGGAGACGCTGTTATTAGTAGGTTGGTTTTAAATGTTACATTTGTCTATGTCTGTCTTTCTGTTTCGCCTTACATGTGTTGCACCTCAGAATTCAGATGTGGAGTCGTTCCAGTGTAAGCTCACACCTCTCAACTCAAGCACAATCGATAAGTTGCGTCACATCCTGGACCACAGGTGCATTGTGGGAGGTGGAGAGCAGATCTTCCTTCTTGCGCTGGGGGTGAGTGGAAAAAAACACAAAGCACCAAAATGTAGGTCTTGAACTTGTCTTTTGTCTTGCCACATTACTCCCACAATCAACTTCTTTTTGCATCCATAAGAAACAGTTTATCTTTTTCAAGGTTTTCCTGATATTTTGGATATTTTATGTACAAGACCATTTTTATCTCTTCTGGAAAAGATAAAAATCCAGAGCTGATGGGGAGTTCTGTTTACTCTTAGAGGGGCTAACTTGACTGCCAGAGAGGCTTTACTGTTTCTGTGCACTTTAACCTGCTATTGACACCGATTTCATCGTCATATCTGTTCTCCCCATTATCCACTGACTTATATAGAAGTCCCAGATATACACATGGGATGGGAAAATGCCTGTGCGCTGGAGGAAACTGGAGAACTTCAAGCTAGAGCTGCCAAGAGATACACTTCTAAGCGTGGAGATCGTCCAAGAGC
This sequence comes from Thunnus maccoyii, assembly GCF_910596095.1. Lineage (NCBI taxonomy): Eukaryota > Metazoa > Chordata > Actinopteri > Scombriformes > Scombridae > Thunnus > Thunnus maccoyii. The sequence goes on along the minus strand of NC_056549.1, from coordinate 16,880,388 downwards.
TGAAGGGCGAGGTGAGAGGAGGGAGTGGAGAATTTGAAGAGCTAAAATAGATGAAATATGGGAGCCAGTATTTCAAACTCTTTATCACTGGCTCTGTTTCTGTTATTGCTTCAATGATAATCTCATTATTAGTCATAAGATGTGATCATCAAGAACTTTGTTGAACTTTTGTTGTATCATGATTTGGCTGTTTTTAAAGTTCTAGACATCCTTTTTTTCATGATTTTAAAAATTAGAGCTAAAAATAACTTGCATTTTGTTACAATACACCTGAACAGACCTCGTATTTGCCACTTATATCTGTGGTTTTACATGTTTGGTCCGCAGGGCAAAGCTCAGCGTAGAATCAACGCAGTTCACGTCATGGATGCATTAATACTAAATGGCACAGACGTAAGAGATCAGCACTTCAACCAACGGTAGGACAATGTTACCTCTAATCCTGCACCAAACCTTTCCATCGTCATACTCACCAAACTGCTAATATCACACATGTCACATATAAGTTCAGGCAGTGGAAGTGTTATATTTGTTTACTATAATTGTGTGTCCAGGATCCAGATGGCTGAGAAGTTTGTGAAGGCAGTGGCCAAACCCAGCAGACCAGACATGAATCCCATCAGGTACTACTGTGAATTCATCTGACCAAGTCGTCACTTTGTCATTTATGTGCAGGGGTCTTATTCTCACCAGGAGCACTGGATTGGACAGTATGAGGAGTAAAATGAGCTACAGTACCAGTCAAAAGTTTGGACACACTTTCGAATCCACTTGAATTAGAAAGTGTGTCCAAACTTTTGACTGGTACATGAGAAAATGTTTAGAAATGTTGTGGAATTTGAGCATGAAGCTTGGCTGCAGGTAGATTTAGTCTTAATCCAAGTAATGCATTTTCTGATTACGTAAATCCTACATGTTCAATTTTCTTGACAGTACTCTAGATACTGACAAATACTGGTATAGCATCTGTGATAAAGAATAATAGAAATCCAAGCAAAAATGTGAAGGAACTCTTGTTAAAAACGATCGTCATGGTATTTTAATGTAACATCCGTCTTTTCCCAAACAGAGTGAAGGAGGTCTACAGGTTGGAGGAAATGGAGAAAATCTTTGTCAGGTATGACGAGATGATTAATAGTCAACATGAACTATTACATGAAGGGATTTTCTAAATGTTGAAGATTTTCTCCTGTTTGATTTTTTTTTCGTCTTTCGCTCATCCAGACTAGAGATGAAGGTAACAAAGAGTTCAGGAGGAGTCCCGCGTCTGTCCTACACCGGCAGAGATGACCGACACTTCCTTCCGACAGGCCTCTACATCATTAAGACTGTCAATGGTTCGTATGTGTGTGTGTGTGTGTGTGTGTGTGTGTGTGTGTGTGCTGCAGCTTAGTGTCAGAAAATGGTAAATTAATTTTGCTTTGCTGTTGCAACTTTTAATCAACTTTAAATGCATCCCTTAGAGCCGTGGACGATGGCGTACAGTAAAAACTCCAAGATGAAGTTCTTCTATAATAAGACAACCAAGGAGTCCACCTATGAAATGCCACCAAACTCTGCGTCCCCCTTCCAGTATGTACCATCCTCTCTGTGAATTTCTTAACCATCCAATTGAATTTTGTATCTGAAATTGTCAGTTCTATAATGGGGATTTTGTTTTTTTGTACATTAGAAAATGATGGTAACCTTGATGATCTCATGAATGAGTCGTATCCTTTCTTCGTCTTCGTCCTCAGCGTCTGCCACTCAGAGCGTCTATTCTGGGCCTGGGTGGAAGGAGTCATCGTTCATGATTCTCAGACACGGATGGACCCTGAGAAACTGTCCAAAGATGATGTGCTGTCCTTCATCCACCAGAATTACCAACCATGAAAGGCTCGGAGCTCTGCTACGGCTTCGACCTGTACACAGAATGCACTAATTTATGGAGGACACACAGCCTTAGAAATCGTTATAATGCAGTTCATTATTTGATATTTGAGGGATTATAAAAAAGACTTCAGCTTGTTATGAAAAGCTGAAACTTAGTTTTTTTTTAATCCCTGCTTTTATTGTCCAGTGAATATCAGTTAATAAACTGCTTTATAACCATTTCAAAGCCCTCTAAACCCTCCATACTATGTTTCTAAAGAGTAAAGATAACCAGGTTGTAACTGGAGCTGTTTCTAGCAGCGATAGCTGGTCTCCTTATAAGCAACAGACACTTGACAAACCACTTTGTCTTTCTGCCTTTTCCACTGCCCTTGGCTCCATGAATTGTAATGAAAAGAAGTCGTCTCACAGGACAATATGGAGACAAAAGCTGCTGCCATTGTCTCTACATTGAATTGCATGTCCCTGTTGATCGAATTTTACTGTTTCCATACATGCCATGCTTGTGTGTGTGTGGGTGTGTGTGTGTGTATATATATGTCACATTAGCGATGACAAGAGAGAAGCATCTGCAAACTGAATGAAGCTAGATAAAGCTACAAAATGCTAAACTATGCATCTATATCTGTCAACACAGTCCTGTTCGCCTCAGTCTACGCCTGCTTTAAGCACGACTGCTCCTCCTGTCATCGCTGTTGTAACAAGGATCTATTTACCTGGTCTCTCACAACAACAAGCTCCTTGTTGCTGCTCCTGCAAATCTGTAGCTGGACCCTCCCAAAAACAACAACAACAAATACACTTTTATCATCTTGTAGCTTATCCTTAACATCATTTCCACATATCAGTTACAGATGTAGCAGCTTTTTCCTCTTCATACCTGATCTGTCATCGAGTGAGTGTGTCAGTTAAAGATTTCTGAAGGTGTCCTGTTAAGTTTTAGGTTGTTTCTACCCCGACACCTCTTTGTTATTGTGCCTCATATTGCCTGGACTGTGTGTTTCTTAAATACTGCAAATTAGTTATTTTTTCTTGTAAAGTTGTCTATCAATCTCTGATGTAAATAATAATAAATGGGAAATGTGCTTCCCAGAAATTACTCTCAACTGCCCAGTGAAATTTAATTGATGATGATGATGATGATGATGATGATGATGATGATGATACATCAAAATAATAATAAAGGTATTAAAACTAGATTTAGACACAGCCCCTCTACAAGACACAGTCAAAGGATTACACAGCAATACCCGATTGATGTGAAAATTACCAAACAAATTAACAATATAAAGCAACTGACACACAGTGAATCTGGGGCTTTTGTGGCCCCTGGAGGTCAGGGGTCGTGGTACAACTGCCCACTCTGCTCAGTTTATCATCCATCCTGGATGATAACGCTCATTTGTTCTCAAATTAAAGGACCACTACATAAAATATTACTATGGATGTATAAATATATATGGTCCAGTCTGGTTTAGTGATGTTGGTGTTAACAGATTCCAGTCCTGTGTTTAAATTTTGGTGCAGGAGGCCTTTTCTTCACATTTAGATCAAGGTGACAAATGCAAATAAGTTATGGAGCACTGGACAGATTAGCCTGCTTAAAATGACTGTTGTACCTAGATTCCTATATCTTTTTCAGAACATTCCCAAAAAGCATTTTAGCTCTTTTTCTAACTTTATCTGGGGTGGCAGCCAGCCTCGGATACATAAGCCCTTCTAATGAAGACCCAAAGCATTGGGGGAGGGATTGCTATAACTGATCTCTATTACTGTCCTAGTAACACCTGGGAGGGTTGTCATGAATGTCCAAGTCAGTTCATTTGAACTTACACCTGAATGTGTGAAGATAGAATCACGTGATCTTCCTTCGCTCCTTCCCCACTATCACTGGCAACTGGTACATCATACAACAATCCAGTTATAGCTCACAATCAGAGTATGGTCTCAATTTAGGAAACCATTTGGTCTCCAATTAGCCTCCTTAATGGCACTTATCATGCCAAACCACCTCTTTAACCCAGCCAAGCTGGATCTATGGGGGATCAATGGGGTATTTGCATCATCCAATCAATTGGCTGATAACTTTAATCTACCATTTTCTCATTTCTACCATTTAGCATTTTGTACACAAGAGTTACCATCGTGTCCCTGAGATACCCTGAGTATCTCAGGGACATCAGTAGACACTCTTTTAACCACAGATAGTCTCAAGGGTGCACATCATTGCTATAATTGCTGTGAGACCTGTAGAATGTGACTGGCCATCATCAAACATGTATAATGTGGTGGCTTTTACTACCTTATTGGCCTGATGTCTAATACTCTTAAAATGGAGGATCTCAAAACCTCTGTCTCATGTCAGATGGATCAGGGATGTCATGTTTCATCTTTAGTTGGAGAGGATAAAATTCATTTTAAGGGTTAATAAGGATAAGTTGATTACTTTGATAATCTAACTAATGTAACAAACTGGGATGTCTCTCAACTTGAGTCTGGAATGGCCCAACTTGTATTATTGTAGGATGAGAGATTTCTATGAACAATGTCGGTGCTGTTTGTTTATTTGTATTCCTGATTGATTCAACAGTGTGGTATTTACTGTCTTTTGCTGTTTTTTAAAAAAAATTCTTTCTCCTCTGTTTGTTTTAGATGTAGCTGTGTGTAATTTATCATTTTTCTAAATTATATTACACCTAGAGGGTCTGGGAGAGTAGGGACTTACTATGTAAAATGATTCAGTATGTGATTTGTACACGTTAGAATTGGAAATGCCAATAAACCGATTTTCAAAATAAATATCTCATTCTTTTAATGTTTATTTAAATCAGTCATCTTTATGTCTAATACCAGGTTGGTTGTAACTGAATCTTTTAAACCTTCAGCAGATACTTTATGTTTTCAATATTTTATCTTTAAAACAATCTTTAATGTAATCAGACATTAGTGTACTTTTTTGTTTTTGTGGCATCATTTGACCTTGTTGAATTTCCTGCACACATACTGTGTTAGGAGTGTAGTTGAGCTCAAACACACCAACACTAAAATTAAAAGGAGGCCAAAGTTTGAACTTTTCTGTCTTTTTATTTACGTTAAAGATAGGGACTCTTATTTTGAAGTCCGGGGTCTCCCAGCCAATCAGAGCTCGGGTTTATGTAACAGGAAGTGAACGTTATGAAAACAAACGCGCTCCACACCCTGATAAGAAGCAACTGCACGCGCTCAGGTATAATATCTGTTTATCTTCATTCAATCATTTTACAACTTGTCAATTTAAAAAAAAAAAAAAAAAGCGTTAAATTAGACGGTAGAGAATGACGTCACGTCTTTGCATTATGTATATAATCAAATTGATGTTTTTTCAGAGTTGTTAGTTGTTTGGACACATGACCTGACTCAACAGTTACACAACTGTTCAGTTTTATCCTGTTTAACTTTACTTCTGATTAATTCCAGCGGTTGGAAACTACAATAATTAACTTGAACAGATCAGTGTTGAGCAGCTCCACAGCTGTCATGCTGAAAGCTGTGGGACAAGCTCTCTTCTCAACTGGACTGCAGAGTCCCAAATTCACAGAACAGGAGAAAAAGGTAAATGTTTCCCAGATTACCTTGTAAAAAAAGAGAGTATCAGACCTTTGGACAGATGTTAATTGTTGTGTTTGTCACACTGCCATGGGACAAACACAACAACATGGGTAAACATGGGTTTGACTGCTGTGTGTTAACTAGTGCTGAAAGGAATTAGTTGATAAATGATTCAACAACTGTGATAATTGTTTTAATTGTTGAAGTCATTTATTAAAGAGAATGTGAGGATTTGCTGCTGTTCTCTGTTTTATGTGATTGTAAATGTTTGGTTTTGGACTTTGGGTTTGACAAAACAAATATTTGAAGAAGTCATTTTTGGCTTTGGGAATTTGGGAACATTTTTCTCAAATGTTGTGGAATTAGGCAACTAATCAATTAGGTGATCAACAAAACCTTAATTGACTCTGAAAAAATTGATCGATCATTTATTCATTGAGTCATTTATCAAGCAAAATGCCAAACTTCCAATGATTTCTTCTCAAATGTGACAGTCAAACTAAATCCAGCGACCCTCTTTAGGTTTTGAACTGTTGGCTCAAACAGCAGATTTGCACATCACGTGGCGATATTGTGAAAGCTGATCCTCTCAAAATGTATAACACTATTAATATAATATTATTATGATATTTACTTTTTAAATATTTTTATATTACAATGTCACCACTTGGGGTTATGGCTATCCAAGTTTGTCACCCATGTAAATAGTATAGTGTAAAAATATGTGCTAAGAACTATCAAATTGTGTAGAGTAGGACTGCAACTAATAATTATCAATTAATCTGCTGATTATTTTCTACATTTCTATCTTTCAGTCCATTAAATGTCAGAAAATAGTGAGAATTGTGATTAATTTCCTAAAGCCCAAGATAAAAGATAATCACTTGTTTTTTCTAACCAACAGTGCAACACCAAAAGATAAGACATTTACTATTAATATGAGACAAAGACGCTGGGATCAAAAAAGATCCAAACTATTAATTTTTCATGTGATTTACTAATCAATTAATCAGCTAATTGTTTCAGCTGCACTCTAAATACTGTAGAATCATCTTTTTTGTAACAGCAATAAAAACAAAGTAAAAATGTTTCCAGTTGCAATGCAGCTGAAATTCCTCATCAGGTCCCACAGTTTTCTGACATTTTATAGACTACATTTAATAATTAATTGATAAACAATTAATTGTCAATAGTTGCAGCCTAAGTGTGTCTCTGTGTGTGTTTTGCAGGGACCAGACTATGAGATCCGCACCTACCACGCCACTAAATGGGTGAGCACCTCTCTGAGTGCGATGCAGTGGGACGCAGCCCTGAACACTGGCTTCCGCAGACTGTTCAATTACATTCAAGGCAACAATCATAACAGTGAGTTTCAAAAATGAAAAACTGCTTGGTGGGAATCAACTTTTGTGTAGCTTATAATATGCATTGTGTCAGATTGAGGTGTTTTTGAGGCTTTAGGATGTTGTGGTGGTTTTCTTGTTGCTATAAGCAAACAGTAAACCTTGACAAGATGAGATTAAACTTCATGAAACACGATGAGGGAAGTAAATAATGTTCAAATGTTCCAGAGTGGAGTTATGGCTAACTTTAGGTCCAAAGACAAGGGAGTTGATGAATAAATGCAAAAGAAAAACTGCACTTTTGTTCTCGCTCAGCAGTTTGTAACAGCGCCGGTGCCTTTCGTCTCACTCAGCAGTTTACACAAGCATTATTTATGAGAATACATATTGTCTGTGCTGTTGACTACTGAACTCTGCAGCATAAGGAGAGTGTGGCCTTTAAACATGGTGTTTAATCCTCCACATCTGCCCACACATTGTGATTATATGTCCACCATCTGTTCAGGTGTTATTACACACCACAGTTTTGACCTACCAGCTGGCGACTGAGTGTTAATTCGGTTAATTCAATATCTGTGCGTCCTACAAACGCTGATCACATGTCAAACTGATCATTTTTCATGCTTCCGCTTCTTCAGAAGTCAAAGTTGAGATGACAGCCCCTGTGACGTGTCGTGTGGACCCTGGAGCCGGCCCCGCATGTGAATCTCAGTTCACTGTATCTTTCTACATCCCGGAGGAGCATCAGGAAAATCCACCGGAGCCGAGCGACCCACAGGTGTTTGTGGAGCACAGGAAGGAGTTCACGGCTTATGTCAGGTGAGGCACAACTGAGGGACTAATTTGAATAGAGTAAATTCTAGCTGGTAATGTGTAAGAAAATGCAGTTTGAAAAAAGAGACCTCAGAGTCTTACACATGTCCCTCTTATCTCTTATTCCTTCTTCCAGGACATACGGGGGTTTCTCCAATGAGAAGATGAAGCACGAGGAGCTCCAGAAACTTCTGCAGAGCCTACAGAGGGACGGCGTCCCATATGTGGACCAGCCATTCTACACAGCCGGCTATGACAGCCCCTTTAAACTGACCAACCGCAGGAACGAAGTCTGGATCCTCAAGAAGGAAGAGGAGCAACAGTAGAGAGTTCAAAGGTCACGCAAAACACCCTGAAGAAAACATTCACATTCAAATTCTCAGAGATTGGCATTACAGCACTCATCAATGTTCAAGGGCACAAATTTGTTGCTTTTATATGAATGTGATAAATGAAGCTTCAAAGGTCATATTAAGACATCATTAAATACCTTTTTTTGGGTCTGACTACACACTAAAAGTTACTGAAATACAGACTCATTCTCAGTCTGAATAAAAAGGCTAAACATCATTTCATTTAGTGAATAAACCAGAAGGAAGACGTGGCCACAGTGGGGAAATATTTCCAGCAGGTGGAGCTAAACAGTGAGGAAACGTTTCTTCCTTTTGGTGCATCTTCTTAGGACAAAACCCACAAGTGCCTCTTCACTTTTTATTGCTCACATTGCTGATTGCTGTTTATTCAGTGATTCTTAAAGGTCAAAAAATACTTAAAATACCTGAGTCATGTGGTATTTGTTTACACCTGAACTTTACTGTGACAAGACTGTGCAGGGTGAAGAAATAGAGGGAAGGCTCACATTCAACAATACTTGCATGCCGTTATGAACAATAAAAGTACTATTAGTCACTGCAGTTGGAGGACAAAATCCAGAGTCCACATTGTGTACAAAAATACTTTGTGAAGTCTACAACTGTTGGAGTCTGATCAAGTGAGAATCTTCCAAATGATACAAATTTCCCCCGTTGGTATTAGTATTCCTCCACTGCAGCTGTAATTTTACTAAGAATCTCCACTTGATTTTAGCTCATATAGCTCATATTCACCTCAGTTGAACAATAAAATGTATTTTTTTTTCTTGAAGTAAGGGCCATATTGATTATATTGTCCCCCATCTTTTACATCGAAATCACATTAGAGAGGGGGCTCTTTTCTGTCAGATAAGCAAGAGGAATGATTACAGCGACCAATCAGCAACAGGCATGCTGTTATTTTTTATTAATTGAAAAAAATTTGAATCTGCCCTTTAAAGGACAGGTTCACAATTTTTCAAATCTGTCTTAAAACAACAGTCAGGAGCCCAAATGAAGATTGAAACAGGTTTTGCTCACTGTAATGATTCCTCCTGTCCATACTGACCATTAGAAGATTCCTTCATAAAGCACTTACAATGTAAGAGATGGGGGACAAAATCTACAGTCCTCATTTTGTGCAGAAATGAATTTAAAAGTTTATTTGAAGATGATACGAAGCTTCAGCCATCTGCGTTAGTCAGATAAAGTGGATCTTCCACAGTTACAGTCCTTTTTAGTAAAAATGTGTCTCGATGGACAGTGTTTTCCTGTTCAGCTGCAGCGGAGAGATCCGAACAAAAAGAAAGAATTTGGCACTGAAAAGACTAATTGTGAAAGATATTGACTTGATTTGACTATTTTGGATGACTGAAGCTTCATATTAGCTTCAAATAAACCTAAATACATGTCTGTATTGTAAGTACATTATGAAGGGATCTTCTAATGGCCAGTATGAACAGGAGGAATGATTACAGCAAGAAAAAAATGAGTTAATGTTCATTTGGGCACCTGGTTGTTGCTTTAAGAATTAATTGGTAAAAAAAAAAAGTGAATCTATCCTTAAGTTTTGTAGGTCACCTGTAATGTCTGACAGCAGGTTTCTCTCCTGTCAGTCAGCGGTTGCGTTTCAAAGGTGACTCTGTCGCATCTGCCTGACAAAACGTTGGTAAATCTCAGTTTATCTGATCTCAGAAGTCGCTTACTGTCACCCATTATGATGAACGTCTGAGTCATAGCAAGTCAGGACGAGTCATCGCTTCATCACTGAGGTGTCATTTGCAACAAACATCCCCACTGATGAATTAATAAATATGCAGTTACCTGCCTGTGTTGTTCAAACTCAGATCTGCCAACATTTTCGTCACTTGGTGGGTGTTAGTTGGCAAAGATTCACACTTATAAGCTGTCAGAAATGTTAAGCCTTTTTAAATCTGACTTGACCTCCTTTTCATTTCATTCATTTTCATTTTAAAGCTAATCATGTGTTATTAATCTTAAAGAAGGGATTCTACATGGTACTTGATAAAGGAATAATGACATAAGCACTGCACTAATATATGAATCATGTGATATATTGCCTATAAATTATGTTTTAAAATGTAATATTTATCTCATCAATAATAAATATAACTCATTCTCAGATGATCGATTATTATGCCTCCATCTTCACTGTGTAATTATATTTTTGTCTTCCCTATTTCAGCAGGGATTATTTAATGTAGTTTGAAGCAAATTTGCCACAGAAAGCTTCAGTGCGAGTTGTCTCATCTGCAGCGGATAAACTTTTGATCTGACTGTCATCCGCACTCTGATGATCGTGACCTTTTGATCAGCCGGTTGAAATTCCTGCCACAGTTCACTTCACCCTTTTATCCTCGCTCACCTTCTCCTCGCCCGCTCTCGTCGTCGCTGTCAGGTTGATGTCTGCTGAGTCATTCGTTTTATTTGTGGCAGTTTTGTTCCCGATATCATGTTCAGACACTCAGCAGAAATCTTTTTTTTTTTTTTTTTTTAAGTCTTCTACACGCACATACACACTCTCCATATTAGTGTGTTGTTCACCAGTCGGATCGATCTCATTGGCTCGTGCTCAGTGAGGTGAAACATTGCTGCCAACAGGAAACGTATAACGAGGTTCACAGTTTTATTCCAAACAACGGTCTTTAGTTTTATCTCTACACCCTCCAGCCTGCTGCAGACCTCAAGTTGACGTAGAGGACGGGGTATAAAAATACCTCCATGACAAAACTCATTTTCTTGTGACGGATATAAAATGGAAGAAATTAATGAAAATTATGCAGTGATACACTGTAATGCAGTTTTTACGGATTTTCCGAAGGTTCCAGTTTCCTCCCACATCCCATATTATTGCAAATCACAGCAGACTGGAGACTCTTAATAGCCCAAACTGGAGGTGTCAGTAGGTGTGTGAGTGATTGTGTTGTTTGCGAAAGTGTGAAATTTACATATCTGGCAACTGTTCACCAAAGCAGGATGTTATTTTTATTTCATCATATCCAGGATGCCATTTGTTTCCGTCCATTTAAAGTACAGTTATAATTATACAAAGTGTACTAACAGAGACTTAACACTTCAGAGTGAAGGTGAATATTTCCTGGTCTGCATCTTTTAAGTTACATTATCTTTATGTCGCAGCACAGTTGCAAATAAGCAATATGGATGCGTTCAGCAAGTAGTTCCCAACCTGTGGTTAGGGGAAGATAAGCTGAGGAAATACATTTAAAAAAGTGTTTCTATAACACAAATTGTTTTTAGTTGAATCTAAATGTGCATTTATGTTGTAGTTTTGTCTTCAGGATGAAAACCTGAGGGGGAAACATGATTCTTCAGTTGATGTGCTCATAAACATATACAACCTGTGACAAATGGTCATAAGCCAAATACACTGGGAACCACTGAATGAAGTAATAGTGTGAAAATCTGACATCTAAGACAACCTCTTTTTGACATCATAGCTAGTGAATGCAACACTTGTCATCAGCTGACTCAAGTCTTTGAATTAAATACATCAACAAGGCAAAGTTTCAGAAAAAGAAAGTCCCACAACTGCAGTGTCAGGCTAAGATAATTAAACTTAGGTGAAACAAAGGTGACTAAACATTTCTTCTGCAAGTTGATTTTTGGAGCTTAGTGACATGAACTGAACCTGACAGTTGCCTGAAACTAGGAAATTAATCTAAACATTTTCATTATGTTTGGAAATTAGTCATTTTAATACAAGTAAAACCACTTTTAAAGGCCCTAAGTAAACAATTACTTTTCTATTTACCAATGGACCATAAATAAGTACGAAAATACAAATATTGTATTTCACTTTTTTTGACTAAATAATTGGTGAAGTGTTTGTGGAAATGGCTGAGTCACTCTATAAAGTCTATTCTTCCTGGACTCTCTGCTGTGTTCTGTTTCATTTGTCACTTCATACGTTGGTGTCTTATAAGGAAACTATAGAGCGTGTGCTGAATGTAAGAGGAGGAGGGAGGCACTGAAGTGTCAATAGTGTGATTATGGCGGGGAGGAGTTTGTATTGATTCCTGTCTGACAGCCAGATGGACACAGCGAGCGTCAGAGGACACGCAGGTGACTCTGCTGAATCGGAGGTGGAGGGACCTCATTGAAAATACTGAGAGGCTGTCTGTGAGTGCTTTTCATTAAAGGCGCAGTGTGTAGAATTTAGTGGCATCTAGCAGAACAGACTTGGCAGAAATGGAGGTATAATCACCTGAAAATTAGAATCGTTGTGTTTTCGTTACCTTAGAATGAGCCTTTTATATCTACATAGGGAGCATTTCCTCTTCCACAGAGGCCACCATGTTGCACCACCATGTTTCTACAGTAGCCTAGAACAGACAAACCAAACACTGGCTCTAGAGAGATCACATTTTGTGCTACGTACTGCAAGTAAGTCAGTCAGTCAGGATGGTTCAACAGTTGTCAGAGGAGTGCTCTATTAAGGGCCGAGTCTGTGATTCAGTGTGTGTCCTAATAGGATGTCCAGAAGGGGAGATAACAGATGACCCCACGGGGGAGGGAAGGAGGGGTAAACGAGGGCCTCTGGAGTTTTCCAGATGATGGATGAGTGTGGGTGCCATGGCGACGGCGCTAATGAGGCGGTGATTTTGGGTGCAGGGCTGGCAGATGGCCGTGAATCACGCACACACAGAGAAATGACACAGAGACCCGATCTTTAAATATCACCTTGTTTTATTACACAGACATACACAAGAGCGTTAGCAGCCCGCCTTCAGCTCCACTCCCACTACTTCACGTCTTCGTCTGTCCTCCCGGTCTGCTTTTTGCAAACCGGGATTGAGATGTTCCCCCGTCATGAGAAAAGCCCAGGCCCCATGTGCTCAATCATGGCCGGGCGGGAGCTGGAGGACACACTTTGGTCACAGGTGATTAAACCGCAGGGTGTTATGGCTGTTAGGAGGTTATGAAGTCTCACGCCTGTCACGTCAGTTTATGACGCTGAAGAGACCACATTTACTCAGCTGTGAGCACCGGCGTGAGATTTGCATGACTCAAGATTAAGGGCAGTAGAAGGCTTAAGCATAAATATTGACATTATTGCATTTTTGAAGAAGCACCTTTTTAAAAAAAAAACAAAAAAAAAAAACGCCCGGTGGGACCAGCTTAGTAAATGTGATCCTTCATCGTCTTGCCTCCATCACCTTGTTCAATGAGTCTGACCAGGATGCTGTACTGTACTGCAGCCCTGCTATGTGAAAATAAATAATCTACAAAAAAAAAAGGAAACCACTCCCTTCCAGCAAACAGAGGGCTCTAAAAATGTACAAAGTCTTTTGAAAATAAGTCAAATGTTACTTAAAACTCATTTTCTCTATGTATTTACATACAGAACCATATAAAACTGCAAACGGATAAACTTAGCAGAAAGAGCATTATAGAAATCATTTAAGCTCTAGATAGAAGGTTCTAGTAGGTCTCAGCAAACTTAACAGACAAGCGGTCGCGCTCTCAGATTGTGTTCACGTCCAGATTAACAGCCAGCTAAAGTTCAATTTTCAGCTCTTTGGTAAACCAACATGATCACTAAAAGACCGGGACAGTAAAATAAGCTTTTTGTTTTCCATCTGTCGTTTCTGGCTTTACATTTATAGATTCATACTTTATTCCCCAAACACAAGTCATGACATCGCTTGTTTATTAAAACAATCTTTCAAAAACATACACAAACGGAGAAAAAGACCTATGCACAGTGCAAAACTAACAAACTAAAATTCAATTAATAGAGGTTTTATGAGCCTTTTTTTTTTTTTATAGAGTTAATCTGCTGTTTTGGTTGAGCCTATGTACACCCAACCACTGTCCACTTCCTGTCCATCACTAAGTGGCAGCACTGAGCCCTCTGCACTTTCTATGGACCACTGAACACACCAGCTCTGCAAACTAAACCACTGACCTAAGAGCAGAAAGCGAAAAAACCTGGCGATAACCGTAGCTGAAGTTGTACCGTGGGAGCCATCTGTTGTACCACGTCCTCACGTTCTTTCCACATGGCTGTTTGGAGCCAACACTTGCGAGCCGTGGTGCCTTCGAACACTTTCCAGAGCCAACGGAAGAGAAGCAGAAGTTGAGAAGATTTTACATTCCACTCTTTCCAACTGCACCACAGCAGCAAAGTTAAGCAAACACCTTGTGACTTTTCAATTCCTTCAATTCACCTTAGTTTGCCATCTCACCTTGTCCTTCAAAGACACTAAAGGGTTCCTGCTTATTATGAGAGCTAACATGAGCTCTGACAGGATAAAAGTAAATAAAACAGCAATTGAGCAATGAAAAACAAACTAAGAACACCAGGCTTAAAAGAAACACTATTCTTTTAACACAAAGGGTGAGTCACCAAACGAAGGAGAGAAGGATGAGAATCATGGGAGTCTTGAAAAGCTGCAGCAGAACCAGTTCTTCACTTCAGACCGATTTTCAGCCTGGTCTATGACGGGGTGACCTCTGACCTCACATCAGGTCCCGACATGTCCACTCCCTCAGAGGCGGCGCCGAGGGGGTGGGGCTCAGGAAGATGTCAGAGTCTGAAGAGGGCCTTCTATTGGCTCCTCTTCCTGCCCCCTACCCTGGTTACGACAATTGAGTTCAGCTCCCCCGTGTCCGTGGGGCGCTCTCTGCTCTTTAACTTCTGCTCTCTTCAGATAAAGTGCCATTAGAGTCCTGGAGTACAGGGAGAGTCGGGCTCTCTGCAGTGTCTCCGTACTCGCTCTCAGCCAGCTCGCCCTCACGCTCACAGATAACTGTCATTGGGCTGCTGAGGATTCGGCTGCGTGCGTTATACTTGCTGCTGGCAGCAGAGGGCGGCGTGCGTGACCGCCCGTACTTCCCGCTCATCGAGAAGGATGATGATGAAGTCGGCGAGGACAGAGCCAAGGCCTCGTAGCGGCTCCACTCATCTGTTGCCCTCTTGCCGCGACCGGGGGAGGTACAGGGACTGTGTGGCGCCGTCGGTGAGGAGGCCGAAGCAGCGGGGGGGTCTAGTGAGGACTCGGAGCGCGTCCGCTGGGAGCGTGGGTCGGTGGAGCGAAGCATCTCGGTGGCAGACATCCTGAAGCTGGTCTCAGAGCGGCTGCCCTTCTTAAGAAGAAGGGCTTTGAAGGTGTCACTGCTGGTGGAGGACTTCCGCAGGTTGCGCTGGATGGAGCCTGTCTGACGGGGCAGTGAGGACACCGGGCTCGGAGACACGCTTGTGGGGGTGACGGGTGGAGACTGCGAGTGGCTTCCACCCCGGGACTTTTCCTCCTCAGACTCCCTGCGACCCAGGACCTTACGCTTGGACCTGCGGACAGTGAGATGTAGATACTAAGATTAATGACATGCTTGGAGAAATCCTGCAGAGTCAGTGAAAGCAAGCTGGGTTAATTAATTTGTACTAAAAAAAAAAATTATTCAAATATTCACTTGACAGAAGCGCAAGAAGAAAATCCATTAGAAGTATATATGCAAGAGTTGGGGGCAGTTCTGTGAGGAAACGAGGACATCAGACTAAATTATTCAAAATAAATACTGCTGCAGCATTTGGGATTTCATACAACTGAGCAGAAAGCTCAGGCCAGCCTTGTGATTGTTTCTGTGTTTCAGCTTTTAAAAAAAAAAAAAGATTTTACTTAAAAATACTTGGCCTGTATGGCTCAAATTTTTGTCCCAAATTTGCCATATGTCAGCACTGCCCCCAGCAATCACTCGCTACAGTGTGGATATTAAAGTAAAATCATAAGGAGAAATCAGTGGCATATATGCTCAAAAAAAAGAAAGGCAGGGCGATGAGAGTTATACATTTTCATCAAAGAGATCCAATGAGTTTTTTACAAGAAAAGCTGCAGACGCTGCAACTCTGCAGGAGAGCTCGAGACACGGCACAATGAAATTAATCAAAAAACACAAACTGAGAAAAGTGCCCAAAGCGGTTTTAATCACACAAGGACGATCCAGCCTCCTCTCAGCAGGGGGTATCAGTCGTTTACTGCGACACTTAGCCTACACTATCTATAACTCCTGCACCAAAGCGTAGCAATAAAGCTGCAACTAGCAGAGTACGGGGGATTAGGGCTAGCAGGGAAACAGACTTATTAATGTGTAGTCCAGGGGTGGCACTGCTGCTAATCCAAAAAGGTAGCATCACTGTAATGGTGGAAATGGGGCTGGCTAATCAAAGGGAAGGGGCTACTTGCCACTCCGCACCTCTCTAGAACGGATTCACCCACCCACTGCACGCCCCCTCTGCACAGGGGAGGAGAGAGGAGGAGAGGGGAGACAAAGATGATTAAAGGCATGAAAAATACAGATTCTGTGATATGGGAGAACAATTTCATGCAAAACGTAAAGGGAGGATTGAAGAACGCAGTGAGACAAAATCCTTAATCCTCAGATTAGATCTGGAAAAAGAAATTCTTCCATAAAGACCTGTAGAGAACATACTTGGTGAAGGTCAGAGGGAGAGGGAGGATATAAATGGTTTGAGCGAGAATCTGTGTCTGCTTTCTGTTTAAAAAAAAAAAAAAAAAAAAAAAGGGAAAATGCAGTATGTGTCTGTGCCCTAAATTCAACCTCCATCTAGCATTGTCTCCTCTAAGCTGAGCTTGCCACATTAGCCCATCAGCATTACATAACAGCTTTTCACACATGCGTACACTCACACACCTGAATCCAGCGAACCAGGACGGCTCTGTGCCAAACTCATATTGACAAACACACAAATACAAAGACCGTAACACACACGCAGGCAGCCACACTGGTGAGGCAGGGATACCAATCTCAGTTATAGAGGTAAACAAGACTGCAATATAAAACCCAGCTCAGAGAACATGATCGATTTCTTTCTCTTGGCTGTATTACATTTGGTTTAGAGGATCTCCCTCCAGACAAGTTGTATTTTCTGTTGCGGCTCTGAAGGCATTTCATTCAGTGTTTTCATTCTGTTTTCCCAGAGAGAGAGAGAGTAAAAAAGAAAGGTATTAGACATGTGAGAAGGGGAGAGGAAATGTATCAGAGAGGTGAAGACGTAAGTTCGGTGGACAGCGTCGATGTGAGAAAGTTACTTGGAATCCATCTCTCAACATTCAAAATAATGTACAAAGCATTCTTTTCTTAAAGGTATTTGACAAATGCTTTTAAAAGACATCAAACCTTTTTTTAATCTAAATTGTTCAGATGGTTTTAAACAGGAGTCCACTTTTTTGCAAATTAACTCTTGACTGATGTATGCCGTTATATACATAGTTGAGTTTTACAGCACAACCTGGAGTCCATCATCACTTCCCACTTCTCCAAAATCTGTAAGTGATTCTATGTTCTATACTGGAGGAGGTGCAATGGAGGAGGAGAGCGGTAAGGCGAATGGTAAACACAAACAGTTCTGTCTTTTGTTATGCAATCTTCTTCATGTCTAATTAAACCGCACAATAAATCGCACTTGCACACGTGACGTGTGCGTACATGCACCATAAATACATCGACACTCTGTCGCCAGCAGAAATAAAATCCCGTGAAATGAAATCCTGTGATGCTCAAGAGAACTCCCGACTGCCGCTGCACGTGACCGTGAAACACAAACTGGCGGGCCGCATGAGAAATTTATGTGTGTTCTCCTTTTGAAGCACGGAAGCACGTATGCAATATATGTCAGAGACTGCAGTGCACAGGAGCAGAGAGAGACAGAAACACAGAGAGAGAGAGAGAGAGAGAGATGGAGAGAAAAGCACTAGTCGCTCTCTCCGGTGGCCTCTAACCTAGATTAGGACCAGAGGGTGTCGAGTAGTTAAATAATGAATGAAGCCACAGCCGTTTTTCTCCTGCTGAGAATGAACAACACTATTCTGACTACATTAACACAGATGTCTCGGGAAACATCTTACTACTGACTCATGCTGCATCCTCAATTGTTGACTCTACGTGGCCTTTTAACTGACCAGGAACAGAAAGAGCAACTCTCTCCAGAGCTGGAAGACTCCAGAGACCAGCTATTTGACAGATATGTAGACGCTTGCAGATGGGACAGCGCCGGGTAAAGTTATGACTGAGAGGTGGAGGGTAGGAAGGGGAGGAGGAGGAGGAGAGGATGATGAAAGGAGGGGGGATGGAGATGGAAAAAGAGAAATCATGGGTTGAAAGGTGAAGGGGGAGGAAGGAGCTTAGAGTTCAGGGTGATGCGCTGTGGTTTTATGAGGAGGTGAGAAAGAGGGAATGAGATGCTGATACGGACAGAGAAAGAGGGGGAAGGCGGAGAGAAAAACAAACGGAGAAAACAGAATGACAAGAGAGGAAAAATAAACTAGCTTAATGGTACAAACTATGATAAACAGCAAGTGAGGAGAGTTGGAGCAGGAGGAGATAAAACGAGTGACAAGTGGTGCAAAAGAAGTGCATCATAGTACCTGTGAATGGCGGCAAACAGGTCCTCAGTGGTTCGGGTCCGTGTGGGAGTCGGGGTCACCATGTTCTCCTCTGAGGCCCCGTTGGCTGATGGGGCCGGAGACGATTCAGCCGTACTGGAGTCGAACACGTCACCTGAGACGAAGAGACATTCACTTTAAGTTACACATTTACAGGAGAGTAAACACACTTCAGGTTTACTCTGCACAACATGCGCACACTCATGTAGCTTCCATCCCGTCGCCTTAACCTGGCTGCCTATGAGATCTGAAGTGGTATGGAGGTGGTGCCGGACTGCTTCTCTTACATTCTCTTTCTGTTTCTAGGTTTCCTCTTTTCCTTTCTTCTCCTCTAGTTCAGCCTTTTTCTCCTCCTCCTCCTCCTCCTCTTCCACTCAACCTCCTCACTCACGTCTGCGCTTCGACTGCCTGAGCCGCTGCAGGCAGTCTCACTTTACGCGCTCTCCCCCATCCTCCCCTTCATCCCCTTAACAGATCTGCTCCCCTCCCCTCTGATAGGATGGAGCCCCTCCCCCTTCTCCCTCCAACCACGAAAAGCATCTCCCCCGGGACACTTGCTCCCCCCCCCCCCTCCCTTACCTCAGAGAGAGAAGGAGGGATAGATAGGGAGCGGGACAGGCAGAGATAGAGAGGGGCCGAGTAGAACAGACTGAGGATGAGAGATTAACAGAAAGGAAGAGGAAAAAGCAGAAATGGATATTTGGAAATAAGGATGGATGGCGGAGAGCAGTCGAGTACAGTGGAGGATGAGGTGTGTGGGGAGGCAGAGAAGAGAACAATGAGGGGAGAAGGGAAGGGACAGTAGCCACAAGATCTCTGTATATGAAATATAGAAGGATGGGTAGAAGAGAGAGAGTTGGGGTGGATGAATTCATGAGGCTATAGCTCTGCTGTCCCAGTGATAAGCCGTTTCTCCTGAGCTATTTTCACAGTTTTCAGACCTCTAAAGCTTGTGGTTTCAAGTTTGGCTCCTTTTGCTTTGGAGGGCAAAATGAATTTCACAGCTGCCTGAGGAGCTGGCCACACAGCTACTAACCATATAGGATTATGGTAATGGGCTTAAGTAATGAGTAAATGATGGTTCTGACTCAAACTGTTCTCTATTCACAAAGTCTGTGCATTTCCCATTCTGATTTGAGGAAAAATAAATCAAAATCATCTTCAAATGACTCACCTGTGTCGTCCTCCCTGGAGCTGATGGATCCAGTCGTGCTACTCGTTCCATCTCCGTCCTCTTCTTCCTCTTCATGATCCTCTCCATCTGTACGCAGCTCTTGGTCAAGACTTGTGTCTTGGCTGGCTGATGCAGTGATTTGGGACTCATCCTGGATTTCTGTGGATGTTTCACTGCTCTCTGCCAAAGTTTCCTCCTCCTCCTCCTGTTGCTCACTTTTCCTCTCTTTCTCTTCTTCTGTTACTTGTCTTTGTGGTGCATCTATTTGGTCTTCTGTTCTGGACAGGCTGTTTGTATCTTCATGCGGAGATGGAACCTGTTCTTTGATTGGTTGGGGGTTAAATGGAGGGACAAAGAAGAGAGGTTTCTTGGAGATTGCTGGAGGCTGTTTGACAGGGGAGCTTTGGGAGCTCTGTGAGGGACTTGGCAATGCTTCTTTTTCTTTCCCGTTTAAAAGAAAGCAACTCTCATCCTCAGGTATTCCATTGTAGACAGCACAATCTGGTGTGTCGTCTGTGATACTGCAGTCTAATGAAAAGTCTTCTAGGAGCTTTGACACAGGTGATGGTGAGGAATTACGTGAATCCTCTTCTGGAGAGAAGTTGAACTGGGTTAACCCAGTGGGATGCTCCTGGGAGTGAGACTTCCCAAGGGTCTGGGGCTTTAAACCCTTGATGAGGTCCATCCCTGTTTCCTGAGCTGTAGTGTTGTCCGTTTTGCTGTCGATCTCCTTCTCTGTCCGCTTGACTGAGCGGAGCTGAACACTCTGCAGCGCAAAGGGGGTGATGAGGGGCTTAGGTGACTTTGTAGGGCTGTTGGAAACGGCGGGTTTAGGAGCATCCTTCGTTGCCTTCACAGCAGATGGGAAGGAGGAAGGTGGGATAAAAGCAGGCGGTGGAGGAGGTGGAGGGGGCCCCATGGTGGGAACAGGAGGGGGAGGCGGAGGGGGAGGACTGAAGCTCCCATTGAAGGACAGACTAGGGTGGATTAGTGTTTCAGGGGATGGAGGAGGAGGGAATTCTGGGGAGGTGCAGCAAGGAGGTGGCGGGCTCAGAGTTGGACCCTGTGGAGTAACAGGGGGAGCTGGCAGAGGAGTGGGGGAACCCGAATTTGGTGGTAGAGGGGGAGGGAAGGGTGGAGGTGGGCCGAGAGGGGTGTTCGGAGCTGAGGATGAGGAAAGGGGCAGGGGTGGAGGTGGTGGCGGAGGAGGCCCGGAACTCTTAAGTGAGTCCGAGGTGTTGGAAGAAAGGGAAGTGGAAGAGGAGGACATGGAAACAGAGGATAGGAGAGAGGACTTCCTCTCGGGTACTTTGGGCTTAGGCCGGCTGCTGGAGGGAGACATAGACCTGACGAGTGAGGGCACTGGGGTTCCAGCTGTGGGGGTGTTGGACTGGCTGGAGTAGCCGCTAGATGGAGAAGTCAGTCTGTGTACCCTGTCAGGGGAGGAGGTGGCTGTTTTGGGCTTCACTGCCAACCCTCCCTCCTGGCCTGGAGCTCCAGGGCCCCGGCTGTTGCTGTGAATCTCACCTCCATTCTGTAGTTCTCCTGGGTGAGGCCCGGCCGACATATTATCTGTGGCATGGGCCAGAGGGGTCTGTGCCCTCTGGTCTCCATGGTTACGAGGGTAGTCCATGTAGTAGCCCCAGGAATCAGCGTAGTCAGAACGCAAGCTGCTGGTGTCACTGTGAGCAGGTGTCACGTGGCATAGCGAGTATACGTTAGACACACCACCACAGTTTGCGTTAGCTACTAGCGATGCTGCAGAGCTACCTGCACTAATGCTACTCTGACTTCTTGGCCGTAGCACCCAAGGGTCATCGTAGTCACTGCTGGGACTGTGGGAGGGTGAAGAGGGAGAGGCGCATCCTTTCCCTCCTCTCAGCCCCATCTGTAGGCTCTGCTGCAAGCTGGCAATTAGAGTCTCATTGAGCATGGCGCCGTTTGGCCCGTTAGCACCACTGATGGCGCTAATGCCTCCAAGGGGCTTTTTTGCACCAGGCTTGCGTTTGAGAGAGTCTGTACGAGCTGGGGGCAGCGGGGGCTTCTTGGATTTGCGGAGGGAGATGCTGCGGGATAGAGAGCGGTCACTGTACAAGCTTCCAGAGTCTTCCTGATTGGCCATCTCGCGGCACTCGTACATGCTGTGTCTGGCCGCCCGTCCAGCTGCTGCCCCGTGCCCGCTGCCATGGCTGCGTGAGCGCAGGCCCGAGTCGACATGCATGGAGGTGTAATATCCATCGTTGTCCTGGGAATAGAGGGAGCTGGAGTCAGTAGTGGTCCTGGAGGATAGCTCCAGACTGCTGTACAGCTGGTTGATAGGAGTGGAACAGCTGGAGGTCAGAGTGCGGTGCGGGACAGCCACGTTTTCTGGTGTGTCGTAGATCCACTGCTCTTCTGTCAGACAGGATGGTGGCGTGGGGGCCAAGGTCCTGTGACTGTGTGCGCTGCTGTCCGAGTGCCCTGACTCGCTGGCAGGTGCTGCTGCAATCAGACCACTATCGTGTGGTGTGTGAGTAGGGGTGGATGTGGCCAAGGCTGGACAGGTGGAGCTTTGGGTGAATGCTGCGGGACTGGAGATCAGGGGGTCGGTGTTGGTGGAGGAAGCTACACTTAGTGGTCGAACTGTGGGGTAAGCTGAGACTGGAGAGTGGGAAAGCTGACCGGAGGTGTTGAGGGTGATGACCTCAGATGAGCTAGAAAGGGTGGCATTGGGGATGAGCGAGGTGGAATAGGCAGCATGTGGGGAGACCACACAAGCTGGACCACCACCCCACTCACTGGACTGCGTCCCCCTCACCTCCTGAGACTTGGGCCTGGGCAGGGTGCCTGTCCTTGGGGCATTCCTCATGTGCACAACTGTGTTGTCAACCTGAAGCTTTCCAATTTGCCTATGGGGTGTAGTTTGTTCCTCTGACTTTATGGGGGTGCTGCTGTAGATGGGATCAGCACTGAGGGACACCCTGGCACCCTGTCGGGGCAGACTGTGAAAACGGGAAGGGTCTCCGTTAAACTGATGTGGCAGCATCAAGATCCCGGAGCTGTCACTACTGGAGATGGATATGCTTCCTGTAGAGGAGGAAGCAGAGATGCCGGCCATCTGAGCAGCGATCCCCTGCCCTCTCTGAGCCCGAATTCTTCTCATAGACGGGGGTACAATCTTCACTTCTTCTGTCTGGCAGCCCGAGTCTCGCGTCTGGGAACGTCGGAGCGTTGAGTTGACACTTCCAACTCGGCCCAAAGTGGAATACTGTCCTGGGATGAACATGGAATGCGGCCGGAGCTCTCCGCCGCGTCCTTTTGCTGCTGTCAAAAGAAAACAGAAACTATGATAAACATGTGATTGATATAAATATTCGTTGTTTTCTCTTCTTGCTCCACTACCTGTAATCCTCTCTATAACTTCTTGAGCCACAAAGCCTTCTGCTCTTCTGGTTGGACTGTCAGATAAACTGTGGTCACAGGGAAGCTAATTAATTTGATTTGCTGTAACCTTGTCTCATGCGTTAATAACTTCTGGTCTTCATTAAGGAGGAAAGGATATGAGGGGTGACAGAGAGAAGAGAAAAAGACTCCCTAATATGCTTCCCCTCCTATTCTGGCTCTGTCTCAGTCCGATAGAAAAGCAAATAGACCCCTGGGGTCCAGGACAGGCAGCTGGTAGGGTATGAGGCAGCCAACACACAAACACATACATGGACACAAATAGAGAGACACATGTGCATGCATGCACAATGTTGACATGGTCACGCACAGTCACACAGACTAGAGCATACAGAACAAGCAGATAGATGTAGAGACAAGGACACACAAACATGCAGACATCACAAAAGACACACACCGAACATACCAGATTGTAAACAAACAATTTGAAGAATGGGTTGTAAAACAGGAGAGGATGTCTAGTGTGTCTCCCATCTGCGGTGGCTCTCCTGTTGATGCTCGTATCCCCAAAACATATACTCTTGCGTCCTTTCTTCTCTCTCCTGTCTCGCGCTCTCTCTAAACCACACATACACTCTCTTCCTCCTTTGCTAAAAGCTGGAGTGACAGCTTGGCTGCTGCTGCTGCTGCGATAGATTAAGCTGCAGGTCTACTTCGCAGCTCTAGTGCAAGGAGAGGGAGGGATGAAGCAGTGGGACAATTACCCCGGCCCAGTAATCATGACATTCAGAGGATGTCGTCAGCTGGCCACTAACTGGACTTTAAAGCTCTTTCCCTATCAGCCTTGGTGATCTTATTGCACAGAGAAATGACATTCTCCTTAAATGCTGCTGCATCCTACAGCTCACAGAAGTGTAAATAAACTTCAGCCATGCAGTGCCATCAGCACAGCATAGTGTCAGCTTAGTGAGCTTAGTGCTCACTTAACACCCAGCTCAGCTGAATAACTAAGGGTAGGGGACCTCTGAACCTTCATATTTGTCATACAACCCTCATATGTTGAGAGTGCAAAAGAAATGAAGATGGTATGAGGCCTTTTGATCAGGGGCCCATTGTCGTAGTAATCGGTCCATGTTCGGAAAAGTAAGACACAGATGAGACACATACTAAGATTTTCAATATGGCCCTAGGATTAAGGCACATATACACACAAAGACACACACAACGCACAGAGATAGGGCTGTAGAAAGTTGACCCCTGAGGGATTATGGCCCAATACGTATTTAAGGATGGAACTTTTCTTGTGTGACATGATTTGACAACAGGAAAAGTCTAACATGAGATTCTATTATGGCAGAAGTTTCTAGATGAGGGAAAAGGGCAGAAATAAAACCATAAAAACTACTGAGAAGGATTTCATAACTAAGTCCTGGCTGTGGATAAACAGGGTGGAGCGGAGCAAATGAGTGACACATGGTGTGTAGAATTGAAACAGGGAAAGACGGAACAACTGCAGGGCCTTGATCCAACACTGTGGACTTGCATGGGTCATTTTTCTCCGTCTGAATATGACTCAGAACAATACTGGTGGTGAGTTCATTCTTGACTCAGTGTATACAGTTATACTTGATAAAAGCGTAAATCCAGGAAGGAATGAAGTAATGGAAGATGGAGGGATGCTTGTCCAGAGTGTTGGTACAGGTCTGTGGACAGTAGAGGACAACATATTGCCCCACAGTGATCCATACCTAGCTCTTGGTTGAAGTTGTCAGGCAGCCCTGATATAGTCTTTCTGCGTTTGACCTTCTTGGGCCGGCGGGACACGGTGTCAGTGTTAATGAGGGAGCGCCGGATGCTCGCCTGTCGGTCAAACACTGCCCCTGGTAGCCGGGAGGGCGAGAGCAAGGTAGGCGGACACACAGGCAAACAGTAGTCAGTTAGTGGAAGGAACAAACTCAACAACATGCAGAGAGTTGTTTTTTTTTCTCAAGCTGAACATGCAGCGTTAACAGAGCAGGAAAAGTATAGGGACAGTTCAACCAAATTACAAAAAAACTCCCATATATTCTCTGGTGGTATCAATCAATGATGCAGCTAGTTTTGGTTTCATTGCCAAGGTTTTGAGATGCATCTCTTATGTTTTTTGCCTTGCTAGATCCCACCAGATGTACATGAGAAAATCTTTTATGTCATTTGGTTGATCTGATCCTTTAATCAGCCAAGATGCTTAAAATACACAAAATTCACCAGCCATTTTCACTCTTAAAAGCTTAAACTTAAGAATAGAGAATCTGCTGCGAGGACTTGACTTGTGTCCCAACAAAGGCTGGCAAATCCTTAAATTTGTGGCTGACGGTTTGTGTTAATTTCCAATAAGCAGTGTGAAAAACTGTAAACATACATGTAAGATATGTGAGATGTTGGGTACATGCTCTAATCACAAAAACACACATGCACAGGACAGATATGAGGTGAAGCATGCACACACACACACACACACACACACACACACACGCATACATCTTTCATTCTTCTCAATATCCTTCTCACTCTCTGTCCAGCTTCCCTGAAGGAATTGCAGTATCTCACTAGGAACTGCTCTTTCTGCTATCTAGCTTGCTGGTGACAGCCTGCAGGCGTTAGGGAAATAGAAATTGATATGAGTGCACATAGTGTCTATCACAACCCGCCCCCCCTCAAAGTGACAGAAAAGTCCCTGATCTGTATGTGTGTGTGTTTCACTCTCTCTTTCTCAGTAATCTAAAGTGACAGCAGATGAAGTCAACAGTGATTTGTGTGACGTGGGAACGCATTAACCACTCATTAGTGTCTAAAAGACGTGGGATTGCAGTAATATTTCCCTTGACAGCAGTTAAATTCAGATGTTGACACTGAACTGAGAGTTTTTGAGTCAAATAACCCAAATAATACACAATATCCCCTCATAGAACATAGAACAACCTAACATATAAATTTAACGCCAGAACTATCAGAATGAGATGTTATATCTATGTGTATGATTCCTGGGTGGCAAGTAGCACTGAAGAATGTGGCACTCTAACAAGGGAATTGCCTCGACACGTTTTACTGTGACGAGTGTTCATCTGTCAAACGCCCTGTGATCTGACATAAAGTCAGTGAAAAAGCCTTGATCCCTGGATAAGATGTCAAACCATTTTCACACACACAAACGCTCGCTCACACACGCATAAAGGAAGGTGAAGGTCAATTTCCAAGGAGCATGATGGAAGAGGGTAGAAAACACAGAGGTACAGCAGGAGAGGCAGACGTCCATGACTGACGCGTACAGTTTTTATCTCTGTGGATGACTGGATACAGTAATTGATTAGTCTATATCCACTCACCCACAGAGGGTTGATTTAAGGAACAGTCTGACATTTGGCTTGTTTGGCTCCCTTATATTTGCTATGTTACTGAGAGTTAGAGATGATCAATATAATAGTTTTGAAATTATTGGAATGCATATTTTTCTACTTTTGATGGAGTTTAGATGTCTCCTCCAGTCTTTTTTTGCTGAGCTAAAACATGTCATGGAGTTATCTTTCTTTTAAAAACTCACAGACATGAAATTGATATTGATCTACTCATCTAACTCTCAGTAAGCCATTATTTAAGTGAATTTCCAAAAACGTCAGAAAATTCCTTTTAGACAAACAAAACAAAATGTGTGATTGATGGTGAGAAGTTAATGTTAGAGAATAGACACCGTGGATGTAAGAGGCCAGATCCAACTCAAGAGTAGTGTGATCTTTGTAGGTCACTACGCGAAATGGAACTACAGGAGCCGGATATTTGTTTTCCACTACTGACACTAATGGAGATTGGTTCTCTAGTGGTTGAGAGATGGACAAAATGATTGGATGAATGCTGCTGCCAAGAGGTCATACCTGTGACGTTGATGGCAACTATGTCTGTGGGCACGGCTTTCGCCGTCTGCCTCATCTTCTCCTCCGGGGTGGGGAGGGGTGCGGATTTGGTCCATACCACCTTTCCGTCAACCTCTAACACCTCCCTTTCCTCGCCGCCTCCCTGCGGGGTCTGGGGCCTCATGGACAGCTGAGATTTGTCATCCTCCACTGACGAAGCTGTAGACTGCATGAGAGAGAGGGAGAAGGGATTAACGAGCTGTAAAACATGAAGTGGGGAGGGACTTTGGAGAAAAGAGAGAGAAACGGGAATGGAAAGAGTAGAGGACAGGAGGAGAAGAGGGGAAAAAGGGAAGAGGGGACAGGGATAGTAGAATGAAAGAATGACAAAGAAAGGTGAGTGAGATGAGATGGGAGGAGGAGGAGGAAGAGAAATGAATGCAGAGGGGAGAGAAAAAGAGAAAATACAGTGACAGAGATGTCAGGTAATGAAAGGTAATAGAGAATAAAGATTTAGTCACTGAATTACAACACAGAAAGATGGATTAAGAAAAATATCAGGCTGAATTGTAAAGATGATAGAAGAAAATGTGAGTGGGAGTAGAACAATAAAACACAATAGAACTTAATTTTCCAAAACTATAACTGTCCAGGATATATTGGCACATACAAACACACTTTATTACACTACTGTGACCTTTAGAAGCTTGCAGTGCTGTAAACGTATTTTGCGATCAATCATGCCCAAATGGAAACACACACACACACACGTACAGTCACTCTCTCACACACAAAAACCTATCAGCTTAAACCGACACCGGTTGGAGATGGCAGGATAAAAGCAAGAGAGCAACAGTGTGAAGAAAGAGAGAGAATCACTTGAGCATTAAACTGTATTCACACACAAATAGTTCTGAATCATAGTGTAGGTTTTACTGCAGAGAGGCAACAGACATTTTACTACAACATTCAGGCTTGAAATTGAGCCTATTAGTGAACAGCAAACCTCAAAATACTGACTCAAACATAACTAAAAATATTTTCATGTCCAATTTGCTGAATATTTAAGTCAATGTCACGTCCGTATGAGCTTATATTCTTAAATGAATGTGACTACACACCTGAGTCCAGAGGACAGTGAACACAAATAATCCATTTTTTTCTGATTATAGATCAATTCCAGGAGAAAAATCATTACTTGTCACTTTCACTGCATCATTCAATCTTTGCCTGATCGATCACGCGTGGAACACCTTCAGTTTTTCTGCCACGGAAAAAAAACTGATGTCTTCAAAGCAATTTTGTTGGGCAGAGGTGGAAAGAAGTGCAGCACAGTTTTCCAGAATCCCCAAAATGTTACAATAGTATTCCCTATGTCCGTCAGTGTTTATCTAGACATTCCCAAACATCAGAATGACTGGAAAAGATGGCTATTGTTGCTCTTATACAGACAAAGCACGGATGGATGGATAAATGGGGAGGAGGGGGCACCAAAACAAGGAGAAGACAGGAGGATGGACGGAAAAAAACCTCAGCGATAGATAATTTGGTAGCAAGCGTGGCTTGTTACTCTGCATCATTGTGGCTCAACCAGGAGCCCTGTTTCTCCTTTTGAAACTGCTGTCAGGCAAAGTTAGGCTCACTGAACTCAGGACAACAGGAAGTGATGGGGAAAGGGAGCAAACAGCGGAACGGAGGAAGGGGGACGGAAGGCAGAGAGGAAGGGGATTGGCCTGGGTTAAAAAAAAAAGAGGGGGATAGCGTGCAGAAAGTAGAAAGACAAAAAAAGAGAGATGGGAGTGGACAGTTTAGAAAGCGAAACAACATGTTATGAAGGTCAAGGGTGGAGGCAGGAATGAAACGAGCACGGCTGGAATCGAGGGGCTCTGTGGGACAAAAGAGAACCTGATAATTAGGAAGAACTATGTGGAAGAACCTCTGACCCTTACAGGACCCCTCATATCATGTGTGGCTGTTTGTGTCACTGAGAAACAAAAACTGCAGCGCAGAGGAAAGGAGAGGATGCATATCTGGCTGTCAAACAATTTACACTTCAAACTAATTGTCTGCCAGACAAAAGAGCAATAAATAATAGTTTCTGTCTCTTGTTATTTTTCTGTCCCTTCTCTCTCTCCATGTATCACCCTCCTATGAAATTACAGTTCTGTGACATTAGACAAACAGCAGCTCCGACAAGTGTAGAGGAAAAACAACATAAGTCAGTATATGTTTATTCCCTACCTCTGCTTGAAAAATAATGACAGACCAGGCAGAGTACAAATTAAAAAAAAGAGTTGAGCAATCAATTCATCTTTTTCACAATGCATTCTGACAGTTGCAGCTAAATGCAATGGTTAGCTTAGCATTGGTTATCCATGTGCCATTAATCCCAATCAAATACAACAGAATCTAGCACAATCCCAATAAGAGTGGAAGAACTCACTGGACAAATCTATTTGAATTAAAAAAACAAACAAACAAACAAAAACTGAACCAGACCAATGAATAGACATATTTTAGGTACTTTCCAAAATCTTTTGGTCTAAAACTGCTAATTGTCTTATTGTAAATATAAATGAGAAAATAAATCAGGAGCTGAGAGATAATTAATGTGCAAAATTAAAGACTGACAATGGATAAAACATGCATTTCCATTTCCAACCACTGGAGGGCAGACTGACACTGTGAGAATCACTGGCACTGAATTGCCATGCTGCTGAATCAGCACAAGACTGCAAACCAGTCCTGTGAACACACACACTACACTTTTTATATCTCAAAATGTAGTTGCACCCAGACAGTTTTGTGTGTCTGGATGTGTGTGTGTGAAAGCAGTGTTCATATGTATGGATGCGTGTATACATGCTGTGCATATATGTTTACCTTCTTATCATTTTCATCATCCTCCTCATCCTGCAGGCTGCTGGTGGACTGTAGTGGGTCAGAAAAAGTGGGACCCTGAGAGTAGTACTGGGAGCTCCGAAAACCATCTTTCCTCAACTTGTCACATTCTGGAGGACAGACAGAGAGAGAGAGAAATATGTTACCGACAAAAATGACATTTGATAGCTATGATCTTTGTCTCAAACGAAAACAGATACTCATTATGATAACAAATCTCAATTTGAGAAGAATTTATCAGGAGAAAATCCAGTCTGAGAGCACAGCTTTTGTAGAGTATGATACACAATATGCACACAGTTTGGAGAAAAAAACATGATCAAGAGTTCATTGCTTTCACTGAACTAAAAAACATTTATTATGTGTTAATATTTTTAATTTAACTGACTATTTTAACACATTTGACACTCAATACAATACTCATCTCAAGAAATGTATTATGCACACTGCACACACAAGCTAATTTGTGAACAGATAATTCAATAACAGTACAGTAAAGAAAGGAGACACACACACCGACATAGCCGTGTAACACTTATCATCTGTGTACAGTAGAACACACCATTGGTTGTGTATGTGTGTGTGTGTCTGTGTGTGTGTGTGTGTCAGTCACGTGAGTCCCTGTTGGATGCTGCCAAGTGCTGCTCACACCTCCTTGCGTCACCACCTGCTGTGACGCCGTTGTGATATATGTGTGTCGGTGTGTGTATATCAATGTGAGATAAGAGCTAACTTCATAAATGTGTGTTGTGTGTGCATGTAACCGGAGGAGGGGGTATCAGTTTCAGTCTGTCACACACAGATGGCAGAACTGTCCCTCTCCCCCCCCCTCCCACCCCCTTCTCTCAGGGGGCATTTAGCACATCATCCCTCCTTCTCTTTCTCTGTAAATATCTACTGATGAATTCTGTCTAGTGTTTAAATAGCTGATTACATTCAAGTAGTACTATTTTTACAGCCTCGACAAAAACACACAGTAGAGATTTGTGTGCTTTTGCTGATTTCCATAACCTTGTAGATAAAGAAATCTAATAAACAGTGTGACGGTAAATTTATTTATATCCAAATAAAGCAGATAACTTCAACATGAAAAAATATTAACATGTCCCTCTGACCTACATCAGTAGCATATCAACTGACAAGCATGCATGTTCTTGTTCTTTGGCATTTATTCATGGTGTATTATAGATGTGTACTACACACATGCACATCACTACAAGCTGGGCACCTCAAATATGCAGCTTTTGATCCCTTTTTTGTGTCATCTATCTCCACAGCTAATTACCATCCATCTCTATGGACAGACACGTCGCGTATGAATAATACTGTCAGTTAATGGGTCCTAAAGGGGCTGGTAAAAGGTAGCTACTGTAACAATGAGCTGATGTGGCAGCGGTGTGGAAGAAGAGATTCGGGAAGCATGATGATAATGAGGATGATTACGGGGAGCAGAGCTGTTAAGATGATTGGTGTTGCGTGATTGGGGACGGTTGATAAAATAAATAAGCTCTGATGAGCTGCTTGTTGCTAGGCAGAACTGATGGGAGGGGAGCGGAAAGTGACACGAGAGACAAGCAGAGAGAATAAAGGACGTTGTGGGAAGAAATAATATAATGATATGAGCAGGGTGTTTGCATATGTGTATATTTTACAGTGGCATGTAAATTAAATGTGTAATACTGATTGACTCTAGCAGTTCTGTGCCTATTTAGTGTCACAGATGTCCACAAAAGATTGTCACTGAAGTGTGTAATATGTTAAAAAACTACACCTATTTGGAGCCTGAGTTAACTATAATGAACCATAAAAAAAGTATTTTTAAACTTCATTTAGATCCATTTTGGTCCACAACATAGCAGTGGCCCTGTGACCTTCACTCTGTCTCTGTTACTGACCCTGGTTATCAATGAGTGATATCAGTAATTGAACTAATGCACAATTCTAGGATGTTATTGACAATAATCATATGACGCAACTTCTCTAATGTATTTCGAGCACGTTGGCACGTTTGCTGTAACTCGCGAGCCGCCTGCAAAAGCCTCGAATACCATGTGAGTGTTTCAGAGAAAACAGAGAGGATGCACATTGTCATCTGATTGGTTATTGATTATTCTGCTTTGCAGAGCAGAGACAAAACTCGTGTACCTTGCCATGCTCATGCTGGTGTCACCGGATAGTGTGACTGGTTACATGTACATGAGAGCAGGGACTGCACATGGTTTAACCTCATCATATAATCTCTAAATTATAAAATGTAACAAATGCCTTGTAAATATAGAATTAGTAGTTTAATTGCTACAAAGACAGTTTCATTACTGAAAAGAAAAATCCTAAATCTATTCTTACATGTCTAAACTGTAACTTGGGTAAACTTCACTCTCAACTTCCTGGGAGTGGACAAGGAATTTAAGAGCTAAAACACACACCAAGAATCAAATGGACAGCACAGGTGCTCTCATTGGACACCTGTTGGCTTTCAGTTAGGACCCCTGGGGCTGGGCGGTGACAGGATGAGGGGGGAGCTGCTTTAATCCCACCTCCCAGGTGGTGTTTGCGTACCCAGCAACATCAATATTGCAGGAAGTAATATACAACAGCACAGGGGTCAAACAATGGCAAAGAAAAGAACTACAGTGTGTGTATGTGTGAACAGGTGACTCACACACCGTAAGCATCCAGTTACAACCACCTCCTCCCCATTTATCTCTCTCTCTCTTTATCTCAGTCTCGTTTTTATCTGCTGGCACACAAGGCCACCTTAATATGTAAACAACAGGCTCACACTGTGACACATCCACCAATGTATGCATGTACATACACATACACACACACACACACACACACACACACCTACAACACACTGATATTCATTCCCTCACACGTGCCTCTCAAGCCTTTTTCCGAGAAATGGGTGGAAAACACAACCCTCCCAGGAACTCTAAGCGAAGCTAGTGCTGGCATTTACTGGTGTTCCTACTTCCTGTTCTGGGAATGTTTGAGTATTTTTTTTAAAGTTGCCACTATGTTGTGACTTGACTCCCTGTGTTTGTTTGACAAGAAGGCAGTGTCCCTTCTTGTCTGATCGTACTGGACAAACAAAAAGAAAAGGGTCTCACACGGTTGTGTTGTTGGCTAAACTTTGGCCTGAACACAAATTACAGGTTTGGACACGTTTACAACACTGTGGACAAACACGGCATGCAGGGGTCTTCACCTTGATGCCATAACAAATAGGATGACATAACAACATTCCCACTAGTGAGTGTGGTAAGAGTTAGTGTGTATATTTTGGTTGATCTGGCTGATACTATATGAGGTAAATAAACTAATTTTCCTTTCCTGTTTTGATCATTTCTGTGTTTCATGTAATGCAACACTTTACTCATTACCACATATACACTGTGTGTATCAAGACAATATTGCTCTGGACTCCCAAGCATAGACAACAATCACCAAATTGCATATTTGCCCTCCTAGTTGCATTTTCTCCAGCTGATGTTACAGCAAGGTGTTAAACCATCAACAGCCAAATTACAATCAAAATTCCTACAGGATACTGTATAACCATCTGTTACTTTAAGGTTATTTTACAAACTATATTTGGCCTGTGAAACAGTCAAAAGGCTGTGTGTGACGTTGAGTTTCCCCTCATGAGGTGTTAATATTCATCAAATATTTGACAGTAAACACTTCTCCCAGCAGCTGTCAAATGACTCCTCTAAACCTAATTTTGTCAGAGAGGTGGTCCCTTTTGTAATGATTCTTACCTCGCAGGGCGGTCTTAAGGTTGACTTTGGCCTGGCGGTGCAGGTCTTCTACGCAGGGCGGCCTGCTGCCTGGTAAGAAGACGTTCTCCTGTTGGTGCCACGGAGCTGTGTAGTGAACCGTCCACTTGCTCTCCTCATCCAGGTTAGACACCGCTGCAGAGACACACAGATCATGAACGTTAAAGACATTTTTAAGACTTTTTGTCCCGTCTATATCATTTATCTTCACAGTGGGATTGTGAAACAAGTAGATGCTACTCTTGGCAAGAAAGTGAATTTCATATCTTACTAAAAATGTAAAAATAAATATGTCATTTGTAGTCAGACTCAAATATCACAGAACTCAGGTTTATTAACTTGGAATATGCTTAGTGCTTCAGTTGCACCAGTTCACCCATTCTAGGATCAAACCTTTGGAAAACAGTAAGTCATCACGGATTAGAATATTCCCTCAACAAGTAGTACCGGCTGTTGGGGAGGTTTGTTTGTGTTTGGAGGAAAAGAGGAAGGGGGAGGAGAATTAGGTGCTTTGCATCGAGGTGTCAGCCTCCGCACCTTCAACATGACACTTATGTGAGGCATCACAGTAAGCCACACACCTCAAAGGGGGAGGGAAGAGTTTGGAGGGAAACACTGACCAGCTGATACCAAGCACAGACAATTTAAACAGGCCACTAAAACCTCCTGAAGTAAGCTACTTTATCCTTATAAAATCCAGGGAAAGTCACTCCAAGGAAACAAAGCAACAAAACTGTAAACAAGCAAGCCAACTTTTTGAGCTCAACTCCAAGCAAGGTCAGTTAACACAAAATTGAACACAACTTACACAGCTGGTTAAGATGAACAGAAAGTAAACAACAATTTTTACCAAATTCTTCATGTATTTTTTATTTCTAAGAGCACTTCTCTCACTCAACAATGAAATATTAACAGGGCTTCATGATGCTGATCTTTGCATCCCTCGCCACTGGTGACTTGTAATGCTGATGAACCAGGAACTGAGGCCTATTTTCATTGCTTGCTTTCTCACTCAAATATAAGCAAAACTGCTGAGGTGAAAATATCAATGTAATAAACACACACACACACACTACTCAAAAGTTAGGCTTACCAAGGGAGCGTATCCAAGCCAAAGTTGGTGATCGTGGATGTAGTACTATCTCCATTTAAACAGCCAAATGTTAGTAAAGACCTTTAGTCTGTGTGTCCCTGTCCTGACCAAAACATCTTGTCCATCTGACTGGGACAGAGGGAGAAGTCTGGATGAACCAGGAGGAAGGGGATGGGTCAGGAAAGGGGATGGGAGTGTGTGCAGAGTGTTTTTGTTTGTGAGTTTTTTCACAGGTGCAAATGAGCCATAGTAGGATGCGTAGTGAGTGTGTGTGTGTGTGTGTTTGTGTCGGGGGAGGAGAGAAGGCCTCCGAGGCAGTGGGTCAGGGCGGGGGCCAACGACTGCAAATTGGTCATCAGAGAAAGTGTGAGACAATGTGTAGCTGCTTTGAAGTACGTATAACTAACTGATAGATCTCAATACTGACCATTTCAAAAGAGGTCTTGGACCATATGTGATCATAAGAGAGGTCTGCAACCTAATAAGTATAGTTATGTTTAAATTACTAGTTTAATCAGCAAAAATGGGACAGTCCATAAAACTCGGTTGTGTTGCTTCTATGATCCTGCTGCTGATGACTAACGGTACCTTAACGTCTGTCTCCACAGCTTGTTGAGGAATGGGCGGCTGTTGACTGCGTCTCCAGCAGAGGAGAGGGGTCATTGTGTTTATTCATGTTTCACTTTGTTACAAACTCTTCTGAGTTGTGTCTTCTTCATTCACAAATATCTACTCTCTCCCCATCTACCTTTACTGCTACCTTCAAACCTATACACAAAGACAACAGGCCTGGATCCAACTGAAAAGGCTGCACCCATATGGCTTTTACAAGCTGCAGAAATAAAGGCACCAGGAAATAATTCAGTGTATTTTTGATGACTGATTGCTTGCTATCTTATTGACTCAATCTCTTATAACCAAACCCATCTGTTAGTCACTAAATGTCATTTGATACTAATGTGACAAAAAGAGTGCCACACAACATAGCTGAGGGGGTTATAGTAAACGCCTACTGTCAGATAGGTGTGATGGGTGAAAACAGCTAGATAGTGTGTGTATATGTAAATGTGATTGTATAACTGTATTGTTACACATGCTGTCTTGCAGCATGCCTCCCCTGGTCAGAATAATCAATCACATACATCACGAGGCAAAACTTGCCTGACCACAGGTCAGAATCGGAAAGTTGCACGAGACAGATGCACAAAACTGCACAGCTACCACAAAATCAACACACAGTTCACTTGTAGAGGTAATTGTGAAGGTTAGACCAGGTTTAAATCCGGGCCTGACGCCTCCTGCACAATAACTGTCACGACACACCTATGAGCAAGGCACTGACACCCCAGCTGTGTGTGAATCAGAGCACATTATTAAATCAGCTCGCCAGGCTAAATAGGGGTTATACATACCCAATTTTTAAAAACTTCTCCCCCACACACTCAGCACAGGTAGCCATCCCCCACCCTCCTCTCTGACCATGGGGTTTGAATAGGCCTCAGTCGGGCTATAGGCCCACCAAGGACATGGGGACTGTGGACACAAAGCCTGTATTGTCCCTCTGCATCAGTCTCCACATCAGGCCTTTCAGTGCCACAATACCCTCTAGCCCCTCAACACACACAAGAGTCCACACCGGACTATGGCGCGAAAGTCTTTCAGAAGTCCACTAATCCCTCTGTCCATTGACATCCCAGCTCTCCCTATGCCCATTAACAAACACAGACTGAGCGCAAACAGGCTACTGAAAACTCTGAAGGACACAAACAATCCACAAGGTGCATCAGTGCTAAAAATTTGTACAGTAATCCCTGGAAAATACATCTGCACACATACACACACACACACACACACACACACACTCTGTTTCACATACATACACATGAGGGATTCACTGTTTTGGTCAATAAAATTGATTGTGCTGACGATATCTATGTTAACCCTGAACTGGGTCCCAGATCACCCACTAGCCAATCGTGTATTGACTTTCACGCATGATACAACTTTCTGTGTTTCACAAGGGTCAGCATTGCCATGGTTC
Organism: Thunnus maccoyii; assembly: GCF_910596095.1. Classification (NCBI taxonomy): domain Eukaryota; kingdom Metazoa; phylum Chordata; class Actinopteri; order Scombriformes; family Scombridae; genus Thunnus; species Thunnus maccoyii. The sequence continues at coordinate 16,843,715 of NC_056549.1, read as the reverse complement.
AGATCAGCTTTTGAAACATAACATAAAGTGTCAACATACTAGGCAAAATGATGGTCCTTGTCTCAGTTTTTTTCTTTTTTAAGAGCCTCTTTACAAGTCCTCTTAACTGTAAAATCTGGAAAAAAACAACAACACAATTCAAATAGTGAAATGTGAAGGATGCACTAATCCTTTGGGGACATTTTTTAAACTTTGACCAAAATTAATTAACAACCCTTCCTCTTTCAATAAGTACAAGTTTGTGCACCCTTGATTTCATCAACATCTGTAGTCTCATGATGACATGGACCCAAAATAATAAGTACAGGACTGCAGTGGGGGGCCAAGTTGCTCAACTAAGGAGCAAAGTGCATACATGTGCAGGATAGCAGGATAAGAAGTGAGAAGTACAAAAATGCTGAGCTAATGATTAAACAAATCACCTCAGCCTTGACTTCAACACACATACACACACAAACACACAAGCTATAAATACACCTGAGATTAGAGTTGGCACAAGCAGCTTGGCCTGCATCAACCAGGTCTTTGTTACACATCCTCACGTGCTTAATAAACAGGCTTTAATAAAATAATAGCCTTGGAGCATTAACTAATCCTCCTAAAGATAATCTACATATATGGCATGAAGACCTGGAATGATTTCCTTTTATATCAAGATCAAATTAGACCTTAATAAACATAAGAAAACTTCAAAATTGTCCCAAGAAGCAAGGACAGATGCAAACTATTTGTAATAAACTGGCTGTGATTTTAAATGCCTCCAGCTGCCACCTTTACAAATGCTGTTGGGCCATTTAGTACTAATAGTTGTCAGCTCTGTAAAGTCTTGGCCCAGTGGTTACCTGGTAACAAGGGTGCAACAGAGGGTCTCTGGGCTCAGCAGAGGCAGCAGTGAAGGTAACACACCCACAGGAAAACCATTAGTTGTAATAATTTTTATACAGTTCATTAAGGCTCAAGAAAAACCTTACTGAAGCTATTTAACATGTTAAATTAAATTAGTTTAAATAAAGGGAAAGCTGAAGGAAATTCAGACCCAGATAATATTCCTGTCAAAAAGACTGATTATCTCTTCAAATTTTAACAAACTTATTTGTCTAGTTTTAATGTTGAGAAAACTACTCATATGAAGAAGTAAACATATCTTACCCTTCCTTTTGAAGTATTTAATCACAGATTTCAACGAGGTCCCGATAAACACCATTATTCCGGTTGAGTGTGTGTATCTCTCTCGTTAAAAAAAAAGTGCCCTAACGAGGGACAAATAAGACAAATCCAGGGAATAAGAGAAAGACGGGATGAAGGAGTGCTGACATCGGCTCTACTCCGCTCACATTCTCACTACACAGAGGCTTTACGGAGAGTGTGTGAGAGTGTCTACTACGCTGACAATGAGCCTTTACCCCTATCTCTCTCTCTCTCTAAACACACACGGTCCACTCCCCCCCACAACCACCACCACTCCCTCCCTGAGGCAGTCCGGTCCTCGGAGACACACACACACACACACACATAGATACACACACAGCGGGAGGGGTGTAGGACCGGCCCCTCTGTTCCTCTGTGCTTTGGTTACCAAGGAGTTCTGGCTGCCTCTCCCTTTATTTCTCATCATCACTCGTTCTCTTCCACGCTGTCTTTCTCTCTCTACGCTTTCTTTCTTCTTTGCTCTGCGGGACTCTGAATATAGCTGAAAGTTAAACACGCTTTATAAGAGCGAACAGACACACTCGTGCTATTTTACTGTGGATGTCGATACCCATTTCATTCTTTCTTTCTTTTCCCTACTTTTTTATTCTGCTCTTGCAAAAGTTGCCTCTCTCACCGCTACGACAGACTCATCTGGGGAATATTTATGCATCTAATTAAACTATCAGCTACCTTCCACCTTGTACATCCTTTCACAAGGTATTCTCAGGAGGATGTATGCAGCTCTCACCTGCATGCAAACAGGAAACATCATTTTTACCATAAATCTCACTAATGCACTGTAATTTATCTTGTTTGGTCCCATTTTGTAGATATTTATGGTGAGTAAAACACCATTATTGAAGAAGATAACGCAGATTCAGCCCAAGTTCTCAGCTACATTAAGTGTCTAAAAAAATTAAATTGTGTTCAGTATCTCTACATAAATCTCCTTTTTTCCTATTATTATTATTATTTTTTTTTTAAATCAACCCTCCTTCCTCTGTCCGATCATTCCAAGTCTGCTGTGTGCGCACATGGCCACTGAATCTGTGCCACATGAATATAGATCACATACAATCCTCCTATTGTCCGATCTGCTCACAATCTATCACACACACACACTCGGGCACCCATCCATTCAAACACACACCCACGCAACACGCACCTACACACACACACACACACACACACACACACACACACACACACACACACACACACACACCCATAGAGCGCAGGACTGCCCCTCCTTCTGTAGCCGTATTTCTTTTCAGCCCAAATGGTTGGAGAGTGGAGAGAGAGGGTGTGTGGAAAGGAGGGAGGGGGTGGGCTGCAACAAGAGCTTGAATGGGACTGCAAATGATCCTTGAATTTGTGGGTAAAAAGGCCCCCCCCCCCCCCCTCCTCCTCCTCCTCCTCCCTCTCCCCTAAGACCTTGCTCATCTGAACCTTTCAGCTGTACGGGTGTGCAGACAACAGTTTGGATTTGTCTGTGTTTGTATTGTTCGGTAACAGTCAGTGTTTCTGCACAGTCTGCTGTATGCTGTTTCAAGTGTCTGTTTGCAATATTTGTTTGTTGTCCTTGAGTTATGAAGCTCTGAATGTGGGCAATATGTCTTTGTAAATGTCATTTTCTTCTTAAGAGTTCAGCCTTCTCATAAAGTACGGCTGTTATGGGTTAATAACCTGTCATCAGTTCTCAAACACAGACATGGGTCCATACACATAACAGTAGAAATAAACCAGACCATGTGTAAATGTATTTGTGCAGACAGAGTTGTCGACTTCCAAACTGGAATGGTTATTTTCTTGCTACTTTTGAACACTACATAGACTAAACAGTTAATTGATCAATCAAAAAATGATTACTAAATTAATTGATGATATCTGTACTTGCAGCAATTAAAGTTCAGATCAACTGTAAATGTGGGTTTTTCTCTGGTCTGAAATGGTTAATAGAAAGCCCTTCTCCATGTGTCTAACCTTTCTAATTTCTCTAAATCCAAGTCCCGATGTTCTGTCAGTAGCGTCCGTTTGGCTTGTATCAAACTGTTTGGCACGCGTACAGTATTAGGATAATTCATGCAGACGCGAGCCCAAGCAGCATCTCTCATTAAAGAGCCTATTGTTCTCAGGACAGTGTCACACGCATGCACGCGCACACACACATATACATACGCACACGCGCACAGTGTGACAGACAGGTCAACAACTCTATCAGCTGAAGGAGGGCTCCAAATCTAGGCCACCTCCAGGATTAGGGCTATCTATCCATTCAGCCATACGTCCATACATCCTTTCCGCTCATTCCCATTGAAGAATGGAAGCCCCCCCACTACACCGCCGCCCAAACAATATCAATCTTTCATCTGCTCGTACTCTAAGCAGCATCTGAGGGACGCATGGAGATTCGGTGGATGAAGCGTGGACTTCAGAAGGAAGCTCATTCAGCTTGGCGAACATGAGAGATTATTATGAATGAGATTAAAAGCAATCCTACTCTTATTAGCACTTGGTTATGCAATTAATAAAACTTAATTACCTCAGCTCAATATTATATTTTTCTTTCTGTTGTACAACCTAGTCATAAAAAATCATGAGATAGGCTTTGTACATTCTTTAATTCTTGCAAGAAAAAGCATTTCCTTCAGATAATTACAACCGGTGATTGTGTGGTTTTCTAGCTATTTGATTATTGTAATTGGTGATAAAACTGATGACTGTATCAAGTGAACATGTTAGAGCCTATGGCAAGACATGCAATTATGTCTTCAGCAGCGTGTTCACATGAGAAGGTGGTGACTGTGGGGAAAGAGGAGAAATTTGGGGGGGGGGGTGACATGAATAATTAACAATTCTTGTTGCATTAGACATTGTAATTAAGACTTGAGGGTGAAGGTGGCAGAGTGATAATAAAGGAGAAAGATTGATGAAGGAGTCCTGCTCTTCCTCCTGTCATCGCCCTCCCTCTTTATCCCTCGTCCCATTTTCACACCTCATTTGGATCTTCCCATCAACCCAGCAGAGGCAGCTGCACACACACACACACTAGTTTTTATATTTTTTTAGCCCAGACTGCTGAATTTACTCCTTTTCCCTCCAGTCTTATTTCTATCATTCGATCAATCCCAAAAACACACACAACTCCCCCGTCTGGAAACAGACCAGCCCTAGAACCGCGGTCGTCCATGACTGAGTGCCTGAGTGAGTGATGAAGTTACACCATTGGTCAGCTGACCGAGTGTTGGAGTTTCCTAAACTCCTGTTTAAACAGACAGCAGCTGGCAGGTGTTTGGATTTTATAACCTAACTAATACAAGGACGCAAGTTTTTTATTTCTCAGACGTTTTCACATCACAAACAGTGAACAACAGCATTAAAACACGAGTCTTGCAGGTAAAACATGCGACTCAAGCAGCTGTTATATCAGTTTAGTGTGGGGCGGCTGCTTTGCAGGTGCGCTTGATTTGACTGTAACTGTGGTAACTGGGCGGAGATAAGCCCCCTGAATTTTCGCCTAAGTGCTGTCAAAACTTTCATTTACAATTTCCACCGCAGTCCCCATGATCATTGACCGGGAAAGAGGCAGAAAAAGGGCGCATAGAGGCATGAAGGAGAGCGCAGTTAAAGCACCCCAAATAACCATCACTCTGACAAAATACTCAATGCAGAGTGAAAAATGAGAGACATCCACAGGGTGAAACAGACGAGAGAGCAGAGGGAGTTAACAGGTAATTAGAATAGTTATAATTGAAATTAAAGTAAGTTCTCTTTCAAATCAAACATCCCAAGATGTGAGTTTAAAGTATTGTTCCATCAAATGCATTTATAACCTTTTTTTCGGATTAAAACGTAGCTTAATCATGTCATGTGATGCTACTTTAGTGAACTTTACCAACAAATATTACTGGAACCACTACAGAAAGTTGCAGATGAACATTTAATATCTAGGAATTCACATTATAGACACGACCACTGACTATTCCTGTAACACATTGACCACAATTTCACACATACACAGTCAAGCAATATACCAGGTTTGTTCAACAGTCTCTCAAATATTCATTCAAATATCCAAAGAGTGTCTATCTGGCATCTACACACAGACACGAACCTCTTTCTTCATCTGATAGAACCCAGATTTTATTTTTCTAATTGGATTTAAGAAGAAAGAGCTAAGCTGACCCTCTAAAAGCCTTCAACTCTACCATGTCCGCTAATGTCAAATCTCTCTCCCTTTCTTTTCCTTTCTGAAACATGAACGCTTTCACGATTGCTAATGTAATCTATCCTGCATTGATTTTATGCTCCCCTCTTCCCCCTCATTTCTTTCTTTTCTTGCTTTCTCTTGTTCAGGCTCTGACCTTGCACACCTTCCCCTCGGTAGAAAACCTGCGAGGTGGAGATAAAGCAGGAAAACCTGAGAAGTGGAAAATGGGCCAAGTGTTTTTTCACACACGGGTGCACACAAACACTCTGCATCTGTGTATGTGCGACGTCGTGGAACACAAGAGTAGCAGAGAGGTTGCAGAGTGGATTTTAAGAGGCTTGTCACTGGAAGGTCACTGGTTTGAATCCATGAATTTGGGCCCGGTGAACAAAAATCTCTCAATCTTCTGTAAACAAGGTTGAGATGCCTTTTATCAAAGCACTGAACCCTTGACTGATGCATTGAAGCCGAAGAGCAGAAATCCTGACTGCTGATGTTCATTAATGCCGATTTTCATTCTCGATCAAATTATTGTTTATATTTCCACTTTATAATATATATATATATATATATATATATAACAATCCTTTACTTGAAAATGAGTCACGATCTTGCTTAAGTAGTCTGCTAAAGGGAGGCAGCTCTTCAAATTTTCAAAGCTGTAAGCAGCAAATGTTTCATATTTGTACTTAATGTGACACCAAAAACGTACCACTTATAAAGATCAAACAGTTTTGACTTGGATAACTCAAACAGGATATGTACCAAATATTCTGAATACTAAATAAATAAACGGAGTACATCATATTTCTCTTTCATCTCCTTCTCCTTCAGGTTTTCTGAATGAAAATCTATAATTTATAGCATGTGGAGGACCAGACTCGCCTCTCTCATCCCTCCCTCCTTTTCTTTCATCCCTACATCTCTGTGAATGAAAGCGAAGCATCAGGGGTCAATGGGAATCCGATCGCTTTGGTCTTCTCCGAGATGTAGAGCAAGGCATGAATTATCTATCAGCAAGGAGTGGGGGCGGTAAGAAGGTAGTATGGCAGGATGAAGGTATAGGGGTTAATGATCACACACCTCTTTTAAAGTAATTCTGCCATTTAACTTGTGATTTGTCACACTGATACAGCTTCACTACAGCAATCAATACCAGTCTGACCAGGAAATGACACATGTGGAAAAGCATTGTATAATGTCCTTGAGCTGTGTACTTAAAAGAAAAAACCTTACTGTAAAATTAAATGACTCATTACAGAGCTATTAGATTAAAAACGGCAGTACAATGGCAATATAGAAGTGTTTCGATGATGTTGCCAGACAGCATTGATGAATCAGAAAAGTCAACATGGATAAGAAGGTGACAACTCTCTATGGCGCTCATAAAAAGGTAGTTAAGCCAAGTTAAACTTTAAACTCCCTCCTGAATAAACATCAACTCTCTCTCAAAAATAACACATTCACACACAGAGAATGTGTCAGAGGGGCTCGGCTGAGTAAACAATCTGTTTTTCTGGCACTAATGGCTTTAGCATGGGCTAAAGTTCCCATGCATCACACACTGCCGCCTTACTATAAACTCCCGCACTTGGTGAATGACCTTTCTCTGACACAAAACTCTTGCTGTCTCCCTCCCAGCCCCCCCCTGTCTGTCTCTTATACTCAACTGTCTCTCTGTCTCTGTCTTGTCTGTCTTTCTTGTCCTACTCAGAGGTTACTGGGTAACTCCGATCCTCCTTCCTCCCCCTCCCCACCCTTCTTCTGGTCTTTCCGTCTGACCTACTCCATTGAAGCAGCTGGGATTCCATCACACACACCCCATACATTCACACAGACGATCTCGCTGTGCCACAACTGCCCTCATTTACTTGCTGTCTGAACGTACACATGTGCACAACAATTAGACTCCACGCACGCATCATGCGATACTCTATTCACTCTGTGGCTCTACAAGTTTTGCAGACAGTTGTCACCGCAGACAGCAAACCTCTCACTATTCAAAATCAGAAAGTCACTAGCAACAAGGCTTTTGTTTTAGCTGATTCTGAATGGGCCTATCAGCCGTGTATTTGCATGATCACATGCAGATTAAAGTGGGGTTATAAGAGGTCAGACTGAAGAGGCTGTTGTACTACATACTGCTGGAGTGATTCATGTAATTTCAGTAAAAAAGGTTTGTGTGTAGTGAGCATTTAGCAAGGTACAATACTTTATCCATTTCAGCAAATCAGGAGATCTTGTAATTGAAATGTGTGTGTGTGTCTGTGTGTGTGTGCTGGGGTATTCTTCTCACTGAAAGGCGGTGGGGCCTCCCTCTATAGGCTGCCCCTCCTTTGTGATCCATGAGAAAACCCTGCAAACTACGCCCTGAGCATGCACACACCATCACTAACATAATCAGACCACTTTCTTTGTGTTTTCTTGTGTGTGTTATTGCTCAAGCATATGTATGTGAATATTTTAGCCTTGATGTGGTGACACATTTTTGCTTGTGTTTTCTGTTCAAACACCATGTAGCTGTTCTCACACAGTTGATGTATGTAAATGTGTACAAATCAGAGAAAAAAGGGGGAAGCCCAATAGTAATGTGGGCTGAGGAACAAGAGGGGAAAACGGAGATGGTATCAAAAAGCAAAACTTTGCACAAAGACCTTCAAAAAGGACAAGAAGAAAGAGATGGGAAGTAAAGTTTGCATCCACAAAATGCTGAAAGATTCTTTGATGTGGTGAAAGCTGGGCCATTTTGCTGAGTAGCGATGCGAGGTAGGATAGAAAAGGCAGCGTTTACAGAGACAAAAGAAGCGAGTGAGAGGAGATAAAGGCAGCTGAGAGAGAGAAGTCAGGGGCGGAGGGTATGGGGAACAGATGAAGCGAGAAGGGTGAGAGTTAGATGGAGTGTGAGTGTGAAACATCCATAGGTAAAGACTCAATAAAAACAGATATTAAACACAGGAAGACAGACATGAAAACATACACAAAGGCTCAGCGGGATTGGCGGTCATGCCTAATTTTCTCTCCCCTGGCGTCTGACCCAGGCGCTCCCTACTGACCCCCTTTGAAATTCAAGCTGGGATGAAAGAGCGTGAAAGCCAGAAAGAGCAGTTAGAGGATATGTTTGTTTGACCATGTTGACAGACAAGACTGACAGAGTTCGATCTCTAGCTAAAACATGTTGTTGTGCATGTCATCTCTGTACCATAGTATGGTAGCGAAACAAGAACGAACTAAGAAAAAATAAAAACCAGGTCAACTAATGGCAATAACAGCTGAAAGAGCACCAACGCAAGAAGCCAAAACTGACAGGGAGGCGTGCAACCGTTAAATAAGTCTTTCCTATATATTCATTCAACAAGGAGACTTTTACAGCCTGATTTTAGCTTCAGCACAATAAAAGGCGGGTCACTCTTAAAACGTACACGCCTGTTGAGCGGGGAGTTAAAACGTTGTTATTTTACGAGCAGGTTGATTTGTACGGCTGATCTCTTGGTGCCTTCAGAGGAGGTGGCAGTTTTGTTGCTGACTTGAAGCGTTTTATGTCCACCGTCAGGGTGGATTTGTAGCTAACGGTCCGTTTCCTCCCAGGCAACATAGTTTTAAATCTAATGCAATCTAACCCCACTGGCCTGTCACCCCCCCGCCCCCCGAAGTTGGCAGGACAATAAGCTGAAACTGAAACAAGCCTGTAGGAGACTGGAGAGTTAGTAGGTTGGCGGGACAACATTCAGTGAATGTTTTCCTGTTGTGGCTCATGACTGTTAAAGCGAGCGGCAAAACACGTTGTTTTTTCTTCAAACTACCTGACTGTGAGCTTTAAATGTCAACATCCTCTTCAGTGCTTTAACCTGGGTGTGAGATTGTTTTATCAATATTTAACTTTGTCTGATGAATTCTGGTCAATAATCCCTTGTCTTCATGTCTGACACTATGGCTGTGATGTTGCATAGAGCAAACAGATTTGTGGCTGAACAGCAAAGCAGTCAGTCATTCAGTCTTTACTGTCTAACACAAAAATACCGACAGCCATTTCTTAAAGTAAGCAGTTTTCTAACCATTCAGTTATTCCACTTTATTATCCCTGTTTTGTCCTGTCTGACTTGGCAGGTGTAACATGTGTCTGACATGTTATCAACAAAATAATTTCCCAGTGGAAAGCTCCATCCAGCCACTGGTAGTGTAACACAAAGACAGAGCCCTGGCAGCCCTCAGACTACATTAAGAGCCATTACCATCCAGCCGCACTGTCTCCACTCATATTGACTTCTAGCCCTTCTCCAGAGGAACCTCTAAGGACCAGCAACATCAATAACCACAAGGCCTGAGTGTGTTTCTGTCTGTGTGTGTGTACAGTTTGTGTGTGTCCTAGGCATACTGATAAGATGTCTCATCGGTCCCTTGCCTTATGATGGCTTAAAGCAGGCTGACATCATTCCGCATGTGTGTGTGTACATGTAATAGTGCATGTGTGAATATGTGCCTGCAGCTGTTTCTACAACCTACTGCATTTAGACAACAGACCTGGTCATATATTACAATCTGGACCATAAAGGAGGTCTAGATTATTGTATTGCATCCCTTTATCTTTGTTGTCTTTCCTTCTGATATTCACACATGCTCGTGGATATATAGGTTATAATACAATACATACATGTGCATGCATGTGCCTATAGTCTACATGCATGCAAGCATGTAACCACATATAACTTATTACGTACACGCATATACACACACACATCACCACATAGCATCGTCTGCACACACAACAGTATGTTGGCTGCTGCACTGGTTTCCTGACCTACATTTCAACACCAGGGCTGTCTGCTCTTCTCTCCTAAGGGTCTGTGTGTGTGTTTGTGTGTACACTCTCCCTCTGCACACAATCGTTAATCAAATTTCATAATTAACTTCACACACAAAATGCCATAAATCTGACAAAAACACACAGATACGATACACCACGGAGTGCTGCGCTTGAAGTGGTCCTCTGTGTGCATGTGTATGTGTGTGTGGAGTGTTTTTTGTGAGTTTAAAGCTTCACACATAAACCTCACAACTGGCTTAATTAAAAGTAAGAGGTGAATGATGCCCAAGCTGGAATAATGACAGCAATCAATAGGTAGCAGCTGGAGTATTACTTCATTTGCTTTAACAATATGATTCATTAGCATCAATATTTCACTGCCTGTTTTACACTGAAGGTGTGATTTACCAAGACGACAGCAACTAAAGTATAATCTCCAATCACCTGCAAAACACGACACAGAGTGAACGAACAGCATGAGTGAGAAAAACAGAAAGCAAGGTAATAAATATTGCTCTGTTTCTACAGTTGTACATATAAGCTAATGTGTACAGTAGTGTGTCATGTCTGCTGTTACCACAACCCTTGTGTCGAGCTCGTGCTGCTGACGAGAGGCTCATGTCTGATTTAGACACAGAGGCACAGAGACAGACTGAGTTAATTTAGGTTAAGTGCCTCCAGTAGCTCAAGGGCACAAAGCAACAAGCCACCTGGGGCTAGCCTGCATCACTGGGATCACTGAATGTGCGCGTGTGTGTGCGTGTATCGGGTCGAAGTGGTGTACCAATGGGAACAGGTTAAAGCCCTATCAACTACAACGTGTGCATGTGTGTTTTTCTACACTTCCTCTGCTACAAGAGCAAAACTGACACTAAAGCGTTTGACCCACTTCCCACATGGCACCTCACTGCTCATCAGTAACAACAGTAGGTCATTTGGGGAGGGGAGGGGTAGTCGCAGCATCAAACCATCCAATCAAGAATCAGAAATACAACCAATTGACCGATGACTACAAATTATGGAAGTGAACGAGACTATCAGCCTTGAGGCGGAAGCACAATCACAAGGTTAGATTTGAAATCGGAAGTTCTGGTGGCTGGCATTGATCACTGGCATTGACCAATACGTTTGCAATGCATCACTGGATTTGGATCTGCTAATCAGGCCTTTCACATTGATCCAATTTACACCCCCTCTCTGTTAGCTGCTTTGTTAAAGAATGTTCTGCAGATTACACTGCTTTCACAGGTTAAGAGAGACTTTCAACCCCTGCTTTGCAAATCTCTGTCCAGAGGAATGTCTTCATTTGTACAAAACAGTCTAACATCTCCTGTAATTTTGCTCTTTTCTCTTGTTTATCTTTGTAGCCATCACATACCCTTTATTGCCTCCCACCTAGGTTATGGACCAATTTGAATTAGTGAGACATTTTGGCATCTAACTTCACGTCAAACCAGACCTTCTTGATTTCTGTCACAGTCATTTTTTCAGGTCCTGTAATCACTACTAACAATGTTAAATCTGTCATGTCTCCAACAGCAGGACTTCAAGCTCCACAGTGTGAACTTTTTCTTTTATTCTTCAGTGACATTCTTATGTATGAAACTTGCCTCCATATAGAGCTTAACAGGCAGCCTTATATGGGAATTTGGGGGGGGTGTCGTTAATAATCACATTTCTCAAGTGGAAACAAGCAATTCATGAAAAGTTTGTGTGCTGAATCTGACTTGGAACAATATGACCAACCCTCATAGACATCAGTTAAGAGAGATTAAATGTTCTTGCTGAGGCCCAGAGTCATACATTATATTATTGATTATTGTATGATAGCAGCACCAGCCCTCAGGCTATCGATTGAATCACACTATAATGTACCTGATGTGACTGATACAGAGTATAATAATAATAATGATCATCATCATCATCATAATTATGATGTGATATTGCATAAACTCTCTCCAAGGACAAACGGAGGTCATAGGTTATGGTCAACTACAGCACGGCCATTCCTGGGCTTGTAATGATTCAGTGCCTCACTTAAGAACAGGGTAGGAGGGCAGATGTCTACTGACGAAAACTATGTTCTTTAAATAGTTTCTCTAAATCGGTTTTATCATTATCACCATAAGTACTAGACATACATGTTATACTGTAGTAATACAACCCTGCCATAATATAACAATGAGTGTGTTATAATCCCAGGGTAAAAGATAGAGGGGTTTAAATATGTCTCAGGACAGGCTTAGTGCTCAAAGGATGACGTGGATCAGTATCATCTGTAAAACACACCTATGTACGCAGGCAGACACACACACCCACTGAAACCAGCGCGTGATTGGTGGTGTGATCTGACTTATCAAACAGATATGGGGTAAATCTGCACAAGTGTGTATGTACGTGCACATTACTAAAACGAGGCTCCTCAAATGATAATCCTATCCTGAGACCTTGTCTGGGAAAAAAGCAGGACCCCAAATCCACTTAACCCCTCCCTCCTTATCTCCTCCACCCCCCCCTTCATTCTTCACTAACCCACCCCTTCGCCTACCCCTCCCTCTCCCTGTCCATCTCTCCATCCCTCCCCCCTTCTGTCCCATCTGAGCAATAATGGAGGGATGGAGGCATTAATAGAGAGAGCAGACCTCTCTTGGATGCAGTGTGTGCGCCCTTCTAATGAGCCCCCAGGGAAACTGGACTAGCTCCTTGATCAAATACCCCCAGAATTTAGGACCGCCATTATTCCAAATTAAATTCCTTGTGACACCCCATGTGTCTCTTTCTGGTGTAGATAAATGTGTGCGTTCTGTCTGATGGGCAATTAATCAGATTCTAATTATATTTGGTAATTACCATAACTCCATCAACATGTTAATTTTGTGTCACACACTAAGGCTTTCTTATGTACCATTAAGTAATTTCTATATTGGTTTAAAAAAAGGATGGTTCACAGATAATCAACTTTGAAATATCACCAAAAGTGAGGACTGCTGTTTCATCCACTGAATGAGTCCCTCTGCTTGTCTGTGTTATAATGCCACCTTGTGGGGAAAACGAGTAACAACGGGAAACAGATGCAATTGGTTCTCCAGTGTCGTCCAATGTAACTCTTTGAAAAAAAGTTAACAACAGCCTAGGAATTTAGCTTCTGCTATAAACAAACAAAATTAGAGTAAAACTATCATCAGGGCACTCTCCCCTGTGGTTTTACAAGCAAAGAAAAATGGCTATAGCTTTCCTTCCTCCACATTTGTTTTTTGTCTGTAACCTCAATCCATCTACGCATGTGGAGTTTAAACCCTCGAAAAGAGACGTTGCCATGGTGAGGACAACTCATTAACGAGACAGATTTAAAGAGCCTCTTAAAATCACTTTCTCTCCTCTCTCCCTTCTTGTGTTCCTTTTATAATCAGTCTCTATGGGGGGACATGAGCTTTTCAGAGGCTTTGCTTTCTGAGGCTTAATGGAACCTCCAGCTGATTGGGACATAAAGGAGGCCCGGGGATGAGGAGAAGGCAGGAAGAAGGAGACGGAGTCTGGGGTACATGGCGGAGAAGTGAGGGGTTTGGAGCGGATGAGAGTGTTGGAGTAATAAAAGATTAGCCAGGGTAGATGGTTGCGCAAAGAGTCTTGACCAAAAAAATCGTATATTGTAATATTACTTGTGGTAATAAGTATATTCACATATGTAATCAGTTGCATAGATTTATTTGGTTTACATTCGTTTTTAGTTTTCTTTTAAATTAGTTTATTTTGATTTTCTCTTTAAATTGTGATTTTTAAGTTCATGCAAATAAAAACAATATCGAGTATTGAGCTTAACGACAACAGTAAAAGTAAAGTACACAGTGCACTGCAGGGGAGGCTTATAGACTATGACTGGACATAACAATATACTTCAAAACTTGAAATATTCCTATTTCTATTAAATGATCAAAGAAACCGATAGGATCATTGTAAACTGTGCATCAGTGTTGTAGACACAATTTGTTGTTCATTTTGACACCAGCCATGATCAAATACAGTGAACTAAACCCTGTATATGGCTGTAACTAACATTATTTTCATTATAAAAACTGTAAAATGTCTCAAAATTGTGAAAATTGCTGATCACCATCACAGTTCTTACATTTGTTTTTGTTTTGATAAATGACCTAAACCATTGCTTGATTATCCAAATAGTTGCCAATTAATTTTATGTTGACTGACTAATGCATTCATCGACTAATTGTTTCAGCACCACCTCTGTGATCAGACTGCTTTACTGTACATCACTGGTACCCAAATAAATAATAGCAACCTTTTCTTTCAGTTCAGAGGTTAGTCTTTTTTTTTAGATTGTGCACTTTAAGTGAACCATACAGTAGGAGTCAGGAATGTAACTGTATGAGCAGACAGGGAAGCAGACTGGTCAGTAGGTCAAACAGGGCCAGAATCCTCAGTGGACCAGACTTGAAGCAGCATGAGGTGGAAAAAAAGCTCCCTCTAATAGCAGCTCTCATTAAAGAAATGAGCTGTGACTGAGGTCTGCACGGCCATGGAGTGCTTAAACGGACTTATCCTGCACTACAATACAATTAGATTTTTCAATTAGATTGTCTTTCTAACAACAGGAGGACTGTTGAACTGAGTGAGGCTGATGAAGAGGGAAAAAGCTGCTCAGATGAAGTCTTGGAATCGCATTTCGTTTTCAAGGTCTGTTGGCAATATGTGAGTGTTAAGACAGACTCTTGCATTCATCGTGTAACTGTTTTTGTGTTTAGGCTTGAGGAAAACAGATGTATGTCACTTGACTCCATTCATGCACATGTATGACATATAGAACAATAAACAAACATCAAACACACACACATCTAAGTATTCCTCAGTCATCAACATACACACAAACCATAAGGTCCTGTTCTTATTTCAGCTCTGCAGTGTCAGCTATGATGTTTTCATCATGTGTCTGCAACACAAGCCAGTGCACAGTTAAACTATCGTCACTTTGAAAAATCTGAGCAACAGAAACCAGAAAGACGAGATGAGAGAAGAGGGAGAGCGAGATCGTACACGCTAGCTGAAGATGTGCATGTATCATCTCATCAAGAGCTTTCTTCATCTTGTTAAGCCAGAGCCTGGGTGCCATATGGTGTAGTACTCTTACCCAACCTCCAGGAGGCTCCCTATGTCAACAGGGAGCAGGCAGCAGGGGTACAACAACAAACTGATGATACTACAGTAAATGGAAGTTAATTGAGTGAATGAAGACACAAAGAAATGAATAAAACACAAACAAACAATGACTTGAACATCATTATGGAATAATTAGAACAGAAAGGAAAATCTGCCCTGAGAGAAAGGGATGCACAATGAAAATGTGATCAAGACAGCTTCCCGTTTCCCTCCTCTGACACAGTCAATTGAAGGATAAACGTCTCAGTAGATCCTAGTGATTATCTGGCTCTTATATCCTGATGTGATAATCAAGCCATTAGGTAAAACTCAATTCTACACGTGGGAGCTGCGAGGGTCTCTTACACCTGATCCCTCCTGCCATACACGTTCTCCCTGACTCACTCCTCTTCTCTCTCCTCCTCCACTGCTTCCAGTCCCCCAAATGAAAAGCCAGCTGAGCCCAGACCCACTCTATTAATCTGACAACATTATCTATTTACAACAATCTGTCATGCAAACTCGCACAGAAAAACAACAACTTTTTGCTGGGAAATCCAAAGGCACACTAGCTTCACAGTCTGTCTATGTGACTTTGGATCTGTTTTTCAAAACAGGACGAAACAGGATATAACTGGTTTACTGAAAGCGTCCTATTTAAGTGATTCTCATATTTGAATTTAATTTGACCAATTACATGATATTATATGTGGTAAAAACAACGTAGGAAAACCCTTTTAAAACCAACTGAGGTACCACAAAATTTAACAAATATGATATCTTGGGGATACAAAGTTGTCATTTGAAAGCAACAATTAGCTTTTCTGAACCTCTGACATGTTTTACTTTTCAAGTGGCAGAAACCACCAGCCTGGCATCGCCAGACTAGGCTCGGCGGATTCGTCTGGTTCTCAGGCTAAGAAACCGCAGTTTGCATTGAAGAAGAACTGGATGCCTAGCATGAGCAGCAACAGCAAACATGGCTTAACAGACAATGAAAATAGGTCCACCAATGCAAACTCAAACTCAGTCAATGCAGAAAATATCTATGAAGCACCAAACACTTCAGCAATAATCGCTAAGCACTAAAGATGAAAAATGAATGAAACAACATTTAACACTTGCTAATGTGATAATTGTCAAGAAAAGAAGAGCTATAGCTATTGGTTTGTGGAAATTACATTGTTTTTTTTTGGTCATTAAGTATTGGAGAAACTGAAATTTTGACCTGACGATGGCGCTAGAGGAAAGGTTAAGGGATCACCAAAGTCAGTAGGATTGATCCTCCAGACATCACGAACATCTGTACAAAATCTCTTAATCCATCCAATAGTTGCTGAGATATTTCAGTCTGGACCAAAGTGGTGCATCAACATTTCCATCCTTAGAGCTGTTACTGTTGTAATCTCTGGATTAATGAACACAGACACAGAGAGGCACGCACACACACACACACACACACACACACACACACACACACACACACACACACACACACACACACACACACACACACACACACACGCACACACACACACACAGAGAACTCCACCCAACTCGATTACCTCCCGATATTCGTCAGTGATGACTTCATTAGGTTGTGCTCACACATGATGAAATAGCACCTGGTTAGTCAATTACTAGCCAGCCATTACATATTAGGCCTTTAACAAGCAGAGACGTCCCCGTCTGTTAGAAACACAGAAAGCTATTACCCACTGATTACTCCTCACCTCCTTTATCTCCCATCCAAATGAATGTCTGCAGGGAAGTGTACAGGAAAGATGTGGATTTGACTGCAGTAGTCTTTATTCACAATGGATAGACACAAAAACATGCACTGACATGCACTCATTAACACAGACACAAACAGGGTTAAAGACTTCATGAAAGGATGGAGGAGGGAGAAAAAGATTGAGGTAGACAGAGTTGCTTTGAAGGAAAACAGAGCCTTAACCCATTTTACAGTTGAATGACCCTAACTAAACCCCTGACCCCTGTTCCCGAAAGTGTGTGAGTGTGTGAAAACTCCTTCTTCTCTCCATCTCATTAAGCTGTGTGTCATGCTCTCTACTCCATTGTTCTTCCCCCTCCAACCTGCTATTGGGGTTTTTTTTTTTTAAAACCACATTCAGGACTGAGTGTGTACTTGTCTTTACTCATCTATGTTTGTGCGTGTGTGCATCTGTGTAGGTATAAGCCTTGAAAGGGCAACAAAAGAATCTCATTGTGTTATTATGAGTGGTGTTTCACCTCACCTAAAACCCCTGAGTCAGAGGAAAGACAAGCTGCTTTGGTCACAAAATTGTCTTTGTTCAGCAAGATTAGTTAACTGGCCAGTGTGTCACATTTACGTCAAAAAAAGAGTGTAAGACATTGGTGCTCTGGTTTAGGGTAACTAGACTGGTTTAAAAGACGGGGGAGAAGAAATGGGCAGTGTTTCTTCTTTTGTCTCGTGTCACATTTTGAGGAAGAGAGCTGGGAATAGATGGGGGGGGGGGGGGGTACTGAAGGCAACCAAAGGATTAAATATTTCTGTATGGGTTGAGAATTCTCCTAATTTTTCATCTAAATAAGCCGTTTAATAACCCATTGGATTATCTGAAAAATTCATTGTCACAAAACAGGGCTGTTTTTCTTAGATTGTGAAAAGACATTTTGGTTTTCTCAGGGCAGCGACAACATGCAATTTATAGGAGATTCGAGTTTTTGAGTGAATATGTTTTTAATGGGACTGTGGCTCAAATAAGAGATGAACCTGCAACTCTGACAATGTTAATGCCATCCTCAATTTGTTGACCTAAAAAAACTGGTTTGAATCACCCTGAAAAGAAGGGAAATGTAGAACACTGTAGGGGAGACAATGACAAAGAGCTGAGGCCCAAACCACAATTATATTACCCAAACTGATTTTCAGCAGCACTTCCCCCATAAATGCGGTCAATCCATTTCATTTGGTTTCATCTAGTTACTCCACAAGCCAAGCCTCCCTCAGGTGTTCTTCCCTTGGGAGCTGTTGGCATTGATTGGTCGATAGCTGAACGTGCCTTCCCACTAAAGGATTACGGGTGGATCCGGTGGAACACCTGCTCCACCTCTA
This sequence comes from Thunnus maccoyii, assembly GCF_910596095.1. Classification (NCBI taxonomy): domain Eukaryota; kingdom Metazoa; phylum Chordata; class Actinopteri; order Scombriformes; family Scombridae; genus Thunnus; species Thunnus maccoyii. The sequence continues at coordinate 16,825,262 of NC_056549.1, read as the reverse complement.
AACTGATATTAAAATAAACGAGGATTTGAGGGGAAGTCAAGGAAAGAAAAAAGTGTAACCAATGACATCTAATGCGACAGAATTAAGATTTATGTAAAGAATTGGTGAATTGTGTAGAAAAGGAGGGTTAAGACAACACAAGGCATGCAAGGCAGTAAAAACAGATACAACAGATAGAAGCAGTGGACATACAGGAAGACAGAAACAAATACACACAAAAGACGTATTACCCAAACTCCAATTTGTGCGTGTTTGTGTGTATAAGAGTCGTCTGTTCAGCGGCGCATGAATACAAAATGACTGGAGTGGTTGATTCAACCTACAGAGCCCAGACAATACTGTACCCATGGCGGCGACATCTTGAGCTGTCACGGCGTGTTAGCCAAAGCAGGCGTGAGGACGGGCCATGCTCGTCTGGCAGTGTTTTGTTACGCTAAATGCACAGGAATAAGGGACTCAATTTTGGACAGGCATATACGGAGGATGACATTGGAAAGTACTTTATGGGAGGGGAGGGGTGGGGTAAACAAAGACTCATATGGGATAACTACAAACACAGAAAACAAGTTACAAAAGCTGTATTGTTAAAAAAAAACGTCTCTTAGCCTTATTTCTCCAATTAACTTTTCATATTTGACATTTTGTTTCATGAATTTATAGATCACTGGCATTATACTCAGTGACTATAAAATAGAATAATGTCATATCCTGTGAGTAGTACTCCTTCAACTGAATATTGATTATGTGACAAAAAAAAGTGGAAAAGAAGAACTATGAACCGAGGTCAAAGGCATTTATTTAAGCCTCTATTTTATCCTTCCACACTGTTCTTACTCTCGTGATGGCTCCTTTATGTAGTGGCAGAGGTGAAAGTGGGTCACCTCTGTAACCCCAGCAGTGTCAGCTTCATCACCCCCATACTGTCAGCTCGGTTACTCTTCCCTGCAGGCCTGGCCCATCACCTCCAGCTGTTAGCTATTGTGTCTTGTTCACAGGGGTGGCCACCGAGGGGGACCATCCTCGATTATGATGTTCTACTGTCTCAACAGAGGGGGAAGCAGGGTCTGGATGCAAGCACGCACATGGACCCATATACACAAACATGCGCTCACAAAGAGGCCATGACTCAGATTTCACTGACAATGTGCTGTACTGCAGGTCATGTATTTATGCATTAATGACAGAATTCATAAAAGCCCTTGTCTCAGGGTCATCCAGTTTGTGCTTGAAGACTCCTACCACCACACCAAAGGCCAAAGGTCTCAGATGTCACAAAGCCACAATCTGCATCAGTGCCGCACGGGACTCCCAGCAAAACACACATTCACACACACACACACAGATGCACACTTGCACACGAAAGACAGACGGCACAGATCACTCAGTTGCAAGGGGATGGAAATCACCTAATAAGAAGAGACAAAGCCCGGCTTTGGAAAAGCTTCCGCATATGTGTCGTGACTCCCTGGCACTGTGACATACAGCGTGTAATCATTTCCCACAAACAGTTCAGGTGACAAGTACACTTTGAAGAGGAGCCTGTTTCCCAGCCAAGACAAACACCACAATTATTACTGGAGCGAAACAGCAATATGGTGTCGTGTTAAGTCTTACTAAGAGGCTCACAGAGATGACTACCTGGGTAGTCCAGCCCTAAAGATGAAGGCAGGAACCCTGTAATCACAATGTCTTTCAGCTTAAATGTCTATTGCCTCACTGAGCTGCTGTCAAATCTCAACAACAGTCTGGAATATATAGAAGCACTATGAAGCTTTAACATTACACAACATTTAAAAACTCTGGAAAACTAACAGTTCGTTTGTTCCAACTCCACAACTGCAAGCTACCAAACTTCACAACAATAAATATGTTCTGCTCTGTACCTTTGCCATCCTGGTAGGTTTCTATTTTCCCTGGTGAGCCTTTAGCAATGGGTCCGAGCAGCGGTTTGGGTGTCCAGAGAGAATCCTGCTTCTGGTGGACCTTTGACACTGAGAGCAGGCGTTTGCGCAGGCAGCCCTCTGGTCTGGCGGGCCTGGGGCTGGGGAAGGCCTCGGACTGGAGGCTGTTCCCCATCTTGGTGGTGGGCTGGAAGGAGCACAGAGTTCGCTTCTCGCCAGGGGGGCCCTCATAGCAGGCCCTGTGCCAGCAGCTGACCACCGGCTCCGAGGAGAGGCAGTGCACGTATGTGATCATCCCAGGCTAAGACCTTTACGCCCCCCACCACCCACCCTCCCCTGCTCTTTCCAGGACCCAAGCCCCCAACTCCTCCTCCTTCTTGCACGACCCTCTCTCTCCCTGGACCCCTCACTTGAGGTGGTGGGATGGAGGGGTGACTGTGAAGGGTGTGTGTGGAAGACCCCCCCCTTGCACCCAAACCCTCAATAGGCCTCCCCCTCTCTTTCTGGGAAGACAGGTTTGGAGGTTTTTGTAACCCACAGGGGACCCAATCCCCCCTCTGTCTCCTCCTCTCTCTCCTCCTATGTTTTTGTCCTTCCTTTGCCTCTCTCAGGGGATCCTATTGACTTGCATTGATTTGCCTGACAAAGGGAGGCTGTGCACAGTGTTAGGTTACACGATTTAACTCCAGAACAAATATTTCACAGAACTATTGCAGCATAAGGTTATCAAAAATCATGCATGATGATCAGTTGGCGGTTTGTTGGAAATCCTGTCAGCTTGCAAAAACAGAAATTCTGACCCCAAAAAATGACCACAGAAAATGTCAGAAATATTCAAAAGATCCAAAAATAAGATTAAAAAACAAAGGGCAGTGTCTTTGCACTGTGGTTAAAGCATGTTTGTCTTCAAAATACTGTGCTATCCTTAGCAGTGACCCAGAAGCATCCACCACAAATTGCATGAAAGAAGAGCTACAAAAAGTCAAGAAACCATTGTGTGTGTGTGTAAAAGCCAGTGCATGTCCAAAGATGGCTGGAACCTCATTTGGTAAATTAGAGATGCCTCTAAATGAGTGTTCAGAAAGGTTTGCAGCATTTAAGAGCATCCTCCGTCCTCTCCCTCTGTCCATTTAAGACAGAGCACCAGCATTGTCCAGTGGCGTCCACATGGCCTCTCCTCTCAGCTCCTCCTCCTCCCTCTTTCCTCTGCTCCTCAACGCTGCTGTTCTAATCTGTAAAACCAGATTATCCAGCCTCCAGCTCTAGTCTCTGATTGTGACAGACATACACACACACTACACAGATGGACACCAGGCTGTAGATAATTAACTGCATCACCTCCAGCGCTCAAATGTGTGTAAGTTCAAGAAGACCTGCCACTTGTTTGTCAGCAGGTTAACTCAGATGACGCAAACTCATCAAGCTGCATGTGGACCAAATATCAAACTACTGGCTAAGCTCTACTTTCATTTGATTGTTGTTACCAAGTGCACAAATCTAATTGAAAAAAATTGCAAGATCATGCTTTAAAGTGGCCAAAACATATCCAGTGAAGATATATTTTGAAAGCTTTGATGAATCTAATCGGAGCTGAAGCCACAGAGGAGCACAGAGTGAGGCACAGATGGACTAAGAGGTAATACCTGTCATTCTAACACAGGCAGATGTAAGCGCAGCGGAAACCAGATAAAAAGATAAGTGGCAAACAAAGACATGAGCACAGATAAACAAGGAGGAGGAGAGTAGTCATGAGCGGTAAAAACCTCAGACTACATGCCAGGTGAAGGTGTGTGTGGTAGGTTGGTTAAACCTTATTGATATAATCAGATTGATAGACTGTTAGCCACTGAAAGTCTGGCCTGCAGACAGATATGCAGACATTAAGTTGAATGAAAATGAAGTTAAAAAGGAAAGAAAAATTTAAAAGAGGGGGAGAACTACTTAATAGTACTAAAGGCAAATGTCTCCCTCTGGTGGTGGCTCAAACTTTTGCCACAAAAACATACCCCCACACCGGTGCGAGTACTCTATATGCACGTAAAAATACTTTAAAAAGTATGCTCATACTCCCATTGGAACTTTGGGGATATAGGGAGTGGGTGTGTGAGTGTGAGTGTGTGTGTGTGAGTGTGAGTGTGTGTGTGTGTGTGGTTGTTGTTGTACTGCCAGGCCTCAGCAGATAGCTAGAGGCTAAAACAGCCATTACTGATGGTTATCGTTTCCACAGCATGGTGAGTCAGCCAACACACAAGCTGATTACAAAACCAAAACCACTACACACACACACACACACACACACACACACACACACACACACACACACACACACACACACACACACACACACACACACACACACACACACACAAAAACACAAACACACAAAGAACATAATGGACAAAATGGACAAACCACAATATACATGTACATAGACACACACACACACACACATAGATTTAAAAAAAACAGTGTGTATGGACACACACAGCACACTGGACAAGCTAAAAGATTCTGGCTGTGGCATAAATTGCACTTAACACTGTTGTTGCCCTAAATTCAGAAATACATACACACAGTGGGTCATCCAGGCCATCCAACACCAGGGGGTGTATAGTCATGCAGATGTACACACATTCATGGAGTCATCATCACAACAGGAGGTGTTTTTACAGTGACACACAGACAAACACACATTAAGGCTGCTTTACAAGCAGGTGTAGTTGTGTGGTGGTGACAGTGTTGCGTGAATATACACCCACAAATACAGAACGAATGTCGTGTGTGTCGTAATTGGATGTGGATGCTCACGTCTTGCCCAGGACCAGCACGCACGGCGGACAGACTATCACAGTCCAATGCTTGTGAATGGGAACTATTACTAGTTAGGTGATGAGTGTGTGTGTGCTATTAGTTTCCAAACAATTCATGCTCAAGTCATGCTGGGTTCAGGTTTGGACAGTGGCTAGTGGGTGTGTGTGTGTGTGTGTTTGTTTACATGCTTGTGTGTGTGTGTATACTCTCTTATATGTCTATGAACACTAACGTGCACACAGATTTCTGTGTATGTGTGTGTTTGTGAGGGGGGGGGGCGGGGGGGGGGCAACTAAAGCGGAAGGCTTTGGAAGAGGGACAATGGTAGCCATGGATACACATAAGTCTGAATGGAGTGAGAGGAGCACCTGCATGCTGTGTTAGTCTTCTGTCTAGGGAAGTCATCCACAGGGAGTCGGCCATTGTGTTTGCAAACTTCAACCACGACAAAACTTTTCCAGCATTGTCACTGGAAACTTCACAGCTAAACGTTCGCCTCCTACATAACTTTTTCTGCAGATTCATCATCTCATACTAAAAATAAAGTTAAGTTCCCGTTACTGACTCCTAAGCTTCTTCTAAACTATCCAAAAAGCTATTGTTTTTTAAGCTCTTTTAAGAAGACAAAAGCCTCACTAGAGTCCTGTCAAAGTCCATTCATAGTCAATAGAACTTCACCATCTATTGTCTACCTATAAACACCAGGAAGCTCCTCCTCTCTGGAAGACACCAGTCAATGTTCTGATTTACAAGTTTGCATGATTTACTAATGCAAAAATCTACAACACATAGACTTCATTTCTACCGAGGCAATCTTAAACACTAGCATTACTTCAACACATGATTATGGACTGCAGACAAGACTTAAATTAGCAAACAAACCCAGGAGCAACTACTTAAACTTGGCGGGGAAAGTTAGTTTGATATGAAGCTGATTATCTACTAAGAAGCTGCCAATAATTACTTGAAAATCCAGATTCTTGAAATCCAAGTGTCATTCACAGTAATAAATATAAAGAACTCCCTGCCCAACAGTTGTGCACAGTAACACATAGCTGGACTTGACTTTTAGGTGGAGTTCATAATTGTCTTGTCTGACTTTGTCTTGTGACTCTGAATACAGACTTGTTTAGATCAGGATGAAGATAGGAATACGCACAAACATACAAATACCTCAATGTGACAGAATTCATTACCAGTAAATTCAAATGACTTACTATGCAAAGCTATAACATTGAAACAGTGAATTAATTAACAAAAAAGGTGAGCTTCTGACAGCTACTTTGCTATCTACACTATAAACACCTCTTTCCTGTCCTCTCCGGTCCTCTCTTCCCCTCCACTGGAGATAAGCAGCCTGCCACATCGAGTGTGAGAACATCCATCAACACCACAACCCACAAGGCCAGAGGGCAGGTAGTGGGTCAGCCTCGGGTCAAGAGGTCACAGTCTCTCCAGACACACAACACAGGTGCATTGGTTATTGAAGAACTGCCCTCGTGCAAGTTCAAATAGGTTAACCGGGGAGTGAGTTTAATGAGGTTGAAAAAAATGGTTGTCAACAACTTTGTTAGTTACAACTTTGTAGTGATTCCTAAAAATCAAAAGCATCTCTGATTTTGATTAGTGCTACTTCCTCCCAACACGATGAAATGTTATTGCCTACCAGGTTGTATAGGATGTTATTTATTTGTTATGCAAACACATGAAAAAGTGAAATTTTCTGTGCAAACATATACTATTTGATGCAGTACATTTGCACTTTAAGACAATTTAGTTTCAGAATGAAAAATGCAACTGATACATGCAGGCAAATCTGCCAATATGGAAACATAACTATTAACTTAGAAGTACTGAAAGATGTTAAAATGAGGCAAAAAAATGGACCAATGATAAAAATTCAGTTGCTTTAATAATAGAGATATAAATGTTTCTAATGAGCTAATCACTCACCCATTTTTGTCCATAACTGCGCTTCACTATCCAAAGTCCGTCCGTTGTGTACGTACAGAATAGGTGGTGAGAATCCGAAGTGAAATGCCGTGACAGAGTTTAGGTTAAATATAGGTGTAGACATATAACTATACGGGTCACTGCCCCTAAGGCCGAATCCAACACGGCTCCTGCTGCCTTTCTACTTTTACACACACACATTCCTGGAATTCAATTCACACAAACATACACACGCAGGACGCACACACCAGTGTATACATACACAGATGCTCGCAAACATCTCTATATGTTCAGCATATCTTTCAATTAGAGTCTTTCAAAAATAGATACTGTGAAACACAACTTAAAACACGATCCAACATGTGTCTCCATAACACACACATAGAGTACACGCCAACACACCAGACTGGAATTAGGGATACTGTTTTCTAGACATTCAGGTAACAGCTTCTCATGTTTACCCTCAACTAACTGCTACTTTTGCAAGTTAAAATAACAACAGCCGCATCAGCAGATTATATCAGATGTCGCTAATTAATTTAGACTCTGTAAAACTTTTGGCTGTTGTCTGGTTAACATGCTCTCTGCAAGTCAGTGCCTGTGCTTGGCCAAAGATTCAATCCTTTTCTTCTCATCTCATTTTCAGATTGAAGTTAAAGGTTGTGACCATTCATTGAGCTGCCGCTAAAAACTGCAGTGTTTCTGCTTCTAAACCAATAAAGGGTGATTACACACACAGATTACAGATGAGTTCTAGTTATTTATACTTGAAAAAAATTGAAAGCTCAACCTGATTACACTCCATAAGAGATTCAAAAGGATTCTGATTTGATATGCTGACATGGTTTTGGATTTGAATTTAATAAAGTACTATCATCCTCTATTCATATTCAAACTTTCAGTTGAAATAATCCCAATCAACACAAGGTATTAAAAATATCTAGTATACACCATGGATCTACTAGAGACAAACAATAAATTACATTTAGTCATTAAATATGCCTTGTACAACATTTCTAATTATGACTTAATTACACTAAACAAACATTTTCAAACTGGATGATGTTTCAGGCTATTCCATACAGTCTGTACTGACTGAGACAAGATATTCTTCAACAATGGAGCATCTGGATCAGCACATCTGCCCTTCCCCCTCAACTGCTGACCACAACCAAAACATCTGAAGCTGTTACTGTATAATGCTCACACATCTGAGTGAATTGCAATCAGAGCGGTTGAACACAAACCAGGGAACGCTGGACCAAGTCCCACTCAGCCAAAGAAATGTTCTTCCAGATTGGACACGGCCCGAGCTGACCTTAACTGACCTCGCTACAAGAAGGTCGGATAAATTCTCTCCAATACGTTTGCTCGAGAGGACTTACATTCACAGCCATGTTGCATTTCCATACCCCTAACACTGCAGGGAACCTCTAATTTGAGTGAGAACGAGGTCTCCAAAATCACTCCGACTAATCCCTACTCAGCCTCATCGAAAGTCTGCTTTCTGGACATATTCTGCTCGAGTGGGGCTCAAGTGCAGAAATAACTTATGTAACATCCAAAAAAGTCACACTAGGACAGCTAGCAAAGGGCTTTCACTAAAATGCAAGGCTTTACTGCAGGAGAGAGGGGGAGTGAGCGTGTAGTTGAAACAGATGAGAATCCACTCTGGCCACAGCTGGATGTGGAAGAACATGGACTGAAAATGTGTCACATCTGCCCCCACGTTGGCAACCTCAGCCAAGAGAGCTTGTTTAAATCATAACATAAGCAGGCGATCTGTAACTGGCAACCAAAAGTAATCTACTGGTGGGATCACTGTGGGTAATGTAAATCACAGTATTTGGGTCAGTTTGTCATGTCTTTGGAAAGCTTGAGAGGACTGGTACTGGTGTTACCTAATCTGACTATGACAACTTATAAACATTTTACAATGTGTACATTAGTAAAGGAAAAGACGTTCCTGCTGCTACACAATTGGTTGGGTCATCAAGTTAAAGCACACAAAGTCAAACATTCAAAGTTAAACCCGGCGATCTTGTATAAATATATTAATTTCCTACATTTAACAAATCAGAATTCACGCTACAACAGAACTCCCACATCTGTTTTGCTCCATCTTCCAAGTCTGACCAGAGTCACAGAGTGTGGAAAATGTGTAACCGACAACATAAATTACTGCATACAGCTGACGAACTGGGACATTGCCACAAATAGTTAAAGTTACAGTTTATGTTACCTCATTTCTGGAAGCCATAAATCTACAAGCTACAGAAAGAGAAAATACTCTGGTTACCCAAGAAGGACAATTTCCTCATTTCTGAGATAAGAACAGTTTGTGCCAAAGATGCAGATGCAAATGAAGATTCTAAAAATCTTACTGCTGTTGTAGGTTTTGAGTTTCAACATATTTTTCACGTTAGAAATCCACACATTTTCCAAATGTTAGGTTATTTCCTGCTCTTGAGTTTGTTTTGTGCTCGTTACGATGTAAGCTGACCGTTACTGGGAAATACTCAGCCAAATTACATCATCGTTTTAATTCTCTATGTATTAGATTACACTTATCTGCACACAGAGAGATCCCTGATCGATGACTACACCAACATAATGTTCTGACATGCATTGATCTACCAAGAGAACATGATGGAAGCAGCTGGATACAACACTCCAAATGCCAAAACCAGCGCTGCACCGTGGTGCCTCCCAAACAGCATTATACCTCCATCTTTTAAGCGTGTTTGATGGTGCAACCAGTGTATACTTATGTGTGTATAAAACAAAGAGAAAGAAGAGCTTGGGTCATACAGTATACTGTTAATACAGCATAGTGCTGAACAGTGTGTGTTCTGACAAAAATGCAAAAATGAGGCTGCCAGTAAAAGAGGAACCAGTTTTCCCTTTATCTCACTTTAACTGGTCAGTCAAGTAATAGCCAACACATGGCCCCACTCTGCAGGACAGCAGCCCAGCAACTGCTGCTTCACCAGCTGTTACTGTGGACAACGCACATACAAACACATATGTACACACACACCGCTCTGCACATCACTCGTTTCCGCTAAAATACACTTCCAAGTTTGAGAAAGCAAATACAAGTTTACACAATGAGCTGTGTATAAAAGCGTTTTAACATTACTTCTATATTTTTTCCCCAAAGTCAAGAGTGAAGTAGAGAGTAATGAGAAGAGGAGCCGTTATAAAGCAGATAGGGGGGGGGGGGGGGGAGAAAAGGAGAGGTAGGATTCAAGTCAGTGAACCTGAACCAGTCAGAGTGGCAAAGAAAGAACAAAGTAATAAATGATTAAAGAGAGACAGAGGGAAGGTTTCCTTCACTAAAGAAAAACACATGAGGAAGGATATTGTGTGGAGGAAGCCGCTGTGACAGAGATTACTTTCCACAGTGGACAGAGATGGAGTTCAACTTTTCTTTGTCTCACAAAGTCTGGGGGGAAAGCCCCACACTCACACCGGGGTTAACACTCCATGGAAACACAGTCATGCAAAGTACAGCCGCACGTACAGTGCGCTTACCTTTCAGACAGAACATTGCTTTTCCTTTATTTCTCCATGTGATCTGGAGAAACGAATACTGATTCCTTTCTTCTTCCTTCTCACTCTTTCCTCTTTCTTGCCCTCCTCTCCTCTTCCTCTCTTCCTCTCTCTCTCTCTACGCCGCTCGGTCAAAGCGTTCACACACAGACACACGGATCCTGACACATACACTCCTCTCTCCCGTTGCCTCTCTCGCCATCTCCCTCCCTCTCTTTCGCCATTCACACACACACACACACACACATACACACACACTCATGCACGCGCTCTGAGTGGCAGCAAGCCAACTTCTACACCGCAGGAAACTGCTTTGTGACCCCCCCCTCACTCACTCTGCTTCCCCTCTCTCTCTCTCTCTCTCTCTCTCTGAATCTCTATATGTCTCTCTACCACAATCCCCCCCCCCCCCCCCTCCATCTCTGTTAAGAGGTAGAGAGCCAGAAGTCCAGCCTCATCTAAAACTCTCAAAGCTGCTGTCACCCACAAGCCCCTTGATTGGTCTCCTTAATGCGGATACAAAAGTGCACACACATGCATATAAATATACAGTATATTTAGCATGAAAATATATTAAAATAAGATCTATACACTTTCAGGGCAGACAAAAATATAAACAAAATTATGGAAACACAGAGCGCAAGCCTCGTAGAGGACTGTGATTGTAGAGAATCTGGACAGTCAGCAGTTCAGAGAGGCAGGGGGCCCCGGCTTGAGGCCGAGCCATTGTGCCCTGATCAAATATAATCGCTTTAATCCCCACAATTCAACTGTTTGTTATCAGGAGCAGCTACAAGCGCAGTGCATCCCAAACCTTCCATGTTGGCCTGTTTTGAATGACCAGCAGTGTCAAAAGCAATGAGAGACAGAAACACTGACTCACACACAGACTGTGGAAGACAAAATATCATTTGCCTTTAGGCATTTAGCTGCAGCTCCTGTCCAGAACAATTTCAAAGAGTAACACTGTGGTAGTTCTTGCTGGAGATCACTTAAACTGAGAGGAGTGCAGAGCTCTGAGTCCTATTCCTATGAGCGTAAAATGATCAAACAAAGAGAAAAACAATCACACATAGCTAAGAAGAGATAAACATCTTTAAAAAGCAACAGGATGAATGAGAAAAGGAAGTTGTTGTGGCTCTGTTGAAAAAGTAGTAGCCCAGGATTTTGCAATATAAGGTTGCAAAGCCTTCTTTTTCATATCCTGAAAGGACAGGAAATAAGTACCCTCATCAAAAAATCTCCAATGGCAAATCAATACACAATTAGCACTAAAGCATAAGTGTCCTTTTAGGGGCCTGTACGATGCCATAATCCAACGACAGTGACAAAAGTGTCAACATAAAGTTAGGCTTACTCTAGACTAGATAGCTGAATACAAAATGGCATTGATTTCCAATGAGGCTCTGTAATGGCTTTCTCTTAGACTGCAAAAATACAGTTGATTAAAGCGTTAAGGTAAAGGAACACTCAAGCATACTCAAGGAAGCAATAACGTAGGATCAATAAACTGGGCAGGGTAATGGTCTTACTTATTGCGAGTATGTAGGTTTCAGTTATTCATCAAACACGATTTGCACTGATTATACTGATTAGCACAGCTTCAACGAGAGAGGAAACACTATCAGCGGAGTCACAGACTTCACACTCCCAACACCTGCTGTGAAAGTGCTTGTTAAAAGCCTTATTCTAGATACCTGCATAAGAAAAGCAACATGCAGAATATATTGTGTGCATTACTTAAAGCAGATAGCGTTTAAGTGTATTAAAGGTTTTATAGCTCCATCCATGACAGTATGGCACCAAGACTTTATAAACCTTCATGCAAAAGTGCTGGAGCAATTATAGCAATTGTGATTGTTTAGTTCATTATAACTTCTTATGTTTGTTTACAATTCTTTATATTATTACTGCGACACATGTCATCATAAAGCATTAGAAAGGCTCAAAGGCTAAAAGGCTAAAAGAAAGTGTTACCTCAATCTCTTCATCAAATCTGTCACTGCAACATACTTTTCACAGTCTGCATAGAGAGTTCGTGTGTGCATGCGTGTGTGTTATGAACATGCTAATCCCACCCCAATATGGCTCGCAGGCTATGACACGTCTGCCTCGACCAGATGTCACCAATTACGGGCTGACTGGTGTGCGTGTGTGTGTGTGTATGAGTGCGAGTGTGAGTGATGTTGAGCCCCTCTACAAGAGTGAGTTTATAAAATGAGAATGCCGCAAAACACAATCCTGGAAATAATCAACGATTAAAACACACACACACACAAATCTCTGAATAGACCCACCTAACCAGACAATAAAATCCTACTTCATCAAGCGTCTACCTTAATTGGATGCTGCGAAACGGCTTTGACTTTAACCTTCACCACAAAAACCCCCTGGCCCAGAGGAAACACTTTTCGGTCTGCCTAATCACTGCTCTCATAAAGCTGATGTGGTAAAAAGGCAGAGAGGTGGAATTCTTTTCCTGTTCTAAACCAATCATGTTTGACTACTGGAAGTGTAAATTTTGACGGTTAGTCAATTTTAAAACACTTTTTTGTTTGCTGCCTTTTATATGGGGCGGAGGCAGCTACTGAACTGGTTGGTATCAATGTTTATTTAGATGATAGAGGAATATTTAGATGATGTAGGTTACAACTAAGTCACAAAGACATAACTGCTTACTTTGACTGTAAACCTCCCACTCTTGTACTTTGGTTGTGCTTATTACATCTATTTTGAATTTGAATTATGTATATATTATTATGCACGTCCCCTTCCTTTTGTCAAAATTGTTGAGACTGTGGTCTGACTGGTAATAAAGATTTTAAAAAATTGTCATCTCTAAGGACACTTTAGAACTGAAATGCGTGTAAACACAGCTCTTTTAGCTAAATGAGGCGGTCTCTTATTTTAAGCACAGGATATGAACACTGCATTCAGAGGCATTCCAACTGACCACTGTAGTCATTTTCCAAAATAGTCAGTGGATAAAACACTATTGTAGGGCAGGAATCATGTCAAAGGTCCCATGTTAGACACAAAGACAATATCTTAAACTTCAGTCAGTAACTCAGAGAACTGCACATCTTCTAGGATAAGTAGTGCAGAACAAACACAACATATTGTTACTGTATGCTGTGAGCTCTGCGTCACCACAAGATAAGACTAAATAACAGAGATTGTTGTAGCAAACATGACGCTTCAGTAAAACAGACAGATAGACACGCCATGAGAAGAAACCTGTATTTCAAAAAAATCTGACCCTACCAGGTCTCTCATTCAAAACAGATTTAGTCTTTGGATAAGCCCAATCAGTAGGAAAAAATAGAAAATCTCAGAGAACACACCATATGAGAAAAATACATGATTGGATTTGTGCTAAAAATGACTGAAAAAGATCATTTTTGTTCACATGACATCATCGTAGTGCCTGTATATGAGGTGATGTGACCTCTAAATTCCTTTGTGGGTTGTGTTGGGACAACATCAGTGCATCCTATCAACATAATCCAGCACCTCTATCCCCTTACAAATTGATATCATGTTTACAAATACAGTATAATCTCTCATTTTTTCCTCCTCCTCCCCTTTTCATCGTTGAGTCAGGGTGTCCATGGATTAGATCTTGTAATACAACGGTAATAGGATACATACAATATGATAAAAAAATGTGCTGTAAAAGGTGGGTGGTGCAACGCAGAGATTTGTTTTTTAGTGGCAAATAGGAGGTAATGAGATTTAATATGGGCTAAAACTGGACTGAGATGTGTGGCGGGCTTTGTAGTGGTTTTCGGCAGACAGTAGGACTGATCTGGGATCAAGTAATAGAGACATTAAAAAGGATGTTAAGTGGGTCATTGAGAAACAGATGTGACTTACCTGACAGCCGTATATTTGTCAGCACATAGGAGAGAAAAGGAGAGAGAAAGGTAATTAGATACAGTTGAAAGCCATAATTAGACGAAACATGAAGTGTGTATGTTTGTATGTACAGTAGTGTTTTTGAGCCCCGGGCTGTGGGCCACATCACCAGATTTCCGTGTCTGTCTTTTAATGAGGCCTTGCTGGTTTATACATCACATCTCCCCCTACAGCGAATTATCATCTGCTAATCTGGATTTACACATGGACTACATAATGATGATGATGATGATGTGTGTGTGTGTGTGTGCGTGAGAGAGAGAGAGAGAGAAATGTGTGTGGCAATGTCTCCATCCCCTCGCTAGTCCAAATTTCCCCCCCAAAAAAAGGCTTGTTATGCAAGAGTTCGGTCTCATCTGAATCCTCTCAAATTTCACTAAGCACCTCACACAGAAAAATATGAGACTTTTTCCATACAGCCTTAATTCATAAACAGCTCATTAATGGCATTTTATGATGTGGGACCCAATTCTGGTTCTGGCTGCCACAACGCTGGTGTGCCAAGGTATGATTAATATTTAGGTCAATATGCTGTTGCCCTAAATAAGGTGACAACACAGTGACATAAAAACACACATCTACACACGTACAGCACATGTGGAGGCATGCCCACAAAATTATTTCTAAATCTCTAAATCTCCAAACTTGCATGTTAACATGGTGCATGCATACTTGCCAACAACTGAAATCTAAATGATTCAGAATCAGAGTCATCAGGTTCATTTAACAGCATATAAGAAGCAGCGAAGTAAACATGTAAAGCACAAAGCTGCCATACAGGCCAGACAAGGATTCGGTCCCAAAGGCTCTCAGGAGCCTCGCCGGGGCCCAACTGTCCGATCTATTTCTAGACAGGCCCCTTCGAAAACAGCCATCTTGCCCACACAGTGATTGATTCAGACATACAAGTACATCTATGTAGGGGGACATCAATAGGGTTGATTGAGTTGATTGATCAGGTCATTTTCTGTCTCTGTACATTTGTGACAGAAAGGGAAAGAAAGAGAGAAACAGAGAGGAGGAATGTGAGTTCAAATTCTTGATGGCAGACAGGCTGAGATTAAAAAAAACAAATGTGACGAGTAAAAGAGTTGAACAGCGAGTAGGGACAGACGGTGATGACACAGTCACCTCTTCTTCACCGTTACATAACTGTCGCCACCTACAGGCTTCTGACCTAATGGTCATTATTTGTCATCAGAAAAACAAAATAATGTCCCAAATCCGCACTGCATACTAATTCTAATTAATCATGTTTTGAGTATGTAGCAAGTGTACTTAGAGATGACCGATAAATTGGCCGGGCCGATATATCAGCCTATATTGGCTCATAGCAGATGTAACGTATCGGCGCATATGTCAGCTGATAAGATGTGTTTTGAAACAGTGTCACCATTGTATAGTTTGTCCACCAGAGAGTACAGACAACTCTATTTTTCAACTCGGGCTAGAGTTTGCGTATCACAAGAAACACTGAGGATCTGCTTCTTTAGGGCATTCTTGTGGCCTCGTGGTTAAAACGCATGCCACAAAATTGCAATGTCCGTGATTCACTTCTGGTCAGGGACCTTTGTTGCATGTCACACACTCCTCGGTCCTTTTCTCCTCGTGTTTCGTATCTACTGAAAGCTATCTAACGAAGGCTTTGAAAAGGTATTAAATGCTTGGAAGACAGTTTGCCTCCTTTCTGTGAAGTTTAATTGACAGTGGCATTCAAAAGTTGCAGTTTAAATGACGTTCATCATTGTATAAGTGCGATGATCTTGACTGCACAAACACATTATGGAAATTTGTTTGTAGTACATACTGTACACTATTAGATTAAAGTATGGAACTGGGACACAGACTTTTTAGCTTCAGTACAACTACTCATACAGGAAGCTAATCTTTAATTCCCCGTCTCGCTTTCATAAAGTTATACTTAATAAGATTTCTATGAATCGCTGGCCAAAATGATCAACAAGACAAAACAAACCAGGTCTTCATCAGGACAGCCAATAGCAGCTTGTATACCAGACGCCTCTCTTACACATGATTGGTTCAGAGTTGTCCCAATTGGAAGGTCAAACTGGACAGCACCAGGAAACACTCACTTGCACAACCGTTACCTTGGCAACCAAGGCAAACACCCAACTAGTCAAGCTGGAGACTGCGTCAAAATTGCAGGTTTTGGAGCCTCAGGCACTCATTTTAGGGCTATATTTACACACAGGCTGTCCATGTGTCTTGTAATGGGTCCTGGCAGGCATGTGGAAGCAAGACCCAGATGTTATAAATACTTCAGGTTCAAACGGGAGAGGTATTATTCTTATGAGATGTTTCCTCTGTGTGGTGTGCAGAGTGCATACGTATACATACAGTATGTGTGTGTTCGTGTGTGTGTGTGTGTGTTATGGCAGAAATAGTTTTATATTGACCTGTCTCTGACACAGTCTCTGGCTTACAACAAGCTATATTAAAATATAGACTGTGGGTTTGCCAGACAGAGACAAAAAAAGAAAGTAAGAGACAGCATCTGCCTCTGAAATGACCACTGAAAGTCCTATTTTCATATATTGATGTTTCTTTTCACTGTAAATATTTGTCTTTGTTCTTAACTTGATTATTGGCTATTCATTTATTTTATCAAATGGTTTTTTTTATTAGTTTTAGTTTTATTTCATACACTGCCACATGTTCAATTTGGGGAAAGTTCAGTTGTGTTAAATGCAATGTGTTAAATGTACAAAACCAATAAAGATATGTTTAAAGTAACTACTTGACTTAAAACACACATCAGTGTCTTTTTTTCCACCCTCTAGTGCATTGTATCCATCTCTAACGGTGTTGTTATGCCATTATCACAAAATCAAAGAAGATTTTACAAGTAAATGATCAATTATTGTGGATTTGAACTGATCAATTTGGATCTGTTTCCTGACTCTAACCACCAGATAATCAATATGAAAAATCAAACCTATCAGTCTATTAAATTACCAGTGATCACCGACAAAAGCCTTTAAATGAGGTGTGTCAAAAAAAGTCATGTTGCACAGAAGTGCAAAGAACCACATGAGTGACAAGATAAGACTGATTCAAAATAAGGAAGGATGATCATCTTATGCAAGACAGATCAAACAGAGGAAAACATGGGGTATAGTATTTTCAGATTAAGATTTGGCTCTGATACAAGAACAATTCCTGCACACGCAAACACAGATAGTTCATATTTCACAGGGACCATTCTTAGTTATATATTGTGCAAATCATCCGAGGAAAATAGAAATTCATGTAATAATAAGCATTAAATCTTTGTTTAAACCTTACAAAAATATCTTACACCATATTTTTTAGTTTTCCTGCAATGTTGAAATGGTCTAAGCAATAATGATATTTTATCTGTTTTACAAACATCTTCAAAAATGATAATGAATTTTTTGTATATCAACAAGTTTAAAACATCTGCATCTGGTGTAAAGTGGTGATCATCTAAGCTTCGGGTTTAATGATGACAGTACAAATTGGTGACCATTATATCTTTGCTCAGCTGCAGCTTCTACCCTTTGACTTTGAGAAAAAAATGTCAGGACTTCAAACTATCCCAGCCATGTGCAGCTCTGAGCTGTTTTAGGAAGGGGCAGGTTCAGAGGTGATAGAGTGAGAGGTGATAGAGTGACTAGGGAGGATTGAGACACGCAATAGACGACATCAGCAGCAGTCGAGGGACTGGTGGTAAAGTGCTAAAGCTACACGTTCCTAGGAGGCAACAAAATGGCGATGACATGTATTTTTAGGATCAATACGCAACTTGTTTTTAGGCCAAAAGCAACAGTACGTGTATTAAAAATACTGAGTTGTTGTCAATAATAAATCAATAGGCTAAAAATGTTCACGTCATGAGGACATTCTTATACTAGTCGGTTTGCACTTCACTGGGAGGCAACATTTGGGCAAAATAAGTCTGCATTAAATGTTTGTCAGAGTGAGTCAGATCGTTGTTATACCCAGATTTGTTACGCCTTTTATCTTCCCCACACTCTTTGTAATGGCAAAGAACAATGAAAGAACAATGGAAAACATATCAGGCAACAGCTTCTCATTTCTTATTGTTTCACTGGTTAAAATGACAGATCATCTGTAGCTAATTAATATTAATCCCGTAACAGCTAACGTTAGAAGTTTGGCTGTTCTCTGGTTAATGTGCTCTTTGTAGCTGCAGTCTGTAATCAGTCAAAGATTGTTGGTGAATGGAAAGACACATCACTCTGTCACATTACTCTGTCACACCACTGTTGGCCCACAAGTGGACTGTTTGTTTCTGTAGTTCAACAGGGACCGACAGAGCGGTGACTTTTCTCTGGAGAGAAAGTATCTAGCTAGATTTTCAGTTTGTGGGTGCAGGTTATGAACAATAATTAGGCTGCCACTAAAAGCTGTAGTATTTCTGCCTTCTCAACTGACAAGAGGTGATTAGCCTTTACTTGCAAATGTTTAAATGTTAATCTAGCGAGATAACGGATTTGAAACTGGATGTGACAAATGTTATCAAACCCCATCTCTAAAGAAGAGCAAAAGAAAACTTTTAAACCTGTGCTAGTTTTCTGTCAGAGAGGTGACTAATGGGACTTTTCTTAATTGATTTAATCTTTTTACTAATCATTATGCAAACAGGTGTCAGCATCGTCGCAAAAACAGTGTCATATTTAGGCCCTGCTACAAGACCATGCAGATAAACAAGGACACATAGCATGTAAAGCCTGTATCAAGCTCCAAGATTGTATTTTTTTCCACGCAAATGTTGTCCACCACTTCCCTATAGGTTTTTCTGAGTATTTGAAGCATTTTTAATATGAATGCTTAAAATTAGTGGCAATTTGAGTGTCAAACAAGTTCTGGCTGTTCTTGCTGATGTGAGTTCAGCTCAAACGGTCCCGTCAATGCAGCTGGAGATGACGACAGTATGGGTCAAGGTTAACGAGGCAAACTAGCATCGGTGTCTCTTTCCATTCTCAGGTAAAAGTTAGGCTACAGTTACAACCATTGTCGCCATGTTCTTATTGATACCAACACACACACACACGACTGGATCAATAAATAATGAGCTTAATCAAGAAACACAATACGTCTGAGGTTTTGAGACAAGTATAAATAGCATTCTTACCTCAGGCTGATGTCCAAATCTGAACTAGAAATATTATTGAAGTAATTAATAAAGACTATTATTCTATAGGATTATCACGTTGTTTGTGCAATGTGCTATGCAAACCTCCACATAACATACGCACACATTCTCTCCCTGGCACCAAACCCTGCGCTCACATCGCCACCAGCCTGTGACATCACCGTCCCCGTGACATCCCCTTCTTCCGGCCCAACGCATCATTGTTTACCTATCACACACACAAAGTGCCCTTTGACCCCTTAACAGTCCAACTGACCACGCACACCTCCCGCTCGCTCCCCTAAAGCGACAAGGAAGTGGCAGGGACGTGGAGACGGAGAACAAGAGGCCATAAAAAGACAGTGACCCACTTTATGCTTTACTTGTGCATGTAAACAAGTCATTCACTGGCTTCCTGCTTGAGCGCGAGAACAAAAATCCATTCAAGTGAGCTCAGAGCATTGTGGCCAGTTGGCCTACGTGATGCGGTCAAACCAAATGCTAATAACATGTGTTTACGTGGGTGTGTATCTATTGTTACACGTTTGAAATAACAAACAGGATTAATAAACAGTCCCTTGATTCCTTTCCCTCCTCTCTCTCTCTCTCTCTCACCTATCTTGTGTTGTGGCTGGTACACCCAGTTGTCATCGTCCTCCTCCTCCTCGTCTCTGTTGGGGGCATGAAGGTGAGAGTGTGAGTACGTGGGACGGTTATGGACGGCGTGGAGCTCGTTTTGGCTGTGGAAGATGTGTCTGCTCTGGCGGGAGAGGGTGGACACGCTGAGCCAGCTGAGAGCCCGAGACAAGCCCGGCGGTTTCTCCTTGCGAAAAGAAGCGGACCTCCTTTCTCCTCTCATCCTCGCTCGGAAGAAGTAAGTCCAAGACAGGAAGATGGAGGATCAAAATGTTCTTTAAAACCGAGTTTTAATCTGGAATTATAATCCTCAGATGTAGATTCTTAGGTTGACGGAAAATATAATATACACACAAGATGTTAAGTCCTGATCATGAGATTCCAAACATTTCTGAATACAGCATCCAGATCTGCACACATGGAGAAAAAGCTTCAAACTATTCAGATCCCATGTTCAGTATAAAATTAGTTCCAGGAGGAAGTTCAGCCATAGCCCTGTTTGCCTTTCCTTTGCTTGCACAGCTCTACATCATGACTCTGACCCTGATGGACTCAACTTCCAACCTCTTTCTCCTTCACTTCATCTCTGTGTCACGAGCCAAAAGCCAGGCTAAAATCATCTCCTTTCCTTTCTCCTCTTCCTTTGTGCTTACAGACTCCGGGCGTGATTCCCAAACCCAAAGGGGTAATTAGACAATCCAGCAATCTGGAAAATCACCGCCCCTCCGCTGCACACATGCAGATAGACACACTTGTATGTGCACGCTCACTGCTGGCTGTAATATTCCTTTGGTGTGGAGTGGAGAGCGGTTTCCAAATTACATTAAGTTACTTTTCAATCAAAACAAGCCAATGGTTGTTACAACCATGTGTGCCCTTGAATGTTGTTATCTCCAGTTGTTAGCACACAGCAGCTGACGCGCACCGTTTCAGTGCCAGACCAGACCAGCAGGTTAAGATGCTTGGGCGTCCCTGGGTCTATTCCCAGCCTGATGAAGTTACACACATGCTTACACTTACTGGCACAAACACACTGACATGTGAAATCCTCCCGCCACAAGTTCCAAATAGAGATCCTCTATTGTGTGTGTGTGTGTGTGTGTGGATGCCAGGTGAAGGCGAAGATGATGCCACCTCTCAGGGTTTCCAGAGAATTTTATCCAACTTCGTGTCAACACCTTCTTTTTTCTATGTCTCACTTCTTCTCTGATATAAAAGTGTGCAGCTGTTTTAATCACAGTCCGCAGTGCACAGCTGTCACTGGTGGATGAGGAAGAAGCATGTCAAGTAGGTGGATGATGGCGCGGAAAAAAAAGTGTTGGATCAGGAAGGAAAGCCCACACCTGCTGAATGCGTTCAGCGTGACGCACAGACGGGCTGATAAGAAAATACGTGCTGGTGAGGATTCCCTGGACTCCGATCTCGGTCAGTCCTCCAGAGTATAAGTGTATGGCTGTGAGAGTTGACTATGTGTGTTGTGAGTACAGGGTTAGGATTACACCCAACCCTACTAGCCACGGTGCTGAAATACGAGTCAGCCCGTCCCTTCTTCCTCCCCTCATTCCCTCCTTTGCTCCCTCCCACTCTCTGTGTTTTCTGTGATCCTTGATCTTTGTCCCTCCCCTCCATCCATTTGCCGGCATGGCAACCACTCCTTCCTCCCTCCTTCGCTCCTGTATTCCCCCCTACTCACACCTTTTTTTCCACTTGTCCCTGTGTTTACTTTCCATGTTATCCTTGTCGTCTCTAGACCCTCAGGTGCTTCCTTGTCTGAGATTAAGAGACAAACTTCAGTCCCTCTCAGCTACTGGCTGTATTACACATTACTGTAGGCCAAACTGTTTGTTGTTTTACATCTAAAAGACATTTTAATGAAATCACTGAGTAAACAAATGCAGACTATGAGAACATACTATGGGTCTGCAATGTCAGACTGTATTCTCTTTGGACAACCAGTGTGCAAAGAAACCACAGCTGTTTAATGCACTCATTACTTGTATGTTCAAATATGTCCAGACTGTTTAAGTACACTTCTATAGCATTACTGAAGCTGACATTTTGCCTGAGGTGCTGGAAACAACAGGTTAAACAGCAAATTTAGAGAACCTGAACATGGCTAAAGAACAGGGTGAAGCACCTCACAAGCAACCCACAAACCAAATATAAACAACAATTACGGGTCTACCAGTTAGACATTTAAGAGATTACTAGTGAAGTGGTTATCGGGTCTTCAAGATTTTATAAGAAATATTAAACGTAAGAAAAATGCAACACATATTTTGCTGCCCAACGTATAGTTGAGGTAGGCTAAAATAGCACGCAGAGGCCCTCTGGGACAAAAACAAAGTCTTTATGGGGCGCTGCAAGTGTGTTAGGGAGGTGGAGTTTTCCCACCCATGTGTAACCGCAGAGGGAGTGTGTGACCACCAAGGTGTGACAATAAACCAGCACTGTGTGTGTGTGTTTGTGTGTGTAAGTGTGTATAAAAGCACACGTGTCCCAGCAACGCCATAATCAATTCCTTTCACTTCCTTGTTTCCACTAACGCTTATTAAGCCTGAAGGAAGTGGGTTCAGTCTACACACTTTTTGAAGCCACAGCTCCTTATTGTGGATTGACATTTGTGGATCCGTTACACTACTGAAAGCTGAGCCTAGATTTGTGGCTAGGATGTGGTGTAAACCGAGACTTAAACCCCCGTCGCTCTGTCAGGTCCCCGACCTCATTTTCTTTTTCCCTTTACACAGGAAATCTACTATCTCAGCACTTGATGTTTACACAATGGGACAACTGGCGGCTACTGATCTGTCCCAGCTTGACTTATAAACATGAGCATGTCAAGAACACACAATCATATACACACACTGTATATATATTTTTAAGACCTTTGTCCACACTGATGACATGAGGCCAACATCCTAATAATTAACCAACATTACTCTCTGCAGTGCAGCGATGACGGGATCAGTTAGACAGAATAAAGTATGGACAGTGGGATGAAATTATAGTAAATGATTAAAAAAAGCACTGTTAATGATGTCAACTGGCTTTGATGAGGAAAATTATTAACACCAACAAGCCAACATGGAGGACAGAGTACAATAAATACAGGGCAGGAAAGAGACACAGAATCAGGACCATTATAGTCTATTGATTTCCTCTTTTCAGGAAGGAAAGCTGTTTTAGTACCATAACTCTCTGAGGGAATCGAAAAGTCAAAGGTCATCATAAGAGGTCAGCATCCTGATTCCACCCCCACCTCACTTCCATTTTTATAAAGAGAGAAGCAACAGCAGTGACAATAATCAATATGTTAAACCAGATATCTGTAATGGTGTAGTGGATATTTAACGGCTTTGATTTGGCTGCTTCTGGTCCAAAGAGAATATCAACATCAGTCTGTCAGGTTTCAACTGGCAGCTTCGCTTCCATCTGTTGCCTGAGTGATTGTGTATCTACAAAGACCCTGATCAAATACTTGTTATCTGCAAATAATAGTCATTAAAGGGCCACTCAGTATTTTATCTTTTGACTGTCTAAATGAGAGGTACAGTACATTCACACACAAATATAAAGATTTTAAGTAACAGATGAAATATCAACATTTTCTGCATTTCTTAATTGATCATAATTTAAATTCTGGGCTTGTTCTACTCCAATATTTACCCTCACTACTGATTTAAACACATCCGTCACGGTATCAGAAAATGTTAAAAATGTATTTGCTGTGTAGTTTTTGCACTATAAGATCTGTCCTGTGCTTTAGTTTACATTTGAATCACCAATTTTGCCTTTAAACATATTTGTGATTTCAGCTTTATCCCTGTAATATAGAAATTATACTGTACGGTGAGCAATATGAGACAATATTAAAAGAAAGAACTTATGATATAACATTGAATAAAGAACTATAGCTTTGATAAGGAAGAAAGTTTACCATTGTAAAATGTTATTATATCTTTTATGATAAGTAAATGTTTAATGGCATCAGATTCGGCTTATATATACTGTATATATCACATACAGGTCATTTTCTGCCCCAGCGATGACCTAACAGTTTCCAGTAACTTAAGCAATAACAAACAAAATCTTCAGCACCAGACACTGCAGGTTCCAAGCAACACGTAGTACCAAAGTCTGTACTTTCAGTTTAATGGTGACACATTGTTACAAAGCGTCAACAAGTGATTATATCACTATAGCAGGCGTGTCACAGGGGTGATTAGCAGGGAAACGATGCAGACCCTAAAGAGGCTGCTGTCTAAACAGGATATACAGGTCACAAATGTCAGTTTAGGACATTCCTCTCACACATGATAAGAAAGGAGACAAGAGGCAAAGTAAACAAAGGACCAGACTAAACTTCAGCTGCTGGGTTACTTCAAGCTAAATTAAAAACAGCAGATATTCATCAACATTTTTCAGAAAGCTAGAAAAGGACAACTTTGATGCACTAACTGAATTCACTGATTATCGAGATAACACATATGTCTCTGTAATTTTACTGAAAATTAAGGAGAATTTGCTAAATTGACAAAATTATATATCTGTCACTTTGGTTCATACACACATTCATGTTGACACGATGTCACCTCTTGCGTGACACAGACAGGAGCAGGTGACACAAGAGCAACCTGGTTGCCAAGTAACCCAATCAGATCTCACAATCTGGCGACGCCTGACATCGATACACACTGACCAGACACCATCACACAAAAAGATAAATATAATAGATAAACCTGCCTACCTGGACGTCACACATGAAAGCACACACAGCCAACACACACGCATGCAAACTAGCATTTAGTGGATCCACTGGCCCACAATTGTCCTTTTTTTTTTCCACAAAAGAGACAGCTCAATGTCTCTGCCAAATTCTAAATCCCTGCAGTTTCACAGCATGTCTCTCAACAGTAACACATTCATAGAGCCAGTTAAACACAGGAGTTCAGCTGCACCACAGCGGAAGGCTTTTATTACCCCACAGCACCCAGTATTTACTTGGACGGATATATAGGAGTTGCTGTTTGTTTGTTTGCGCATGTGGGGTTTTTTTTGTCTTAAGCCACATTCTTTGGGGACAAATTTTAGGCCAAACCAGTTTTCAACGCGAGTTTATGGGGACAATTTGACTTTATGGGAACGTAACTGCTTTGGTTTTATTACCAACTTCATGTAAAATGAATTCTGATCTTAGGTTAGACTCTGTTTTAAGGGTTATTGTTAGGCGGGTATCCGTTATCGTATAAATTGAGATACACCTCGAGGGAAGTAATACAAGTCAAGAAAAGTATGCTTGACCTGTGTGTGTGTGCTGTATATTCTATATTAGGTGCCTTCAGAAGGTCTTAGAAACTCAGAAGCAGGGACTCCTCTCCTTACATACACAGATGTACCAATGTATTTGTGTACTGTATACCAGCAAGCACATACATACATACTGTCTATACTGCACTCGTGTGGAGCTGTGCCTTTAGGACAAGCTACTCATGCTAACTTATCAAAGCATATTTTGATAAGTTGGAGTTGCTCCAGGAAAAAGGAAGAAAACTGCGGACTGAAGGCAGTGGGGTCAACAAAGATAAAATTGACTTTCATGGTTTTGCCTTGATGAAAAGACTTACGTAGACATTGATTAGATGTCCTATCACATCATTAAGCTGCCTCCCTGATGGTGCACTGTATCATATTCTTATCTTCCCACAACACTACAGACAGTTATTATCTGCTGTCACCTCTTGACTTCTGTTTGACCTGTAATGCTATGAACTCTGAACCTTGACCTTTCTTTGAACCAGAGAGCTTGGCCTTCACCTCCAATGGCAGCATTTCTTGCTGCCTCATTTATCTTCCTCTTTAGCTCCACCACATCTCTTTCTGTCACTGTCTTTAAATCTAGATTTCGAACCAACGTTTTGCAGCCTTGCCTGATTCTTTCTTATGTCAAAATGTATAGACAACAAACTCTTATCCACCCCATTAATTTGTTTTTCTCACTACTTTTCAGGTTCTTGTAACACAAGTTGTTTATGTGAGTAAAATGTGACAGATATAAACATGAAAAAATAGGTTTATATCATCTTTTACTGTATATTACACTTCTGTTCATTCAAAATGGCTTTCAAATGCCTCAGTGAGAAAGGCCAACAGTCTCACATTTTCTTTACATTGCCCTACAATTGTCCTTCACTGTCAGTCCTTCAGCCATCATGTGAAAACCAGCAACATTAAATTGTGTTGTGGTACCTTGAGTGCATGTGGCAAAAGTGTAGGCAACTGCTACAGGCTCCCATGAGGCTTTGCAAAGAGGTGATGTGTCATTCGCACTGACACTAATACACAAGTGGCTCTCTTGTGGGGGTTAAAAGTGTACCACAAGCAATGTATTTGTCTGCATACACTGTATGACTTAATGTGCGTGTGTGTGTGTGTGTGTGTGTGTGTATGTGTGTGTGTGTGGGCAACTTACTCAGTTAGCGATCTGAGCCCCAATAGGGTCACTAAAGCCCCACACTAACCTCATATAGTGGCATGACGCACTTAAACTGTCACTAAGAATGATGGAGAGATGGAAGGGGGGTCAACCTTAAGATCATCATTGTTGGGTGTGCAGTGTCTCGGTACAATGAATCAGCAAGCGCACACACACATACACACTCACACACAAGCAAGATATACCCCTTTGCACACACTGGCCATCGCTGCAAATGAACAAAACACCTTCTTATGTAACTGGACCGTGAACTAACTGTAGTTTAAGGAGGAGGGGGGTGACAGATAAAGACAGAGAGAATAAAAGTGACTGATCCTCATGATAATTGATAAGGAGCAAGAGGAAAAAGTGAGTCATTCAGTATAAAATGTCCCTCTATCGGGTTAGCTGCCTAGCAACTTCAGACCTCCAGGGGGCGGGGCAGGGCAGGGCCCGTATCCCAGCAACAGCCCTCTGCTGGCAGTGAAGAGCGCTGTTATAGACCCTCGACTCCCTCTTTGAAGCCTGTTGGATCCCAGTTACTGCTCTTATGTCTAAACATAGGAAAAGATATTGACAATACTAATGATCTAGTATTGATTCCTTTTGCGTCCCAATATTCATCTATTCTGATACATTTTATGTTTTAGAGTTGAAATGATTAGTTGATTAATCAATCAACAAAAACTACTTTGACAATCAAATAATCATTCAGTTGTCATTAATTGTTTATTTTTTTGAGCAACAATGCAAAACATTCTCCAACTTCAGCTTCTCATAGGTGAATTTGCTGCTTTTCTTTGACATAAGTGGTACTTAACTGAATATTTTGGAGTGGTGGACAGATAAAACAAGGGATTGAAAGATGCCACCTTGAATTCTGGGACATTATAATGAGTATTTGTCACTATTTTCAGACATTTCACAGACAAAATATTAATTGAAAAAATAATGATATTAATAGTTAGTTGCAGCCTTAATATGTTGTATGTATATGAAATAGTTGCACTGTTTTACATCTCTTGTTGATCTTTACACGTCTGTATTGCATTTTCTACTGCACATTTTCAGCTCAGCTCTTACATAAGGGTCATAAAGATAAAATGTAAGACAGCAGTGATAAACTGTATTACTTGAAGCAGAGTTACTTGTAGCAGTGGTAGGAGTAGCAAAAATACAAACTTTGATATGATTTAATGTATATGTCTGCATGTATATTTATCCAGCCAGGGTAATAAGTATGTGCATTTGAATTTAAGTACACAGCAACATTTAGCTGCTTATTTAGTGCTTATACAGCTGCTTCAGCAAAACATGGAACTATCTCACATCCTTAATAAAAATAATTAAGGGAAGAAATTATGTTCAGTGATGTTTGATCCTTGTTAATCTTTGTCTTGTTGATATGTAATTACTATCTCTGACCACATGGGGGCATCATCAGCCTGAAATAACTTTCTCTTGAGAGTCTTGTCTTCTCTGCTGATCAGTGTAGCCTTGGGTCTTCACTGTAAGGTTAAATGGGCTGGAAAATTGTGTGTCCATGTGTTTGTATGTACATGCCTCAAACGCTATCAGACTAAAGTCAATAAACAACACTATCTCACAGCCTGAAGGGAATAAAGTATAATAGTTTGTTTATGGTTGTCTACAGTATGTGTGTGTGCAAAGATGGCAATCTTTAGAGATAACGCTGTCATTTCAAGGCCTAAATGTGGCCCCCATGGAGTAGCCCCGTCAGGGACGCACACGCACAAACGTATGCACGCACGCACACACACACACACACACACACACACACACACAGGGTCTTGTTGAGCTATTAGACAGAAAACTAAGCCTGGAGTCAACTCTTGTCAATTCACTCTGGTTAGAAGACAAATCCCCTCATTCCTCTGGCCACGTGCTCCATTATTCCAACATCTATTATTGCAGCAGAAAGCACTGTGCATGTGTGTGTGTGTGTGTGATAGAGAGAGAGAGAGTGTGTGTGTGTGTGTGTGTGTGTGTGTGTGTGTGTGTGTGTGTGTTACTTAATTCCATTATTCTCTGGTAAAAGCTGCCGGCTTAGCTGAGAGAACCATTCTCAGGCACCCCTACTGGGTGTATGCACTTAAGACTGTGTATGTGAGTATCTAAAGAATCATGTGTGAGTGCAGTTTATCCACAGAGACAAAGAGAAAAGTGAAGCAGGTAATGACCTTTGACTTCCCACCCCTGACCCAAAGCAGCAGCTGACTCCAGCTGCTGGCTATAAGTCAGGCTGTGAGTATTTCTACTTTTGTGTACCAGCCCAGAGAATGTTGGGTTTAATTCCCGCACACACACACACACACACAAACATACCTCACACAAATGCACAATCACCGAGACAAAGGACAAGGAAACACAAACTGCATGTGCGTTGGAGCCACATCTGTGAAACAGCCGAGTCCAGCATGAAAGCTGAAGCGTGCATGATGATGTGTACAGTTCATATGTAGGACTCCCCCTGTTCATGCTGTAGATTTATAAGGTGAGAATAATGTTAGTCTGTTTGACCAAAAACACTTAGAACAGAAAGCAGAGAGAGAAAAAGAGGAGGAAGAGGAAAATGTGTAGAAAGGAATGAGGTATAGCATGAAAAGAATAAAAGTTTGAGGAAGGCGTGGCACTATAGCTTACAAGACAAATGAACTCTGGTAATCTGAGCAGGGCATTCACACACTCAAACACATGCGCGCACACACACACACACACACACACACACCCAGGAGGCCTGCGTCCAGTGGTTAAAGGGGAGAAAGGGTGCGGTCGACTCCGTGCATTCCTGATCAGTCATGCCTGAGTGGAGGAACTAGTCCAGCAGACCTGAGGCCAGATGTGGTTTGCATATGCATTGAACTTTTCATGCAGACTACAGTAAAATCATATACAGATGGTGCAAAAAGAGCACTGCAGGTGATGTGTGAAAACTTGCACGTGAAGTGTGCAGAGTTAAAGTTAAATATTCCTTTTGATACAGGAACATTGTGAAATCTGGCCTAGCGTGTGAGTAGTTAAGTGTTTCGCCCTGAGTAAACTAACTTGCATATCGCAATGCAAATAATACACTATGCGTCCACAGATAAACACTGTCCACAAAGAATTTTTCACTCACAAGAAAGCAACTGCAGGATATCTGTTGATGGCACCTAAAATCAGAGATTTGTTCAGAGTAGGATGTCAAAATGAAATGTGCTACTGTTCATGTCCTATTTATAAAGAGAGTGGAGACTGTCCAAAAGGAGTTCCCTATTAAGTGCATGTATGAACTGCCAGGCTGCATGTTTGTCATTGCTACAGTGTTTAAACTGGGCTTGTGTAATTCTGACATGTGACTGAACCTGTTGTTTTAAAAAAAAAAAAAATCACACAGGTAGGACTGAGCAAGGAGGAGAGAGCATGTGTGTGTGCACGTGAGTGTTTTTTTTTTTTTTTTTCCAAACCTGAGTGGTGACAGCAGTTTGACAAGCAGCTGCTGGAGGAGGCGCACCCGTCAAGACTGAAGAATGTTAAGTTTTTACCAAACATGCGCACACATGAATATAAACTCAAATAATGTAAACATGCTGATGAAGACACACAGGTATGGCACATACACCTTCATCAATACATACACACAAAATAAACTCTTTGATCTTCACTGTCAGATGTTTATCATCCTCTTCAATACTAAACAAGAGATCACTTCCTGCAGATAGTTTATGTGGGCATTTGTGTATCTTCACTTAAGTGTGAATACTGGATGCTGTGTCATATCCATGTACGGGGTTGTGAAAACAACTTGTGACAAAACACACGTGTTTATTCAACAGTGACCTCCCCTGGGTGCTGCTAAGTGGCTCCTCAGCTATCACCTCCATCAGACATGCTGCCTTAATGTCTATACTTGTTACTATTAGTTTCTCAACTGAGTTGGAGTACATACTTTAAGGTTGTGTGCACATGCATGTGTAGATACTGTTTATATTCCAGATTTTGTATGCATTATGTCAAATAACTGATATATTTTATATGTAAAATAAGACACAATGCACTCAACTCCTGATAGATCTTGAAGACTGGGTGCTGGATCCTCAATGTAGTTTTAATCAGAAAAAAGAGAGACTAAAGGCTCATTTGTACAGATATCCTGCGTTATAGCTGTATAGAAGATCCATCATTAAGCTGCCTTTGCATTTTTACACTGAACCAAACAAAAGCCGGAATAATGCCGTCCCAAAGTGTGCTTTTACATAGCATGCCGGTGTTCCAGATTTAGAGGTGTGACGTGTAACACAACAGCATCAGCTCCCTTTTAGCTCCCTGTCCCACCGTGCCGACTGTCCCTTGTACACACAGACATTGATCCAGCTCTGTGACTACATCTGTAGCCGGCTTATTGGTGGAGCAACAGTGCCCCCCCCCACTCCGTGTCCGTACCTTTTATATAGAACAACGAGGCAGAATAAAGGTGCAGCATTCCTGCCTTGAACAGGCTGTGTAAAAAGGGGTTAGGAGAATTTGACTTTTTGTGGCAATATCAAAAAGTCAAATTGGAGTGCTGTCCTAGTCTCTCTTTTTTATATTCTATATGTATCATCACTGCCAGGGCTGTTGTTGTTTTATAAGGACGGTTCCACTCCTCAATTCTGATTGGCTAAGCCATAAATGAAGCACATACTGCTACCCACATGCCATTAATTAAGAATAATAATAAGAAACATCACTGAAAAAAGGACACCTGCATCACTGCTTACATTAGTTGGGACTTGGCAGCCACTTTGTTATGGTAGAATTACAGTGTAATGTGAAATAATTACTTTTTTTTTGGTTATTTTTCATGAAGCTCTGTGACTGCTCATCATTCCACAGTGAGTTCTTCCCTCAGGCCTAATGCTGCGATAGACTCTAGGGTCCCTGAATAATGTGACACTAACAAAGAGACAGTGGACAGGGGACTAATTTTTCTAGCTAAACATTTTTTACTTTCTTTACCACATGATGTACCACCATCATTTTATAAATAAACCTCTCTGGGTTATGATTTCAAGCGGTGATAGATTTATTTCTCATAGAAATTAAGCTGGACTCTCAGGGGACAGACTGAGGAATCTAAAAGGGGGCAGGTTGGACAGTCAGACAGAGGTAAAGACAAAGTTCAGCTCATGTGCTGACAGACAATCTGGCAGCCCACCAGGAGCCC
Organism: Thunnus maccoyii; assembly: GCF_910596095.1. Taxonomy (NCBI): domain Eukaryota; kingdom Metazoa; phylum Chordata; class Actinopteri; order Scombriformes; family Scombridae; genus Thunnus; species Thunnus maccoyii. The sequence continues at coordinate 16,793,670 of NC_056549.1, read as the reverse complement.
AGTCTGGCAACACGCCCACCAAATCCCACTGGGGCCTGCTTACTACAGGTGCTGCCATCTACTTCTGAAGCCTCTTTCTTTGTGCGTGTGTGTGTGTGTCTGACAGGGAGTGTGAGGGAGAAACAAAATAAGAACAAGATAGAAATACAAAGAAAAACAAGAATATGAAAATGTAAGCAAAGGTGTTTTTTTTAAATCAGCATGTGCAAGTTTACAGCCTGCTAAGAGGTGTGAATATTATGTGCCATGTGTTTACATATATAAAGCATTTTAACAAGCGCACAAGTGGAACACAGTGAGGGGAAAACTCTAATAAAAGCTAGGACGTGAGAAGTAGCAGCAGCCTTGCAGCGCAGCCTGTGTGTGCACACACTTAAGTGTGTGTGTGTGTGTGTGTGTGTGTGTGTGTGTGTGTGGCCCTCACCAATCATTCCTGTTTGTGTGTCTCTATCTGCAGCTCTTCAAGAAACACTCATGGACACTGATTTAAAGAAGACATAAAAATAGAGAGAGACGCAGAAGTGAGATGGGGGTTAAAAAGGAAAAGAGAGAGAGAGGAAGGAAGAGAGAAAGTGATGGAGACAAAGAATAAAAGATAAAAAAAGACAGCGAGAGTGACAGACAGAGAGAATTATGCTGATCGAGCAGACAGCAGGCCGACCGTTACCGTGACAATAGGGGCTGACTTTGGGCCTGGCGTCCTGCCCTTTACAGCTGGGAGCTGTCTGACACACACACACACACAAACACACACACACACACACACACACACACACACACACACACACACACAGAGGCAAAAGTCGTTCGTTATTCTGAGCTCATCCCTCTTATCCTGGCTCATAGCACTACATCAATCCAGCACAAACCTCCTTTAAATGCTGGACTGAGACCAGCTTTAATTTACCAACACACACACACACATTCTTGACAGCAACCTCTTTCCGCCCCGCTGGCTTACTTTTCCTTACTCCTGATCCAAGAACAGCTCCTGAAGCGAGCCATCCCGTTAGCAGGGGATTTAAGAGCAGAATCCAGATCAGCAGTTGCTGGCCAGACCAGCTGGCAGTGCTGACTTCCAGCCGTTACACGCTGGGGTTTCAAGGCGCATTACTGACAAACCGTCGGTGTAATGGGGAGCACGCACACATATTCATACAATAGATCAACTCAAAATAGAGCGTCTGAGAGGAACACACCCACAGGGAGTAATGTAAGCAAAGCGGGAGTTCATATTTTCTGTGCTGTGATTAACCGTAAAACACAACTGGACTGTTAAAGCGCACACACACACACACACACACACACACATATCCAAACATACACCAATCAGAAATAGAGCTCCCCAAAGAAATTCCTCCCACAAGCTGTCAAAAGTTTGAGAGCAGAGTTCCATCTGGCCACCCTCCATTTCTCTGCTTATTTCCTTCTCCCCATCTGTCTTTCTCCATCTCTCCACATCCTTTTGTCTCATATCTCTCAGTCTCAAGCTCATCTTCCGTCTTCAACTTGCTTTTCTTTGTTTGTCCATCTCAAATCTCACTGACACATCCCAGAAATCACTGTTCCAACATTTCTTTTTTCCTTTCCTTTTTACATTTTGTCTTCCCCCGGAAGACAAAATGACAGACTAAATGATTAATACATTAATGGAGCGACAGATCAGCAAATTAATTGATCCAAAACAGTCCCGCTCATTGATTTGCAACATTTCCAACAATTGCAAGAGACACCCAAAGAAATGAAAGAGACAGATACCACATTATAAATGCTAATGCAAAAATGTCAGACTGTAAAAAATGTATGTAGTCAATCCACAAGTCTAAGCTCATGAAAAATCCACCACCGTGAGGTTACAGTTTAGGCTCTTTGAAATCCAGGGAAAACCCTTCAGTATTAAATCCTGGCTACATGTGACACACTGGCCCGCCAGAAACAATTTGGAGAGCAGAGTGAACCATGGGTCCAGTCTAGGAAGCACACAGAGATGAATGCGTCTACTGGCAGCACATGGTCATGACAGCATACAAACGCAAATCCCTTGAAGCTGCTGATAAAAAAAGGTTAGGACAAGAAATAGCTTCCAGAAGAAAGCAGCATTTATATTCTTTAGGGAACTGTGGGGATATTCAGAGAGTATTTTTTTTTCAAACAAGACTCCTTTATTAGTGGAGCGGGACAACTGATGTTTTTCAGCTCTTGTGTATTACAACACCCAGTAGCCTCCATAATCTCCAGACCCTTAATAAAAGTCCAGTCGTAAACTCAGCAGACCGTAGTCTAACATTGACTCATACTGTTAAGTGAGGGGTACAGCCAATAGTGTAAATATAGTTATCTGTGGGTGACAGGCTCTCTGTCACTGTGTTTCTAGGGGCAATCTCTACACCTCCCACTCGTCTAGACAACACAGTCACTCCTTCATTAAAGCATCAAGCCAATGTTGCAGATTTCCTCCGATGAAAGACGGTTGCCTCACAACATGCATTAATTACTTTTTTCAGCACCATACTTTGTCGCTGACCTTCTGATGAAACTGAGAGAAAGCTGTGAAAACTTCAGTTTACATATATTTTAGACAGTTTATAGGGGAAACAAAATGATATTAAAGGCCCTGAAAACCTTTTTTTATCCATCAACTACTTACAATGAGTATACTGTACATGTGTAAAAAAGTTTTGTTTATTTCATGCAAGAGATTTCTGTATTTGTGTTTTCCATCTATGCTCTCCTCACTGGTTTGAAGTGGGCAGGGCTCACAATGTGACGTCACATCTTTCCTGGACCAGTCAGGATTTATCAATATTTGAATTAAAATCTGATGACAGTTACAGGGTTGTTTGCTTGTTTTCCTGAGGCACTGTCATTAAAATCTGAATGTTAAAGCTTATTTGATCATAAATATTTAATTTTATAGAGAAATGCATAGGATTTGAAACCAACTTTTTAGGGGCTTTAAGATTTATTGGTTCGGATTTTGTGATGTGGTGATTATTAAACCTACATTTTCTGCAGTCCAGAGTCAAACACTTAATACTCAAGAGAAGAAACAAAGAGGGAGAGAGAGAGCAGAGAGTTCATCTACTTCTTGCCCAAAGGGTCTTATAATGAGGTGAAAATAGGAGAGTTAATAACCTGTAGAGACACTGATGAGCCTGAATGTAGCCTACAGCGCTACAGTACACACGCACGCACGCGAACACACACATACACTTAACCTAATTTCTAAGGAAGCAAGCCCATGAGAGCCTGCATCGTCCAAAATAAACACCCACGCCTGAGTACACAGATGCACATCTGCACACACACAGAAACACAAATATAAATCTCTGATAGAATCTCAGCCTTTTCCACTGAAAAAAAGAGAATAATTTGTCATCCAGGTGGCTTCGTAACAGATAGAGTAAATAGTGTCATCCGGTTTAACAATTTTTCCACGAGTCATTCAAAATTGCTCAACTTTACGGACAGCTTCCCACTTTTCAACCGAGCCAAAATGAGCTGAAGTGTAGTGAGCAACTTTAGATTTAGATCTTGAAAATGATAACTGCAGGATAACTTCATCCATATTAACATGTAAGTTGTAGCTAATAGCTAATTCAACATCTGGCCATGCACAACACTTGAAATTTAGCCTTTTGACTAACACAATGTTCAAAATACATAAAATAAAATATATACTGTCTTTCACGACAACAAACAATACACAGCATGAATACGCTCAACACTTTTCTGAACTTCTGTGCACTTCCCAAACCCTTAAAGACCCAGAGGTGGAGGTTCTCTATCCTCAGAAAAATATTTTTTCTTGTTAAATAGGCTAAAGAAAATGGCTTGTAAATCTTGGGGTCTAAGTGGCCGGTTGTACTGGTTGGGCAAGTCAGCTGTAGCTACATGCTGCTGGCAAGACAGAAAGAGGACCAGTGTGAAGAGAAGTGATATGGGTCATAGGGGTGTGAGAGCAGGTCAGCGCACTACAGTGAGAAAACACTTTATGACTGAGCTGAAGGAACTGAGTCTCTGTGGGTGGTTACAAAGACGCTCCGAGTGTATGTCTAACTACGGATTCGTGTGTGTGTGACTTATAGAGAGACAGAGAGAGTCAAACAGAATGGCGCCTTCGGGCTCTGCATGGTACAAAACACTGAGGTTAATGATCTCACACGCACCAGGCACTATTTCACGTTCGGTTCCCACGTTAAGATGAAACCCCTCAAGTCATTTGCACTACCTGACAAACATACTCTGACACACACACACACACACTTTACTAACTCCTCCAAATACGCGACACAGATTCAACAACAATCTTGAACACACTTTTGTAAGCTCTACAGGTATCACCATAAAAAAAATATATAAATGATTGCTGCCATCAGTATATAATTCTCAAATGTGCCTAAAATGAGATTTACGTTCTGGTTCAACAGCCACTATGACAGCATCTGAGTATCTGGGGAGTGTAAATCGCAGCATAAATACGGAGACAAGGACAGAGGTGGAAAGAGAGCAAGAGCAGCTGAAGTGAATTGTATTACAAAAACATCTGGACTCTTGAGAGAAAACTGTGTTGTGTTGTAAATCAGTGGGAGATACACAGGTACTTACCTATTGAGATGTGGAGGCAGGGTCATACGGGGGTTAGATAGAAGTCAGGTGAAGGTCACATCCCAGAAAAAAAAAACATGTAGAGAGAAGAATAAAGCAAGAGTTAAAGCAATGAAACGTTTTTAAAATGTCCTTATATTGAAATAACAATAAAATCTGGAAAAGAACAGCAGAGAACAACAGACATAAGATGTTTCAAACATCAACATTCACTAATCTATTAAACCATCACTTATCCACCACTTTATCAATAGAGATCAGAGGTGACATCATCTAAAAGTTACTGTAAATGATGGCAACTTTTGGTTAAGTCTGCTAAGTTTTTAGCCATGCTCGCTGTGTCATTGTAGGGATGGAAATGATGGTCGTTCCATACAGTAGACTGGTCCACCACTTTGGTCCAGACTGAAAAATCTCACTAAGTATTGGATGGATTTCCATGAAATTTGGTACAAGCAGTCATGTTCCCCAGAGGATGAATCCTGACTCCCCGACATTCCCTTTAGCACCACCAGCAGGTCAAAATTTTCATTTATCCTGTGAATTATCTCAATGTCTACAAAATGGATTGGCACAAACTTTTGTACAGACATTCATTCTTCCTCTCAATTCCATCATCCTCAGTTATCCTTTGTGTTTAGTGCTAATTAGCAAATGTTAGTATGTCGACACCCTGAACAACATCAGAGTTGTTTGTCAAATAGCTTCGGTTCAGTGTGTTTCATTTTCACAAAGAAATCATTTGCAGACATCGTCATGATGAGAACATTTTGTTGGACACATCTTTGCTGAAATACTGTACCTCAAAAGCTTTTTCTTTTTTTTTTAATATTCTGTTTTTAGAATGGGAAGTGTGAATTAAATTCCTCCAAGTGTTATAATCACTTTCTGGTGACTTACAGAACCAATCTGTAAATAGTTGAGCTGTCTTATGAATTTTGAAGTTTACTGACCACAGTGGCTTGATATCTCCCAGCTCTGATCAGGAGCCAAGCAGCTAAAATCCCGTTTGAGAGAGTAACAAGATCATAATATGCCAAAAAAATACCCTGAGGAGAGTTTTATTTATGTACAATTCAGTACTTAAGTAGCATACAATCGACTGAGGATAAATCTGAACTCAAAAATATTAAAACACGTTTGATAATGGAAGCTTATCTTAGAACTGTCAAGACATTGCAAAATAAAAAGAGACACAACAGACAAGCACTTAAATATCTTGCGATTAATGTCATTGGAGAAAGAGGAAATGTTCATTTACTGGCAGTGACTGAACAAGATGTTAATGTTTCTGTGCCAGTCAAATTAGATTCTAGGTTTGCATGTGAGTGTGTTCCTAGTTTGTGAGTTTGTTTCCATGAGCCCTTTACAAATCTGCGGTGGTTTTTGGCACTATTCAAGAGGCAACATACAAACAATTTTATGTGCTAAAGCTTTAAGAATGAATAAAATGAAAGCAAATTCAACAACACATCAATTCTTTATCTAAGAAGAGAGAGAAGAAAGAGAAAGTGAATGAAGAGGAATAAGTATTGTGAAAGACACCTTTTATTCAAGACGATATGACTCAGCCATTAAAGGGTAATTCCACTATTTCTCAACCTGGACCTCATTTTCCCATTATTTTGTATGTAATTGACTAATGGGGACAAAAATCTTAAGAATTGGTCCAGTATTGAGACAGAGCGCTTCAGCTGTCAGCCGCAAAATGGGCTGCAATGCAATCCTTGGGGGCAATTGCGCTTGTCAGAGTACATCCAATAAAAGTGCTTATGTTTGCCACTGACAGGCTCAGATTGTTGTTATAAGTGTCTGACAACAAAAGTAAACACAGGAACTAGCCGCCTGTAGCAGAATTATGGCTAACTGTATAGGGAACTACATCCGCGGCAGTTTGCGCGTTGGTTTGTTTACGTGTGAGGCTGTGGATAGCTCAGCGTCTGTTCATGCTAGATAAGTAGTAACTTAGTAGATGAAATAAAATGGTTCATGTCTGCAAGGATAAAATGAGAAGATCCACACTGTTCAGTTTCCATGGATTACCGCTGGATGATAGAGATTTACATACTGTAATTCCTGACACAGTTACGTGTTGGAATCACATTTTTCTTACCATGTGGAGCTGAATGTTTGGTACAGTCAACACTCGCTCTTTTCATTCAGTTGTTTCTGTGGAGGTGAAACAGTCTCCAGGACGACAATGTTGATAAACGCTGTAAATCCAATTGTAGTAGTTATCCAGCTGGGATCACTCTCATCCGTGGACACTTCCAGATTTTCCGAGTCTGGCAGCAACAGATCTTACTCTGCAGAAAAAGTTTTCCTCTTCACTCGTCAGGAGAGCATTAACAGCAGGAACACTAGCAGTTTCTCCAAGGTAACCATTACTGTACGTTGACTTTCCAAGCAGCCCTGTTGCTTTTCTGCTTCCATTGTTTGTTTTTGCTCATTTGTGATTCATTTGTTTTATCTCCTCTCTGTTAACTCCGGCTAAAATAAATATGGTTGGGCAGTTAAACGGGATAATCTATCATTACACTTAGTTTTTTTAGTTTCCTTACAGTCCAACCGTGGTGGCCTCACTATTGTAAATGAACTGGCGTACCCGGATGAATATGTGGGTGGTTCGGTTAGCTGGCAAACTGCCACACATGTATTTCCCTAGGATCTGGATCTGGTCATTTTATCCTTGCCATTTGGAAATTTGCAGACATGAACTGTTTTATTTCATCTACTAAGTTACTACTTATCTAGCATGAATAGACACTGAGCTATCAAGAGCCTCAGACGTAAACAAACCGAAGTGCAAACTGCCCCTGATGTAGTTCCCTATGCAGTTATCCATAATGCTGCTACAGGCGGCTAGTTCCTTTGTTTACTGTTGTTGTCAGACACTTATAATAACAATCTGAACCTGTCAGTGGCAAAAACAAGCGCTTTTAGTGGATGTACTTTGGCGGTCGCAATTGCCCCCAAGGGTTATATTGCAGCCCGTTTTGCGGCTGCCAGCTGAAGTGATCTTGCTCGATATTGGACCAATCTCAAAAAAATTTGTCCCCATTAGTCATTTAGACCGAAATGATGGGAAAATAGTGTCCAGGTTGAAAAATACCAGAATTACCCTTTAAGACTGATGTAGAGAAATGTAAAGGACACTGTGTGTAATTTTTCTTTTCCCAGTTCAGAATCAGTTCTGAGTCAGTGATTCGAGTAAGTTTTAGGAAAAGAAAACTAAAGCAGCTGTTTGGAATTTGGGAGACAAAAACTGTTTCAGTTGGTAAAACTTCATACAGGCTACTTACTGAATTAATAGTTAATAATAATAAGTACAGAAGCACAGATGGAAATCTAGTACTAGTAGTAAAAGCACATTCTCTTGGTTAGTTTGAATGTTTGTTCATTTGCATCTCAGTGAGCAAAACGGTATTTTTGAAATTTAACTAAAATTACATAATTCAATAATTAGATCACATTGAATTTCAAACCACTGCGGTTAATTACACATTGTGCCTGACAAATGGCATTTTAAATACATTTACATTTGTTAAACACATGTTTTGAATCCAGTTGCTCAATACGAGCTTAGCAAAATTAAAATATGTACAATTCCAGCACGATCCCTGCAGGCTCTCTTTCCATAAGGGAGACAAAGAGAAAAAACAGAGCAAACTTGACGTGAAATTACATAATGGAGCAAAGTTAAAAGAAACTGGAGAGAAGAAGAGTTGAAAAAGGATTCTGAGATACAGTCATAGAAAACTGAATCTCATCCTTGAGATGAAAAGAAGGTAATAAATGCATGATAGCTAATAATGTAGATTTAAAAAAAAAAAAAAAAAGGAGAGTGTGATGTGTGTGGGACGATAAGAGAGAAATGTGTTGATGAGTACTGTTGCAGCACTGCTAATAAGCAATGTCATGACTTGGATATGTGGTTAGTGGGGTGCTGAAGTATTTGGTTTGTGTGTGTGTGTGTGTGTGTGTGTGTGTGTGTGTGTATTGGCAGAAAACAGAAAGGGAGGGAGATCCTGCTGTGTGATTCAGATCATTAAAACCACTTCTCCTGCTACACAAAAGACGACTGGGCAGCCGCTATTAACAAGTCAAGTTGTCCATACAGCTTACTGTTGTTGTGACAGCTGTAGGTCTGCACTGACCTAAGAGCTTAAAAAAAAACTCAACATCCTTGTATTTTCCACCGTATCAAATATGCTATAGATAATATTATACTGAAAGTGTTATTTTTAATTTACTGTACATATGCTGGTGGTGTCTTCTTTCTGTATTCTACACAGTTAAAAGCAAAGTTTTAACTACAACATACAAAGTTGAAATCTAATCCAATCCAACACTAGATTAAAAAAACAGTATTTATTGATGGACTGATATGTGTCCTCAAGAATATATTAGAAAATATTCTTGACCTACTGTATGTGTTTTAATACAGAAATTTACAGAACAGTGATTCATGCATATATTAATGTGTAACTAAAAATCATTTTCCTTCCTTTGAAACCACATTGTTTTACAAAACGCATCAAGTTCCGCATAAGCTGAGTGCTTTAACTGGAGGCAGGTGTACTGTGTCATGTGTTTCCAAAGATGAAACCTGTAATTAATAATTCAATAATACAGCTTGAATTATTTAAATGATGGATGGGAAATAGATACAGTGTATTACTGTAATAATATTATCTTTTGGCTATACCTGCCGAAGACTGTGAAACTGCAAAAACAACGAAAAAGCCACCAGGTTGCCACGTCTGTCAATAATGAGTATCTTTCTATATACCCATGTTCAAGACTATCTTATCACTTATGAAACAATGCATACTCACCTTCACCACACTTATGACAAATGGCCAGCTAGACCAGTTTTTCATAACTCAGTCATGAGCAATAAAATATTTCCGTCAAAGGAGAAAAGCCGATCCACTCACCACACAACCAATTAACCATCAACAAATGTGCCAAATATGACGTAAATTAAAAGAGCTAGAAACACATCACCTGCAATGACAAGACTATCTCTCCATCAATTTCCATCCACTCTTCTGTCCACCATTCAACTCATGTTCCAGTCTTCTGCTGTTCTTTATCATGTCATCACTGCAACAAGCAGCTTTAACAAAGCAAGCACCCTCACAGCCTTCACTGCACTATTTGCTGATTAGCACAAGCTTTGTATCTACCCTCTATCTCTCCCTCCTCCTTTTTTTTCCAATTCACACTGTTCACACTTGTATCTTTCCATTTTAGCTCCCTCTTTCACCCTGAGCTGATTTATTCTTCCACCAAGTTCACACCATCTTCTCGCTTTCCTCAAAGATGTGTTATTTTTTTTTAACCAGAAAAACTCTGCCAGGACTGGTTTCTCTGTTGGAGCTGTAAAGTTGTGAACATGTGCGTGTGTGTGTGTGTGTGCACAAATAATTCAACCAAAAACAAACACACACACGCACACACACACACAAGAGCACACATTGACAAACACGCCTACCTGCATAGGGGTTCCTCCTTTGCTTCCGGCTCCAAATTCTAATCCCTTTAACAGGCATGATGTTATCTGATCACTGCACTACTGCTGCAAACATTGTACAAGGTTTGGCCCCAACACACCATGGCAGTCTTAACATCCTATACACACTGACACACACACACACACCCACTCACAATCACACTTGGCAACCTCTGTACCACCTCGCTGCACGCGTGCAGAGCCCACACACACGTTGGCCAATCAAAAACCTGTCAGACAGAAAGAGGGGTGTGTGTGTGAAGAGGGAGTGGTGTGTTCAAGGGGGCCCCTAACCGGTGACCCCCCAACCCCAGGGTTGCTACGGTGATGCAGTTGCTATCTGCCACGGGCTGCTGTTGCCGGGACAATGCGGCATGGCCCGTACTCTCTTCTAACGGATCCTCAAGCCCTTTTCAATTATCAAGTTGGGGGTCATTGGCGCATACCCAGGCAAGCACACACACTCTCACACACTTCTGAAATAGGTTCTTTGTAGGGCTAAGCTGCTGAGCAATCAAGCCTAAAGAATGGTCAGGTTTAATTTAATTTGGGTAACTCTGGTGTAGGAGAACCTGGCATGCATACGGCTGACTGGAACTGAAAAAGGTGCAAGTACACTAAAGAAATTTTGAATTTAAGTACACCGCCCGTCCAACTTTGATTCCTGAATTTTATATGCACCTTTTTCATGTTTTTCGGCAGGTATGTTTAGGAGAATTTGCAGCTTTAACAGTCCTGTGATGGGATTCTGGTTCTCTCTTCAATGTTACGTCGCTAAATTCCACCTTAACAACACTCGAAATGCAACATTTATTCACTTTCTCTTCACATTTACCCTCCGCCTCGAGCCTCCCATCATCCTTTCGCAATTTTCTTTCTCTGCTTCTTGGCCTTTTTTCAGCCCTCTCTAGCTTTCCTCTACACCCTTAACAACGTTCTCAACTTCTCTCCATCTTCTCCTCTCTGGTACTCAAGCAGACAAAGAGCTCTCTCGCCACATGATGTGATTATGGAGGCCTTTCACGAGCACCACTCACGCACATAAAGCAGCAGTCGATGTACTGAAGGAGAAAAGATTGGAGAAACGGGCTTGATCGGTGAGAAAAACCAAAACGTGGTCGTTTCTCGCAACCACACATATCTGGTGCACATCATTTTACATTTGTGTCTGTAAAAGAAACCCTAACCTATGTTTAGAGCCAGTGAAAAAGGTAATTATGTGTGTGAATAACTCTCAGCACCGGTGCTTACATTGTTTGCTTTAATCATAACTTGCAAAGCATCCGGAAACCTTTTGACGATCCCTTTCCGCAGGCCAATTCATCACTACTGCTCTACTTTTCCAATCCGGCAGGAAACAGCGGTGAGAGACGTGTCACGTCCTGTGGCTGGTGACGCTACACTGGGCGAGGGAACAATCAGAGGGAACAATCTGAGGGAGGTGATTGGATGATATAACTGCGCAATACGAGCGTTTTCCTCTGAGGTCGGAGTGTACGGTCAAGGGTCTAGGGTGCACGGAGGATGGCGACAGGGACAGGAAATGGAACAGGATGTAGTTGACAGCGCCATCACCCACAGGATGCTGACAAATGCATCTCTGACAAAGAGCTGGTACATGGTCAATGGTCTGAAGTGTAGACGGGGAAAAGAGGTTAGCTTGCGTACAAAGCCTAGGTATCAGTAAGATGAACTGGTTGAATTCTTTCCCTTGTAATTCACATTAAAGGAATAGTTCAACACTTTGGGAAATATACTTTTTCATTTTCTTGCTGAGAGAAGATTAATACCGTTCTCATGTCTGTAATGTGTAGCTTTAGCCAGGAGCCAGTTAGCTTAGATGAGCATCAGATAGCCTGTCTCTATAAGGTAAGAACTCCAGTAACTTCCTGGAGTCTCCACAGGTTGCCTGGCAACGAAATAATCGAGCACATAATCCTGCATAAAAACGTCTGATTGACGTTTTTACACTTTTTATACAGGTTTTTATACAGGTTTTTATACAGATTTTTTAATCTTCCCCCAATTCATACTAAAGCTGCAACGATTATTTTCGTTATCGATTAATCTGTGGATTATGTTCTCAATTAATCGATTCATTTTTTGGTCTATAAAATGTCAGAATATTGTGAAAAATATCGATCACTGTCTCCCAAACGCCTGAAGACATTCAATTTACTTTCATAGTGGATTAAAGAAACCAGAAAGTATTCACGCTGAGGAAGATGAACCAGAGAATTTGGGATTCTTTTCTTGAAAATTACTCAAAACTATTAATTATCAAAATAGTTTACATAATCTCTCATTAATGGACTGAATTTTCATTGATGTCACCATCCCACTTTTCCTCCACAGTGCTTTGTCTAGCCTCATCCATCTCTGAATGCCTCCTACTTCCTCCCTCAAATAGTCATAGTTATTTTCTGTCTGCCAGCGTACATGTCAACCATCCAATACATGCAAAAAGATTAGAGACAACTGTGGCACCAGCATTCACACACACACACAAATGCACATACACACACCTACGTTTCCACAGAATAAGGATTTCCTCCTTTTCATTCTTAATGCATTTCCTCTCTTCCTTCCTCTATTCGTTTCCCATGTGCATACCTAAAAAATTCCTGATATACCAATATAAAAACATGACAATGAACACACAGGAGAAAAAGAAGCCCCGACAGCTAAATGAAGAAGAATAGAGCCAAAGAGTAAACAACACAAGAACCTCAAGACCTCTAAAAATGCCAAATAGGCCAGGATGTGTTTTGAATATGAACAAGTACACGCGTACATGCCAATACACACACACACGAACACACAGAGTCAAGCTGTGCTGCTGTGGTCGAATGGGTTTGGTCTGAACTGACACGCAGGAGTGAAAACACTGCCACATGGGCTGCCTTGCATTTTAACTCTGCTTCCACACTGCAGGGGTGTGTGTGTGAGTGCGACCAGAGCTTTTCTCACACTGCTCTGCATTTGATGTCAAATTCACACCCATTAGCAGCATGAGAAAAGTCGACGAGGCCTTCAATCAGACACACAAACACAATTTGGGATACAGACCCACACACACACACACAAGAATAGAAGAAAAGTCTTGCTGTCTGGCACCAGCGAGACCACAAAATGAAGCAATCAAGATGTTTGATTGAGCTTAAGAAACATTTGATCAGGCGTGTATCCCATGATTCCTGAGTTATATTCAAACAAAAGGGAGAGACAAAGGAATGAACAGACAAAAAAATGCAGACAGGCAGGGAGAACAAGTACCAATTTGTCTAATATCTAACACTAGGTTTTGGCAGTAGCAGAGCTGCTGCACCCTGAGGCAGTATGTGCATGTCAACTTGTGTTTGTGTGTGTGTCTGGACAGCATCAGAGGAGGGCTGTGACAGAGGAAAGACGGCAAGAGAGTTGCTATCGGTAAATGTCACCGCCGTACAGTGACAGGGCACACTGACCACACATTTAACTGCGTCTGTGTCCCCTCTCTGGGGTTCAGCTCTTGTGAAACACCAATTCATGGAAAGAGGAAGCAATAGCGGGTGTTTGTCCATGAATGAATTTTTATTGAATTTCACTAAGAAATGCCAGTTGAAATAGTTAAAAATGTGCTTTTAAATCCTCGATCCTCACTTGAACTGGGAATCCTTCTGGTCCACCATCTTGCAGGCCGTCCCAACCGCTTTTTTCTGCTCCAAGGAGCAAGGATCGAGGGGCGAGGAGGGATCTGTTGATTGTCGGTCTGATCAACAAAAGAACCATAAACAACTTTCTTCATTTATTAGACAGATTTTTCCCTGTTATTTCCCCAATCAACGCATTTCCTCATTTCCTTTCTCCTTGCATGGTTTCCTTACGTCTCTCCATGCATCCTCAGTAGGAGGGACCGCTGACAGCACTGTCAGCCCGGAAAGTCAATCAGCCGACTTTGCTAACATTCAACACTGGAGCTGAGAGCAATAAGAGTCAGAGCAGGAAACGAAGTTGCTCTGCGTCACGCTATCGTCCGTTTCCATCACAGGATGTCATTTTAGGTCACCATGTGTTACTCTGTATACAATAATCATCGATGTTTAGGAGGCAATGACACAGAATACACATCATCACCGTACGTTATGTAATGTAAAAACCTGCTTCTCCAATCCTCAGTGATTTATTGTAGTGCCTTTATAATCATATCAGTGCAATAAAATAATTAAATGGGCTACCTACACTTTTTATCAATGGCTGCCGAAACATTGAGCTCTTTATTATCAATATCATTTTCATCTTGGCTGTGACTATGAAGAAGGAACCAAACTAATTAAAGACGGAGGAGGAAGCAAGTGAACAAACTCAATAACCTGAAATGAAAAGAGGAGCCAGATTTGCTGGAGGGTGACACAAGATACAAAGTGATACAAAAATACACACACATGCGCACGCACACCTGAGGGGAAGGATATGATCTTTGTGCCGAAAGCAGATATGATAGTCATATCTGGGCAAGTCAGTGTCTTTAAGTGTGAAAGGGGAATCGAACAGTACGTCTGCTACAGTCTACATTCATCTTTCTACTCGGGTATATGGAAATGTGACCTGATTCCATTTACAGTGTCCCAGTGACCCACAAAGAAAAACAAACCACAGAGTGCAAACTGGAATGTGTTTGTGTGAGCGGATATGAGTGTTCGTGTGACTTTATGGTGTTACTATGTTTCAAGCTGTCTGGCCCATACTACGAGTGGCTGGTAGACGTGAGCTCATACAATGGGCTTCTGTTTGAGAAGGGTGATGGGGAGGAGAGATTAAATGAGAACAGAGAATGAGGAAAAATGGGAAGGGCAGCAGCACACGTCTATCTAGAGCTGGACTTTGTGGTCAAACACAATTCAGAATACAATGGGAGAGCGTCAGTGTAAAATGAAAATCCATTCTTCGGAAAGTCAAGAAAGCCTATGAAGTATTTTCTTTATAGATGTATTTATAGTGCATTTAGAAGTTACATGATTAATTCTAGTCCTGGCTGAAGTCTATGTGATTGTATTACTGCCACCTGAAAGTCGATGAGTCATACTATCAGTTGGAGACGCCTCAGAGAAATAAAGATGTAGGCCTATCCTGTTGAAGAACAGATGTATTTATTTATTTATTTCTTAATGGGCAATGCCATGAATTTATTTTAAACTGTTTCATTTGTTTATTCATTTACATGTTTTTAATCTTTAAAGTGAAACAAAAAAATAGGCTCTAAGAGCTTGATTTAAACAGAAATACATGTGCGCTGCCTGTCTCATTATTCCATTAATCCATATGGTAGCCCAACATTACATGTCGGCAATTCAAATAGGCCACAATTCAGATCTTGCATCATATGCAGCTGTCTTTTATTGATTTATAAATGCTCAAAAATATGTTCCCATGACTATGTTGCATTTGACTATGTTAATGAGGTTGAAATCATCACTGAAACTCATGCCAATGGATTTTCTGGTTGCCAGATAGTCTATATGGGAAAAAAAAGGAACAGATAATCGAATCTTCGTATTGAACAGCCAAATCCAATTTGACTGATGAAATTCTGAGTCGTGTACAGCCCTTGTGTTTTGAGTGAGTGTGCTAAAAAGCCTTTCAGAAAGTATCGGGGTGCAATCCTTTAATTGCTTAACCGCACATGTGGCAAAACTTAGTCAACTACACCCAAAGCACTCCGCCCAAACTTTGGCAGAGAACAGAAAGCTATTGGGGTTGAACCACCCGAACCGCAAACCAAAGTGTTGCTTCAAATCTCTGAAAAAAAAAAAAATGCACCCCAACTTGTCTAAGCCTTGAGGAGTTGCACAAGAAACAAAGGGATGAGGCAAGGAGGAGTGGAAGAGGAGAACTGCTAAGACCTCGTGTGTCACCTCCCTGCTTCTGAAATTGCCTCCCCTCCCATCTCTTCCCCTGCCCGCAACCACATGAAAGGCCTGCTGGGTTGGGTTCCCATATGGTGAAGGAGACGAGAGGGTGTGTGTGTGTGTGTCTGTTTGGATGGCTTAGCTGGTTATGGGGGCTCTCTCCGACCTAATGCCCCCAGCCTTAAGAAACCATGCGGACAGCTGTTTTCCTGGAGAGTCTCTCACTCACTCTCTCTCTCTTTTACACACAAACACACACATACACACTCCTCCCTGGCCAATTAGGACACCCAGTTATGTTGTTAGCGTTTACCATAAACTCCCCTCTGCCTTCACCCTGCCCCCTTCCCCTCCTAACCTCTCCACTTTTCTTTCTTCTGACTCTCCCCCCTTCTTCACCCACTGACTCATTTTCTATGTCACATCCCTGAATGCATCAAGGTGAGTTTATACCACAAAAAAGCAAGACAACGGGTGTGGCTGAAACGATGCACATGCAAGTATTGGGACTCATTTAATTTCTAGAGCTATGTAGGAACCCAGTCGTATCTGGGGCAACTTCTGGAAGAATCTCCATCTTTTTTTATTTTTTTTTTAACTCTTTACATATAAAGTTGAGATATGGCATTGGAGTGCCCATGGTTCAATTCTCAATGTCTCACATGCTTATTCATGCTCATACAGTGCACTACAAATGACCATTACATAAAAGAAAAATAAATCTAATGACAAACAGTAGCAATACTTACATATAATGACCATGATATCAATTATAAAATGTTTATAGATTGTGATCTTTTTCCCAGCAGTCACCAACACTTCTATTCTTACTTTTTATCCTCCTCTCACCTTCTCAGCTCCTCCACGTTATCCTTTCATTTCCACTCCCTCCCTTCCTTCCTTGGCTCCCGGTCTTTCTATGGAGCCACTGAGATGTGACTGTTGCAGAATGGTCAGCTTACTGGGAGGGCTCAAAACTGGCCAAGAATCTGTGTGTGTGTGTGTGTGTGTGTGTGTGTGTGTATGTGTGTGTCTACTTGTGATTTTAAGCGTGTAACTGTGCTGGTCTGCCAGAAGGAATTAGCCTTTATTTTCCTCTCTCTGTTGTGTATAGTCCTGTCTGACCTGTCAGCCTTAACGCCACATACATTGGTCCAAAAAACACTTTCAGGACAGACACAAAAAGAGAGAAAAAGTGAGAGGAGGAGGGAGTAAAGAAGGGGAAGATGAAGAGAAGAGTGGGAGGGGGCAGAGGGGACGCAATGAGCTAAATACAACAGATGGACTGAGGTTTGGAAGTTGAGTCAAAGAATAAACATGAACAAAAGGCTAAGAGGAGAACGTTATACATTAGCGGTGTCTCTATGTATGAGCAAAAGTTGGGAGACTCAGCCACCGCACATTTCTCCGTTCTCTATTTCTCTGTTTAGAGTCTTCAGGTGCTAACTTTTGGAGCTAACCCCCTTCACTTTTCCAGCACTTGGGGAAACAGCAGACGTGACTTTTCTTGGTCTTGACAAGCATTTATTCACTGACACACTGTAGTCTGCACCGTACATTTACTGCCAGACTGACAACTTACTGCTAACCTTTTCCTCTGCTCCGCTCACATTCACCGTCACTTTTCTGCTGCTCGCTCTCTCACTCAACCACTCACTCACCCGCTACACACAAATACTACATATTAATCTATTATTACATATGTAAAAGGAGCTACACTAGCAATAGTGCAGCACAAAGGCTCCCAAATGCTATTGATTTCCGAATGAATGGATATTTGGCGTTATTTTTGGCATTAAAAAAATTTTTTTTTTTGCCTGTCGGGGGCTCTCGTTGGCCTGGCGGCCCACTAGGCCTGTACAATTATAGAGGAAACACTGACATTTTCCTCTACTATCTTTAGATGCAACAGTAAACTGTGTATGTTTTCTGCATTCAAGTTTCCATATACATTCTTTTCCTGTTGAATTTAATAAGTAATAACTACGACATGACTCAGCTTTTTCTTCGCAGCTGTGTGTGGGAGTCAAAATGATCCATGAGAGAGGAGGAAGGATGTTCCAGACAGGTCTGTTGGGTTGCATTACTGCGGAGTCTCTGTGCAGTGTTTCCTTGTTTGTAATTTACTCATATGAGAAGAAACAGAACACAAAGATGGAAAAATAAAGAGAGAAAGAGTAAAAGAGGAGATAACACAGAAGACAAAATAGCAAAATGGGTGAGAAGATAACAACATGCAGCACAAAGACCAGACTTATTCATAAAAGATTGATAAAAGAGAAAGATTGATGGATTTCTCTTTTCCTGCCAGCCCTAGGGGATCTGACATTTTCATCCAGACCACTCATCACTGCCTCAGTCTTCCCACAACAAAGACCCTCAGTCTCATTGCCAGAACTCCAGGGTCTCAAGGACCCAGAGGATCTCTACTCCCCCAAGGCCAAGAGCCTTTACTGGGCTTATTAACCTGCTTCACTCCCCCATCTTCACCCAGGACCTTTGGGCCTCTAGACCACGTTTTTCCAAGAGTCCCAGGAGGTTGGGGGTAGGGTGGAGGTGAGGCCCTGACAGTAGGAGTGCAGCTGATGGGGTGAATTCATCATGATTCTAGCAGACAGTAGGCCATACTGTTGAGACTGAGAGAGCTTAATTGAAAGAATGGGGGGCTTTTTCTTTTATGTGGTGCCGCCCTGTTAACTGCTGCGGGCCTCATTGAGGTTAACGGATCAAACGAAGGAGGGATGTTTGAGAGAATGTGTGTGTGTGTGTGTGTGTGTGTGTGTGTGTGTGTGTGTGTGTGTGAGTGAGTAAGAGACAGTCAGCTAAGGATGAAAGATGGGCAAAAACAGTGTTTATAAATTTGACAAGACTTGAGAGGTTATGACATAGTTTAGATGATCTGACAGGTAAAACAAATAAATCAGTTCATCTGCATATACACACACAAACATAACATTAAATAACATTCCCTGCTTTTCTGAAGGAAAAGAAGCACCACAACTTGGATCAAGTGAAGCAAAAACAGTGAGGAGTTGAACAAGGATTACACTCTCAACACCACGACTCCGTACAGCTACAGTAGAAACAGTTCAACACACAAATCCTGAATACAGACAAAATGCCTCAGAGGTAGGAACCAGATCCTTCACGTACAGCAGTGAATCCAGCCAGAGTGAAACTGCCCTGCAACTACTTTAGCCCAGATTAATAGTGCACAAGTGTTACCCGATATGCTAGTATCACTGCACGAGACTGATTCATATCCTACACCTGGGACAAATGTATTCAGATCCTTAAACAATGCAGCAGAGTTGACGTATCTTGCAGCTTACTACATTTTTCCGTCTACATGCAAAGGGTTTTACTCTTTTTTTTTTTTTTTTAGAATGAAAATAGCCCTCAAAGCCCAAATATCAGACAAACAACATCTCATATTAATAAGGAGTCTTTGCCTCATACTTTACTTTTATACACTGGAATGAATGGACCACTGACATAGATACTTGTTAACTTATTCTTTTTCTCTTATGCAATTTCACTAATTACAGAAGTGTCAATTCTGACATTTTGCACAGACTATTAGCAGACTAGAGAGCTAATGGGAGGGTTTGTGCACTGGTTCATGTCCCATCTACTGTTTATGGACGTGGGCAAGGATTGAGTGATCTTTTACAAAATGGAGGAACTGGATTTCCTATTCCTACTGAGAAAATAAACACATACGTAGGTGTGTTGTGCAAACTTTGAAAGCATTGTTGAACCAACAGCACTGAGAATCTAAAACCTTTTGTTAAAAAATACCTGAGGCTAGGGCACACATCTAATTAAACAGCTGTAATGGTAATGGCTTGTTTCACACACAGCCTCCTTCTCCCTCCACGCATGAAGAGAGAAAGAGAAGGTCAAAAGCACAGCTGATTCAATACGCCAGGACAAGGGCTGCCAATAACCTTGAAAGTAGACATTCGGATCTGTGATTAAACGGTTTGACGAGTCAAATCTCCCTAAACAACAGTTGCTGAAATACTCTTGAGCAAGGCACCTTTGGAGCAGGAAAAAGTCAAATCTGTCTTGGGAAAGTGTTTAGGCAGGAAAAAAGTCATGTTTACGTATAAAATCTGACCCCATTTGAATCTGCAGACCAGCACAAACCTCAATGTCTGGGACAGAGAGAAATTCTGGCCAACAACAGCAGCAGCTAAATGGCAATGTGGCCGTAGTACGTGAGCAGCACTCGCTCGCAGCATTTCACTGGGACGTGGATTAAAAGGATTTTATATTATAAAACAAGTTCAAATGCCAACATTCAAACACAGTTCAAAGTAACCTGTAATTACAGATATCCATAATGACATGTCTCCACACCCGTCTTATTTATAAACCATCAGGTAAGACACATGTACAGACACACACATCGAACTTTGTCTGTTCGGCTGCACGTTCTTCGCTGGGCAGTAACAGGAATGGGCGTGCAGACTCCAGCAGGGCTTAAGGAGATTAACTATTCTATAGCCGTATGAAATTATATTCCTCATAATCCCCATCACTGACTCCGAGAATCCCCCTCTCACTGTGTGGCATGGGAGGGCCTCACTAAATGTGCTCTCTTGTTCTTTTGTGCGTGCACCCGAACGTACACACACACACACACACACACATGCACGCACGTCCACATACACTCCTGCATATCCGGACAAAACAGCTGGATGTTAAGAAGAACAATCTAACATATAGATGTGTAGGGTTACTCAATGAGTGCATATGCATGTGTAAACCTGACCCGCACAAATAAGGTTGGGACAAAAGATTAAACTATGATATAGTCTCTTGCAACATGTAATGACAGTAATACACCAATATGGTAACATGTTCTGTTATGTAGTAATGAGGTATTGCATCCTTTTACTTCATCCAAATGTGTATGTTTATCGTACACCGTTTTATCGCTTTAGTTCTTTTCTGCAAAACTGAAATCACTTTATGATTTAGTAAGTTAATATACTGTAGTGTACAGCTGATTCCAGCTTTTTAAAAGACTATCTTACAACTTAAGAGGTTTGTTTGCCCCTGCAGTCACACTGATATTAACCAGCTTGTGCATACAATGACACATAATGGCCTCTATCATGATATAAAATATTGTAACAGAAATTCCAGCACAATGAATAACCATGACTCTTATTTATATTAGAAAACTTGGAATACTTCTGCTCTATCTGTCACTGTCTTGTATTAACATCTAATTAATTTTCATCTACAAGTAACCTTAAAAATGGAGCTAATTGTCAGTGTGTTTAATGGCTGTCTGCAAAACCAAATTTCCCTCTGGTTTATAACAAAGTTGAATAGCTTCCATAAGACAAAATTCTATAATCATTTACGAAGAAACTTAAATCTGAATGTAGTTAAATAGCTCTGGTTAAATATACCCAATGGGATGGTCATAATTTTCACTGGGAAGAGAAAATAATGGTGTGGTCGTAAAACTGTCAACACTAACCTCTAGTATTGTTATCTTTTAATGAGTTACGATGCAGCTCGCTTCATCTACTAATGACATGTACTGAAAAGCATAATTATGCTCTCAAAGTTATGCTATCTGGCTATTGACTTGTGTGTCAGTGTGTGTGTTTATCCATATTATTGCGCTCTGTGCGTTGTGTGTGTATATATCTGTGCGCCCTTGAACCTCTTTTTTCCCTTCAGGCAACTTTCATGTTTAATAGACCGCATCACAACCATAAAAGCACTTCTATTACCTTCAAACACTGTGTGTGTGTGTGTGTGTGTGTGTGTGTGTGTGTGTGTGTGTGTGTGTCAGAGAGAGAGAGAGAGAGAGAGAGAGAGAGAGAGAGAGAGAGAGTCACAGTACATGTGTCTTCATCATGGTGCAGAGGCAGTACATCTAACAGATTACACAACGGGTGTTTTGGATTTTTCTACTTTCTGTGCTCTTTCTGAACTAATCCAGACCACTGAAAGGAGAGGAGAGAAGTTAAAGAGATAGTCCCAGGCTTTACTTACAGTATTTGGAAGATTTTTGTTTGATTTGAGTGATTCATAAGGTTGTAGAAGGAAGAAAAATGACACCGTGCAGCACAAGGAGATGAGAAAAAGATGGCAGAGACAAAAAGTGAGAAAGAAAACATGAGATTAGATGAAGCATGTATGAGAAAAAGGGAAATACATGAGAGAAAGAACACATGGGAAACAGAAAATTGGAAGGAAAGGAAAGGGAGGAGGACAGAGAAACATTATATGGTTGTTATGAGAGGGGACACACACACCTGTTTTTCACATATACAACCCTGGAGGCTTAGAGGGAAACTTTCGTCTTTTTCAACCTGGACCATATTTTCCCGTCTTTCTGTGTCTAAGTGACTAATGGAGACAACAATTTTTGAAATTGGTCCTGTATTGAGCGAGAGCACTTCAGCCGGCAGCCGCCAAACGAGCTGCGATGTAATCCATTGGGACAACTGCGCCCCGTCAATGTACATCTATGTAGGGATCCTTTCCATAACGTTGTCAGACACTTAAACAATATGAGCCTGTCAGTAGCAAAAACGAGCACTTTTATTTGACGTACATTGACGGGGCGCAATCGCTGCATTGGATGACACTGCAGCCCGTTTCTGCCGGCTAAAGCGCTCTCGCTCAATACTGCACCGATTTCAAAAATTGTTGTCCCCATTAGTCACTTAGACACAAAATGATGAGAGTAAAAGTTCCAGGCTGAAAAATACAAAAGTTTCCCTTTAATGTGGGCTGACCAATAGGAGAGCAGATCCTGGGCCAAACATTATCGGCAAAATGGTCCTTTAAGTGCACACATGTATGGCACATACACGCACACACAAAATACACACAATGAGGTCTCTGTGGATGAGGCAGATGAGGAGGAACAGACAGCAAGAGCTGCTACATAAGAAGATTCAGTAGTCAATGGGGATTCCTGTGTGGAGTATGTCATATTTCACAATGACAGTCGCTTTCTCTCACTTTTTAAGAGACGCACACACACACACACGCACGCACACACACACACACACACACACACACAGCGTTCTGGGGTGAGATGGATGATGAAGCCAGGAGTATGCTTCAGGCAGGAAAAGGAAAGTAAAAAGCATCACATTATGGCCTATTTGTTTTGAGTAATTAATAGACAAATTAGCACACTAAATAAATCGATTCAAACAGTGTGTGTTAGTGTGTGTGTATGTGTGTGTGTGTGTGGCATCCAGCTGCAGGTTGATATGTCCAAACCAAACAAAGTCAGGATGAGGGTTCGATTTAGAATTTTTTCTTCTTCTCTTTTCTGTTGAGCTCTAATGTCTATTTGATGCCAAGTCTTCTCACGAAAATTAAGAAACTTGTACTGGGCTAAACTGAATCTAAGAAAAAAAGGAAAAGAGAGGGAGGAAACACTCCGCTACAACAACACAGCTGACAGAGAAAGAAGACAGTCATTTATTGTTAGTCTCATAAGTCTCTCCACAACTCTCAAGTAACTCCACGGTAGACATGAAGACGGACAAAAACAGACTAGCAGATCTGATGAACGAGTGGGTTGTTA
The DNA here is from genome assembly GCF_910596095.1 of Thunnus maccoyii. NCBI lineage: Eukaryota > Metazoa > Chordata > Actinopteri > Scombriformes > Scombridae > Thunnus > Thunnus maccoyii. Next base: position 16,770,077 of record NC_056549.1, on the reverse strand, counting down.
GAAACTAAGCCAACAACAATGTTAAACACCTGTCAGAACGACGCCAAAGTCTTTAACTCTAAACCAGATAAAATTTCAGGATTTCCAAGTTTTTTTTTTTCTATGAGACCTTAGACGTCCTCATGTCCAACAGCATGCAGTGCCATATAACGCACAGAGAGATTAGAAACATGTTACTACAGTCACCAAAGAAATGGGAGAGAGGAGGTATTCACATTTTACCATTTTTATTTAATCAGTTTTTGCTGCTTCACTTTAATTTAGAGGCCAAAGGCATCAAAAAAGATTCTACAACTTAATCATTGCTAGCTAGCACAGCCTCAAAAGAAGAGCCCTCTGTGGACGTCCACACGCAGCCCAAAATTTGTGACAGCACAGACTGTAAGCGCCAACTGCGCGTGCTAGAAATGCAAACAGGAAGCTGTCACTTTTCTTTTTTCGACTTTTTCTTGTTGTTCAGCAGCATACAGGAACTCCTCAGCTGCATTCAGACTGAAAACAGTCCTCTTTAAAACAATACAAGGGGCTGTGTTGGTGTGGGTGTGTTGTTTAAAGTGCCGGTGAGACAATTAAATATGATCCAGCAAGTCTGCAACCCTGTTTACTAGTACGCACATGTGAAATGCATCTGTGTCCACAGACCCCCGATTGTAGTATGTATGGAACTGCGTGTGGGTGCACGTCTGCAGGCTGTCCACAAGTTCACACAAGTTCACAGCTGTCCGTGGACGCCGAACGCAGAAAGCATGAATTGGCCTTAACAGGGTGGGTGGGGATCCCCTGAACGGGGGCCAACTCAAAAACTCAGTTTCTGTAGGAGATTCACATAGTCTTTTCTTATAATGTAGTCTGTACATTGCTGTTAAGTCCAGCAAACTTTTTCTCATTTTGTGGGAATGTTAATCATGGTCAGTTATTAATAATGAGGGGCATCATGACTCTTGTAAATAAATACAAAGTAAAACGTACAGAACTATACTGATTTTATCATTTAAAATTGCACAACAAAACTGAAACGACCCAAGCCATAAACATAGTGCGCGATGCGAGTATTGTGCCGTATGTGTGCATGGGAGTTGTGCAGTAGGGGGTGGGGTATGTATACACAGTATGTATAATAACCTAGGTCAACATGTTGACAATGGACCCTTTGACCGTTTGTAGGAATTGAGGACAACATATTGTGTCGCCATTCTCTGACACAAACACACAGAGGGCAGAGCGGTGACCAAGACAGGAAACCTTTTTGACATAGCAACAAGCGCGCAAATGAATTTCAAAATTCACTAACATTTTTGCATTTTTTTTCAATTAATCGAGGATGATGTCCTGACATATTACCCCAGTCTGCTGCCCACCAAACACCACACAGCCTGATTGAAATTTAACCAGCATTTGTGTGGTGCTGGTGGTAATTTACTCCCATAGTAGTGACGACTCTGTGTTTAGACTGCCTGGGGTGATAATAAACACAACTCACTCACCCAACAGTGATGTAATACCACCATCATCTCCACTGCTGATAGTTGATACATGTTATGTACCACTGACTCAAATCTGGGACTTTTCCATCACAGAAACCTATCTGCCTAAATCCTACCACAATAAATCACCTTTTCATTTAAAAAAATAAATAAATTCTACTGTGTATCCAAAATATGAGGCACATTCAGCTAAATATTATGTCTGCCAGCCTAAGACAAAGCCTTAATCACACTCTTGTTAGTCGGCGTGTTTATTCAGCTGAGGGAATTCAAGTTGTCTAATGTCACCAGTGTTTACAAGACTAAAAATATTCCTGGAAAGAGCCAAGGGACAGCTGTTTCTAAGGAATTATCTGCCAATCCAAATATAGCAGAAACTCCACCCCAAATTCTCATCTTCCCATGACAATTACAAATATTCAGCTGGATCTCAAATTCAACTGTTGCTTGTTTCATTTAGCCTACACGACAGATTAAGATCAAGCGCTAGCTCAAGGTAGTCTATATTCTGCAGGTCTATATTGATAATTCGTGTGTGATTTGATGCGCACTGGGATGAGACTCCTGCCGCATCTCTACAGCTTCTAACGTGAATCATGAGGATGGCTGCAGGACGTACCACTCACTGAATTGGTGTGCATGGGCGTGTGCGCTTGTGTGTCTCCATGCGTGCACTGGTTAAGTGGCACAAGTGACAGATGTGGCAGAAAATCCCTGTTTATTTTTCCTGAAGCGGTCATGGAGTCAGAGTATATGTGTTTTTCCAGGCCTTGAGTGCAGTAAAGTGCAGATGCTGGATAACAATAGCCTTTATGTCCCCCTGTAAGATGAGCTCCCACCTGCTTCTGTACGTCATGTACTGTAGGGATGTGTGTTGTCATCCCTGCTAAAACATAATATTATGTCGGTTATGAAACGCTGCAACATCTGACACTCTACAACGCTGTTCATGCATCTATAATAATCAATCAAGAGGAGTGACAGTTGTGTTTAAGAGAAGTCATCACAGCATTTACTAAAGTAGGGTTATAGTGACAGTTTAATATGGCACAGTAACATGGCTTTTCCCAAGTTGTTGCTTTGTGTAAAAGGGGTATAACACAACGATAAAGTAGCTGCCAAGGTTCTTTGATTAACTGTTTCAAAAAAAATAGTCTACATACACAATAACCAGGATAGGAAAAAACAGCAAAATCTGAAAACATAGGTTTATTCATCTATGAAAATGTGAATAGAAGGTAATTAAGTGCATCAGATGGTGACTTAGATGACCGAAAATATAGACTATATTGTAAAGACCAATGAACAAAGCTGTTTGCAACAGCTGGGAAAATGAACAGCTGCGTATCTCACTGATGGTGTGGGCTGAATTAGACGGCCGATCCCAACCTGGCTGTAAAGCTGCTGTCAGGATAACATCAGTCGGTGATTTTAACCAGATCATCATTAGTTAGATCCCAATCATTGGAAGGGCATTATCAAATCACGAAACAAAACAAACGTAACAATGCAGATTTGATCGTTCCACTCCTTGATATTAGATATCTTAATACCATTTTGCTCCGACAACTGTTTTCCGAGCCAGTGGAAAAATCAACACGCTCCCTGTTTACCATGTCGCTGTAGAAATTCCATATGGCTGTCACTGTGCTCCGTACATCACCTGACAGCTCTTTTGGTGGTACGTACACAGCCTTCAATTTACCAAGCTACACCACAGACTCAGCTTGTCCATTACAACCACAGGGAACAAATTATTTTAAAACAATGACAACTATGGATTCAAAATGTTAACCTTTGTTCCTGATGCATGAAAAAAATACAAATACAGTGTATTAAGTTTTCTAGAAACAGACATATATAACACATGACAATAAAGCATACATTTTCTCTTTTTCTTCATCAGAAACACACTACACTGCTGCATCCACATGCAGTTATAGACTACAGACCTACTGAGACCGCCTGCCTCCTCCATAATTCAGACAATGGAATGAAAAACAATGGACACCGACAACATCCCTGCAGTTTCCCCTACTTATTGTGTGGCTCTATTCAGAAAAGTATGGCCTAGCATATATGCGTGCAGACATTAAGCAAATGTTACTAGAAAAACCAGGCAATTGAAACCATAATAATAAATTAATTGGAGTATTACCTCAATGTGGTCATACATAATAAGGGTGTGACATGCTTATAATTATACTGATTGAGTGTGCATGCAAAAAGAAGCAGAGTGTTAAGCTCAGTCCTCCGCTCCTTACAAGTAGCCTAACTACAGTTATAACCAAAAAGTCTACTAGATAAATAATAATTATCAAAAACAATTGAAAAGAGAGAACACAGTAAAAAAAAAAAAGCATAAACAGAAGCAGAGCAAAAAGGTAGAGAGATATAAAAATGAGATGTACAAAGAGACAAAAAGCAAGAGAAAGATGAAGGGCAAGCAGAAGCTTTGTCTTTGTTGTGGTCAGAACGACAGTATGGGCTGACATCAAAGTGCAGAGGATGGACAGAGATGAGAGAGGAAAGGTCTGGAAGCCATATGAAAAAACAGGAAGACAGAAAGGGCGAGAGATATAGGGCAGGGAGTAAGAGAGAGGGGGGAAAGAGGAAGAGAGTTTAAAACAGAGGAAGGAGGGAGGGACAGCTGAGGTAAAAAGGGAGAGTGACTGACTGACAATGGAATATGCTGAAACATCATGTCACATCTGTGCAGAGTCACACACACAGACACACACACACACTTAACACAAGCTTTACAAATGTTGTGTCGGATGTTGTGTTGGGAGTACGCAACCTCTCTAAAAAGGTATATTTGCTAATCTTCAATTTGCCTGGTTAAAAGTGGGTTAACAAAGCCTTAACAACAGCTAGCACAGGCTCATCTGTTCTCAACCGGCTTCATCTGAGCTCTACTGTCCATTTACCTCTTTTTTTGGTTTTCCAGAGGAAATTTGGAACAGAACATCTGGCTATTTTTTCACCAAAAGTATAGTTGTTTAAAATCTGGACCATGACCTTGAACTCTTCGACTACTCTGAAATGCATCATTCTTCAGTATGCACAGTAATGGAATAAATAGGCTGTAATACATCAAAAAATATTAAATCTAATAGCACATACATACCAATGTGTATATACATTATATATTCTATGAAATGTAGCAAATTGCTATTTCAATGTTGTGTTATTTTATCTTTTTAATGTTAACATTTAACAGTTTTAACGCAAGAAAACAAAATAAATGCAAACGTGCAAAATGGAGTTTTGCTGGTGGTCGAGTCAGATTGAGAGAAGAATTCGTGAATTCCAAAAAATCTGGTTACTGAATCCATTTGTGTAAAAGAAGTGAAAAACAAGGCACAGTTTAGTCAACTTTGACAACTGCAGTGTTAACAGTGTGAAGACATGGGGAACGTGAACTCAATTGTTAAACTGATAAATATGCAAACTTTTCAGTACATTTGAAATGCAAGACAAAACTTAACACCCAAACAAGAAAGATCGGGGAGTCGGAGGGATGTCCCATTCCATCTATGAATCGTTCTCCAAGCAGAGGTCACTACAGTGAGGATTAAATCTTACTCATCTCCCCACTAGCTGCTTAAACCCTGGATTACCCCACAACTGCCAACTTGCCAACCTGCAAGTTGTGTGTGTGTGTGTGTGTGTGTGTGTGTGTGTAAATCTTGACAAAGACTATAAAAATCGCAGGCTATGTCTAAGCCATGCATCAGTTAGATCCAAACAGAGACTATTTCAGGGGTATTTTAACAGACAAGAAGTTAAGAATATGGATGAGGAAGTGGAAGACCAAATCAATCAAGGGCAGCTGTTCTCTGCTTACATCAGTCACCATCCCACTGCCGAAGTAATTTCATGCTATTTTCATCACTTTCTATAAGTAAATCCCATGACTTGTCTTTTACTCAGAAAATTACTGTGAGAAAAAGTCTGACTAGAGTTCAGCTCCCCCCCCATGTTAAAATGCCCAACCTTACACCAGAAACAAACATGTTTACAGCCTGGTACAAAAAACGGTTTCGGTCTCTATAGCTCATTTCCCCGTTCATGACATGTACAGTAATGAATTTTTATATAACTCACCCATTTCAATTTCAATAAGGCTTAAAAGTTATGCACAATTAAGGGGCGTGGCCACTTTGAGTGACAGGTGGGTGCTGTCACGGGCAAGTCGCTACCATTGTGACAACGTTGGTTAGGTGATGTAACCATGGCATAACCCTCGATTCACAGAGTATAGGCATAGCTGTTGCTATTTCAGTGTGTTTTCAGTTCATGAAAGTTAATTGTAACACTTTGGTCATCTAAAAAAAGTCATGTTCAGCATTTGGTTGTACTAAAAGACCCTCTAAGGAGTCGGATGTTCAGTTTTTCCGGAAAGTACATTTTGTTTTAATGGTTTTAAGCCTGTTTTTCAGCGAAAATTAGCATTTGCATTATCACATTTAACCATAGACTGCAAATGCACCGTGCTAACCAAGCTAGCAGCTAGCATTAGGGTCAGCTCCACCCTCTCGTCCAAATATGGTCACTTATGGCTCCGAAAATCCATGATGGCGACAGTCAAAATGCAAACTCCAGGCTTCAAAACAGGGGTCCACAAACCAATAGGTGACATCACGGTGGCTACGTCCATTATTTTTTACAGTCCATGGTTCAGTCACACTACTATGTGCAGAAATAGCCAGGAAATGTAGCCATGAACCTACCATGAAATGTGGAAAAACAGCTGAGGACCATCATCTAACACTGACATGAAATAAGTGATAAAATACACTAGTACAGAGTGATCTGCTATTCACTGATTTTCTAGCAGTCTGCACAGGCTTAACACCACTGCTCAAACCAGGGCTTACACACAGTCAGCCCCGCACACACACACACACACACACACACAACTCTAAATTTAGCCTTTTTCTTATTAACTTTACTGTCTCATACCATCAAGAGCAAATCAGACTCCAACAGATTTAGTTTTATTAAGCAGAGGAACTGCAGTACAGAGCTGAGTAGAAGCAGCTGGAGTCAGGACATGTGATGATCAACAAGTATCTTATGGAAACACTGACAGACTGCTGTAGGAAATGCATACACTGTACATACACAAAAACAAAAACACAAGAGAGGTCAAAGATGTTGTGGTTGTGCTGCTGATAATTAGTCACTTCCTCAAACACACATTGTGCCTGACGAACAACACTTGCATTCAGTCATTTCTCTTTCTTTCTCCCATGGATTTTCACTTTCTAAAACTGTTCTGAGTCCTGGCCAAGGTTGCATCTACATCCTGGGCGGTCTGCACAGAGGCGTGAGAGAGGCCGACTGCATGCTTGCGCACATACACATACACACAGTCCAAGTCAGGTTCTGGTCAATGGCAATATTCCTTCCTTCTCTGAATGCTACAGGCCTTTCCCACTCTTTTGCCCTATTTTTCTGACCCCCTCCCTTTTGTTCCTTAAAGAACCAGGTCAACTTCTAGAAGCAGGCCAGGCTCCCTTTGCTGGAACGATCCATGTGGGAACTGACTTGTGGATTCTGGCTGCGTAATGACTGCTCTCTATCGATGAATGGAGGGCACCACTGCAGGCCTGAGTGAATAGTGACTAGGGGGAATTGAGGTGGGATAAACAGGGGTGTGTTATGTGTATGCGAGTGTGTGTTTGGGTAGCAAACAGGAAAAGAAGTTTGTTAAAAATCCATAAACAGCTATTAGTTTATCCAGGCATGACTGTGGTTTAGTTTTTCTTTGTCATGTGACAGGACGCAACTTTGATCTCACTCAAGCAGTTTAGTTTCACTGTCGTTATCGTTATTACTGAGTAGCTCTGTTTATGTACAAACACTCATGCCCAGTGTAGTGCCAGCCTGGGAAAAATATCTATCAGCAGACAAGCCCATCTATGCACACACACACATACATACAAACACACAGGTCCTTGAGAAGCACTTCAACACAGCAACACACACTAACCATGATAGCATGCTACACATGAAAGATCATCAGGCAAAGACATAAGTCTATAAATATCTAAGGGATAGAAGGAGGAATGCACTGCCAGTTTTGTGTGTGTGTGTGTGTTAGGGGTGGGAATCACAGATGATCTCACAATATGATATTCTCCCCACGATCACATCATATATCACAACAAAGGTGATTCAAACATTCAAAACATTCATTTCACAGAAAAGAAATGCCGCCAAGTATGAATATCACAACACTGCTAAACTGTAGCCTCAGTTTGTGCCTCTCACAGAGCTGCTGGTAGAGTTAGCAAGTCTGATAAGAGACAACAGACAGGCGATGTCGTGCTAATAACCCAAAGATTTATTCCTTTTCTGTGGCAGTAAACAACACACGACCTGCCGATAACTAATTGTGCTATATTCAGAGCTTTACAAGATATTCAGGGCTGACGAGTGACAACAGTAGGCTAAACACTAACATGATACATAGCTGGGCTATGGCTATGTACTGACACTCCCCCACAAACACAAACACACCGGAGAGCCTCTCGTAGTACAGCCGCTAGCTCTGCTACAACACAGGTACCACACAGAAACTTTCACAAAGGGCATGAATATGCTTCTAGTGATTGTCAAAGCTCCAGTGGACTCTCTATGTTTTCAGCACAGACAGAGAGTCTGATTGCAGCTGGTTATTTTACTTGCATTTCTTTTTAGTTGTCACCTACAACTGCCATAAGGAGGCGGAGGGTAGGTAATGGTGCTCTGGTAGCAATAAGTCAAAGTAGCTGAATCAATTCTGAGCGGTCCTATGTTTAAAAAAAATGTTGCCACCAGCATATCAATACATATCACAAGTGGAAATTTCGTGCTATGTTGCAATATCAATTTTTTGTCCCACACGGTGTGTGTGAGAGAGAGACAGAGAAGGAGAGAGAGAGAGAGAGAAAGATGGACTATAGATATTAGCAGGTCAGCTAGAAACGTGTCCGCTTCAGACTGTCTTTTTTTGCTTAATATGTGTGTGTGTGTATGTCTATTTTAAAGCCCCACAGTAGCAGGTAGCTAGTGGGCATCAATATATCTGACAGGGAGTCCCCAGGACTCTCCTAACTTCAATTAACCTTCACTAGAGTTCGACCTACTTTCAATATTAAAATAGCAATACTCCCTATTCTACCCAGTGATATATTTCGTAAGACAGACTTCCCTTAAAAGTCAACTCCAAATTTGTGACATGTCAGTAGTGGTTCTTAATCTATTCAGAATCTGGGAGAATGATGTCCCTGGTGATCACCACAATGGATGCAATACAAGGCTATCCAGAGTTCTCCCAAAAATAACTTAATTTACAGTTCCTGAAACTGTCATCCTCTACAAATCATATTTGTTTTTGCACATTGAAATTTGTTTTATTTGGAAAATCTAACCATAAATTTGATCTCCTGTCAGCTGTAAATGAACCACTCCCACAATCCTCCTCTCATATTCAGAGAAAGTATGATGTTGTCATCATGGATGCACAGTCCCAAGACTGTACAGTCTGTTCTTGTTTTTATTTCCAGTGTCTTTATGAAAGTTAACTTGTTCTTCCACAGTCTCTATTGCCATTAATACATCTGGATGTAGCAGTATCAATCTAATAGCCAGCCATAGCTGAGGTGAGCCTTGTCGGCCTGCAGCAGAAACCCAAGCTAGCCAAACAAGACTTTATTTAAACTCTTGACTCTTGAGTGTCAGGTGTTCCCCTCGGAGGCTCCAGAAAACGACCTCTGCCCTCTGCACTGGTGACCAGTACTTCAGCACAAATGGATTAACAGCGGCAGGAGACAGTCAAAGTACACACGGAGAGGAAATCCCATTTGCCTATCATGCCCCTGTTCAAACTGACAAACAGCAAGACGAGACACACACACACACACTACGTCCTTATCTAAATGTCAGTCCCCCAGCATATAGGGGCCCCTCTAGTTGCCCCTCACCAGTAACCTGATCCATCTCCAAGCTTAGGTTAGAGTAGGAATCCTGACCCACAGTAGTGGATAACAACAGGGTGATCAGTCACAGTTATACTTTAACATGCAACTATAAACTGATAAAATTATGTAATACAATCTTTGGGCTAACTAGCCACTTATATCCCCAAGGCAGTATGTCATGAGACCTCATTAAGGATTTGAGGTTAAAATTAACACTAGACATACAAGGAGGAGGAGTGAAGTGTGTTGATTACTATTGTGTTATCTAGTGGGTAATAAGACGCGGATGGGACTGCTATATAACGTAACTATGTCTATGGATGCTTTGTCTCTGGGAGCTATGTGTATTACACACTAACGTCCATTCAAATACCCATTCAAAACAACTTCAATTGCTGCTCTGTATTATGACACATTCAAATCCAGTAGTCCCTTCCTGGAGTAATGCTAGGAAGTGCACTTAAAAAGCCAGGTGTTTGTTTGTGTAGAGAGAGTTACACAGTCCAGCACACATGTCTGTGTTGTAATGAATCAGTCAGTCAGTGCTTCTGTACACTCCAGGGTTAGCTTTGGGGCTTCGTGGGAGCTGACAACTACAAATCACCACATAACACACCGCATTCCAGTCTGCTCTCTCACACCTTGTCTTCTTCAGCTGCTATTTTCCACTGAATGACTAAGTGAACGAACCTTTAAGAAAAAAAAAAGGGAACTCCCAACCCCTCCTTGGACTCTATCAAACCTTCAACAGGTGTAGATAATAGGAGCAGGTAAGTCATGCCATGCAGTAACACAGGAGTAAGGTAGCCGCCATGTAGTTGCTCATCATACATCACGTTTGCTTGTGTCTAGCTACTGTCTGCTCTGCTTTCATTTCCCTGCAACTACTTTTAAAATCTGTGAGTGTGAGTCACCCTCAGACCCAGACCGTGTGAACAGATAGGAATAAGGGCAGCAAAAAGGGAACAAAACGCAATGAGTCAGGACTTTAATCCTCCTCATTCACCAATGTTCCAGAAAAATTTGGGCTTGTCTTCTTTATCCTACTTTGCAACATATTTCAGAGGCAAATAAGATAAACAAAGGTGCCATGCAGAGAAGCAATGGGAACATTATCCCTGAACTACTCTGTTTATAAACAGCAACACATAACAACCTTTTAAATAGGAAAGCAGTAGTATAGAGTTGCATTGTCAGCCCAGTCAGGGCACACAGGCTCTGCTACGGGTCTGTATCAGAGCAGACAAATGACAGGCTTATCTCTCGATTCTTAGGTAGCTGCTGGCACAGTCACCACAGTGTGAGTCAAAGTCTGGGTTAATATGTAACTACTGTTTGTGAGACTACAGGAGGTAGGTTTATACGGGCAGCAAAACAAATCAAAAACAACAAAAGCCAGCAAAGGAGATTGATTTCCCATTTATCACTGTGTTGACCAACTTTGTTTACACGCATAAAACAGCAAGAAGTAATGGAGAAAAAGGTTGCAGGGCCTTCTGTGATCTCAGTGTCCTCCTCTGAAGCCCTCGACACAGATGGTCAGTCCGTTGAGAGGAGATCCATCATGTCTGACAGTACTCAACGCCCCTCTTAACATTAGTCCAAATCAAGAAAAACAAAGCCATGTGTTCAGGAGACATGGGTCACTCCTCCCTGGTTCTATCATTCTCTCACCTTGGACCTGACCAGCATCTCTCCATCCACACCAATGATTATGTAATTATGACACACTAGCAAAGGTCCTAATGATAAGCACACCAACCAGATGCTTTTTTTCCAAATTAAACTAATTTCAACTTAGTTCATATCAGTCTTTGATGAGAAATTGTGGTACATAAGTATTTTGGTGCCATGTATGTACATTTGTTATAAGCATATTACATGCCTATGGGTCTAATTTATATGTTTATGCTGACTTTTCTTGATCTTTTATAATACTACTATAGTATGAGGCCATGAAGAAGAATTTATAAGAGATATACCCAAGTTCTCATACTACAAGACAGGCTGTAATATTACTCACATTTCTGAATCACATACAGACTATCAACAAGTGAGTAGCAATGAAAACTTACGGATTTGGATTTTCTTGGGGTCTAACTTGCGGACTTCGCCCTGCAGATTGTGCAGCCGCCCCTGAATCCTGCAGGATCTTCTGAACACCATCCCTGCCTCCATCTCGATGCCCAGGAAGATGTCGCTGGCATGTCGAGAAAGGTCGGAAAGTTGGTAAATTATGCTGGTCAATGTGTGACAGCTAACTTCATCCAAAGACGAGAATAAAACAGGTTTCCGCAGTTTGCGTCTCCCGGTTTCGTCCCCCGGTATCCAGCCATCCCTCGCCGATAACCTACTAACACGCCGCGGCTCAATGCTCCTCTGATGAAAGGGCATGTTTATTTCATACCAATAACTCCAGTGGGACCGAAAACTGTTCACGCGTAAACTTCACAGCTTTAAAACAAACCCGCAAAGACGCATCGCCGTCCTGTAGCCCGTGTTATTTGCGAAGCAGCATAACCCTTCAATCCCGCCATATTTTTGTTTTTCAAAGCATGAGACTTTGTGCTGCTGTACACTGGAGACGTTGCATCCCAAAGTCTATTCAAATTCAACCAGACAGAGTGCAGGCTGGGGAGAGGAGGAAAAAAACACAAGGAAAAGTAGGGGGGAAAGTACAAATAAAAACCCGGAAAATACTACAACCACCTGTAGCAACTGGAGCCGGAGCCACTTATACAGAGGAGAGTTTACCTGCCTTCCTCCGGCCAGTGGAGCGGACTGATGAAAACCAGGACCGGAGCTCTTCCAGTCTGGAACAGGAGTGAAGACCACCAACAAACTGAGAGGAATCTTAGAGGAAATCATGAGACTGAATGCAGTCAATATTTTTTTGTTCATTTTATGTCTATTTAAGACACAATGTGTCTTAAAAAATTACTCTTTCATTTGTGGAAATCCAACTGATAATTATTTCATTTTGGGATGAAAGGAGGACTAATTTTCTTAATTAAAATTTAAAGAAATGATTGAGTGCCTTTTCAAAATATGTTATGTTTATAATTAAGATAATAAGTTAGGGCTCATTTAATCGGTATTTTAATGGGTATTTCCAAATTAAATATAACAATAACAGACACGTTAGTGATAAACCATTAAAAAAACTTTCTTAGATTCTATTAAACCTCCCTTGAACCCATTGTTTTTGTACGATATTATGGAGTTTTAAAATTTTTAGCTTTAGTTAGTTTTTTAAAAACTAAAGTACATTAATTTCAATGTTTTTAAGAAATTAAAGACATTAAACTTACATGCTGTGATTTGCAGAGATGTGACATTAAACTGTATTCCCTGTACCGTTAGCGCTAGCTACGTTGACGTTACGTTATAGCTAACGTCAATCTAGCAAAATTACAGTGCAATATTGTTTTAACTAGCGTTATTTAAATAAATTAGCTAGATTACTTAGTGCCATCTTGTTAGTGTAAGTGTTACAAACCTGTTAATTATATTTGTTGTCTCGTGAATGGTTTGGAAAACTTAAGTTTTCTTATATTTAAAAAATGAGCCGCGAAAGACGGCGCTTTCCTTCCTCACGCTAGCTAAAAATTAGTTAGCATATAATTTTACATAGCAAAACGTAGCTATTAAAGAAAGAGGGTAGTAACCCATAGCCACCAACTACTATGAGGAAACAATACCAGGGTATTTTAGTTGTTTGGCCATACCTTTTAAAATAACCCTCTCTGAACACTTGTCTGTGATTTATCTCTCCTCTCTTGTAAAAGGCATGTTTGTCCAGGGCCTGGTTCCAGTCCACCGCCTGGCATTCCCACCATTGCTCTTTAAATTCCACAGAGGGAGCAAACCCTCATCATCAATGAGATACCATTTGCCCAGCTCGGTTTTAAAATATGCAAGCCACAACTGCAGTAGTCTTTCAAATATCTGGATAACAATGTGCAGTTGGCACATGTGTCTTTGCAGACTTTTCTGTGCCCCCTGGTGTCTTTAAGGGAGCACAGCAACTTAACGGGTGCCTGTAAGATATTAAATCCAGGAAAGTATTCCAGCTGTCATGTTTCTCATTACTAAGCTAACTGGAAATCTTCAAATTCCTCTCCTCCTGATATGTTCTCTGTGGCAATAGTTTAACGAGTCACTCAATTCTTGGACGTAAAAGGCTGATGCAGATTTCCTCGCTTTCCTCTGAACAATGTAACATCTTATGTGCATTTTTGGAAAAGATAGTAGGCAAGGTGGATTGTCTTTTTACACTTGAGTAACATCCGCATGTTTCCTTCCCTCAGCACAAAATGTGTTTGACAGGAAAGCAGCTTGAGGATGACACATTCATTACTGGTGGAAAAAGGAACAAGCCTGTACTGTTCAGTTGTTCCAAGGTCATTTTTTGATGTCCTCACATTCCAGATATTGACTTTTTTTCTGTTTAAATTTAATCTTCTGGTGCTTCTGTTGCTGTTTAAAGGCAAGGCAAAGAGCCCAATGTTTGACAATGCACTGCAAAAAACCCCAAAAAATACATAATGTGTAATCAATAGCATTAATTAAAGGACAGGATCACCATTTTTTAAAACAATAGTCAGGTGTCCAGATGAACACTGAAATAGGTTTTTCTTGCAATAATCATTCCTCCTGCTCATACTGGTCATAAGAAGATCCCTTCATAATGTACTTACAATGTAAGTGGGGCCAAAATCCACAAGCCTCCTTCGGGGCAAAAAGTCCCTCTTTCTGTTACTATAGTTCCACTACAGAGCAACAGGGAAATACTGTCAGAGGAAACACAAAGGGGGGATTTGATGATAAAAGGCCTTATATAAGCTTCAGATAAACTTTTAAATGCATTTTTGCACAAAATTAATTTTGGCTTGTATCACTTACATTAGCCTAAAAGCACACTTGAAGGGGATCTTTTAATAGCCCGTATGAACAGTAAGAGAAAACCTCTTTCAGTGTTCTTATGGGCACCGGACTGTCGTTTTAAGACAGACTTGAAAAATTGTGAACTTATCCTTAGAGGCTTGTTGGGACTCTTAAATAGAATCATTAGTTTCATTAGATCCACCTGTGCTTTTCCTGCTATGACATGTCAAAATGTCTCCCACGGAAGAGGTCTTAAAGACACAAACATTAAAAGCGAGATGAAAAGATATTAAAATAATTTTTAAAAAAAGGAAAAGTAAGCAAACTGTCCAGTCCTAGAGATGAACATAAGTTTAATCAAGATTAAATATATGCCCAAAAAAGAGATCTTCCGACTCATTAGAGATCCAAACAAGTCAAAACAATACAAAAAGATGAGCATTTCTGTTTCTGTCATATCAATAGTCTTACAGTTTCACACCTCCTACAAGTTTTTGGACTTTCATTCGGGGTAAAATGTATACATATATCTCATTCACCATATTTTTACAGTGCATTGATCCTCAAAACCATAGCCTTCTTCCACATCTAAAAACCCATACATAAACTCATTTATAGAATTATTTACATACAAGGCTTGAACAAATCAACTCAAACCATTTGGTGAGTAACAAGAAACTTAAGAAAAACAAAACATCACACATCAGAAGATATGGGAACTTTCTTGAACTTTATAGCTTGGGTTAAGCCATAGGTAGTGAGAGTTTGTTACACGAATCACTGAATGGATAGGAGGCAGGAGCGACCTCTTAATTAAATAATATGACAAACTGACACTGAGAAAAGGACTTTGCTCAACTTGCAAGTTACTCGCCTCTCCTCTTTTGTCTTTCAGGTTTGGTTACACACATAAAAACGTACAAGTGAAACCAAATATATCTGACACCCACCAAACACATTCCCCATTCAGCAACCATCGTTCAGATTTAGACGGAACACAGTTCATACAGCACTGCTGATAATGCACCTGGGTGGTAAGTACAACAAATCATGGAAATGCAACATGAAGCTGAACAGAATGACTTAATTGTGACAATGAAATTCATCTTAAAAATTTTGATGATACAACTGAGTTAGTAAGCAAGCACATCATCCAAGACACAATATTAAGTCTAGATCATCTCAGTTTATTCACAATACCATATTTGAGATGACAAATTGAATTAATTCATACCAGGAACAAAAAAACGATTGAACAGCAACACTGTATTTCAGGTTATGGATTTTCGATTTGTGAGCGCTGAAGAGATGTAACAGCGTGTCATGACCTCTAAAACATCGGCGGTTACTGATCTTTGATTTTCTCGTGTGTCAGAGCTGGGTACAGCATCTCCAAACACACGGAATGACACAAAAAAACCTTCCCAGATTGTATTAACACAACATTTGTCCTAATACTAGCTCATTTTCCTTGATACTTTAATAAAGACGTGAGGAGCAAAAGATCTGGTCAGCTGATGATGTAACGTAATCTGTCATGTGGAGTAACCATAGAAGCAGGGACTGTAAAGTAGTGAGACAAAATGAAATAACATCCCATTCTAGGAGAAAGGGAAAGCAAATATTTATCAAGTCGTTTGTTTTTAAACCTCTTATCCTGTATCACACACTGAGATGCTTGATTTGACAACCATACTTTTCCATGTTATTTTGTACCTATTCTCTTAACACCCATGTCTTCATTTAGAGTTCACTAAACAATGGAATGACTTCTTCCTTCATAAGTTCTGCCAGTAAACGCCGTAAAAAAAACAAACAACCCATTAACATATGTCTGGTGCACAATCAGAGAGGATTCATATATGCCTGTTGGCTAGGGAAGAGAATAACAGACTACTGTTTTTTTTTACAACAAAAAGGATGATTAAGATTGTGTACACTGGTGTTTTTAATGTGTGTGAGACTTGGCAAAGACCAGAAGCTCTCTGTGGAACAAAAGGCATAGTGTTATGAAGTACATTTGCAATGTAATTTGATTTTCAACATTACATTGTCTGTGTTCTCGTGGGATAAACAACCACCATTACCGCTGAACAGGAAACGCTGGCTCAGAGCGCTGGGCTCGCCGCGTTTCCGTTCGCGGTTATGAAAGCGTCATTCAGGGCAGAAGCAGCCGCAAGGCCACGCTGGACAGTGTTGGGCTGAGGCGATGACAGGAGAAGAGCCCAGGGTGAAAAGTGGTAAAATACAATATAAGAGCAAAGTCCTATAGCCTGATCTACGTGAGCGCAGCAAGGTCA
This sequence comes from Thunnus maccoyii, assembly GCF_910596095.1. Classification (NCBI taxonomy): domain Eukaryota; kingdom Metazoa; phylum Chordata; class Actinopteri; order Scombriformes; family Scombridae; genus Thunnus; species Thunnus maccoyii. Next base: position 16,753,433 of record NC_056549.1, on the reverse strand, counting down.
GGTGGTGAATATACAACAGGAGTAAACACTCCTCTTCCAAGGGCTTGATGACAAGATTTAGCATGGGTGTATCATGGGACACGCATACACATAAAGTACATACATATTAGTCCAATCTCCAAACCAGGGCTCCAGATGTGTCTCTTTGTCACCCTCTGGTGGCTGTGTCCAGAATAGATCTGGTATCACTTTCTCCTTCACGCACGCACACACGCATACAGGCTGCCATCACACGAATCTCCACCTACACACACACACACACACACACATATATATGAACATACACACTCCTTGGCTCCCCCTGTGTCTGTATTCAGGCTTATCTGGTGTAGTAGACTCTGTAGTAAACACTCTTGGAGCGCCAAAGTGAATAGGAGTTGTCAAACTTGAGCAGGTACACTCCACGACCGGGGTACTGGTGGCTGCCAGCATACACCTCCTCGTGACAGTCCCGCCGGTACACCGGCACAATCTCATCCACTTGGGGCTTCCCTGCCTCCTTCTTTGCCTTCTCCTCCTCACTAGGAGGATCACCTGTGGGCACAAGAACAACAAATAAAGTTATGGAGGAAAGCAGGAGAGATTAAAATTTGTGAATTGCACACAGAGGGCTCCTTTTTGACACTTTTGCTATCATGATAAAATGCTATCATTAACTTTAATATGGCTAACAACATCATGAACCTATTTCAGATGCAAAACAGAGTGCAAAACTTGCATTTTACCGAACAGATACATGAGGTTTATGACTAAATATGACACAGACTTTTATACACAACTGCTACATCAGCATACATTTTGAAGTGAAGTTTAGAAGGGCTGGTATATCTGTTCAAGGCTAATGTTGACCATAAGCCAACAAGACCATGCCAATCGTGTTGCACAATATTGCCATTTTTCATTACTATTCACACCATTGCTTTGCTTTCCAATAAAAACTATCAGGACCTCCTCTGCTCCAGGGAGTGCCCGTGGATGTTTAACTATGGCGTAGGCAAGTTCTGAACATAAGATAAGAATAAGGCATTCTCGTTCAAAGCAACACATTTCTTCTGTGGAAAAGATGGAAGTGTAAATAACCACAATGACTTGAATATACCATAAATAGCAGAATATGACGTGGTTATGATGAATAGCATTTATAGCGAATAACTAAGATCATAAAGGGAATTGTGACCCATATATACCATTTTATACCCAATAGTGAAACTGAGGGAACAGCTAGCAAAGTTTTACAATCCTGGGAAAAATAAGATTGTTGTGGGTGTTGGTCTGTTCTCAGGCACCAACACCCACACGCTGTAAAACTGACTCTTCAAGCTTATGTCATTTTAACCAGGAGACTTTTTTTGTCATACGTAGATCTGGTATTTCTGCCACACTTGAACATATTTCAGGCAGAATCACTGCAGAACCGCTCACACATGCGCCTCACCTTCATCATCATCGTCCTCATCACTGGACTCTGACACGTGCACGCTGACCGAAGCAGAGGCTGCATCTGTCCATTCGAAGAAGACCCCAAAGCCGATGTCATAATAGTCCGTGGCAAACTCCCAGAACAGGTAAGAGCCTTCCTCGTGGGTGGGTACGCGCACCGTCACCACCTCGCCACGCCCCACCGTGATCACGCTGTCGGCGTCCTGCCGGATTTTCTCCTTGAAGTCCTTGATCTGTGGCCGCGTCCACATGGAGGGAGCAGCTATGACTGGTGGGGAGTCCGCTGTTATCGGAGGGACAAGAGACTTTTTGAATGTGTTGTAAAAAATTTGTTTATGTTGTGTGTGTGTGTCAGAGAGAGAGAGACCATGCATGTGCAAATGTGACTAATGGCAAAGAGTTTTCTTCTGCATACACAGCCATCCAATCTTTCTTCTAAACATTATTTTGAGAGTGAGCAGCGAGCCACAGTGGGTTAGTTCAGCTAAGGATGTATGTTTTGGAATGAGGCGATGGTCTCGTTCATTTCTGGTGCGGGTGCTGACACTTCTGTAAGTGTGGATGGATGACACCTAAACCAGCAGACTATCATGTGTCATTTGTTTCAGCTCTCCTCCTCCCTGCCCTCCAGCTCACACCAACAAGGACGCAGCAGGTAAGAATCAGGTTTCAGGTTTGGTATAAAGCTTTGTTAGTGTGACAGAGATCTATCCTTCTCTGTTCTGTAGCCATTAGCTGCACAACAAGGACTATTGTAGATTCTTTATGGTCAGGTCAACAGTTACTCCGTTAACAGTGTGTTTATGATTCGTTTTGTTTTTTATGAGGCAAACATAAAAACAGCCCACAAACCTAATAAAGGCCCGTTCTCTGAGACTTCCTCTGCCGGCTCAGGCTCAGGCTCACGGTCCATGCTCTCCGAGTACGAGTCCGACTGACCTCCGTTGACTGTAGGGGCTTCCTCTCCAGCTGGTGGTGGAGCAGCACATAACGGTCCCGCTGCTGAGGCGGGAACGGGCTCACCGCTGTTGAAGTTACTGGCTTCCAGGGTGGCCTGCATCATCGAGTCAGCCTGCTGCTGCTGCTGCTGCTTCTGTAAGGCCGCCTGGAACAAGAGGAAGATGATGCTGAGTAACAACATCAAACTAGAGACATAACCCAAGAATGTTCTGTTTCTACCACGTTGTTGGATGAAGCACAGACTCCTGCTATCATGACATCTGTATGCATGTAAAGCTGCATCATTATGGCATAAATCTATAGTCAAGATGAGTTTGCACAATACTAAACTCACAATTCAACAATTTACCTTGATTATCTAAGGAACAAATCTTTTGTACACATGAAGAACAGTGTTCAAAATTACCATATGACTGACGCCCTTTTTGGCATGTCAAAGGCTTTTTTTGCTACTTAACTCTTTACTTGGGAATGATTCGTCACATTACACCATGACATCAGGGGGGGAAAAAAAACACAAATACACACACAAACAATATGCATGAAAGTCTGTCAATCAGTAACTGAATACTTCCTACCTGTTGCTGGGCCAGCTGGACCTGGTAGAGCTGCTGCATGTACTGCTGGTAATGCTGTTCCTGGAGCTGACGGATGAGGCCCAGCTGTTGTTCAGGGTTGTTGGGGTACTGCTGGGCAGCATACTGTTGGAACTGCACCGCTGTCTGAGCATTCAATGCCGCCATTATCTGTTGTCTGGGAAATAGAACAGCGAGGGAGCGTTGGTGAAGATGGAAATACAGAAGACAGAGAGGAGACGATGGTGACAATGGAAAGTTGTTTGGTTTTAACATAGAGAAGAGAGATGCAGTGAGCAGGAAGATTGTCCAGTGTGGATCAAGTTTCAGCCAAGCACCGACTCTGCTAAAGTAACCAGCTTGACAAAGAATCTGTTGCAGTTTCAGAGCTGAAAAGATAACATCCCTGTAGATGTCAATGTGAGGGGAGTGTCATGATCATGTAGAAGTCAAATCGATATATTGGTAGCCCAAGCACATTATGCAAAAATACACACACACACACACACACACACATACTTCTGCTGTTCCACCCGTAGCCTCTCCTCCTCTGCCTGTCTCCTTTCCTCTTCCTCCCTCCTCAGCCTTTCCTCCTCCTCAAGCCTCCGTCTCTCCTCCTCCTGCCTTTGTCGCTCCCTCTCCTCCTCCTCCTGCCGCTGACGCTCTTCATCTTCTTTCCTGGGTAAGCGCAAAGAGACAAACAAAGGATATAAAATGATGGGAACTAGAAGTATTCATACACCATCTGTCAAAATATGAAATGTGATATATTTTTATTTTTTTGAGAAAATTATGACAAATCATTCTGCAGCTTGCAAGAACAGACAAGGGACTCTAACAAGGTCAGGTATAACCGGTCCACTCAAAGTAAGTGCTGCTTCACAGCTTTGCTGGCTGCATATAGGACAAATGTAGCCCAAGTCTGTATTTACACACTGTAGCTGAGGGATCTCCCTCAGGGGAACTGAAGTGAGCACCTTACCTTTTTCTCTCCTGCTCTTCCTTCTCAATCTTGTGTGAGGTGACGTACGGAGCAAAGAGGTTACAGCACTTGTTAAGCAGCTTGACAAAGTCCACCATGGCCTCCTCCTTCTCCATGTTACCCAGGGAGGCCCACTCTTTCCTGTGCACAGAGCGAAAATGGAGGTGATGGAGGGGACTTTTTTTACATGCTGTGGCATCATTTTATGATCACAAAACAATAGATATTTATATCTGTAGCATTTGTAACAACCATTTTTTCTTTCTCAGAACAAAACAGAAACTCACTTTTCCAGCCAAAAGCATTTTTTCTGATTTAATTGTAAATATGTTAATTGGACTGTGTCAACATTTCATTTCAAGTTTCCTGAAACACAGCAAATTACTAGACTAATGTCTACCAGAGTTCAAAGGTCACATGCACAGGCACGCACACACACATACAGATGTCTGCTGGGGTTACCTGCGATCGTTGCCTAGGACATCAAAGAAGCCAACCTCTGGTGAAGCATCTGGATTATAGGGGCCGAGTAACACCTGTTTGTGCAGAGCCACCAGCCGAAGCTTCTCCTCATAGGTCGGGTGGAAGGCCTTACCATCTTTATCTGAGAACAGCAATTTGGAAATAGTTTGCATTTATTTGTTTTTATGTCTTGCAGTGAACAGCGACTGTGAATACTAAAGTAAACCTTTGTGTTTTTCTAAAACAGTAGTAACATATAGGGTGTCATATTCTTGTTCCAAGACTATCGAGTGAGGTACTTAACAACTGCACTGATAATTGTGCCCTTTGTCCTTTTCAAACACAATGAACACTACATAATCCAGTAACACCTCATGGAAAGATCACTTCAATCACACTTAAACTTTATACTGAAGTGAGTCAAGAAGCAATTTATGTATATAAGACAACAATTAGACCTAACCCTACCTGACAAGAAATACAATACAGATTACTATCACACAGAAAGGTAACTAGGCCCAAACCTGTTTGCACAGTCTTCACTAGTTCTTTGTTCCAATAAAAACAGTTCAAACTCCCAGTGTTCAAAATGGCTTACGTGTGTTCAGGAAGTGACATTTGACACAACCATTGACATTTTAGTAGATTTTTTGTGAGGTTAATGACTCCTACTGTTTGCATGCTATTTCTTATTACATATCACTTGGCAAGACGAACCAAGACTCAAATAATAGCCTAGTTCCAGACAGCTAAATCATCTCCTACATCTCACATTTGTTCAGTTATTCAAATGAATGAATCAAGTGAAAAGAAATGGCAAGTCTGATTATTAGGCTACTGAAATAAGGGTTTAAACATAAATCAGGACATGTTATAGCTGTTTTTTTTTCCTCCATTTCGATTTCATTCTGTTGTCATTTTACAAAAGCATATGTTTTTCATGCTGTCTTAAAGATAATGAAATGAACTCTGTAAAGGTGGGTAAAGCACCCCAGTTTATATGCATATAAAGGATACTGATCAACTTACACTTCCTTAATAGACTCACGGTTGTAGTAGTAGCAGCGTGATTGGTATAGATAAGGAGGCAACAACTGAGCTGTTAACAGGCTAATGGTCACAGAGACTACAGCCTGGTGAACACTAAAACGTGGCCTTAAAAACACTGTTTTAAAAACATGGACCTAAGACTAAGAAACGGTTTTTAAGCCCAGAGGTAACTTTAATTAAGCTCACACAGCAGGAACACTGTCAGCGGCCAGTGGGTTAGTTTAGAGAAAAATCCGAGTTACCAGCCGACTTGCAGGCTCCTTTTAGCTGCTGCAGATGCTGGGCAGGGCGTGTTTCCCTTCCAAACAAATCATTATGAGCATTATCGGGGTGGGTAGAGCCTTTACATTACTGGAAGGTGGAGCAGGCGCATGACTTCCAGACTCATGACATGTCAAGTTACTCTTCTCAAACCCAAAGCAGGGGGCACATAACACAAGTGAGGCAAGGCGGGTGGAAATGTGCAGCGACCAGAGGCATACACACTTGTTTTACCCTTTAACAGCTTGTTAGCAGTGTGTTGGCTACTCGTGAGCTAGCTGTGGAGCTAATATAATATTGCGGCTGACAGCGGCTGACAGCTAGTAGCTAACGTTAGCAAACGGCTAACCTCGGCCAGCGACGTCTCACCGTTCAACGGACGGTTCGAATGCGAGCCGTTATGATGCGTTAAAAATGTAAGATTACAATTAACATTAAATACCTTTAAAGAATTTAAGGGCCATTCCGTAGAGCTCCTGCAGAGAAAAGCCCCATTTCCTCTCTATCGCAGATTTGGCAGACTCTCCATCTTCGCCTTCGTCGGCACCCGGCGAATCGGTCCCGGGTTCCGTGGGCTCGGGGTCCGGCTCTTCAGCCTGGCTCTGCTCACCCTCCGGGTCCGGACTGAGGGTGAGGCCGTCGATAGAAACTTCGAGCCGGCTGGAAGAAGTAGCACTGTCGAGGTCGCCGCTCTGAACCTCTGTCGCCATCATGTAGACTGTCAGCTGAAGCAGCCACGTACCTACTTCCGTTTAGACTTGGCGGAAGTTCCGGGAGATTTTTTTTTTTTTTCTCGATGTAAATAATGACGAAGCCGATAAATAAACATATTCATTAAGTTATATATCTCACCAACAAACTCGTCTCAAGATGTGTAGATATCGATAACATATGTGATTTTTGTAAAAATGAAGGAGACAATTAATTCATGCACTTTTTTGAGCAAATTTTATTTCATTTATTGTGTGTGTGTGTGTGTGTGTGTGTGTGTGTGTGTGTGTGTGTGTGTGTGTGCGCGCGCGCGCGCGTGTGTGCGTACGTGTGTGTGTGTGTGTGTGTGTGTGTGTGTGTGTGTGTGTGTGTCATAGGCTACTTTCGGGGGCAAATTTTAGACTACAGACCAGTTAATTGGAGAAAGGCAGATTGTTTGGTTAGGTTAGGATTAGGGGTTCAGCAGGTAGTGGTTATAAATCTGTGTAATGTCCCCAAAAGTGACCCAGAACAACGTGTGTGTGTGTGTGTGTGTGTGTGTTTTCAATTTCATTAGAAAACCAGCATTGTGAGGACATTTCTGTGTTGTAAGGACATTTTGGCCAGTCCTCACAACTTCAAAGGGCAATTTGAGGGTTAAGACTTGGTTTTAAGGTTAAGATTAGAATTGGGTTTAGTTTTAGTTTAGGGAAAGGATTAAGTTTAGGCATTTAGTTGTGATGGTTAGGGTTGGGGTAAGGGGCTAGGGAATGTATTATGTCAATGAGTGTCCTCACAAGGGTAAAAAGACAAACGTATGTGTGTGAGTTTGTCTCGTTTTGCTTTATGTTTTTGTGGGCTTGAACTATGAATAGTATAAAAACACTTTTAAAAGGCATAAAGATTGGCTTGTTTTTCTTTTGATCCATTGAGATGCACAGTATTTTGATTATACTATTATCATTATTATTATTATTATTAAACAGCCATGAAACCTCTTGAGTCCATATACAAACAAACTCTAAAAACTCTGGACAAAAAGCCAATGCATTTCCATCACTGTAGGGTACTGGAGAAATACAATTTAATTAGCTTTAAGAATTTTAGATTATTCTCAAATTTGTGCCTAGTTTATAAAATTTTAAATGGTTTGGCTCCTCCTCTACTATGTGACTGTGTACACTCACTCAGTTAGTTCTATTAGATCCTCCAGAATATCCTCTATACAAGATTTAGTGTGACGATACATTTCGTCACACTGCATTCGGGCAGTCAGCTTTCTCTGTGAAAGCCACAACTCAGTAAAATGCCCTACCTGATGATATGAAGAGCTGCAGTTCAATCAATACATTCAAAACCAAATTTAAAAAATCTACTAAAAACCACTCAGCTCTGTAACCACTGAATCTAAATTTAATCTATAGTCTTCTCATTAATGCAAATAATCTTGCTTTTAATTTGACAAGTTTACATTATTAATTTCTAGTTCATATTATGGGTGTATGTGATGTGCTGTTGTGTGTAGCTTTGTATTTTGTATTTTGTATAATGTGTTCTGTGTGTTTTTTGCTTTGTAATGTTTGTTGTTGTGCTGTAGTATGTTTTGATTGTGGGGAACTGCAGATGTAAATTAGCTTTGAGCTAACTTTGGTGCAGCACATCATTTATGTTAAAAACTGTACACTGTCCCGATAAATAAATACAAACTGTGATTCTCATTGTTAAACTGACATTGTTTTCTCTTCTCATGCGCCATATTTCTCAATAAAGATATCAAACAAAACTGAAGACACAACTAAACATCTATTTTGTGTCAGTATACATCAGGATTCTGGAGAGAAAAAACACTTTGAGGATCGTTTTGACATTCAAACTAACCATTCAATTAAGCTGGAAGCCAAGGATGTAACACCATACTATGAAAACAAAAAGCAGAAAGTTCATTTTTCTGGGAAAATTTCACATCCATAAATCCAAGTTCTTGAGGTCTCACCCATCGTTTGAACTTTTTATAATTGAATTTAGAATGAAATTCAGATGAATGTGAAAACAGCTTTCTCAAACATGAAAGAACAAGAAGAAAAACACATTTTTGGAGCGGGACTTCAAGATTATAAAAATAACATCAATCCACAGTGTCCAATAATTCACAACTATTACATTGAGCTATTCAGCTTGTTCCAACTCTTTTTCAGCTTTTCTGCTGATTTACAAAGTGAAATATTCAAACCAGTAACTCCATGTTTTTCTAGCTCCACTATTCCATCAAAATAAAATATTCTGATTCAACTTCTAGTTTTATGCGTAATTTTATACACATTTTCCCAAGATTCAGCCTGATATATTTGGAATCTTTTAAATCTTTGGGATCTCCATTAAACTTTTCTGTGGGTTTAAAAGAATTTATTTACTGTCATTATTCTGTTTATTTCTTTTAGTAAGTATAACTTTTTTTTTTTACCGTAACATTCACATTTCTGTTCATAATCTGTGTACATAATAACAACAACCATCTCCATAGTTACACTCAACCAACACTTTTGATAATATTTCTGCAGCTTTACACAATGAGCACATTTTATTAGGAAGCCATTACTGCAGCTCTATAAGTCAAATCAAATACACAAGGACCGAACTCATAACAAAGGCCCATAAGACAGCTGAGATTTTAACATATCCTTGCAAACTTGTGAGGATAATTTACCTGTCTGTCTGTTAAATGTATAGTGGTCAGGTTAAACTGTGGGTTAAATAGCGGTCAGCCTTTGAAGGTGTCGATATGCTTTTGTTTGTGTCTACAGAGGCAGCTGCTCACTGGAGATGGCCAGTACAAATCCACAAGTGTTTTTACTGTTTGATGTTTGACAGTGCAGCCTGCCAACTGCAATATCTGCATTAATCAACTTAGAACTGTCTTCTTTCAATCTCATTTAAATGTAAAATCTCTACCATGAGCTGCCAAGAGGAAAATTATAACTCAATACAAACACTAAATGCAAAGGTGCCAATTCATTTTCTGCACTTGCAATGCTGAATTCCTACTTTTGTTGGCTATGACTAAAGAGCTTTGTTGCCAGAAATGAATGTATGAAGAGTACAGTGTTAATTTCTTGATCTGCTTTCTGATCACCGCCCCGTTACAAAGGATCAGGAACTTCAACAGCCTGATTTTAGCATAGCAATCTGGTCTGTGCACACAGGCAATACCCAATTAGGGGCCACTAGACAAAGCAAACCTGTGAACTGTGAATGACTCTACCAACAAGCACATCCTACCTGAACAATGCTGCATGTGTCAAGGTACAGAGATCAATAAGTGCTGTTGTGGATGTGAAATGACATCATGGCTATCCTGTAATTTTCACACAGAGATGAACAAGAAATTTACCAGATGTAACCTTAAGGTCTCTTTCAGGAGCATAATTGACTTTTAAATCCATTTTAGCTAAAAATCCAATCTACTTCACAATGACTTCAACCCAGTTACAGCTGTATTCCATAAATCTTATGAATGAGGGATGTGGTTAAAAGTCTTGCAATCATTTTATGTTTTCAGTTTGTATTGCAGTAATGATGTGAACCCACACCCAAAATGTAATATATTATTGCATATATGAAAAATTCACTCAAAACATGGTCATAAATATGAATATCCCATGTCATTCCTGCAAATCTTGTCCAAATACATGGGAACAAATTAGTGTGTCTGTGGTGTTACCTGACCTCTTGACTTGATCCCCCCCTGAATCAAATGACCAATTCAGTAACAAGTGCCCAAGCCTGAGTACTTTTGAACTGAGGTTTGTGTATTGAGATAAACTTTGTTGTCACTGAAAGGGGAGCAGGAAGCATTTCCTTCATACATCAGATTTGAGGAGCAGACCTCGGAGGACTTGAACATTTTTCGGTTTATATATTCTTTGACATTTAATCATAAGTGAGAGATACAGCATCAAAAAAGCAAACATTTACAACTATGTAAAATCATATACAGCCATACACAGACATTGTAATCTAGTTTTCAGGATATAAGTCAGACTAAATACATTTTGATCAAGCAATGTGGAAAAAATATTTATTTATTTAATTATCCACTATACTTGTTTCAGAGACATATACTAAACAAATATACTCATTATCAAATATACAGTATTTCATCAGATATGCATTAAGCACATCCCTGCATATAGAAGTGACCATATACTGTATATATAAACATATGCTGTATGATATGTTATTAAAAAGTTTTTTTTCTCTGTTAATTTTGTAAGGAACATTTTTCATTATTATTATTAACCGAACAGATCATTAGAAACATTAGAAACTTGTATATATTTCTGTTATTATTAAGCAACAAACTGCAGCCCTTGAGAGCCTCTGACCCGTTGAGGAAATGGCAGTTTCCGACGGTCTCTCTTTGAAGGCTACAGGTCCATTATTGCTTCATCCATTCCAAAGCGGATAAATGTTTTCTCTGTCGATGTGTATTGAGCATGCAGATTCCATTAAAACCCCTTTAAAAGAGACCTGCGGCCGCTCCACCGTTCAAGGTGTGATGCCTTCACACCTCCGCCGGCCTGCAGACGTCTGAAGTTGCTGCACGGCTGCTGCAGTGCCAGCCGGCACTGATGGCTGCCCCATTCACACATCCACACAGCATCACCTTTGATCACCGGGGGGATTTAAGCCAAGCAAGTCCGACACAGGTCTCAAACTCAGTCTGAGACGTTGAGGATCATGTCTGCTGTTCATGGAAATCTGCGCGTCGGGGATCTGAATCACTTCCAGATGTATCATGAAGGAGCTCTGCAGAAGAACAGCATGGTGAACTCAGGTTGGTGGCTGACAATGCTGGGATTCTTACTTCATTTCATACACTTTCACTGGCTAAACTGGCTTTAATACTGATTTCAGAAGTGTAGTCACAGAAAAAATAACGCCAACACTTCTGATTCTGTGCGTATTTTACGCACAAGTCCAGTTTCATTTCTCTTTGACTCCGATTTATCTGGGTTGTCAACTAAATAATTTGTGTTTTGTTTCCAGATTACGGAGCCTCAGATGTTACAAACTACTTCAACACTACAAACTCTGTACCGAGGGCGGATAAATGTGTGGCAATACTGACTCACAGGAGAAAGAGGACCAACTTCACCCAGCAGCAAATTGAAGTGCTGGAGAAAGTTTACTCAGACACTAAATATCCTGACATCTACCTACGAGAGAGACTGGAGGCTCTGACCGGGCTGCCAGAGTCCAGAATTCAGGTAATGTCTACTTTAAATGCCACATAAATTAATCCAAAATTGTGGTATGATTATTTGAATAGGCCATTTGGTCAAAATGATAGGGGAATAAATGTAGCCAGATAAAAAAAGAAACAAGATCAATTTCGCTTTTGTAACATTACGCTTCTCTTGTTTCCCAAATTCCAGGTGTGGTTTCAGAACAGAAGAGCAAAGTCTCGTCGCCAAGTTGGCTCATCAGTGTCCATGAAGGTCTCCAACCCGCCCTCAGCCTTCAGCCAACTCCAGAGCAGGATGGGCCCCGAGAAAGGTGATTATTACAGCCATATTTTCACTCTATTTTGTCTTCAAATCCACTTTTTTCCCACTCTGGCATCAAGTGTACTTGCTCAGCTGTAGTTTTTGTCCCTCCACATGAAAATGTAGTCCTTCCATTTAAGTCACATTTACCAATGAATATGGCAGTTTATTATTGAAATATTTTCCTTAATGTATTTTTACACCTGATTTAAAGTCACCCAAGTTTTCATAAGTTGCTTGAAAAACTTCAAAAATGTAAAACACAGCCATGTTTCTAAATGTTATTCTCTTCTTGCTTTTTCTTTCAGTTTATGACAACCACCATGGTGCTGAGGCACACAGGGTAGGAGGATTTGGGCTAGAGGACAGTGTCAGACCGACAATGCACCAAAACACAGATGACACACACAGGACCAGTATACCAACCAAACCCAGCAGCTACGAACACACGCCTGTCTCCTGCATCTATGACAAGGAGGGAACCAGAGTGAAGCCGGAGCAGATGCAGCGCCATGAGCTGAGTGTTAACGTCCCCTGCTGTAATGTCCATCTTTATCCCAAGGAGAACGAGCATCAGCCCACAGTCCAAGCCCCCATCGCTGGAAACCAGGGTTCAAAGGTTCTGGTGGAATATGACAATTTCCCACCTAACAAGACCATCGGACCAGAGATGAAAGTGGTGATCCCTCCCATCCCGACCCAGAATAACTTCAGCAGGTCGTCACCAAAGGATACCGGGTGTCAAATCCAGTACCAACAAGTGAGGGCCACTGGGGACAGGTTCAGTCACTTCTCCCCGATCCATGCCACTGAGGCGCAGGACTTTACTGATTCAGACTCTGACTGGGAAAACGAGGCCATGGTTGGCTTTGGTGGTTTTATGTGATGTATCATAAGAACTGATATAAAGAAAGCTACATGTATCAGAAGAGCTGGTATACAAGTTGTTTGTGTGCATAAAAATATTGTTTTATTTATTGTAAAATTGTATTAAACTGTTGGTTGGTTTCATGTGAACCGTACTTGTAAATAAAGAAGAAAACCAAATACAGCTTTGCAATATTATGTTTAATATAAAAAGACAGGAACATTTATATACAATTGCCCTGAGGCACTCTCATATACAACTTTACAAAACTGAAAAAGGAGATTCTCTAGGAAAAAACAGTTGACTTGGATTTTTAGGATCACATCAGTGATGCAGGCTTAGTGTGGGGGGGAGGTTGCAGCAACAGCCATGCCAAATGTGGAAACGCTAAGATCATTTTAGGGAGTAAAAGGCATCAAAACCCCAGAGTTCTCCTTTTATAAAAATACCAAAATCTCTTTTCAGTGCACACAAAATTACAAAAGCCATTTCTGAATACACAGCAGAAATGTCGACGATAGTCCTAATAATCAGATATATTGTACAATTATCTACAATAAACAATTTTATAAAACATTCTTTAGCCTCCCCTGTGCTTACCATCAGTGGAGCAACAGAACACAACACTTACAGGGGGAAACTTTAGAGATAGCAAAATATTGTTTCAAAACCATACACACCTACTCAAAAAATAAATAAATATGGACTATAAAAACTGTAAGAATCGATGTTTGGCACATGAAACCAATAAATAACCATTGAGAGGTTGGAGATGTGGATTTGTGGCAATAGTGAAAGACTCTTTCAGGTTTGAGTTGAATTGGGTGCACAAACATTTTCATACAATAAAATTGGTGGGTAAAACACTTATGACATCCTCTCTGCCATCAGCACTAAGCTTCAGGAACCTGGGCTGAACTCTGAGCCTTTTCACTGGGACGTCCAAATTCAGATTGTACAGTGGTGGTCCACAACATCCACATGGCCTTTTGTTTTCAGTCCTCTGACAGTTCAGATGAAAGCACCATCTCAAGAGACGATTTTAAATGTGTGTGTGAACCTGCGTGTTGTGAGGATGATGCAGGCGCTCAGACTGCATTGGTGTTGTTGGCAGCGAATGCATGCAGATTGCCCAGCTGACTAAGGCCGCTCTGGATGTGTGCCACGTGGATCTCGACATTGTTCTGGAAGCAACTGTAAATATAGAGATTATTAATGATGCAGGTGATTAGGGTAATAACAGGAAAAAGAATAATGTTCATTAATCAGGTTAGCTATTAAAACACATACAAAACTATGAATAAGTCACACCATGTTAGTTTGAATCATGACTGCAGAAGTGTAGATAGAAACACTGCAGGGTCACTTACCTGAGGTTGGAGGGATCAATCGATGCCTTGATGTCATTAAGGGAGTCTGTTAGGGATTTGAACTCGAATGAATTCAGGTCTCCCCCATCTGCCAAACACTGAAACAACAGGTTATCAAGGTATTAGTATATTATTTAAATTTTAGTGTACATATAAAAAGGTGTTGAAATAAGTTCACATCACACTTATTAACAAATTGATGTTTCTGCCAAATTGATCTCCACCATAAATATGTTGCAGAATTAACTCACTGACAAGTTGTTTTCATCACAGAAAATCAGAGAGAAACCTGACGTATGTGAGGACATTTGTTGGCAGGAACGAAAGCTGACAGCAGCTCAGTGTTTATATATCTTTTACCTTGATCTGTAGCAGCAGAGCAGTGAGACGGGAGATGAGGTGTGTGAGGCTGGGGTTTGTCACACTCTGCTGTCCGTCCTTCAAGGAGTTGCTCTGCTGTACCATCTGCTGGGCCTCATCTTCACAACGCCGCCGCAGCTCGGTGGGATGGTCAGCTGGAACCATGCCCTGATCCGGAGCGAGCTTAACAGACACATATCGGTGATTTATATCTTAAACAAGGCTTCAATGTTTCATGTGAGATGTGAGAAAAATCAGAAGAGGACATAAAATATTGCAGGTAACCATACGTTATAGGTAGAGTCAGTCATTCTGGAGAAAGATTGTTGATATTTGAACTTAACACCCAAACAAATACACCCCTCCCTTCGTGCTTCTTCAGAAGCCCCGCCCCCCAAATTCATGGACATGCATTGCCGAGGCAACAACCAAAAGAGAAATATGGTGGAATTCAGAGTGATGCGTCAGCTGTGGAGTCACTTCTGTTCCCCTCACACACACACATTATCACGAGCAGGAGAAAAAAAAAAAAAAAAAACCCTCTCATGTGAGCACAACTGTCTATCCACTGTCCGCCTCTCTGCAGCATCCCCACTTCTTACTTGACCTACGTTCAGCGTCTCTGTCCACAGAAGCAGCCGTCTGTCAGCTGCTGCTCCTGGGAGCTGAGAGAACAGTGGCCAGACAAACTGCTTTCACCAGGCTGACTGACAGCAGAAATTTACTGAGCCAAAATAGTTTGCATGTCGGCTCCATGGGAAGAAATCAATTCATTTATACGGATAATAAGTTGAAAGCAAATATACAACGGGATGTTTGTGTGATTTAAACAGCTGCCTGCTCAGATTACATTTCACTAAACGTGACAGAAACAGACTAAGAGCGTAAAAAACCGTGGGGGGTCTCCGTGAGACTGTCTCAGATTCAGAGTGGATTGATACATGGGTTAGGGTTAGATTAATAAAATGGAAGGGTATCTGTTCCGTGAGAAACACTTTTTAGGTGAATTGGTCACGGCCTCTCTCTCCAGTTCGCCAGCCCTCCCCCACCATTCAACAGGTGCTGGAGACAGGAGACAGTCATGTCCTCACACAGACAGCTGCTCTGATGACTGTCCTGTGCACAAGCATGAACACCACCTGCTGCTAATTGGTTAAAGTAGTGTTGTGTGGCTCGCTCCGAGCCACTGTGTTTACATCCCCAATTACAGAGCCAAAGCTGTGTATGAATACCCGATTTTTATTTCAGCGCACAGAGTACAGACAGCTAGTGGACCCTGGGGAGATATTCACTGAATTTGACAAAAAGTGTATTGGATTAGAATCACTGACTTTACCTTTAACTGTATTTAGCTTCAGTGACAATAGTTAGTGGTGACTTACCTCACAGCAGAACTGCTGAACTTCATGAAGCACCTTGTTGAGATCTTTATTGAGCTGTTCAAGTTCAAGCACTGTGGTAGCGTATCGCTTCTGGAAGTCTAGGTCAATAGGCATGGAGTATGACTTCTGAACACAAAAACACACAAATAGTTTGAGGTGAGCTTGATGTCTGCATGTCACATATTTACAAGCGTTATTTTTAAAGACTTGTGTTGATTGTACCAGTTTCTCTGCCTCTGTGTTCATTTCTTTTAAGTGCTTGATGTGCTCTTTCTTGATCATGAGGATCTTGGACAGCCTTGTCTAGGGAACAAAAATAGTAGAAGATTTTGTTAGAACCAACTGATAAAACTTTTGCGATGTCAGCTTTTAACAATCAATTGGAAAGGAAATATTTACCACTTGGACCAGGAACTTGACAGGAAATCCTCCCAGAGTATCTCCCTCAGCACCGGTCAGTTTGCTCCTCCATGGTGATTGGTTGATAAGAGGGTCATTGTCCTGTCATTAAAAATGGACAATGGGATCATTTAACTAAGTAAGAGATATGCAGTTTTTCCTAGTGGTTCTGTAGTTGCAGAAGGATGCTCACCACTTACACACTGATGTCCTGTCATTTGCTCAATATCTTTTTATACATTTCCTTAGGGACTGAGGCTCAAACTGAAGCAGTTGTTGGTATCAGTAGAGAAAGAATACAGGTGTGGCAGATAACACAAGAATAAAGGTTTGAAAGATTTGTGTTTTGGAAAGCTTTATGTCTTTCAACCCAAACTTTTTCTATGATGACATGATTGCACTGCCTGAACTGCTCTTACAGTATACATTAAATCCCTCCACTGACTAGCACATCTAAATATTCCTTTGCATGCCTACATTTATGGTCCAAAGGTACTAGACAATTGGATCTAAACCTTCTCAAAATGATTGGCTGCCTCTACAAGAAGCTAGATAAACCTACTCACAACCAGGTGTAATGACACAGCACATGTACATTTGTCATTAAATGTAGGGTCACAGTACCATGAGGACAGGAGTGGTAGCGGACGGGTAGGGCCCTCTAGGCGGAGTCATTAGGTTCTGCATGTACCGTGTCGTCCGGTGCTTCTGGGCAAAGGCTGAAATCGGCATGGTCTCATTGGGCTCATTGCTCTGGAAAAACACAATCATCACCAGATGCTTAAAAATGTGTCATGAAAATCCTCACAACTATTGTACATCTTTGTATTTTGACAATTTCTTGATTATCATTTTTAGTTACACTGCATTATAATTTGTATATGGTAAAAAGACTCATGTTGTTATAACCTCAAACAGAATGATATGAATTACATGGCAAAGTAACATGCAAGTCTTACCAGGACTTCATAGTCAGGCACAGTGTGTGTTCCCAGGCCACTGCGGTCAAAGGTGACACGATAGGTGGCAGCACTGGTGTCAACTGCATCGATCTGCCCTGTGAACAACCCATCATGGACACCTCGGAGTCGAGCTGTTGAGAGAGGCACAGGGAAGCCATTTAGAACCCACTAGATAACAGGAAAACAAGATTAAGAGTTTACTACTATGCTAGTGGCACCGTGAGACTGCCAATAAGCTAGCATCTTAGTATACTACCATTAGTTTAATTAGAACTAAACACATAGTACAACTGAGGCTGATGTGAATGTGATTCCTTTTGCAAATATTTGGTCATAAACCTAAGTATTGGACAAAGTGTAAATTAAATCTGATGATGGTGTTATTGGAAAGGTTATGGGATCTACAATTTATCTGAGAGAACAATTTGTGTATTTCACTCATAACATAAATGTGGAGCTCATGATGGTACTAGACAAAAAGTCAGGGGATCACCAAAGTCATCTGGAAACTACGAATGTCTGTACAAAATTTCATCTGAATCCATCTAACAGTTGTTGAGATATTTTTGTCAGGAGCAAAGTGGTGGACCAACTGACTGATAGACTGACATTGCCACCCCTCAAGCCGTGCCACTAGCATAGCTGAAAATGATCGTAAAGTTTCACCTGCTAGGAAGATATCAGTCAAATACTGAAACGTTAACAGGGATACTTTGGGTATCATTTGACTGCAATGATAATTCCCAGCTGCTGACAGTAGTGCATGTCCATATCAGTCATCTTACCAGTGACTTTGGTTCCTATGATGAGTGGTAGGGGGATTTCATCAGGAAGGTCTTTGCAGGTCGACACGTCAGACAGTTTTCTTTGCTGCAGCAGGCGCATCTTCTGCCTCTTCTGTCTCAGTGCTGTCCGCTCTTCAGCAAAGAACGCTGATGAACACCTGGATGGGCAAACAGAACATAGTGCCACAAGAGCGTTGGCCTTCACCTCTACACACTAATTCTTTGTGAGGAAACTGTTTTGAAAAATAGACAGAAAATAGTTTCACATACTACAAAATATCAGAGAAGAATGAAGACAAACATGATGAACGAAAATGTGTGAAGGCAGATTGCAGCGTACCGTCTGGGTTTCCCCATCAGTCTCCTGATTGTTCCCCACTCAACTCTTGTCAGCTTTCTTGTTTTCAGGTTGGGGAAAGACTCCTTGAGACACAGGCAGAATTCATTGTCGCCCTCAAAGAGAGGTCTGGAAAAGAAAATAAAGGTCTTTTAGGAGAGAAATAGATGACAAAACAATGTATGATAAACGATGTAATTACAGATGATCAAAAGCTTGAACACTGTTGAGGTGTCATAGAGTTTCCAGGGATATAATTAGTCTAATTTCAATATAAGGGCTTTTCTTCTGAATTAATTTAACAGTTCTTATATAAACAGAAGATAAATTACATGATGATGTGTAATGTATTAGCTTTGATTCACTACTGGCATTGACTGTGCATTCAGCCAGGTGGTGAGCTGAGCTCAGGTCACTTGTGTGTGTGCAGCCTAATTTCCTCCATCTTGTTTTTATGTTCACCTATTCAAAATGAATTATTGACCTCTGAAAGTGAAAGTGAGACTTTACCTGTCGATATTGGAATAGAACCATTCATAGATGCACCATTTGTGAGCTTTGGGTAGCTTTAGGAGGTTTCTTAATCTCAGCCCTATTTTCTGAGATGCCTTCTTATCAGGTGTCACCACGTTAGAAAACTTCTGCAAAGAAACATCATTAAAACAACAGTCATTCCACACTCATTCCATAGTTATTCTGAAAAATAACAGAACAGATGCCTAAAGTAAGGTAACATTTATCCTTTAGTTCAAATAAATTCTCATTTACTCTCCCACTATGACATGATATGTCATGTCCCGCAATTGGTGCACTCTTAGGTCCATCAGTTACTTCTTGGGTCTGCATCAGAGCTGTGAAATCATCATCATAAACTGAGCGGCTCAACATGTGTGCTTAAGCACGTGTCTAGCGACAAAGCACCATTTTTAAAAGGCTTACAATGTGCACCTCACTGGCTTTGTAAATTCTGTTTGGAGTATGGTATGTATGGAGTTGAATTCTACTCCATGTCAGTCTCATACTTTCATTTAACAAATTAGCAGCCTCATTGTTTTCTAACAAACCCTGTTTCGCTATTACATTGAAGCCGTTACTGCTGTATTAAGCTACTGCTGCTGACAAAGCACTTAATACTGTTGCTACTTGACATTAAAAGCTTTCTACTAGCAAACCACCAGTAGAAAAACCACATAGAATGCTACCAGCTGGAGGTTGCTACTGCTGTCAATTAATTTTCTATGAGAAGTGTCAAATCTATTACAGTGCCTGGCAGCCTCATCACATTCAGTGTGTTTTTAACCTTATAATAAATCCACTATTGGAAATGTTGACATAGACACTAAGACTAGAGACTAACAGGTAAATCCTATCTATCCTACCATGTCTCCTGTTGCAAGATGCAGTCACAGTGTAGTGGACAGATTAACTATACATAATAACTAACAAGCAAGCAAGTTGTTGTTCAGGATACCAAGGATAATTACCTATTTAAAAAAAATAAATGTTAGACTCTTTAACTCTGTACTGTGAGTTTCACATGGAGATAACAGAGGCAGAATTGGCTGTAATGTGATGAATGACTGAATTAAGAATGTAAATAAATGGTCAATATCAGACCTGGAGCCAATCACTGAGTCTGTCCTGTTCTACATAAACTAAATATTACAATTTCTGCCTGCTTAAACCAAGGCCTTCATAAGCAGTGGCAAATCTGCCACACAGGTAGACTCAGTGGCAACTGTTGAATACTTCCTGTAGATCATCCACAACCTCATACAGCTCACACACAATCACAGAGTGACTTCTGGGACCAAAACAAGCTCTATGAAGTAATGTTTTGGTGTCTGCCAAATATTATCTCTCCAACACTTTTCACACCACCCTCAGAAGCAGTGAGAGAGTGGGAGGAGACAAATTATTCGATATTTTCACTATGTAACACTTTCATGGTGTGTAGTTTTTTTTTACCTGTGGTGTGGTGGTGACCCTCTGGCTCCTCCGAGGGGATCTGGAGGGGAGACGCTGCTGTGGCTGCTCATCTTCCTCCCGAAACAAACGGCTCCTCTTTGAGCTCCGTGTGGGCTGGAAGGACAAATGTTGCCTGGAGTTTATGAATAGTGCCAACAACACATTAACAAATCTACGTGTGCAGCATTAATGTGTTACTTGAAAGAAATTGATTTAAAGACAAAAAGAAAGCTTGGACACCAGCAGAAAACTTCTATGCAGTAGAAGAACCACATTAGTTGCTCTAATTTCTGTCTGTCTGTATGCAGAAATTTAGATTTAATCAATACAATGCTGCAGATACACACCAGATTCCCTTAATTTGAATTAAGCACAATCCATTCATAGGTGCGAACGTTTGTTTTTTTTTTAATTAAGGAGAGTTGGTGTCATCATAAGGTTTAAACTGTTTGGGAGAACACAGCATGCTACTCTGCAGCTATTATATGTGAAAATTATGCACATTTTCACACCATGTCAACTATTCAGATAGAAAAAGACAATCACAAAGAAACCGCTTTACAGCGACCATATAATCCATAATACACTGGATCAATCTGCAGAATAACACTTCCATATCCAACAACTGCTTAATTACTGAGTAACAATTTCATTCAAAACTTAAGACTTGAGAAAACCCACCATGTTTCTACAGTGATTTGGAGATTAAACATTGCAAATATGCCAATTCATACACTTGAAAACATCAGCTTCTTTCATTCCTTGCTTCAAATCAGTGACGGCTTCAAAGAGTATTTCTTCTTTTAGCCAAAACATGTATAAACAAAGACTGATATGGACTAAATGTGGCTCAAAAGCACGTTTTCTCCCAAAAACTGACCACATGCTCTGATTAAACATCTTAGTGATGTAACACAGGGTGGACAAAATCACTATAACTTATACTTTAAACGCAATTCAATACAATACCTGTTAGATTGTTTTTGAGTTGTAATGATTCCACTGTATGATCTTTTTTGAAGCTACGGTTTATGTTGTTGTTGCAGTACTGGACTGCACTGTATTAGCAGAGACTTTAATTGCTGTCTCAACAAAAGCTTTGCATTCATAATATGTGACTGAAGCTCCTCTAATGCGTCACCTTTTCAAGTTTTAATCCTGACACTGAACTGTCAGTATGTCTCTTACCGTGTCCATTGTGAGGGAGGAATGTCGTCCCCTGGTGTTGTGAGCTCTCGGGAAGCTGTTCTTTTCATTCAGAGTGTTGGACAAACTGCCTTCTGTAGGAAAACCAATGCATGTATTCAAGATGGTGTGAGGACAACAACAGATACAAGACCCCAGTGAAAAATACTCACAATCAAACATCAGAATTAAAACTATCTGCAAATCAAAGAAGATTAAGGATATTACTTCTACAGTATCCCAGATGTCGTCATTCACAAATATAAGGAAGTGTGGGTTGTCAGCATAAGCTTGTCATTATGGAGGGTCATAGAGAAGGGTGTAATCCAATGAAGGACTCAACATTCCTGACTACTTTAGATGGGCAATAAAATTCATGTATAAGTCAACATTTAGGCAGACCAGCTCAAAATCAGCATCATCTTCTTTGGTGAAGGCATACAAGAAATTTGACAGTTTCCAGTAGCACTCAGCGTACTTACACAGTATCAAGAACGCAAGTACAGGAAAATAGGTAACCAAACTGCCCACATACCTTTTAGACTGACAAGTGCCTCTGCTGAAGAGCCTAGAGGGAGATGACACATTGGGTTACATTAGTGGCATTAGATAAACACACATACAAAAAATACTGCACGAGTAAATTCAATGTAATGCGTTTATTTGAGCAACCCCTATAAACGTTTGCAAATTGCTGACGTCTATGAGAGTGTCCTTTAAACATTAGCCAGCCAGGGAACTTGAGTAAAATATACAGTAGCTAGCGCAGTGAGTTAGGCCTATACCCCCAGTTTGAGCTGTCAAGCATCAGCTGGACAGATCATATGGAAGAAATGTGCTAAACATGCTAACGTTACACTATATTTAGTTACGTTAACTACGTTCACATCGAGTGGGGTGTGTTATTCAAGCTGTTAACGTTGCCGGCCGGTTAACTCAGTCGGTTTCTCTTAAGCACCATGTCAAAATGATAGACAACGCGTTACCGTGTAACGTTAACCAGCGCTAACTAACGATGAATAATATAATATGGAAGGTTGCACGGAAGACTGGGAAAAAACTATGCGAAGCAAAACAGGCAGCTAGTAGCTACCGTGTGTATTTTTGACAGTAGAGGCGTTGTGGCAGCCCTTTTGTTGTTACTGAAATGACCTAAGGTTAGCAGACGTTAGCTCGTTGCTAAGCTAACGTTATTTGTTTACCCAGTTGAGCTGAAGTAACTTGCTCAACTCCAACATTAGCCGCCGTTAGCCGCTAACAAGCGTTAGCTGACTTGGACAGACCGGTCACATCTCTTTGCGTCTAAAAATAACTTTATGAGCTCTGCCCAAAACTTACAATATTCATTACACGAACAACTGTGGTAATTTATAACCAAATATGTATTTCATCACCACGGGACGGTTGCGTGTTTACAATGCAAAACTCCTTGAATTTGTGTTGTTACTCACTCTCGTCTAACAGCTGGTCCATCTCCGCCATCTTGAACTAGCCGCGCCGCTTTTTCAAAGACCTTGTCAAACTGCATTCTGGGTCGGGACGTTAACTGGAGGGCGATTTGAGAAATATAAATCCTTTAATTTGCCCAAACGATGCGTAGGAAATCACTAAGTGTCATTTATTCACATTAACTATCAAATTAACTTAATATTAATCCAACTTTTCCATACTGAACGTTGAGGGAAATGCTTGGAAAACTGAATCACAGCATCCCTCCATTGTTTCATACAGCACTTCAATTACTGCTGTTGCAGGTTTAATTTTTCTGATATTTCATTCATTCCGGTGGAAAAGGATGTTAGTGCTTTGCTCAAGTTTAAAGATCCCTTCCAGACATGAAAAAATTCTCTGCTTGGATTAATAATGTGTGTCTTATATGTTTTTTCCACAAAAATGTATTACTACTTTTAAATCCTTAAAATCACATCTATTCCTTCTCCCTCATTAAAAATGCATAATCTACGAATATGCAAATATTATTCATTTAAAAAATTGAACTGCTGGACACAAGATGTCTCCCATTTCACTAAAAAGACCATTCTCAGTATATGTGCACTGGAGGCTTCAAGTTTCCACATCACACTTGTGTATGTTGAATATTGGACCAAGATTGGCTCCCAAACTATTTGTGATGTCATAAATCATACTCATAGGCCCACCCCTTAAAATCAGATTTCCAAGGAGCACAAAGAAACTTTCCACTTTCAGCAGATAAATGTGAAAACAGCCTTCTAGTGTCAAACTCTGCACTTACAGTGAAGCTCAAACATCCAACTGAAGGAAGAAGAAAAACATATTTTGAGTAGAGGGAGACTTTAAATATTTACTCCCTGACTAACAAACCCAAAACCTGTTTTGGGCAGAGTCATACAGAGCACCACATTACCACTAATCCACTCCACTAAGTTTGTAGATTTCATGAGAAACAGCATTTATGGTAATAACAATTCCCATGTCTATACACCATGGATTTATCATCTAGTAGACAGCAAGATGTCTAGTGGCTTATGGGAGTTTTTTTCTTATCCAAATTGAGAAATTGGAGGATGTTGTATGCTTGCAGATTGTTAAACCCTTTGAAGGACATTTTGGGTTTCTGATTTTGGGCTACATTCATAAAATTGACTTGACAAGTGGTTAACCACTCAGCCATGTATCAGCAAGCTCTCATCTTGCAGAAGTCCTTCAGTAAACCCACCAGTTTCTGGACAACTCATCAGTGGCTGACCCTGACCTATGACCTTAGGACAGGAGAAACGTAATTATCTACAGGGAATCAATAAAGTACCTGATTGCTTTTATACACTTTTCATGCATTTGTTCCTAAATAGAAATCAGACCCCAAAATGTTCAAACATACAGTGCAACAACACACAATTAACAGAATATTAAACATGACATTTCTCAGAACCTTGAATGTTTTATTTTGTTTGACGTAAGCAAGAAAAGAAACTATGAAAAAATGTACCATATTACATGGCAGTGGTTTCTTTTACAGAATACTTGGCGTAGACACTAACCGCATTTTTTTCTGTACTTTTTTTCCATTTTCTGCAAGGAAGACAGCTTGAGAGACAGACAACAAAACAAATATATACATGTCAAACCCTTTTACAGTATCTTTGAACCCAGATGTCTACAAAACGTCCATTTAGTTGCTATTCTGGGAAACCCTAGCAAAATATAAACACTGGTGTGTGGATGTCAGCAAAAAAAACTTGCAGTACTTCCTAAATTTTGCAGTACTATGTCTTATTTACTACAGGTTTATTAAAGAATGAAGAAATAACACTTTTCTGAAATTCCAGATGACCACTTGTGAGACAGAAAACTAACATTTTCTGAAGTTTATTTCTAAACCAAAACCTTTCCATGTAGAAAGTGTGTATGCTTCAACCACTGTACTGAGCTGTGATTTAGGTATGCAAGTACCTAATGCAACAATAAGGAAGGCTATCAGCTAGTAAACCTGATGAGAACGTAATAAAGTGACTAGAGATTTCCAATGACCATTGTAAAGCGTGGTATAGTATCACTCCTTTGCCAAACATCTTCTGTTGCAGAGAATGAAGCCCAGGCATTTGGAGGTGACAGTGGTCTTTGTTTTCACTGAAGAGGGTTCGGACACATCCTCTCTCTCTCTCACCACAGGGACGTCTGGTAGTTGAACTTGACCTTCAGGAGATACTTCATGTTGATCTGTGCTACATCATATACTATGTACCTGGGGGAGCAGTGGTTAAGGACAACAGGGAATATACAGATAATATGACCAACAGTGAAAACAGACACATAACGTCATGAGAGGTGAATAAAAACAGATGATTCAAGCTAACAGATCATGAATTTTATAACACTGATGGCCCTCTAGTGTTAATCTTAAATCTTAGACAGGATAGTGTAACACCAAATTTTATTTTATTTCACTTTATTATTATTATTATTATTTTATTTTTTGCTGAGGTGTTTTTATATATTGTTTTTAAGACATTTGCACCTATATTGACTGTCTGAAGTGGTATTTAAGGCTTTAGCCCGTTGCATGTTTGTATAAACCCGATGAAACGCTGAGCGAAAGATCCTTGATTATACTGTTACCAGCTGAGTATGCGGTCTGTAAACACTTGTGGTTTAGTGGATTATTTTTACAGGTTTTAATTCCTGTTTTTATTTTTGCCCCATTTTAAACTCAACCCTCAGTGGTTATCACATGTCGAGATCCGTGCCACAGAAGCTGATTTAATGCAGGTATGAAACACAGTTGGTGCCTCTGAGTGACTGTCATGATAAGGTTAGAAAAGAACACTTTTCACATGGAAAGGTAAGGTATGATGAACACCAGAACAGACGTCTCCCTACGTGAACAAGATTCAATCTAATTTTGAAATCAGAAGAGAAACACAGAGTTTAATGTCAAGCGTCAAGTTGTGAGAAGTTGACAAAATATTAAAGTTAAAAGCTCATTAATGAAAGCTCAACCTGAATAACTTGACTCACACTAATTTTCAAGTACATTACCTACTGACTAACTTTTAGACTCTGCACATCTCTATGACTACTATTAAATTATTATTTTGAGGCCATTTGGCAACATTATTATGAATTTCATGGACCAGACGGTGAGTGTTAAAGTTGAAGGATACTCGTTGTACAGTAGACTTGTGTCATCAATGTTAGTATGGACTCCTTTTCCCAGAGGCACTTGCACCCCATCTAAAGTGACAGCAGCACTTGAATCAGGAGCAGTTCGACCCAAACCTGCAAAAAAAAAAAAAAAAAAAAAAAAAAAGTTTGAAGCAGAGAGGAAACCAATACTTCAAATTATCAAGAAGCACTTAAGTTGCCACATGTACTGCATTAATAATGACAGAGTTAATTAACTCAATAACACATATTGATCTTCTCATAGCACCTTTTTTTATCATTTATCTTGAATTACTGTGTTAACAAGATTGTGTTTTAACAGGAACATGAACAAAACCTTTAAAACCAAATTCCATTTTACTTTTCATAAGATATTTACCACAAAATCTGTAGTGAGTCATAGTGTTTCTCACCTTTAACACTGTGCTTGCCCTTAGGTAGTTTTGTGATGTGAGAGGCCTTCTTCAATTCATGCCTGCATAAAAAACAAAGCAAGACACCATTTATTTAAACCATCACCACAACAAGAAAAGGTTGATATTTAGGCTCAGTTTGAAGAACTCAGACGGTCACTTACATGTTGCCGAGGGCAACTTCAGCCAGCAGTAGGAGGCCTACAGGGTCTGACTGAGAGGTGTGACAGTAGTTTGCACTCTTGGACACCATGTCAGCAAAGTATACACCTTTGCCGAACATGTAACCAGTCTAGAGAAAAGGAAGAAAAATAGCAATGCAATAGAGAATTGAACAGGAGCAAATGAAAATTATTTAAGGACAGATATTAATTTGTTGTTATTAACAACAATTCTGAATGCATCATCTGGTTGCCAATAAAAACTCACCACTGGGGCTTCTGGCGGAGCAATGCGAAGACCCTGAGACAAGATACCAGCGTAGTTGGTGGTGCGCGAGCCGTGCCACAGTAGCTGGCGATTGTGTAGCTCCTTGAAGGGGCGGTACCGCTGTTGCTCTCCCTCTCGAACAATTTTGAAGACCTGAAAGACGAGAAAAAGTCAGGAAATACAAGCAATTGATAAGTCATGCCCTACAACAAAGTTAAACAGAAGAATTGACCTAACGTTTGTAGCACAATCAGTAATTATAAGTATTTGCAACATATATTTAAATGAAGGGGTTGTCATATTTAAACCGTTTTTTCCCAAAAATGACTTACTTCTTGCACTTCCAGTGTGTAAGTGTTGTGTGTAGCAGCGTGGGTGTTCTTAACATATTGCATAATGATCTCAGCCTCGTCTGTGGCCTTGTCAACAACCTGTGAAATAAACATATCACATCATCTTTCCACACATGATCTCTTCATCCGTTGCCCATCTGAGCATTATTCTAGGGAAAAATATGCATAATCTTGCACATTATCCATTTGTTAACGCTCCTGACCTCAATCTTGGTTTTGAGTTTCTCATAGTTGATGTCGATGGGATCGTTCTCATTGTCCTGGGCTCCTCCTCTCAGCAGGCTGTATGCCACCTCGATATCCAACAGGTTGTCCAACATCTGAACTTTAGCCTGCACAGTGATGTATGCAGATGTTATAAATCCATTTGTGTGTTCAGATTCTACACTGGGTTCATTGGTAAGATGACAAAACAAGAGGAAAAACTGTACAGTATGTGTGTCCTTACTTGAATGTAGTCTAGAGTGTTGAGAAGTGGAGGTTTCTTCATGCCGAAGTCATGGGGTATCAGGGTATAGAAGCGATTGGAGAGATCCAGTATTTGGGCCTCAGGCACACTATTTGATACAGCCTGGAACAAGAAATAATATATTCAAAGTCATATTTATCAGCAGGAGCATTTTCTTTTCATCACAGGAGTCCGATTTAATCCAAAGGAAGGTAGAAAAGGAGAGAAATGTGTTGAAGTAGGTCGAACAGGAAACGCAACAGAAAGGTTAAACGGCCCTCCAGGAGGTGCTGTTTGTTTACTAACCTGCTGTACGTCAGTGAGGAGAGCGTATGCACTCTGAATCTGCCTCTTACTCAGCTTCCCCAGCGGCATCTTTTGGAGGTCAATCTGTAGACAGGAAAAGACATTGAACTAAATTAAAACTTTTCCTCATTTGTTGAAAAAAAAATCATCACCTTCAACTCATGCTGCTTATATGAGAAAGTGGGATTTATATTATACTTTTGCTTAATATTGATGTTTTATTGAGACAGTAATTACAAGTTTAAAGTGCAGGTGCATTAATAATGAAAAAGGAAGCAAGGAAAAAGTAGAATAGTGTGGTGCAAGTTTAAACTAAAACATGCTGAAGGAATTAAACTTGATCTGTCTGATTTTTTCTCTGACAGATAGACACTCATTAAATCTGCAAATAATCTGGAAAAAGTCTTACCTCAAACTCCACCATGGCCTTCTTCATGCTCTCCACATCGAAGATCATCTTGATCAGTTCTTGGACAGGTCTGGCGAGTTTAGACTTGGTGCCAGCGCTGGCTGTCAGCCTCTTCACTGCTTCCTCATCCTGCTCAGTAACATGAAAAACAAAATCCAGTCAGGTACAGAAAACACACTGTAGGATATCTCCTTTCCTATTTTTGCGTGTGTTTGTGCGTACCTGTCCGTAGTCGATCTCCAGCGGGTAGAACTTATTGGGATATTTGGTGAAATTGGAGGCACCCCAGTTGTTGCCTGTCTTCTCCTTGTACACACCCAGGAAGTTGTCCAGGGCTGAGTTCTTGTCGTGAAATTTGTCTAGCTTGTTTCCTCCGATGGTTGTGCCTACTCTGCCCCATGACCTGAACACCCAGTACCTAAACACACATGACAGATGGGCAGTGTACTGTAAATACTGTTACTGTCAATCAAGTTAACGTCTGAAGTCTCTCTAACTGAGCTGAAAGTGCATTTTAATAACTTGCGCACAACAACAAAAGAGAAATTAATTAACCTTTTCTGTACATCATCCTCCAGCAACTGCAGTTTATAGTAGGAGTTAGTTCCTCTGACGATGTCCACAAGGCCCAGTGTAGCGCTGTACATTTTCCCGCTCTGCTCCAGGACGTGAGCGCTGTTCTCCAGACCTGAGAAAGCAGGATCATCAAACAAGTTCAGAGAGAGAGAAAAAAAAAAAAGGACTTTAAAATGATTTTCCAATGTAAAGCACTCATGACTACCTGAATCTGGATCCACAGCAGCTCCTCCTTTGACTGTGAGTTTCATCTTCTTGGATTTGCTACCACCTGTAATAAAGTAGATGCAATTATTTGCAAAGTAGTATTTTATAAACTTGAAGTTACGACAATTTTCAGACCACATATACACCAAAGAGCTAATTCTTAAGCATTAGTTCAGATGAATCATCCTTATAAAACATGACTGAGTGTTTTCATCAACATCCATAAACACCTGCAATAACAACATTTTCATTTCATATTTGTTGTATTTTATTTCTATAGCTTTTACCTTCTTCCTCTTTCACTCTGCCTGTGCTCTTGGTAGCCAGCGCTCCGGACTTGGAGGCGGCAGACGGAGCCTGAGCCTCCACTTTGACCTCTGCCCCCCAGGGTGAGATGGCGTGCAGGGAGACCAGTTCCTGGAGCGCTTTGCCCGACGACTTGATGTCTGTGAGGAAATCTTCAGAGACCACACGCACGCCGGCGTCCCTCGCTTCCTCCATTTTCTTACTCATCTTTTCCACCTCCTCTGTGAAACGGAAATTTTATTCTCAAATTTGATTCAATAAGCTTTTCAATGGAACTAAGAGCAGCTACTGTCCCTCATATTTATTATCAGTTTGTTGACTGGTCACTCACTCTTGGTGCTGAGGCAGAGAGACGCCTTATTGGCTGTTCCGGTTATCTTTCCACCCAGCTCCTCCACAGCAGCCTTTAGATCATCCTTACTCTTGGTGAGTTTGCCCACAGTCAACAGTTTCATACCAGTAAGAGGCTTGTCTGTGGGACACAAACGTATACATATTTAAATCCTTTTTCAATGTCAATAATATTGTATGGATGTATTTCAACTATTTAGACAATGGCAATTTTTATTTGTTTTCATTTCAAGTCATTTATTTATGAATTTCAGATATATTTCAGTCTAATTTATCATAAAGTCAAGGTTAAAAATAAGATGTTTTGACAGATAAATTACATTATTTCAATATTTGTGGGATAGTAACATATTCCTTTAGGTCTCCTCACTTACCTGAAGGTGCTCCCTCTGGCAGTGGCTTAGTGGGGGCGCTGGATGCACTCGCCAGGGATTCAGCTTTGGCTGAGGTCAGGGTTTGGGTGGGAGCCTCCTTGGGGTACAGCCTGTCCTGTCGCTTGAACTTGAATTTTTTCAGGAAGGGAACCTCGTGGAATTCCTGAAACGTGAAGCAGGGAGAATTCATCGGAGGTTGTTAAATATAATCGGAATATTCTGCAGACTTGACAACGTGACTCCTGTTTATGGTCGCTTATTTAGGCAGGAAATTCATTCTCAGCCAAAGTCGTCCTGAAACGAGGTGACCTACCTTGGGGATGACCCAGTCTTTGCGTAGGGGCGTTGCAGTTTTGAACACACACTTTGTCCAGGCTGAGATGTCCCCTTTACAGTAATAAGCGTCACCCTTGAACACCAGCTGGCCCGTGCACTCCTTACAGGCCTCAAGAGCACCGAAGGCCATGCCGTCGGCCAAGCAGTCGACCACCTGTCAATTAAACAACACTTGGCATGAAACAGATCTAACAGGAGCTACAAGTTTAAAAGTAATTACATTTTCTGTCACTACACATATATATTTAAACAATTAAGAGCTACAGTTAAGTGAGTTAACACATAACATGAATTTACAGTTCCAATATGAACTTACAGTGATGCAATCAAGCTAAATGAAACCATACCAACTTGTACAGAAACATTTAAATCACTTCAACATGTCTGTCTGAATTTCGTTTAATGCCAATATATTATTAGCAGAGGAAATAAAAGCTGCCTAGTAAGAATGAGGCTTGCTCACATTGGACTCTCCAGAAGGAACCTCCTGGCTGTTTGCAATCAGCAGCTCCTTCATATCGTTGGTTGAACAGTGCTTCTTCAGCTTGTCTTTGATTCCCCAAATCAGCTGGCTTTGGTTCTGTTGATGAACAATTTGTTAGGTTTTGTTGATATAATTTGAGATTCAGTCAAGAATATGAAATTAAAAAAAAAAAAAAAAAAAAGTACCTTCAACTGCTCTTCCAGCTTTGTCTTCTCATCGTCTTCCTCCTTCTTCTGTTTCTTTGAAGCTCCGTCCACCACATCAGCTTTACGCTTTCTGTAAGAGCGAACAGATGTTCAAAAGAGTTTCCTTCCAAACTTTTTTTTAAAATATATAATTCCGTATGGATAAAAAAAGGAGAGCGAACAATGAGGTGCTCTGACAAAAAAACATCCAAATTAACTTCCTAATGAGGCCAAAAGAGACACCGGATGAGAGCCGAGTATCGGAACAAACAAGCCTGAATCTGACACCTTTATTCATTAGGCAAATTCATCAGGGCCACATCAGTTAATGGACACACACACACACACACACACACACACACACACACACGCACACACACGCACACACACGCACACACACGCACACACACACACGCACACACACACAAGCTGGTACATGTCTCCACAATCCCAAGTGCCGCTGCTGATATCATTCACCTTGCCCTGACAAGAAAAATTCATCAGCCCCCCCCCCCCATGAGGCCAGACACACACCGGCACGCACATTTTATTAACGACCGTCCACTTGCAGTCGGTCTCTGTGTGATGACAGACATCCCTTATCGGACAACAACTGACATCAAGGGGGAGGATGGGAATTCTATAAAAATGTCCTCCGGTCTTGCGCGGACAGAGGTGATCTTTAATGTGAAGTGTGGTGTGTCAGGACAGCTGCTGTCAGGATATCACAGATGGGGTCTTTAACTTCTTGAGAGACACATTTTCATTAAACACATCCATACTTCTGTAGACTGGTGAGTTATTTTACTGCTTTCATGCATCTTATTGTCTGAAGAAGTTAAATGTCTACACGGTGAAATTTGAGACTTCTAACTTTAATCATATATCTCTTTTTAGGATGATATGGAGAACACCAGTGCTCTAGTGACTTTCTACCTATCCCATCCTTCTTCTTCTTCCCTACAACCTTTCTGGAACTCTTCAACTACCTCCTCCTCCGTACCTTCACCTCCGCCTGCTGACCTGGTCGTTTTCCCTAATGTGGCGTACACGGTGGCTGAGCTCTTCATCGCCTTCTTCTCCACGAGTGGCAATTTACTGGTCTGCGCGGCTGTGGGCCTCAACCGTAAGTTACGCACCGTCACCAACTACTTCCTGGTCTCGCTCGCGTTCGCCGACATCTGCGTGGGCGCGATCGCCATTCCTTGCGCCGTCCTGACTGATATTGGTTTACCGCGTCAAAATCTCTACCTGTGTCTGCTCATGCTAAGCGTTTTAATAATGTTCACCCAGAGCTCCATCTTCAGCCTGCTGGCCGTGGCCGTGGAGCGCTACGTGGCCATCTTCATGCCCCTCCGCTACCAGGTCCTGATGACGTCTCGCAACGCTGCGCTGGTGATCCTCGCCACGTGGCTGCTGGCCTTTCTCATCGGGCTTGTGCCTCTGATGGGCTGGCACAAGACGCCACCTGATTCAGGCTACTGCTTCTTTGTCTTGGTGGTAGACATGACCTACATGGTCTACTTCAACTTCTTCGTTTGTGTGCTGACGCCCCTCGTCATCATGTTTCTCATCTATGCCAAAATATTTCTAACAGTCAAGCGACAGGTGCGACGTATCACTTCTGAGCTAAGCGGCGGAGGGGAGGGACAAGCGAGGGTGGCGGCAAGCGTGCGCCGCGAGATCAAGACGGCTACTTCGCTCTTTCTGGTTCTTTTCCTGTTCACCGTCTGCTGGATCCCGCTCCACATTATTAACTGTTTCCTGCTGCTCTGCCCTCACTGCCCTGTCCCGCTCAAGCTGCTGCTCACCGCCATCATCCTGTCACATGTAAACTCTGCCGTCAACCCCTTCCTGTATGCGTACACAATGACAGCTTTCAGGGACACCTTTAAAGCCATCTTCTTGTGCTGTAGGACAACAGGAGACAGAGAGGCTTCAAATATGGCGGGCGGCGGTGCCCGAAACACACACCAGACCTGAGACAACTACAGACAAGTTCTCACAACCTTATATGTAAACGTACTGTTCAGCACCACGATTCAAGTCTGCATAAAAGATTCGTATCCCTTCTTCCTCATCTCACCCTTCAGATTTGACAGCGGGGAGCCTCTTCTTCAGCTCCTCCTTATCTTCTGCCCGTAGAGCGTTGAAACCCTTCAGTTGAGCGGCGTTGTATTCAGGTTTGAAGGCCAGATCCTCCCTGCGGCTCACAAAACACGCTGTGTGGTACCAGCGGTCGATCAGGCCCAACTGGGGCTTCTCTGGGTCCACAGTTTTCTTAGATACACGAATCTGATCCTGAAGGAGAAGCCGGAGGATCAGAGAGACTTTAGTAACACACTGGAACAATCCGATATGATCAAACCGACACAATATGTAATGTTTATGTCATAGATAAATAGCATACACACATAAGATCTATTTTATGTAATTTGCTTGCAGATTTCAGAGATAAAGCCATTAAGTTTACTAAAAAAAAAGATGACAGTAGATATATTTGAACATCACCTTTGGTGTGTGCAAATTAAAGTGGCCACCAACCTTTTCTATTTTCTGCTCACAGCCTTTGCATGTGCTGCGGTTCGACTTGGCGTATTCCACCGCAAAGTCATTCAGTGTCTTCTCTCCTTTAGCTCCACTCTTCTGGTCACCTTTACCTACAAGAAGCAAGTTTTCATTTTCATATCAACTATTAGCAATGCAGGAATAAAACAAACAACATAAGTGAAAGATTTCTGATCATTAATATTCATCGGAGCAAATAAGTCATCAAAAATGTGAAGGCCGGTGCATATTTCATGAACACATTTATATTCTACTTATGAATGAAAAATTTTACACTCTAATCTGTTTTCTTATTACAATTAAGGAGTCAGAGGCCTGAGGTGACATTAAGCTAATTAATGTGCCCGACCTGCTCCATGAAGGCACATCAGGACTGTAAAGAGTCTAGACATGTTTTGTTTAGCGTGATGATATTTCACCAAACTCCTAACAATTAAAGTCAAAAGCTAAAAGTCGAGTACTGACCTCCAGCAGCTCCGCCACTTTCAATGGCCTTTTTGACCTTTTCCTGGTCCTCCCAGCGGAGGTCAGAATAGCCAGCAATGTCAGCGGTGGACTGAGCCGCCGCTCGCTGCCAGAAGCAGGAAAAGTGGTGCCAGTGGGGGACCTTCCCATCGAACATGGGTGACTGCAACACAAAGAGGACAAGTTTAATGTTTACATAATGTTTAGAGTGAACAACAGCTCACTAGAAAATTCTAGTGAGCTGTTGGGCATTTACTGTGAATATCGCTGGACTAGTGAGGGGAAATCTTTATTTTGAATTAATAATTTTTTTAAACAGATAAGAGTAATATTTAGGACAGATTGTTTCTCATTTCTAAAGGAATGATAGTCCTAAATTACTACCATATCGTCTCATCATTGCTATAACTATAGCATAAAACCTTCTCTGTGTGTACAATTATGCTCAGGTATAAATTACCATTCGCTAAAGAAACAGGAAGGTTTTTTTGTTTGTTCTTTGATTGAAACTTAAGTGTATTTTATGTTTAATTTCTTATCTAATGATGATTTTAAGGCTAATCTTTATTATAAAATGTCCTTAATCTCTAATGAGTCCTTCTAGTTGGATGATTATAGAAGACTTGAGTCGTGTTTTAGTAAAAGAAGCTGTTTTGTAGCGATTTCTTAAAGTTGTAGATCTTGACAAGGACTTTTTTTTTCGTTTGCAATGTAATGTTATGTTCTTTCTGAACAGACGTTTCACTATTGCACTGGTATTTTTGGTGCCCATGTGAAGTCCACTGGCACTTGTATGTGCATGACACAATAATCAAAACCTAATCCAACTATGACACTTTGAGGGATAACAGAAAAGGTTGAATAACTAACTGATGTAGTTGTGTATTCAGTTTCATATTTATCTATACTATAAGTACTGACAGTCTATAAATTTGATTACTTAAGTGAAATGTGGCCATTCATTAAAATGTTGTAAGCAATAAACAATCCTCTCATTGAACCTGTGCACGTGCCGACTTGAGATCTAACACGCTGATTCATTTAGGTGAGTTTGGATCAGCTTGAAGAGTCAAGTGATTGGAAATCTGGAGCTGCTCCACAGGCCATGAATCAGGAGGCTGATTTTGTGCAGCCTCATAAGGAGCTTTAGCTTCTAAGTAAATTAATTCATTTGTGGGGCAGCAGCAGATTCCACATCTCGGGAATGATGCTTGTTGACATTTTGGCTTCTGGCTGTAGATGTTAACTCAGATACACACCTCTAGACTTACGGCACCAACTCAAGATGCATCCAAAAAAAAAAAACATATCCTCATGTCAATCAATGAATCTTAACTTTCATGGATAACAGGATGCATGACGTCAGAAAGGGTTGCAACAATGTGAGCCTTTTTTTAGTGTGGGGTTTGTTGCTGTGCCATGCTCTCCCACTGTGCTACTCTTAAATGAAACCTCCTCATTGAAATTAACATGTTTGAATACACATATTCTCCTAACTGGCATCACTGCTGCTAATAAAGATGCTGTCTTTATGTTGGAAACCTACAGTTAGAAAATCTCAATGGATTCATTCATATAGTTAATATGGAGCTATCAGTGGCAAGAATGCATGGAGCTGGAGCTATTTCAGCAGATAAAAAAAATCAAGGAATTGCTGAAATCACTGTTCCTCTTTATTGCTAAATTTTGGATCCTTGTGTCCTGCATATATTATATGGAGATCAATGGGGATGGGATGGGATGTGGTGGGGGAGGTGGGGGGTCGCCACAAGGTTTTGTTTTGTTTTGTATTGTTGTAGTTTTTATTGTGTTTTGTTTGCATCTGAAGCAAAAGAACAATAAAAAAGTTGATCACACAAAAAAAGAGAGAGAGAAAGGCTCAACGGCTCTTTGTGAGCAAGATTCAATGGACAATGTCAGCCATTTAAATGCTAACGTGGGCCTAACCAAACACAACTGAAACCACGCTATAAATTATATATACGCACTATGCAATGAGTTAATTTGCAAGCATTGTAGCGCGGATAAGCCACATAATTTCCACATTATATCTCTGTGGTAATAAGGCAGAAAACTGAGCAGGTTTCTTGAGACGCAGTGATTCAGACGTCGTTCAGTTACCTGCACCATGATGGCCATTCTCAGCGAGTCTTTGGCGATGTTTTCTTTGCATTTCTTGCACGACGCGCGGCCGCTTTTGGCGTATTCCGCTTTGTACAGCTTGTCCTCTTGAGAGTCTGCCATAGTTGTTCGGTATTTAAAGCAACAATTTAAATCGACTGACTGTGAGGCGAACTTTCTCCGGATGACGAGGAAGCCACAACAATCAATGCGCAGCGCAACACGCAGAGGAGAGAAGCCCGCGTCCCCTGCACGCCGCCGAAAGAGGAGACGTCAGTGAAGAGCTCTCACTCTGTCGCTGTTTCCACACATCAAAACGAAAAAAAGTAGCAGCAATTACAAATCTCCACTAAACATTTCACTGTGTAACACATTTTTACTTGTTTTTTGTTCCTTGCCCGGGTAGTAAGTGTTATATGCTAATTGCTTGTGCCTAGAAAGTATAGAAAATAGCTATTAGTCCCTTCAAACTTTGCTTTTGTGTCCTGGACAACGATATTAATGGGATAACAGGCACATTTGCACATTTTCATTCGCATAAAGTCATTAAAAAACAACATATGAATCACTAGATGCGATGATGGGAGACTATGTTTGGGGGCTGATTCATGAAAGTGATTTACAGTATAATTGTAAATCTCGAAAACTCACTCACTTCTAAATCTGTTATAGTCACTTTTGTATAACTTTAGTATAAATACATGTTAATTTTGATTCATATGTTGTTTTTTCTGATGAAAATTAAAACGTGCAAATTCACCCATTTATCCATTGGAAATCGGTACATTTCAAAATATCACTGTCCAGGTCACAAAAGCAAAGTTTGAAGGGAATAATAGCCATTTTTTATGCTTTTTAGGCACAAACAATTAGGAAATAACACTTACTACCCAGGAATAAAAACTGCGTTACATAGTGAATTAATCATAGCTTCAGTTAGTTCTCTGAAATGAGTCACCAGCGTATCTAATGTCCATCTCTGTTGTAAATTATTCCAGAGAGATGGAATTATTCTTATATTTAATTCTTATCTCTCTTGGCATCATATGACTGACGGTCTAAAAATGTAAATTGGTACTCTGCACACTCTTCTCCTTCATCTATTAGCTACGGAGGCTGTAGACTTTAAGGATAAGTTCACAAATTTTGGAAGTCTGTCTTAAAATAATAGTCAGGTCCCACTATGAACATTGTAAGAAGTTTTTCTTGTTGTAATGATTCCCTTTGTTCATACATCCCAATAAAAGACCCACTCTCAATGTGCTTACAAGTGATGGGGGACAAAATCCACAGTCATCGTTGTGTAAAAATGTATTTAAAAGTTCATCTGAAGCTAATATGAGGCCTTGGCAGACTGAGTTAGTCAAATCAAGTGGATGTCTTCCACAGTTACTGCATCTTTAGTACAAATTTCACTCTTCATATAAACTTTTAAATACATTCTTGGACAGGACAGTGGATATTATCCCCAATAACTTATTGACTTGAAGGGGATCTTCTAAAGGTCAGTATGAACAGTAGGAATGATTACAGCGAGCAAAACATGTTTCAATGTTTATTTGGGCATCTGACTGTTGTTTTAAACAGACTTGAAAAATTGTGAACCTGTCCTTTAAGACTTGGTCAGAAATAAGAGGATTTGAGATTTGACTCTTCTGACACCTGATATACATGAGTTGAACAAAAATGTTCAAGACCAGGCAAAATCCCAGAACAACAATGAATAAATAAAACAGCAACAGCCAATCCTTGGATAGACACACACCCTGAATATTTAACCTTTTTTTAAATTTTTTATCAGAAGCATTAAAATGATCAGTCTCCATTATGTAAAAAACAAACAAACAAAAAACCCTCAGTAAAACCATTTTAATGATCTGCATTCAGAGACCCGAAAGACTTGTGACTCAGCTTGGATTTGCCCTCAGGGACTGAGACTTAACTTGATATTTGACTTGACAGGACACAAGGCTTGACTTGCTCTTAAAAACTTGAAAACAGCAACATCACATAATCAGGTCATAAACAAAATGCTGCTGTTGAGCCACTGTGGTGGTTTTCAGGTTAATTCTGGGTTTTTTTTTACACTGTAAATCTTTTTTTTGTTTTTATTTTAGATTTTTAGCCAACCGATATCAACTTCATTTCAAAATAAGATTTAATATTTCTATCAAACAGAAATATATGCTGACTATATGGATAAGGCCATGAATAAGCATTTAGGGAGACAACATTTATTGTAAATATAATTAAATGAATGGATAAAGACAACAATCCATTTTTTGGGCGTTGAGTCATTTTTTTTCATGGAGAATGTAGTGCTAGGAGGGATTTAAATTTATGATCTCAGTATTTCTAAAATCTTGGCCCTGGTGGCAGATAAAACTTTGATTTAAGTCTATATTTACACAGTCTACTGTTTATTGAAGTTGGCTTGCAGTGTCAGGACCTTTAGCAGCCACACCGGTTGATTTGAGTAGTGGTAATGTTAATTCTTCTGTCTCTCCATCAGGAAAAAATCAAAGTAAGAGTATGGAGGTTAACCCTCAAGACAGTCCCATTTTCCCACCACCGAGTGATTCATCTTTGTTATGTTGACGATCAGCAGAAGACCCGCGCTACCCGCAGCCAGGACTAATCGAGTCCAGACAAGTCGTTCAGACTCTAAGAGGAAGCAAAATCAGAAGCAGAGAACATGCTGGGCTACTGTTCAGATGATATTTGTTTTTAAAGAACTGTAAGCTTTGTCATCCCAGATGAATGAGACAGAGAAGTTAAAATGAAACAAAAAACACAAGATGATCCCAAATAGTTCAGTCTGCTTTAGGCTATTTCATCTTCATCATAACTGTCACATTTTTCCCATATTGCCTTTTACTATGTAGCCCTTTCCATATGTAGTCTGCACTGTGGTGGTGCAATAGTTATTAGATTTTCATTCAAGCAAACAAACACTTGCATTCATGCTTGGTTGGTGCGTGGGTTGCTTCAGAGTCATGAGGTCATGCTGGCTGTGGCTGACATAGCTGATCTGCTTGGGTGGAACGGAAAGGCTGTTCCTGGTTCATGGAAAACTTATTGGTGGTGTTGTCAAAATTATACTCGTGATTTGTTGGCACAGGTGGCAACGACTACTGGGAGACACACATTTTATGTATTCACCTTGACACTGACAGTAAATGACCTTAAAAATTGGTTCACAATTTTTCAAGTCTGTCTTTAAACAACAATCAGGAGCCCAGATGGACATTTAAATAGGTTCTGCTCGCTGTAATCATTCCTCCTGTTTATACTGACCATTAGAAGATCCCTTCATAATGCACTTACAATGTAAGAGATGGGGAGCAGTCCCTGTTTTGAGCAAAAATGTAATTAAAAGTTTACTTGCAGATAATATGAGGCTTCAGCTGTCTGAGTTAGTCAAATAAAGTGGATCTTCCACGGTTACAGTATTTTCAGTAAAAAAATTCCCTCTCTATGTCTGGATGGACAGTGTTTTCCTGTTCAGCTGCAGTGGAAGGATCATAACAAAAAGAGGAAATTTGGCACTAAAAAAACTGTAACTTTGATTGATTTGACTCACTCGTACTTTTTTGTACAGAATGAGGGCTCTTGATTTTGGCCCCCATCACTTATATTGAAACTGCATTAAGAAGGGATCTCTTAATGGTCAGTATGAAGAGGAGTCTGATTATAGCAAGAAAAACATGTGTCATTGGTCATTTGGGCACCTGACTATTGTTTTAAGACAGGCTTGAAAAATTGTAAACCTATCCTTAAAGGCCTTACTTTACAAAACATGTTCTTTAGGAAACCCAGTGACTTGCAGTTTGGAAGCATTTTGGCCCAACAAGTTACCGGTATCATCATTATTCATGATGCAAGGTCTCTATTCTTTCCACATAACACAGGGTAAAGGGAGGCTGAGCTTAATAAATAGTCTCACATCACATCAGAGTGAATCATATGGACAATTAGATGAAAATTAACCTTGTGTCTGACACATTGACATCACCCTGATATGATGTTATATGTTAATTATAGTGTCTTGTCTCTAATAAATAAACAAAGTAAAGTAAAATGAAATACCACCACTCAGTTTCATTGCCATTACTGATTTTATTAGCAGAAAATGTAGACTATTTTTAGTAAAAATTATGAAAAAATAAGCGCAATATTCCTGGGGAAAATGAATGAAACACATTATTAGCAGTTTGTTGTTACACATTACATTTCCAGAAAGCCAACTGTTTACAAAACACAGCCTTTATTGAAGGCCCAGCCCATTAAATCTGTTGATCATATAAATCTGAAGCATTTTACGTACTTGGATGAAGATAGAGATTAACATAATCATAATCATAATCATAGATTAACAATTTCTTTTTACATTTTTGAGTTGAACAAAAAAAAAAACAATTTGAATTCACAAGGTTTTCATATGACACTGTCAATATGCATCAGACCTAAAATATAAAGTGTCATTACATAATGGAAAAAAACAATTCTGTGTCCTTTGGTTTTAAATTGGTATATCATAAGAGGAATCATATGTAAGGTGAGAACAGAGCCACAGAATATAACTGTGCTTTTGGCAAAGTGGGGTCAACAGTTAACTTCCTTAAAAGAAGACTGCTGAGAGTTGGAAAAATAACTGTAATGAGTAATGAAAGAGATGGTAAACTGAAAGGACTGCTGTGTGATTCGTCACATGCAGACGTTTGACAAAAATCCAGAGAAAAACTGTAACACTGTAAAACTGTAACATGACATGAAATACAACTTTATTTTGAGCTCTACTCTGGTGAAAAGCATTTACAGAAAAATGTGAGCACGCTTTAAAATCCGTCATCCAATCCATGAATAATGTGACTTTTGTTTTCTGAATTATGTTGATAGAGTGAAATATGGTGACCAAAGTCCCTTTATGGAATATCTTTTTTTTTTTTTAGAAATTATATATCAATCTCATAAAAGGCCTACAAATGTACTGAAAAATGATAAGAATGATAAAGACAGATAACACAGTAAAAAAATAATTAGTCAGTAATGTATAGGCCATTGGAAATCTATGAGAGGTTGAGCTGGTTTTGAGGTATTCTGTGTTTTGGCTTAGAGGTCCAAGGACTTGCTGGAGCACAAAAAGAAACATGTTGGCCTTTGTTAGTTTTGTACAAAATGAACTTAAAAACCGAAGACAATGTTTATAATGCGGATGTATGGCAATAAAAACAGAAAGTGGTGCTCTCAAGATGCTTATTCAAACTTAAAAAGAGGCCAGTGGGATAGTTCAGTCATTTCTAAGCAAAGTTCAGGACGCACCACTCTATTGTGCATTCAAAGATTTTAGCTCAGCTTCAGAACTCAAGAAATATCTCCATGGATGAGTTCCCCCTATGTTAAAGCACAACACAGTCCAAAAACCTTAGTATTTCTTTTTCTTTTTAGATGACAGGAAAGCCGAGGAGGACACAGTCATGGAGGAAAACATGAATAAAGGCTCTATTAGAACTGGATCCTATGACCAGCAGCAACACCTTCTTTTTGTGTGGCTAATTTTGTTATGGCAAAATGGTAAACCAGTAAAAGCAATATGGCTGGACTGTGTCCTCCTCTACCTGCAGTTTTTTTAATCCTAAAAGTCCCCGTCAGCACTCAAGGTTGCAGGGCTTCAAACTGAACCCCCCGTTGGTCTCTCTCAGCTTCTCCTTGTGTCTGGCTTGGACAAGACCAAACACAACTCCTGCCAGCGTCATGCGTCCTCCTGTCCGTCCCCCCGGGCGGCCATCTGTTGCAGCGTTGGCCCTCTTACTGCGCATGGTGCTGATGAAATAGGTGCGGACTTTTCCCTGGCGCTCGCTCACCTACAATGACAGCAGCGGTCAGACTTCCAGATGGCCTTTAAGCATCTATAGATATACGGTTACAATATTGTAGTATGTACACTAATGTTTCATGCAGTAACGTCCCTGCACTCCTTCCTCTTGAAGAAGACTCTCAATGCAACCTGAGGAACCAGTGACTACACCTGTCCCTGTATGATTTAACTGGGGTTTTTTTTTCCACCAGTAGATGTCCCCCTTGGTTTTCCTTTCCTCAGTTTATTACTACACTTGCGGTTTAGCAACTGCTTTCACTGCTTTGCATCTAAGCCCATGTAAACCTGTCAAATCTCTTGGACCCTGACACAGGTGTCTCCATAGTTACTTTGACTGATTAGAGCTCTTCTCTAAAAGGTGGATATACTATAAGTTTGTTCAGGTCCCAAACCTTTCTCATGGTAGAAAATCTGACATGTCATGAAAGAAAAAGCACACATATAATTACTAACATCAATAACAACCAATTTTGATTCTGTCATGGGCCCTTTGATGGCTTACTGGGAGACTTTAAATTGAACAGAGCCATCATTAATGTTATAAGCTACACCTGTGTTTTTCCTGCTATAACAAGTCAAAATGTCTGCTGTGAAAAGTGTGTATCAAACTCAACTTTGCACAGTGCTGTATATGTAGGGGCATAGGTGACAGGAAATGGTAGGCACAGATGGGGGGAGCAAACACAGTTCTCACCAGACCAGAAACAGAGAAACACACTATAACTTGCAGAGTTGGAAACAAACTGGTGTGTTCATGTCTTTGTACAACTACCTCAATAAACAACAAACTAAACTGCAACCGCCAACTAACTGGAAAATCTGTTGTATTGGGTCTGCATTAGATCAGTCCTAGCCTACCTGTGTATTAATGGCAACTGGAAAAACAGACATTGGAAAACTGAAAAATTGCCAGCACTCTCTCTCTCTTCTCCTTCTCTCTCTCTATTTTCTCCTCCTTGTCTGTGCATGCCCAAGCACTTTTGAGAAGAGGTCTAATTAGCCAGAATAACAGGAGACACGTGTGGTTGCACAAGGCCTATTCAACATTGCCTTTAAACAGAACATGTAAGCAAGTGTAAGGTCATACAAGTAGATCATAAACACTGTTATAGCCAACTGACAACAAAAAGCTTTTGCAGTAAGACTCTTCTTTGTTCTGTTTTCAAAAATGATGAATGACTATGTAAATAAAAAATATTATATTTGCTCCAACCTTTTTTAAAATATCATAAAATGTGAATGCTAAGATACCAGAAAATGTCCAGTTACAAAGTTGTGAATAACACATCACAGGGCCATTCATTAGTGCTCTTCTCTTAAACGTGACACCATGAGTTCCTTTATTTGGCCAGTTTCTTGCTTAGTATTTGTCTCTCAGCCAGTCCTCTCTAAGGGCCTCTTTCGTGCATTGTCAAATTGATTGTTTGTGTTCTCTGAACTGTGTTCCTGAGAGTCTGACAATTAGCTGTATTTTC
The DNA here is from genome assembly GCF_910596095.1 of Thunnus maccoyii. NCBI lineage: Eukaryota > Metazoa > Chordata > Actinopteri > Scombriformes > Scombridae > Thunnus > Thunnus maccoyii. Next base: position 16,709,523 of record NC_056549.1, on the reverse strand, counting down.
TCTGACTGCAGTTAAACGTATTCCTCATGGCATCTCTGTACTTGGGTCTATATGCCCTGCCTTCGAACCTGACTGAACATTGAACCTTTCCAGAATGGTTCTATAACCATCACGGTTTTAAAAAAGTACTCACAAACACACAGTGCTGGTAAGTAGCAACAGAATGAACAGAATCAGCCTCTATTTGTCAGCTACTCACCCCCTTGACAAAGATTTCTCCACGTAGCTCCAAGATAAAGCCCCACTCTGCCAGGATCTTCCGTGTAGCCTCAGGTACCTGGATGCGTCCACTCACCCCTGTGCTGTCCATACGGCTGGCCAAGTTCACCGTTGACCCCCAGATGTCATACTGTGGCTTGGTGGCACCAATAACGCCTGCAACCACTGGCCCATGGGCAATGCCTGTTTGAGTCCAACACAGACAACTATTTATTTTAGAGTAGGTCTATGACACAAGAAATCCTTGGAGAAAGTAGTTTATGTTCACTATCCATTGTTTAAATGAGTGTGTTTGTGTGTGTGTGTGTGAGTGGGAGGTCAGCCACTTGCCCACACGCAGTTGGAAGTTTTTGGCTGAGTGCCTGTTCATCTCTTTCAAGGTCTCTTGCATTGCCAGTGCAAACAAAACCAGCTCACTCAGGTGATTCCATTCATCCATAGAATCCTGAGAGAGAGACAGAGATAGATGGATAGTTCAATACAGAGAGAGAGGATGATAAAGATATTAAAGCAGCAACCAAACATGGGAGTGAAAATGCAGTCACATGTCAACGGTAACAAATAATGTGAACAAGAAGATCTCCCACCTGTCTGTCTGGAGCTAAACCAGAGGCTGCCATATAGCAGCTCCCAATAGTCTTGATCTTCTCCACGTAGTGAAAGTATGACTCCTCCAGCAACTTTTTAGCAGATAACATTTAGAGATAAAGAGATAAAATTATACATTAATCTCATTTATAGCAGCCATGTTGCAATCCCATTTGTTGATAAGTCCTGTGTTGAACTTACACTGAATTAAACACAGCCTAATTTATTTTTACCAGCTCAGTGAAAACAGAATTCACCTAATAGAGAGAATACCACATAAACCCCATATATATATACAATCCACACATACCATACCTTTTAAATATGAATGAAAATGTTTTCATTGCTCTTATTTACAGTACTGATAAATATACTGCATATCTCTACCATAGTATTCTGCACAAATTACCCATTATCCTTCAAAAGCAATACCTGATATATGTATATGCTGATATAATGCATATGGTCAAAAAGTAGCCTAATCTGAATCTACTGTACAGATTCGCATACTCACCTCATCAAAGCCGGCAATGATCTCATTCAGTAGTCGGAGGCAATCCACTCCTTCATGCTTGATCTCTTTCTGCTCAAAGTACTCATTGAACCCCGCGATGGAGGCAAACATAACACCCACTTCATCATAGGACTGGGAGTAAAGCTCCTAAAATGAAAATTAAGAAATAAACATTAATCTTGTATTCTTAAAAAACTATTTGTTTTGACTGATTTACGGGCTGATGAATTCAGTATGAAATTTAGTATATTTAGGTGACCCTAACCCAGAAAGTCAATTGTAGAAAACTGGTTTAACAGTGCATCTCCAAGTCTACACAGACTATCTTCAACAATACAAAGACACTCTCAACACAGGCCAGTCCACTCACTACTCACAACACTCGCTCAGCTCCTGTCTCAGTTCTCCCCTGTGTCCCTAATAGAGCTGTCCAACTTCATGGTAAGAATGAGAAGCACCACTTGTGTTCTGGATCCCATCCCATCCAATCTTGTTAAGGACTGTCTCCCAGCTATCTCGTCACTCATTACAGAAGTCATTAACTCCTCCTTCAGCTCTGGTTCAGTCCCCCAAACACTCAAATTAGCTGTTGTCATCCCCATCCTCAAAAAACCTGGACTCAACCCTGATGAGCAATTTCCAGCCCATCTCCAATCTCCCTTTTCTGTCAAAAAAACTGGAACATGTTGTCGCCTCCCAACTCATAGCCTACCTCATCTCCAACGACCTGTTTGAACCATTTCAATCCGGTTTCCACTCAGATCACGGCACTGAAACAGCCCTCCTCAAAGCCACCAATGATTTCCTAACCCCTTCATGGACTCTGGTCACCTCAGCATTCTCATACTCCTTGACCTCACTGCAGCTTTCGACACCATCAACCACACCATTCTTCTCTACCGTCTTGAATACTCCCTCAACATCACTGGTACTACCCTCTCCTGGCGAAAGTCATATCTCATAAAGAGACAACAGTTCATCAGTATCAACAACTGCAGCTCCTTCACCGCTCCTCTGTCCCAAGGCGTCCCCCAGGGTTCGGTACTTGGTCCTCACCTGTTCATCCTCTGCACGCTCCCCCTTGGTCCCGTCCATTGACATAGTCTCCAATTCCACTACTATGCCGATGACATCCAGCTCTACATCTCCACTAAATCCATCACCATTTCAACTCACTCCACTCTGACCAACTGCCTCACTGCAATTAAATCACGGATGCAAGCCAACTTCGTCAAACTAAACTGTGATAAATGAGACATTATAATCAATGGCCCCAAATCCCTCACAAAAACCATTCACAACTTCTGCCTCACCGTTGATAACTCCACTGTCTCCCTCCCCATAAATCTGCAACCTCTGAGACATTTTCAACAGCAACCTCGAACACCTTCGAACAGATCAAACAAATCACCAGAACTGCATTTTTCAACCTAAAAAACATAGCTTGTCTCCGCCCATCACTCGCCCTCTCTGCTGCCGAAACTTTGAGCCATGCTTTCATCACATCCAGAATTGACTAGTGCAACGGCATTCTTCAGCACATCATCCAAAGTCCTTAGTAAACTCCAGTACATCCAGAACTCTGCTGCTCACCTGCTCACCCACTCCCACTCTGGTGACCAGATCACACCTGTTCTCCAGAACCTCCACTGGCCCCCTGTTCTACAGTGGATCCTCATAAAGCCATCCATAACCAGGCCCCCTTCTACCTCATAGACCTGCTCCACCACCACACAACCTGCGTTCCTCTGATGCTAAACTCCTGTCTCCACCACTCAGAACCAAGCACCAGACCTGGGGCAACAGAGACTTTTCCATAGCTGCCCCTCCCTCTGGAACTCTCTCCCCAAACACATCTGAGGCTGCACTGATCTGTCCATGTTCAAATCACCAATCAAACTCACCTTTTCAGAACTGCTTTTAATGTGTGATTAATGTTGTGTGTCATATGTTTCTAGTGTGTTGTTTTCTATGGTCATTTTAACTTATGTAATGTGTCTTTGAGTACCCTGAAAAGTGCTCTATATATAATAAATATCAATGTATTATTATTACTACTATGAGAAATAAATAAACATAAGGGGAGTTGTGCAACCTCACTGACACCGTTAGTGGTGAGGTCAAAGGTGTCAGGGTGTCTGTACCTCATCATTCATGCTCCGGTCCAAGAAGTGTCGTGCCACGTGCACAGGCAGGATGTTGTGCAACAGACACTCATTGTGTTCTCGCAATTCCCTCATGTCCTCCACTTCCTGCTGGGCCTGCAGACGCCACAGGAAGTCCAGTCTGGCAGTGGCCTCCCACTGAAGAGCAAAGAGCAGATACAACACCATCTTAAGCCTGTGTAATTCACTTTCCTCTACCCATACTGTATGGCACAACTAATATCACAATTACATTAAATTCTTATACAAATACAAACCTAATTTCAGCTTAAAAAAGCAAAAACTGCACTGTGGCTAACAGTACCTGTCGTCCATTGTAGAAGACAGCAACAATAAACATGACCATTAGAAGAATGGAGATTCCTTTTCTCCTGACATAGTGAGACCTGTGCAGAAGTAAATGAAGAGATGTGGAATATAGAGATTTTACAGAATTATGTATCTAAAGTGGAGGTGTTGAAAATACTCTTAAACTGAGTAGAGAAAGTCATTAAGAAACTTTAAGCTATAGTGACCCACAGTTTGTATTGTGCATACTGTGCACTGACCTGTGCAGCATATCGTGGCGTGTGAGAGCAAGGAAGGCCAGGTGGATGAGGTAGGAGTAGACAGCCACCGCCAGCAGCAACACTGCCAGCTTCAGCAGAGAGTTTAGACGCAGGAACACGGCACAAGTCACCATGGCGATCACGCCACTCAACACAAAGATCTGGAGGGTTAAAAAAGTGAAGGAGGGAGAATGAGGATGAATGTGTCTTGACGACATGTAAGAAATGCAAATATGGTGAGAAAAGAAAACTCCATGTAATAGCACAAGATATTGTCACTTATCAGAAGAGAGACACGTGAACAAGCCTTATAGAAATAAATGTAATTATTTTTAAATTATTTTTTTGTTGGTAAGATGTTTTTTCATTTGTTTGAAGAAAAAAAAGTAATAAAAAAAACAAATAAATGTTTGTGGTCACATTTTGTTTGAATGCATGGTTGTGAGATTAATGGTGGACCCATAAGATACCATATAAAATGTACAAATTCAAACTACTCATGTCTTTACCTCAGGGTAAGTACAGACGGTGAGTGGACGTGAGGCTGTGGTGGTCCTGTCTATTATGTCAGCCTCCTCTGTGTCCGTGAGAATGCACCATACCTGCACCCAGACACACAGCACAAAACACACAAATCACATAAAAAGTATGTAAAAGCAGAGCGAGGGATGACAGAACAGATTTATATTTAAATAACCTATTCAAGATGTTTTGTATATTTAGGTTATATTTGGATTTTGTGACCAGGGTTTCATCCTGCTTAGGTTGCTCTATTCTGTCAGTTTACATTTTTAAAGCATTATTAGAAAGTAAGGATATTCCAGACAAAAAATAATACTCATCAGTGGTGAGGTGCACCCTCTCCTTTATGCATATGCATTAAAGAAAGGATCATGCAAATAACTGGAGGATATGTAATAACTGTAACTGTGCCTTCCAATGGATTTATTAATTTGCAAGGCCCAGTTTTATGTGCAAAAAAGCACAGCAGGACAAAAAGGAAATCTGTGGCAGGGAAAAAGAAATTTGAATGAGCATTTTCATGTATGTAGATCTGGCCCAGTTTTGTTTAGGCTCTCACCATGTCAGTAGAGACTAGGCCAAAGTTGATGATGATGGCGGTGATTGTGAGGAGGTTGCGGGCACTGTTGTTTTCATGGATCCAGCAGCAGATGTGCTGCAGTGCTGGAGGAGTCCACTTGAACTCTTCTGCTAGGGCCAACAGCAGCAGCAACATGTAGGCCAGCAGAAAGACTGAAAACTGTAGGACGATGGGGAACAGCCTGCTTACAAAGAACAAGGAGGTAGTGACATGAAGATGTTAATCAATGGTAGAATTAAGAAACAAGCGTAAGATTTTGTGAGAATATTACTCGGAAAAAGTGTTGATTTAAGGGGGTGTAGCATGGATAAATTAAACTTTAAATGATCACAACTTACAATAATGCAAAATCTTAGTTAGGTTAGACCAGTTTAAACTTGAAATTATAACAATATTTTGAGCCAGAAATTGGAGATATTCGATACTATAAGAATTTATTATAAAGTATGTTAAAGCTGCAATCCATAACCTTCACCTTCCATAACCTTGTTATTCTGATAAACGTATAAAAACTATAGGAAGTGCAAAGGGTGTGAGCTCTGATTCGACAGTGTTGGTTGCTTCCTACCTAGGGGCAGGAATGAGGGCCTGGGTAGCCATGAGAAAGAGGAGCATGATGAAGGAGCAGACCAGGTTGGAGTTGAACATTTCATCTCTCATCTGGGAAAACTGGGACATTCAGAAGAAATCACACAAGAGATCACACAAAGTCTCTGGCTCTGTGGCATTTCAGGTTCTTTCAGGTATATAAACATCTATCGTTGCTCTATCTTTAACTTATTGTCCTTCTACCAAACACACTCTGAACCTGCCTCTATACCTCCATACCTTGTCCTCGATGTGTGTGTCCTTGAACACCAGGGTCAGTGGAGTGATGTGCTCCCTGTGCATGCACTCGCTGCTTCGAACCTCAATGGCATGTTTGATGCGTTTGTTAATCTCCTTGGAGGTTGAGTGCCATAAGTTAGGTAGTGAGCCGTTCGTAAAGGAGGCCAAGATCTATCAGGAAAGAATATGAATGGCGTGAGATCGATCAGCTCAGTGTTAAGGGACTTCTCTTTCAGTCTTTTATGGTTAAATAATCAGAGATTTATCTTGTGTCATTTTATTACTTGACACTAGATACACAAGACTATAAACACAAAGCCCTGCACCTACACTATTCATGTCAATGACGTTCCCAAAAGGTAACTCTGGGTCCCAGGTTCGGATCGTTTTCTGGACTCTGAGGGGCTCAACGTGGTCAACTTTGTTCTTTTCCTCCTCAGGGCAGATAAAGAAGGTGTCGATGTTGTGTCTCCGTAGAAACTCGCTCCTGTCACGGCCATGACCTTCCTCTGTCTTGTAGATGCCTTGTAGAGAGTCCAGAGTTGCTTTTGAGATGTGGATCCGTCTGGTTGAGGGAGAAAATTATTTATTATTAGTGATCTACAAAGAAATGCTCTCCAATCATCCAATCTTAATAAGGAGAAATCAATAATCAGGGCAGTTTTATTTAGAATGGGAGAGACAAATATATCTGATTGCAAGGCAAAAATATTGACAAAAAAAAATGTGTTAAATGAAAAGTTAAAGTATTTGTCTTATTGAAGGTCTGAAAAATTATAGATTTGGTCACAACACCACTACATTAACATTGCGAAAATATGTGATAACTCAAGTGGCGATCGATTGTGTTACATCAAAGTGCTACTCTGTTGGCGGCTGGTACCAGCAGAGACCACTCACCCTGGTATCCCCCCCGCCTCCATCATGTTGGCGATGCCCACATCCCAGGACCAGACGTCAAACTGCCATTTCTGCAGGCCCAGCACCCCACACAGGACAGAGCCCGAGTGGATCCCAATCCTCATGTCCATGTCAAAGTTGAGCTGCTTTCGTACATACCTGGTTTTGGTGACCATGTTAGAAAAATTATCTCATGTTGTAGCTTATTGTTTTGATGGTTACTGTTATGTACTGTTATATTAGAATTTAACAGAAGTCTGTTTTTGCACCAAAGTATAAATAAAAATTAAAGTTCCCCTCCATTCAAAAATGTCTTTTCCTTCTTGTTACTACAGTTGGATGTTTGAGCTTCACTGTGCAGAATGATGTATGTGCAGAGTTTGATACTAAAAGACTGTTTTATAAAATTAATCAGCTGAAAGTGTAAAGTTTATCTGTGCTCAACTTAAATCTGAGTTTAAAATGTGAACCTGATTGAAGCATGATTGATGATTTGTGACATCACAACTAGTTTGGAAGCTAATCCTGGTCCAATAGGTAACTTTTCCAAGTGTGATTTGAAAATTTGAAGCCTCCAGTGTACATACAGTACCACTCAAAAGTTTTGACATACTTTCTCATTCAAGGGAAAGTGTGTCCAAACTTTTGACTGGTACTGTACACTGACTTTACAATGAAGAACATATTTCATCCAGCAGTCAAACATTTGAAATGTTTTTCAATGAAGGAGAGGTAGAAAATGCCATTTTAAGGATTTTAACATGGAAGTTGTACTGTTTTTGATTTTTAAAAAAAACAAACATATCAGACACACATTATTATTACACACAGAGTATTTTTATAGGTCTTAAAACATTCAGGGACGAGGGGACCTTTAAGTTTTTACTTTTTTCCTCAGCTAACAGAATTTTTAAAAAATACAGACTTTATATACAGTATGTTCCTATTTCATAATTTGAATTTCTTAATATGATTTAGTCCAGACCCAGAATTTTTATATCATTCTCTTGCTTTTCTTTCTTTCAATGCAAAGATAGTGAAATTAAACTGATGCTTGTTTTGTAGGAGGACAGTATTATAACCCTTCATTGACTCCACACAGTTAAGGTTTGTTAGACTGACCGTATGGTGTTGATCATAGCCAGACCCATCTCAACGCAATGACGGGCATGGGCACGCTGTGGCTCAGGGACCCCTGACACACAGTAGTAACAGTCTCCTAGTATCTTTATTCGTAGGCAGTGGTGCTCCTGTGATATTGAATAGACAAGACACCAGAAAAAATAGAAAATTAATGCTTATTTGAATGGACATGTCAAAAATTTGTTATTTCCAAGACACATAAAGCGTTCAAGTTTTCACCTCTGCAAGATGATCAAAGCGTCCAAATAGTTCGTTGAGGGTTCGAACCAGAACCTGGGCAGACAGGTTCATGGACAACAGAGTGAAGCCCTTGATGTCTGCAAAAAGGATGCTACAGAGAGAGGTGACAGAAAAGTAGTGGCACACATTTAAATTGTATTTGAGATTTCTGTTGGACCGTTTTGTTCCAGTGAACACTAGGCAAGGCTGGTTGGAAATCTATTTTGCCATTTGAAAAAGATGACATCTAGTCAACATTTTAAAAAAACAACTTGTATGTGTGTGTGTGTGTGTGTGTCTGTACCTGACATCTTTGTACTGGTGAATGGAGATTTTGTGAAACTCCTGAGGATTGAGTTCATTCTCCAAAGAGCTCATGTCAGCAATCATCTCCAAGGCAACAAAGCGGGGCAGGATTGACAGCACCAGACGCTCCTATTTGGTGAGATAATACTGTAAGATTTAGAGTGTGTGTGAGGAAACAGTGTGTGGTATTAACAGCATGATGCACAAGTAACAGGACAATTTGAGGTGCTCTGATGAAATTTACAGTATGATTAAGTTTTCAAATTCTACCCTTAAGTGATAAAACCAGTGAGGGTTGCTTAAAAGAGCATGATCACTGATCCCCAATGTGCTCACATAATGGCAGTGCCAAGTCGAACATAATCGCACAACATCAGTTTTCACTTTACCTGTCTCTGGTTCTCTTGTTCCAGTTTGAGGCGACCTTCAATGCAGCGTCGCGTCTCCAGGAACACCTGTCTCTGTGCGTGGTCTGTCAGGTAGTGGATGAACAAGCCAGCTGTGTTCATACCCAGGTACAGCAGGCCTTTGGCAAACACCTGCATCCAAGAGACATTATGCATTTATCTGCTTTATTTAACCAGGAATACCTAATGCAAGTGGGCTGAAAAAAAGAGGATTGTACATAGGAAGTGGGGTCTTTTTTAACACAACGGCCTCGGCGCACCTGTGTAGACTAAGCACTGAATGTGTGAGTGTTATAAGTGAGTGTTCAAATTACACTGCAGTTACTTATTCATAATGTCTGATGTATGCAATATATGTTTGTAGTATTTGGTTTGTTGTGTGGTCACATGTTGTTTTGTTATGTGACAGAAAAAAAGTTGTTTCCATTTATGTATTTAAATTTGTCTAACAAAAGCCACAGAAGAACTCCAGCGTCAATATAATAAGCACAATAAATGAATGAATTTGAGAGATGTACAAAGTCGAAATACACACATAGAGAAGTGTGGTAGACTACAACAGTTATCAATCAGTGTTGTGCATCTGATTTATATATAAATATATATGAGAACACAGAAAAAACTCAGCTCAGAAGGTTCTTTTAATCTGTAATGAATTTGACCAAAATGTAGTATAGAATAGTTTTACAGTAAAGCAATAGCATAAATAAATGTTATCAAATAAAGGAACATTTTTATTCTGATATTGAATTAATAGAAATTTCAGAAATAACACCTGCACTAACACTGGTCAACGTTCTTCACGACTTGAGTTAGTTGATTTCCTCACCTTTTTTAAAAGCATGGTGTCATTGTAGCAGCGCACTATCTCCACCAGGAGGTGCAGTGCTGAGGTGAGTGAACCAGCGCAAATGGCCCATAGCAGAGGTAACGGCAGCAGCGTGTATGTGGCGAACAATGTGAACAAAACGTACCACGAGGGGTCTTTTTCTAGTCCATAAACCAGTCCTCCCAGCACCTGTGTGGTCTGCGACAGCCAGCTCGCTAGGCCGGCATAATGAAGCCACCTTGGGGACATGGAGTCTTTACAGGTTAGCACGAGGATGCACAGTGCTATAGCTAGCACCATGAAAATTCCCGTCAGGCAGCCACGCAAAGTGTCTGTGACGGCCTCGGGGGCCAAAGCCAAGTACAGAACCAATACGTGTAGCTTAGCCACAGCATCGATTATGTTGGTGATGGCTAACGAATTGCGTCTTTGGTGAGAAGAGTGTTGCTGGTAGAGTCTCTCCAGGTCACGGGACTTGAAGGTGTGTCTCAGGGTGGGTATGTAAACACCACGAATAGTGCGGCCCCAGTGCACAAAGAAGTCGGCATCACTGGCGTAGTCGTTAAAAGAACTCCTGACACTGTTGTGTGTGCTGATTGAACCACGTGACTGGGCAGGCTGGACTCTGAATGTGGAGGAGCGCCGTTTCGTGACTCCGCGTGAGGCCTTGTTGCGGATCTGTCTGTTGATCTCATCCATGTAGGTGTCTGTCACAAAGATTTTGCGTGCTGGCTCCACACCCACCTGTCAAAATGATAGAAAACTGATGTTCACTGTAATATGAGGCGCTGTTCACATTCCATATAATTCTCCTAATACGTGATCAGTAGGCTGTAACATTACAGCAATGGTTTTACGACAGATACCAAACTATTTAGGCCATCTAGAGACTTCTAAATGTGGTCTATGTGGTATGCAGTACTTTATAATCATCACTAAACTTTGCTGTGGACACTGATCTATGAGCAGTACTTGCAAAGACCACTTTAAAGGATTGGATCGGACGTGACAAATGCACTGATGGTCATGGGATAATCAATCACCTGCGCGCTGAGCTCCTGCTGGATAATGATGTGTTTTACAGCATTTTGCCACAGCGTCTTTTTTCGCCGCAGCCCAGGGGACAGTGTCGCGGTCAGGCAGGTCGGCTCACGCAGCTCCATAGGGGAGACCTGTGTTGTCTCAGCGAAGGTCACCATGGTGATGAGTGTAGCTGACCTCAGCTGTTGGTCTCAGATCAGGAGGAGGTGGCAGCCTGGAACAGAGGAAATGATATTGCAGGAGATGAGAGAAAAAGGAGAAGAAGATAGCGTCAGTGAAAAACTGTGTGCCATAAAAGGCTTTTCCAACAATATCAACATAATACACACTCACCGGCCACTTAATTAGGTACACCTGTGCAATCTAATGCAATTCAGTACAACAGCGCTGCCATAAATTCTACATTGACAAAGCTTATACATTTTCAGTTTTTGTTGACATTGTCAGAAGGGTGATAATTCTACTTTATGTTTATATTGAGGTTGTAGTAGGTGGTAGTGGTGTACTGGGGTGCATTATATTGAAAAGACATACATGAGGGGGGCAAAATATATCTTAAAGGGGCACTCCACCAATTTTATACATGAAGGACAGTTATGGTGAGTACTACTCAGCCTGTGAAAACAGTTGTATAATGTCTTTTGTGACTTTTTGTTAAGACAATAACCCTGATGATGTCATAGTGATGTCATCAGGGTTATCTCAGGTTGGAGACTACAAATTTTAACCTGACTTTTAAACACATTTTTCACCAGCCTGCCAGCAGTCTCTCTAATCTTTAAAGTAAATCGTTAAATAAAACACTCATACACCAATACAACACACAATAAAGAAATCACCTGGAAAGCTTGCACTGCTCGACATAATTTAAAAAGGGACCAGTAGAGGTGGAGCGTAATGTCCACAGTAAGTGGCTCTGGTGGGCTACTGGAGACAATTCTAACTGGGATGTGTCAACCGGGTCCATGAGCCACTTGTCTCACGCCCGTTTTTTTTCCCCACCCCCTATCTTTAAGCAAAGGGTCTATTTTTGCTGGACTGATTCACACATAACGGAAAAAAATAAATAGGCCTATAGGTTTCCAGCTACCTGCGCATTTTATGGAAATGTTCCTTTAAGCATGTTAGGCCAATTCTTGGTTTTTACTAATTTTGTATCAGATCTTCATTTCTATTAAAAAAAAGAGACAAGTCATATGAAAATATGACTACACACAAATACACAAATTGAGCAAAATATTTTACTTTCCTCTCACCTAAACATAGCTCATCCTCAGTATAAAATGGGCACAATTAAATTCAGTTCACTTTCATAAATTTAAGATGTATGATTTCATTGTAAAAGCTATGGAAGAATTTGGTTCAAATTGCTGTTTGTTTCCTTCTTAACAATTGATGGTTTGAGATTATTATCTTATTTACCACTACGTCATCTAGTGAGTGTGAATATGTTGCATGTGATTGATTTTAAGCTTGTTGTGGCTCCTGATATAATCAACAAACTGGGCCACACTGGACATGTGTCCAGATACTGTAATTGCGGCTACAGCTTATAAAAGAACTGAATCTCTTATGTTTCAACCCTTCTGAAATTCTGATTCATGTGGACAGAACTGAGTATGCTGCAAACGTTCAGCATGTTGCAATGAGCCACCTGCTAGGCTCCACGTGTTGACACAGTGTGTGCCAGAAGAAAGGCTTTCCAGCAAATTATCTGGTGGCCAGATTTAGACCTGAGCTGGTTAATGCCCAGAGTTAAACTCCTCCAGGTCCTTTTGGCGCTAGATGCAGCTGTCCCACCCTCTCACAGTCTGATTCTCATCAAGACCATGAATCCACACTGCACAGCCTGAATATGATAAAACACTTTGTATTAGAGAAAGCATATTTTTACGCAAGTCATTATGACAGCTGAAAAATGGTGTATATTAAACCTCTGAATGAATGCTATAAAATGGAAACATCTTTAGTGACTCAACTACACAGCAACCATTATAGTTTCTCTGGTGTGGAAGGATATGCTATGCCAGCCACACAGCTGATTATGACACTTATGAGTAAACAATATTAAAATAAAATACAGGCTTATTTTCTACATTTTAGTACGTGTATTTTTGAATTTAGGCTCCCTGTGCACGATACTCTACACCTATTACGGACAAATAAGAGTTGTGTACAGTTACGAAACTGACCTGCATTGTTTTGCATATTGTGTATCCACTCATGTCCAGCTTTTGCCATATATATTCGGCCAGCATGTCATAATCCACAATTGCTGATTCCATTGCTCAGGAATCGTAGACAGATCTGAAGGTTATTGCATGATCCATAAAAGAGAAAATTAAGCTGAAGGAGTCCCCCCTCTGTTATGCTGTATCCAAAATTTATGAAAAGAGAGCCATGATGTGTAGAGTCGTTCTGGCAGCATTGTGGGTCACCACCTGGACTGTTTTGAAGTGAAGTCAGTAACTGCTATGAAGCAGAGCAGCAGCAGTGAAGAGTGTAAAGAGGATTAATTAGTCAGCAGCCACTCTTGCTGGCTTGTAGTCACTGGCACCAAGACGACGCCAAGATAAACTCAATGCTTTCACTCTTTGGCCAAGTCAACCAAGTCTTTTAAAAGCAGGGTTGCCACTTTTTAATCAAATAGCATTACGATGAGAGCTTTTTCATCAACTCTACTCCAGGCACGTGCACAGATAGACCCCAGGTGGTACTCAAGGACCTACCTGTTTGGCCTCTGACTAGATAAGTGCCCTTTTTTTGCAAGGCATTTTTTTCTATTTTCTATTTTAGTTTTTAAATTTAGCCCATGGTATAAATTATCAAAAGCGAGCTGTAATGCCCGACAACTGCATTTGAGTTCTAACTCTGTGAGATTGCACAAGCACCTGCCCCTCCCTTTTCCACTCCCTTGTCACAGCCACCAGTTAAACCTGCAGTGCAGAACTGTTACATATAAATGAACATCCAATACATTCAAGCACTTGCCAAACGAGTTCACACAATGCTGATTAAGCCTATCACCGCCAGATAAATCTCTCTGTTTCACACCGTACCAGAGTCTGGTGTTGGGTTTGACGTTCCCGCACTAGCCAGATGAATGCATGAATGCAGACTTCCGGCCGCCAAGCCGGCTAACTTCCGGTTAGCTCTCTGCTAACTTGAAGGGAGATAAAATAATTTAATCCAGCTGCTTTTCTAGACATTCCAAATGTTATTCGACCAAATGGATCAAATAATCAATCAAATTAATCAATAGTGAAACGAGTCATTTCGTGGGGGTTGTGTGACACTCATACAATTTATTCACTGTTTTACAGCCGCAACAGTAGAGACGGAGTAGGCTATGTGTCGACAAAAGGGAAAAGAAAAGTCCCACACTTCAGCTTAACTCTCCCTGACCTGCCTTCATTGGTGACAGTCAGGTAATGATGGTGTTTGCCCTAAGCATCGGCATTGTTTGTCACTGTTGTGAAATTAAACCACTATTAAAACATCTCAATACAGCCTTGCAGTAGGATATAGCCCACAACAAGCAAGCTAGTCTGGCGTAAAATACCATCGTCATTGAAAACCAGTGAACTCCGGTAGGCTAGTTAGTTCCTTTGTCAGGCAACTGAAACAAATACATATTCTCTCCTTATTCTTTAGCTTTTGTTTCCTCCTCTCCTTTCCTTTCCTCTCCTCTCCTCTCCTCTCCTCTCCTCTCCTCTCTTCTCCTCTTCTCTCTTCTCCTCTCCTGTCCTCTCCTCTCCTCTCCTCTCCTCTCTTCTCCTCTCCTCTCCTCTCCTGTCCTCTCCTGTCCTCTCCTCTCCTCTCCTCCTGTGTCAGCAGCTCTTCTGTTAGCAGCAGTATTCAGGCTTCAAGGACTTTTGGGGGAGACAGGCTTTAAGATGTCACCGGAGCAATTAGCTGCAGGCTCTATTAAAGGTTCTATAACCGCGGCCTGTGTAGAAGGGACCTGCTCCGTATGTAGACATGAAGGTCTCATTCTAAGGTAACGGAAACACCGCGATTCTTATTTTTGGGTAATTATACATTAAATAAAACATACTTATGAATATTATATTCCATTTGTGCAAATTCCGATCTGCTAGATGCCTAAAGTCTACATACTGCACCTTGAAATCCACCCTGCCAGCCATCTTTAAGGTGATATGACCCCCTCTTCTTCCTCTTTCCATCCCGTCTCTGTCGGTAGTTTCCTCTCTGGTTCAGCTGAAGCAGGACGAGACTGATAGTTTTAATTTTTTTTCTCTGATAGTTTTCCACTCTGAGAAAGAGTCTGAATTTATTGGTGAATATGACTCAAAGGTCAACCTAATGGACTTTTACTTCCTGAATGTAAAAGTGTAGATCAAGTTCAAGTTGATTTTATTCTTATAAAACTGCAGGATTTGTTATGATGAGACATAGTTTGACAGTTTGATTCCCTATTGATTATAAAATTGATCAAAGTTGCTCTGGTTGGTTCTTCAGTTCACTGTGTGTGTGTGTGTGTGTGTGTGTGTGCATGCGTGTGTACATACTGCAGCAGCATTATTGCTGCACTGCCTGCTGATCAATGAGACGACCCAACAGACATGTAATGTGAATTCATCTTTCAGTTATCAGTGCCTGTTTTTTTCCCTTGAGCACCTGCCCCCCAAAATGTCTGTGCACGGCCCTGCTCTACTCGAACATCATCATAAAAGGAAAGTAGGGGTGCTGCCTCTTCATTGCCTAAATACTCTGGGTTATATCACTTTATGTCTGTGCAATTAGAGACACACGGGTGAGTAGTTCCTTTCAGGCCGTGTACAGTTAAACACATTACCTCAAAGGCCAACGAAACCAGGCTGACTGTAAAAATAAGTAAGCTGAATCATGTCCCTCCTGGTAACAGTATCCTGAGGTGATTCAACACGGAGCAAGCTAATGGAGCAACACCAACGAAACTGCTGTTGCTGAGCAGTTGAAATCAGGTGTTTCTGAGTAGGCATAATAAACTATTACTCATCTATCTGACTCATGTTTTTAAGATGCAACAATTGTGATTGTTGTACAGAATGAGCTTTGGGATATGATTAAAAAACACACATTGAATTATGCATCTGTTAAAGACTATGTTTGTTAATTTGGACCTGAAGGAAAGGTTCACCATTTTTCAATGTGTTTCACACATCTTCTTTCCCATCAATTATAATTGTGCATTACACAACTTCATCAATAGCTTCTCTGTGGCTGCTAAAACCTGAAAACAGAAAGATCATCAGATATGTCTCTGTGTTCCAGTGAAAAAAACAAACTATGCTTTCTGCCATGTTTTATTGATGTTATTTCTCTTAGCTCTGTCCATGCAGGAAAAACATATTAACACAAATGAATAAAAATTGACTTAGAATAAACTTAGCAACTCTTCATGAACAAACTTTATCAAGGTTATGTCAAAAAATGGTGAAAAATGTCAATCACTGTTTCCCAAAGCCAAAGGTGCAACCTAGAATGTCTTTTTTGTGTCAACCAACAGTCCAAAATCCAAAGATATTAAGTTTACTGAACATTTAAAAAGCTGGAACAAGAGATTTTTGTATTTTTTCTTTAAAAAATCACTCAAAACGATTAATTGATTATCAGAATAGTTGCTTAATTATCTGTCAATTGACTAATCGTTTACTCGGCTAATGATTGCAGGTGAAATTTAGTGGCATTGTTGGATACTGTTTTAGTATTGAAATATGCATCTTAATGTTGTTATAACAAGTTATTCTTTCACAAATGAGTTTGCTTAAGTTTTTCAGATTAACCAGACAGAGTTGAGAAATGTACCTGTTGACGGTATATTTTTATCAGCTTTAAACATGACATAATCACAACATAATGATATAAAGATCATCAACATAAGTCAGCTCAGACACAGATCAAGAGAAGAAAATATCAGCAAGAACAACAGGTGTGGTGAAGCAGACCTCAGTATTGATGATGATAACTTCTTACTGGGCTGATAGCATCAGCAGGACTTTGATCCTTATGGTTGTAAGCTGGTTAAAGTTTTTGAGACTTGCTTTGCTAATTGTGTCCAGGCAACGCACAAAGCCCCTAAGACTGATCTAATGAGTTCCCATCTGCCCCAACGTGACTGTGTTGCTCAGACCTTTCCTGCTGATTACTGTACATCTAAAAATAGCCCCCAGGTCTAAGACAATTAGCTCTACAATAACTGCTACTACATCAGCATAGCTCTCTGACACTTGGCAAGCATGCACAAAAGCAATATGTTTAACTAGATGTCACTGTTACTAGAAACAATGAGGTAGAAAGAGTAAATCAGCGCAGACCATTGTGGAATAACATAGCCTTAGTGTTCATTATAAGCACTTGAAGCGAATGTCTGTGAGTGTCTAAGTATTTCAATCTGTAATTTTATTTAGTGACTAATTGGAGTGCCTGTGAACTTCTGTCCACCTCAGGGAGGAGTTAGGATAAACGACAAAACCCTCAGAAGCTAATTAGTATTAAGTCTAACTGCTTTGGCTGTCCACTAATCAGTTGATTCTCATATGCACTCAAGCCAAACCAGCAACAAAATTGACCCTATGGCCTACGTGCTTGCCAAGCATTTCACTGATACTGGCCACCGAGCTCTATTTGTGCCTGTTGGTGTGTTTCAAATGCGCTGTGTAAGCGTATATGTATGTGTGTGTGGGGTGTAAGACTAGAGTTGGACGGTGCTGGCATGCTTACTTTCATTGGCAGTCATACGGAACTCTTGAAAGTGAAGACGCATATGGGTCAGTTAGAGTCAAAGTGAAACAAAGGTACATTTTCATATTGGCACTGTGCCATCTCTGACTATACAAAATCTTAAATATGTTGCATCAAAAAGACTTTCAAATGAATGGATTATGAGATGATGGGCACCTGTGTACAGATACCTAAAAGGTTCCTCCTCCTACCAAGCAGCCCTCACCTTAAAGACGGAGGTCTTACACATCACCTTTGCTGATGTTCATGATTTACACAAAGTGCATTTTGACACTTGCACTACTAGCAGTTACTTAGTGTATTTTGGCATGACAGCAACCTCCCAAACACCCTTTGTTTTGAACTTTAGCTTGTGCACCATTAGCACAAATGTAACTCTCCTAGGTGATGTTATCCCATTCAAAGTGGTCACACACCAATAGCCGTCTAATGGGGCTGAACAGCAGGAGGCATAGGGGGACAAAAATACAGCCACATGAAAGACTCAAGGATATGATGGCTTAGTTACCTTTAAAAGACCCTGGGAAGTAAATGCCTTGGCGTGCCAAGTGGTCTGCTGAGAGCCACCAAGGTTGGACTTAGATTTAAAGGACTTAAAGAAAGGTGACGTTGATGTTGACACATAATGGCCACCAATTTTGATGTATTGTCCTGCAAAATGCTCAGATTTGAGTTATGTTAACCTTACATTGAAACAGTTTTTAGGGAAGATAATCTCAGAAATTTGCAGATTTAAGAAAATCTCCAATCTTATCCCCTTGACTCACTGCTGTCACCAACTGGTAGAAAAGAAGACTACCAGTTGTTGCAAAAGCAGGATGTCCCATCCACATCTGTACAGTCTAGAAAATACAGATATTAAGAAAAATGTATTAAACTCTATTATAGCATTTTACTTATAATTAATTTTATTTCATTCTTTCATTGCTGAACAAACTGAAGAAGTGGGCAGTGACTCACAGGTCCAGTAGGTAACTTTGCCGGTTTGTTTCTCCATATCAGCCTAATTTGCACAGTTCTGTAAATCTGCACATTCTTCTTACATCTCAGGCTGATCTTGTGTTTTTCCAATTAATTTATATATGTATTTTGTATATGCTGTACTTATTGTAAATACTTTACATAGAAGGCACATCCAGTCATCTGGCCAGCATCAATAGTTTTGCACTAATAGCATCATCCCTTTTAGTCATTGCTGCTTGAATTTTGTTCTCTTAAATTTAGTTTTCTCTTTACACTGCTTTATTACATATTGTCTATCTATCTATCTATCTATCTATCTATCTATCTATCTATCTATCTATCTATCTATCTATGCATTAATTTGGATATAGGTGTCTGAATTATGTTAATAAAAAGGGAATTACAAACTCTTAAGTTAGAATCAGTATTATATAAAATAAAAAATAAGAACCCTGCACATTCAGTGATTTGCTGATTTATATAATTATAAATGTTCCTTTACCACATCAGTAATAATATTTACAGTAATTCAGCTTTAATGGGGCGTGGACCCATATGGTGTTACGCATTTTTTCCCAACAATTCATTATTACAATACACTCATAATATATAAAACACTGTGATACTTGAAGCATTTATTTGCTTATTTGCATCTAACCTACCAGCTGTATTTGTATGATATTTTGTTTATCCTGCCAATATTTATCAAGTAAACAAAATGTAATGGACAGATCCTGCATGTGTTCAAACATGACTAAAGCTGCTGTCCAGTGGTGGGCTGAACATATTAACTCATAGCCAGTAACAACTGGTAGCTGGTGGTACAGTTATGCTGGTTTAACTTTGATGTCCTGGTAGAGCTGAACTTTAGTCAAGGTGGATAAAAATCACTGGCTGTATGCAAGACGTTTGAAGGATTTAAATTTTGTTCACTTCATGGTAAGTAATGAGTGTTGATAAACTAGGGTGTTCTCGATATGCGAGTCAAGTCAACGTTAGCATCTTTAGCTAACTAGTAGCATAGACGAATGCTAGCTAAACTTAATACAGTGCCAATATTTTAATAACTCGAGTTAGCCGTTTCAGATTTAGCAACGTAAAGTTATGTATACAACCTACCGAAACTATGGAAAACTCAACAAAACACTAATTATTAGAAGAGAGGAGGCTGTAACATCAGTTAGCATCGCTCGCCTTGACGCTAAATTAATTTACTGGAAACACTGTCATAATTCTGATTTTCTGTCCGGATGTGTGAAAACGTTAACACTACATTTCAATATTTGCTTGTCGCAGGTCAGGTAACGCTAAACGTAGAAAACTGAGGCCTCGTGTGATTTGATGCTCACACATGTTCTAATACCAACAATATTTTATTACTTTCTTCCACAGGCCAAAGACAATCCAGCGGTTTTCCTGATTTTCGAAGCGCCGGTGGAGACTCATTTCGGGGCGGAGGTGCCACCCCTTTCTCAGCCTCTGTGAACCAGGAAGATAAACGCCGCCTAGTGACTAGCATCCAACATGACAGGTGGGCAACACGAAACTACTATACACCTGCTCTGTCACTGTCTGTGCCAATAATTCAAGTCATTCAGGTCAATGTAATACAATGCAGAAGAAATGTACTGCTGAGTAAGTTAAAACTATACGAGCTGCCTGTTGAAAATCTACAATAAATCACTGCTGACTAAGAAAGGAAGAAGCCTTCCATCAGTGTTCCTGGTGTGTGTGTGTGTGTGTGTATGGATATGTGTGTGCTGCGTAGGGTACTGTTGTGATAACTTGATGAGAAAATCACACACCAGATATTTTGCCTGTGTTGGCATCTGCTGATTGCCACATTCTTTGAACCTCAAGCCCACTGACTGAATGGCTGTCCCATAGTTCCCCTCTCTCCTTGTTTCTTCCCACCCTCTTCTCTCTGTGTGTCTCTGTCTCTCCCGCCCAGAGAGAGACTTTCGGGTGGATAGTGAGGTCCATTGTGTTAGTGAGATGTTTATTAATGAGAGAGACGGCACACAGAGAGCAGAGCTGCTATTGAAGGACTAATCGCTAATCTCTTCGTTAATACGGTCAGCCTGCCTATGCACTAACATGAATTACTAAGAAGCCTCAAGACGGGGACATTGGAGTAGTTGCTTTGCAGGGAACTGTAGTGAATTTGTGAGTTTGCTCTGGTGCAAAACTTTGCACAGAAGTTGGAGATGGGAGTTTTTTTGTCCAGGCTTGACTGAGTACAAGTGTATGTGTGCATGTGTGTAGTGGTTTAATGTAGACAAACTGAGCAGCTGTGGATGCATTTGAGTGAGTACAATTTTGTAGCTTATCTGTCAGGGAATTAGTGAAATTGAAGAGGGCTTACTTTTCAATAGTTTATTTTATGTTTCATGACTGCACGGCTTGCTGAGGTGATTTGTGAGACAAGAATGACATATTTTTAGTCTGCTGCTTGTAGTTTTATAAATCTGTAATTGGATGTGTGTGTGGATTTGGCTTTGCTTAGGAAGCTATCTGTGTTTATGAAAGGAGTAGTGTCAGCTTGAGTGTTTGTGGGGCTGTTGTGTGTTTGTTTGCCTGCCATGCCCTTGCCTGCGCCTGATGTCCCGGCCTCTCAGAGGCTGGCACTGGACTGTCGTACCCTTCTGGACCATCGCGTTGGCAAGGGTAAGTGACAACAGCACCTCCTCTGTTCTCTCTCCGGCTTCTTCCCTTTTTCTAAATTGCTCGGACAGAACAGTGATTCACCGAGAAGTTGTTTTCGTCCATATGGTTCCATGATTCCTTACAAAAATATGTCATGCCCCAAATGGAAACTGCTGTTTGGAGTTTGACCTGCTCTGAGTTGCTCTGATTCAGCCTTTTTTTATAGCTCATTGAGAATACATGAGCACTTTAGTGGGCCAACATTGAAAAGGAACACAGGCTGAGATTGGTACATAGCACAGGTTGCTGGTGAACTGTGTTGAATAATTAAAGGGAAATTTCATTTATTTTCTTCTTTTTGCCTCAGTGTTGATTGATTCTTAAAGTCTTGTCATTTACTTCTTGTTCATACATTAAAAGGAAAAACTGATACTGAAATATTTATCTAAATTACCGGCAGGAAAAAAACAGGAAACAGGAAAAAACAAAGCTTAATTATGAAATTATCCTCGTTATTCAAGCACAGTGATAGCACACAAGTGACTAATTACACACACAGTAAATATATAAGATGCATTTAGGTTACAATGTGTTTGATAAATCTGCTCCAAGCTGCAGTAAAAGAAGATGTACTTTATTGATCCTCGTGGGAAATTGATCTCTGCATTTGACCCATCCTATACACACACACTAGGAGCAGTGGGCAGCCGCAGTGCAGCGCCCCGGGACCAACTCCAGTTCTTTTGCCAGTGCCTCGGTCAGGGGCGCTGACAGGAATATTAACCCTCTGATGGTGGAAGGAAACCGGAGCACCTGGCGGAAACCCCCACAAACACAGGGAGAACATGCAAACTCCACACAGAAAGGACCTGGGACGGCCAGGGTTTGAATCCAGGTCCTTATTGCTGTGAGGCAACAGTGCTAACCACTGAGCCACTGTGCTGCCCGGCAGAGGACGATAGTGTCACTCGGCACAAAGCTGCAGCCTGTAACTCCACCTGAGAGCAATTGTCCACTACCTTTTAATTTATTAAACCTGGCCTGTAGCCCAGTTTCTTCTCCCTGCTGTAGCAATGACAGTTTAGCGCTTGCCTTAACTTTCTCACACTGTATATAAGCTAGCAGTATCTTGGATGTTTCCAAAAAGCAAACTGTTGTTTGTCTTTCTTTAGTGCTGATAGTCAGTATTCAAAATTCATGCAATGTTGTCTAGGAACCAAAGTTTGGAATGATAAAAATTGGCAATATTCAGCTAAAAAGGGTTAAGTGTGCATAAATTGTATTTCAAGCACTCGCTCATGCCTCACAAGGACACTGCAGCATAATGAGGTTTCTGGTTTTACTGCACATTCATTCATTCGAGGCAGTTATGTGAGCATCATATCTGGCTTCATGTTTGTATGACTGTGTGGTAATACAGCTAAAAGCATGAATTGATTTAAAAGTTCTGTTTGTTCTGCACATTCATGCGCAGAAGAGAAGCTCTGCCATCCGACTATTTCATGCCAGCTGCTGTACAGAATTGTGTTTATGCACCGTAGTTTTAGATAATTGGACTTGGAAGGATCACATTTCACATGTTTTGCTGTTCCGCTGCTTCTTAAAAATGCAAATACTGTTAAACGTTAATTACATGTTTTCTGCTGTTTATTTGCATTAAAAAAGCTGTACCAGTGTTGGCAGCCGATAGAGGAAAAAGTTTATTTCCAACCATGACACAATGAGGAAAATGGAAAAGACAGACATTTGATGGTAGGTTAGAAAATGGAAGGAAATGTGGTTTAAAAAAAAAAAGTTGCATAAGCATAGAAGGAAAAACTGAAAGTAAGCAAAGCAGGAAGCATGGGAAGATTAATGATGGAGAGGAGGGAGAGTGATGCCGGCAGGGGGTGGAGAGCAGGAGAAAAGATTGCGTGGGTGGGAGGTCTTCTCTCTTTCTTTCCCTGTAGTGCACATTTCTCTCTTATTCTCTCTTTCCCCCCCTTCTGTTTCTTTCCCTGTAACTGAGAGAAATGAGCACAAGTGTGTATGGAAGCGGCCGCATGTGAAATCTGCGCTACCCCTTTGAGAAGGAACGTTGTTGCAGAAGACAAACAGGAAAATCCAAGGTCATTACGGCACGCGTCTCTCTAGTGTTGCCTCTCAGCCCCCTTTCGTGCGCGTGTATATATACGCCTCTGTGTGTGTGTGAGTGTGTGTGTCGGCACGACAGAGAGAGAGAGAGCGTGTGTGTAATTCATTGCATCGAGCCAGGCTCTGCACCAATCACGGTGCGCATTCATATGCCTTTCAGCTCCAAGCACACGTGCAGGCATTTATCCCAGAGTGAGCGGCGTTAGTGTTTGTGTGCATTGTCAGTGCCTCTTGGCACAGCGGTGTGTCTGCATGAGTGACTGAAGCTGCATTAAGGAAACACAAGTGTCCGTCGTGAGAGACTCCAACATCACGACCGATGTACGGTAAGAATAACAATCATTTTTCCAGCCTGTGCATTTTATCTATGTGTTCTTGGCATGTGAGTAATGTTAAGCATCCAGCGTTCAGCCGGTTTATCTACATTCTACAAACATGTTTCCTCTTAGCTTTCTTGTGATAGACTGCAGCTCTCACTCGAGAGTAACGTCTCCTAAAAGCGCATTATGGGAACTTGGACTCTTGTGAGGATACTCTATTAAATTACAGCATTAGCTTAAAAGGAGACACCGCTTTGAAGATGTTTATTTTTGGTAATAGATACACTTTTTACTCAAATTGTTTTCTTCTGTTGTATCCGATGTGGTGACATTGTGTTCTCTGCACTTGTAGCATATTCAGCTAACTGTTGTAGCTTGAGATGTAGGCGAGCATACTGTATAGCTAGATGTTTAATTTTCTGTTATCCTTTAATTTTTCATTATTCTTTAACATTTTAAATCCAATTCTAATGTTATGTTCAAACTTCCTTGAAAATGGGGAAAAAATTAGTGTATCTGCTAAGTTTGTCTGTACTCAATACTTCTCAGAAAGTGAGCAGGTGTCCTTGGTAAAATGTTGTCATTTACTGTAGCTCTGGTGTCACTGGGACTTGTTGATATATGGCTCATTGATTAGCGCTAATTAAAAATGTAGTTGGCTTTGCTTAGAGTTTGCAGACTATTGATTGGAAAAAGGTTCTGGGTAGTTGGCTAATGAATTATCAACGCAGGCGCAGCACATTGGAAGATCGAGCTTGCTTTGGCTTTACTGTACAGCGCACTGGTGAGCTTACTGTATGGAAATGTGGCTGTGAGCTTGAGTCCCTCATAGCCCAGTTTCAGCGCCTGTTTGACCGTGATTCATAGTGTGTCGGATTGGCCTTGTGTCACGAGGATTTGTTGGCAGCTGGGGTCTGTACATCAGTGTGTCGGTCGCATTATACCAGCCATGTTCTCTGCCACCCACACTAGATCGAGTGTGTGCTTTGAATCTGACTTTGTGTTTGGATTAATGGCTGAAAAAAGGAACTCATAATAATATATGTGCCTCTGCAAAGTGTGTGTGCGGTGTTTATGCCTGTCAGGAGCCTAAAGATGTGTCCCCGGTAGAGAGAGGAGGGTGGATAGATTGACACTGTGTTTATATATTCACTGATTTTGAAAGAGTGTTACTCTCTGCATGCCGTAGTGACAAGAATTCACATTTCTTCCCCTGTAGGTTGAGTGTCATGCTTTCCCTAATGCTTTCAGCCTCTCCTCCATAATACTCATCTCCTCAGCTGCCGTGCATCTTTCCCAAACTCATCGAGCGACAGCTTATGTGCATATTGGTAGGCTGTTGAATCAGCCGTGCTCGTTCTTCATTATTTGCTTACACCCTCCTTGCCTCTTGTCTCGTACTCTTGTGTGTATTTTGTGGATTCTGGCGTGTGCTTGCATTTCACTGTCTCCTGTTTAAAGATGTTTTGTCCCGCTTTGTTTGCCGATGTAAAAATAGCAGGACTTGGTTTGTCTCTCCCCTCCCCTCCATCTTATATAATAACACCCCTGAAGGGGAAACTTGCTTTGTAACCGTCTCGAGAAGTGTCATGTATTCTGCACAGGTAGACGCACAATATATACATCATTTAGGTAGCTACAGTATGCTGTTTGCTTCTGTGTGTTTGTTTATGTGCATATACTAAGTGAGGCTTGAAAAACCAGTGCTTTGCATGACTCCAGGGGAAGGTGGAGTCTGAATGTGTAATGATGAGTATCTTGCACTCTCTTACACCTACACGAATACACACACACACACACACACACACACACACACACACACACACACACACAGATCCAAAACGCGTTTAATATTCTCCTTGCGGGCCGTTAGGACTATATTTACTCTCTCTTGTCAGCCACGTGACTTTGGGCACAACAAGAGCAGCTTTGGGACAGCAGGTGCAGATATCACACTGCAAGATGTGCTGGGCTACTTGTCACACTCCTACCTTGTGTCTGTTAATGTGTGTGTGTGTGTGTGTGTGTGTGTGTGTGTGTGTGTGTGTTTTGTAATAAGTTTGACTATTTTATTCCTTTAAATAAATTCCTATTGATCCACCCTCATCTTCTGGTGAGGTACAACTTGTTTCGTGGTGTGCTTTTGTCCAGTGCTGATGTTGTGCAGCCACACAGGGCAGTAGCCCTATTAGTGCCATGTTTTTGCATACAAACATGTTCTTCAGAGCTATGTATTTTTTTTGTTTGCCCCTATTTTTCTCACTTCAACATTAGGTTTTTTCCCCCCTTTTTCTCTATCTCTCTCTCTCACTCTAATGTGGACACGTTAAGCTGACATCCTGGGGGAAATGGAGAGTGTAATCTGTTAATGTACCAGCCCATTGTTACAAGGATAAAAATAGCATTGTGATTGGCTGGCTCCTTGCAGTGGTGATTTAAGGGGTGGAGACCACCCCTCACATGTGTACACATATGCACACACACATTCATTCTGCATGGGTGTGTAGCTTAGCATCCAATCAAGTGATATCTTAAAAGTCAGACTTCCCCAACTCTGGTGCACCGAGCTGCAGAGATGTCTGCCTTCTCTTTGTTCTTCTGCTCCACTTACCAACAACCGTTAATTTATTGTTCCTCTGTGTCATGCTCCTCAGTGTGTGTGTGTGCAAGCATGTTTGTGTGTGGGTTTATATGTGAGTGTTTATGGAAGAGCGGAGGAGCTCGATATCCAGCCCCTAAATGTGTTGTCAGCTTGCCATGCAGAGTGGGCGGATGTCGTGAGACCCCCTGTTATGTTTGCTTTTTACCGCTGTCATCCAAATTCTTGTCCACCCACCTTGTTGCTCTCTCCTCTCTCCTAGCTCTTTCCACACTAACCCACCATTACCAGCACCAGAAACATAAAAAAAACTTCAGTTTTTTTACACAAACTAATTGTAACTCTGAAACAGCACGGGATTCTTTTAAAAAGGTAGTTTAAGTCATGATTCTCTAAAAAGTGTCAATGAGGCAGCTAAAGTCAGGTCTTGCGGAAATATGCTTTTGCATTACATTTTGAAGTCATAATAAGCACATTAAAAGCAGAATATGTGAATGTTTTAAATTGTGCATTCAGTGTTATATAATATCCAGCAGGTGTGATTCGCCACCTCACCTTAACACAACATCTGCTTTTCATCAACAGCTGCTTTTTGTACTTCTTTTACATTGCATTGTAGTGTCTCTAAACTTAGGCTATGTGTTTTTTCCACAGAGTGGTATCTGTTTACGACATTTGTCATGTTACTTGTTTTATATTTTCCATGTTATTGTGCTGCTTTTTTGTTTTTGTGAGCTAAAGGCAATTTTCCACTCTGGCAGACAGTAGAGTTTACTCTACAGTCTACTCTACTCTACTAACTTTGCTATTTTGATGTGAATTGACTTAAAAAATAGGGTTTGGACAAGATATAAGATAATAATTTGTGGAGATTTTGTTGTAGCCACCGTGTATACTACAGCACACATATATCTCTAGTTTTATTAGGGCGCTGTGGACGATGTAGAATTGCATTATGGTATTTTTGTGATGATGTACCTTTTTATTTGTTAGGTATTTAGTTCAGTGGATTAGCCAAACATTTTATTTTATTTTCCTCATCAACAGTTTCTCAACATATTGTCCAAAAATTTGACTATATCATGATATATGTTAATTTTGAAACATGAATTTGCATATACTGTGATTGAGGATTTTTATCCATTGCATCCAGCCATATTTAAAATGAATAGAACAGGCAACAGCAGCAGCTCTGTCACACTTGAAAATAAAAATGTTATTTTTACTATAAATATCACTTAACCCACTGTAATAGAAAATGCCAGTGCTTGCAGTGCACCACATGAATGTAAAATAACATAATATATTGCACATCCACTGAGCTGAAGATTGAATATTTTTTGAACATTAGCACTACTGAAGTTTCCCCCCTATGTCATATCTCCTCTCCTCCCAAAAATCTATTTCCTCTGCTGCTGACAGAGGACAGGACAGATTTATGCCGGACAGAGAAGATGCAATAAGTAGCACTAATCTGTGACTCATTCAGTACATCACAATCCACCTCCCCCATCACACTCCCATCTCTATCTGTCTTTTTCTATTTCCCTGTCTGCATCTGTCACTCTGTCTTTGTCCTCTACCCTTTTCGCTCTACACACGGGACCCGCTGTATTTTCATTAATTCATCGGCGACTCCTACACTCAGGCCCTGAGCAAGTACAGCAAGGATGAGAGAAGGATGTAGAGAGAGGTTTGGTGGGTACGGAAGGGGGGAAGGAAGGGAGGAGTGCAGAGGCTTCATTAGTGTTTGAAGTGATGGAGGAAACAGGACCGGTGCTATGAATAGACACACAGCTTTCAGAGATAAGCTCAAGCGCTAGCAGAGCTCCTGTTGCGGAGTTCAGCTGAACTTTTAGAGAGAACACCAAGGCCTTGAAACACAGCGGCGTTTAAGTGGTTAGGATGGTAAACATGCCTTTTACTCTATTAAAAGGCTTTTCAAGACATCCTGTGCTGCCTCCCCTCCTGCCAGGTGTTGGTCACTGATAACATACCAGGAGGCTAACGAATGTTGGGATGTAGCCCGGAAGAGGGAGTGTTTTTTGCCTTTGGAGCCTCATTGGTCTAGAAAATGGTCTCCACTCATGCAACTAAATAATAGGCCACCTTATTCCTATGTCTGAAATAATTATTTATGACACAGAGCATTTTCTTAAACGCTCATGTTGTTTGTTATTGTATTTAGCAATGAGTTAAGTATACTATTCCACATTTAAATCATCTGTAAACATCACTCAATAGACTTAGAGTCATATTAACACAAACTGTTTATGTATGTATGGATGGACTCCAAATGACATTCAAGCAGCGTATTTATTTTGTGTGGGTTCTTTGTACTGCAAGCATCTGGAGGTTGTTCCTTATGCCTCCTTTTTTCAGATGGCCTGAGTTTAAATTTGTTGGTCAATCTGCTGATTATTTTGTCAATTAATTGACTGTTTTGTCTATAAAGTGTCAGAAAATGGGGGAAAATGCCCATCATTTCTTTCCCAAATCGATGTCTTCAAATGTCTTGTTTTGTCTGATCAACACGCCAAAAATCCAAAGATATTCAGTTTACTATCATGTAGGACACAGAAAAGCTTAAAATCGTCACATACGAGCAGCTGCAACCCGCAAATGTTTGGCATTTTTCCTTTAAAAAATGACTAAAACGATTATTTTATTATCAAAATGGTTGCTGGGAAATAAACAACATTACACAGAAAAGCAGCTCAACTCGTCCATGTGCATCAGTGAGTCAGACATGTGGCAGCTGATTGCCTCCATCATCTGTGTGAAATGTGCACAGTTGGTCCATTTTTTTTATATTGAGAATATAAATGTTTTGATTTTTGGAACAGCAGCATTAGCACCAGTTGAGGCTGGGGTGTCTCATGGTTCGAAGAGCGTGTTAATTACAAGAAACAAGGCTTGTTGCCGGTTGTGTTGGTTCTTGTACGTTCCTGTTGGTCCACTGAAAAGATGAAATGTGTTGTCTTAGTGTCACAAGGCAAGAGAGACTTTATATATATATGTTATTCAGACTGGTTGACACTGGGAGGTAATGAGGTGGCAGTTGGGCAGCTGGTAATCTTGTTAATGTATGGTCAATACGCTCTCAAAATGGGGTTTTAGTGCTGCATCAGCCAAAAAGGTTTCAATATGTGTAACAGCAAGCCTAAATAATGAATAATGTAACATTTTTTCTTTGGAAAAAGGAAGGAAAAGAATGTTGGTATGAAGGAAGGAAGGAAGAAAAGCTGTTTCTTTGCAGATTATTTTGCTTTTGACTAATCTCTATTTGAAGTGTCAGACTATCAAACCATGCATCAAACCTTACTGCATTGTTGACGGTGTACTGACCTACTTTCTTTCCTTAGCTTTGTGACCTCTAAACTTGTATATCTCTGTTTGACGTAGGCAGTAGGATAATAACGGTTATCCGGAGCTCTATGAAGGGTTAAATGATTCATCGGAGGGGGGGTTTTTGGAGGTTATCCCTTTTTTCAGTTTCTTCATTCTCCCAGGGTCCCCTTATGACTCACCACTGCTGAATCCCCGGGACCAATCAGAATCCAGCTATCACCAACTGCCTAGCTTGTCAGAAAAATCACTGCTCAGTGTGTTGCCCTGCTCTCTTCAAGGCTGTCCTGATTGCACTGAGAGAAAGAGAGACAGAGTGTGTGTATGTCTGTGTGTGTGTGTCTGAGTGTGTTGGCATTGTTGTGACTGTGACTGTCTTGTGACCACATTCTTTCCATATCTCGGCTTCCCTCAAATGTCTTTGCACACAATTATCTTCACTTATCCTGGGTTTTGTGTCGGGAAATAAAGGCTGTTATTGTACAACGGTGCAGGGACGGACCGAGGAGTTGCCAACCAAGCTTCTGTTTATCAGATACTCCACAAAGATGAACAACTTTGCATGTTTCTAACCTAAGTTTGATTAACGGAATCATGACCTGCATTTTTGCAGGGTGTATAACTATATGGTTTTGTCCAGACACAATGAAAACTATGGATGTAGCTCTGTCTATCTGTATTGTCTTTCAAGTAAAGCAACTCCATAAAAATGTCTTTGCTCACCGCCACACTTATTCTTCTCTACACTTCAGCCGACTCTTTTCACATTATAGCAGTCTAGAAAAAGCTGCACTTAATAAAAATTAATGATGCGTAAGTTTGTATTTAAGTGTGCCACTTGTGTGAGAGTGAATAATGACAAGACTATTGTCAATTATTGCTCAGTAGCTTACCTATCATTAGTTTAGCTTTTTAGTAGCAGCTGTGTTTTCTTTGCTGCCACCTCTATACATATAATTTGACAGTTTTTACAGCTACATATTTGAAATAGTTTGTGTAGTTTATTCTTTATTTATCAAGTTCTAAATCTATGGAGATGCAGTATGTCGTTAACGTGGTGTCATTACCAGTCGCTGCCTTCAGAAGTCATTGACTCATTACTGTGCCAGTGTTCACTGAACCAGTAAACAATGTCCAAACACAATTACATGGCAATTTTAACTCTACCTACTGTATAGTGTCTATAACATTAAGTTTGTAGACATACCGACTTTGGCAATTTGTTCTGGCATTTACACAAACCTATAATGCTGCCACAGAGAAGGGATGAAAAAAGTTCCCTCTGTTATTTTTCTTCTTGTTTGTTTTTATTGCATTTCTGTCAGTCATGCTGTACAAGTCTAATCAACCATCTCTCTCTCTGTTTTTCTCCCTCCTCCCCCATCTCTTTTCTTCCTCAGGG
The DNA here is from genome assembly GCF_910596095.1 of Thunnus maccoyii. Classification (NCBI taxonomy): domain Eukaryota; kingdom Metazoa; phylum Chordata; class Actinopteri; order Scombriformes; family Scombridae; genus Thunnus; species Thunnus maccoyii. Next base: position 16,678,556 of record NC_056549.1, on the reverse strand, counting down.
GTTTGTGGTTGTTGCGGGGCGCTCAGGCCTCGGTACAAGAGACTTGTAGACAACATCTTCCCAGAAGACCCAGAGGTGAGACACTCAAGTGACACTTTCTGTTTCTATAGCAATGCTGTTTTTCTAAACCAAACAGCAGCTCCGAATTTAATAATTATTTCCCTGTGGTCTGCATTATTATGTAGAAATTGTTAGGAGTTTGCTAATAAACATTGTTGACGTCTGCGAAAAAGAACAAACATGGTAGAGTGTCTTCATAAAGATTTGTTTAGTTTACCAGCTTATTACGTGAAGAACAACACACATTTCTTAAATATGTATGGAAAAAATAGTGAGCAGTAATGATGTGCTGTACCAGATTTAGCTGATAGCTTCCCAATTGTAGTCACAAGGCAGATAAATATAAACGCAGCTTTATTTGAACATCTTAGATTTAGGAAGCGTGATGTAGAGGCGAGAAGAAAACTTTGCACCACCTCAATACGTAGCTGTCTGCTTCAAAGCTGTTAGTGTCAAATCACAGACCTCATCTTTGCTATGATTTTCTGTGATTAACTGAGATCTGATACAGATGACTCATAAAGAGAATTAATTTGGGCGGAGAGGACGGAACTGATCTGTTGCAGAGGAAACTTATCGTTAGTGCCGCTGTGCTACTGCTGTACCCGACTTTACTTGTCAGATCTTCGGCTAAAACTGCAAGACATGGGACATGCTAGTACACACAGACCTTATTTCCCTGTTTTGTGTGTGCATGTGCACCTGCATAATGTTCTCCCAGAAATGTCTTCTAAGTCTGGGTTTAAGCTGTGTCACTGAGATTGTAACTATTCCAGCAGCTTGGGAATGATGAAGCAGTCTGATGACATTTACTCAAAATTGTGTCACACTGTGTGAGCTTGTGGGTGTATATATATGTACAAAGATCCCTAAAATAACCCTCTGATGAGAGAAATAGACTTTTTTTTTTTTTTCACAGCAACATTTTGACTTGTCATAGCAGGAAAAGCAACTAAAGGTGCAACTAATGACATTAATAAAGGCCTCTTTCATTTAGCTGTGCCAGAAAGCCAGCGCGCACAAGTGCCCTGGAGCTGGAAAATCTTAAATTAAATCCACTCATCGTTGTTTTTCCCGCTATGTCAAAATACCTGCTTTTAAAACAGCTTTGTGATGACACAGAGACATAAATATTATAATAAAAATCCAGCCGATGATTATCAAACTTCAAACTAACATCGATGACAAGGTGCTTGAGTAGTGCTGCAAACTCTCTGCTGCATCTACAGTGACGGTTATTGCTCACATATTTCTAGCGGATTGCGACAGATTGAACTGTCTGCCTACAACGTTTTATGAAAGGAAAAGATTCAAGGCTTTTTTTGTTTTGTTTTTCTCTGACATTACATTTTGCTGTTTTATGTAAATGATGAAGGAATACTTGCCAGCAATGCCTCCTTCTCAACATTACAACACAATTATCTTATCAAAACTTACTCATTTACAGAAGGTCACCAGTGTGTATTGTATCTATATGTCCTGTTGTTTCCCTGACTATTAGTTTCTTTTTTTGCTTTCATTGACTGCATGTTGCAGCACTTATCTGAATGTAAATGGGATCTCAGTGGACTTTAGATGTTTTTAGCTCTCTCCTCCCTCTGACCAGACTGAAGAGCATTGAAGTAGGTCAAGGAGGAAAAGGAGTAGGTGAAACTCAGGGATCTAGTTATAATCTTATAATTTGAGCTTTGAAAAGAAGTACTGTGCAGTACACACACTACTGCATTAGCTCTGAATTGTTTATGGAACAATAAATGTATTTGCTTTTTTTTGTAAGTCTTAGCCAGCTCCCTCTTTGATTAATGGATGGCGTCATGTACATATCCGTTGACAGCGAGAATGACTGAATTTTCATTTAGTTCGAACTACTTCTTTAGAATTGTGACTCGTACATGTGATTGAGACCCTAAAACTTTCTTTTGTTTTCTCTTCTCTCTGTTTTTTTCTCTCTCTCTCTGTCACCCTCCTAGGATGGGCTGGTGAAGGCCAACATGGAGAAGCTTACATTCTACGCCCTGTCAGCTCCAGAGAAGCTGGACCGTATCGGAGCGTACCTGTCTGAGAGGCTGTCAAGGGATGTGGCCCGACACAGATACGGGTGAGCATCGCTAGTCAGTTGCCACACAAAATAGTCTTCAAGAATAATAAAACTGTTTGTACATTTTTGTGTATTTTTTTATTCTCTGCCACACATTAACTTAAGTGATTTAAGTTCAGCTTGATATAACGTAATAGGAAAAGTGGCGCATGTAACAGCTTTTCATCTCAGAGATTTACCCTGATAGTCTATGAAAGAGCTGAAGATTAAGGGTTATAAATACCCTTATAGGTCTATTTAGTAGGAAACATGCCACATGTGTCGCACATGCTATCTGGTTAGTGAACCGTTAAAATATGCCCTCGCATTTAAACCCAGAGTTTATGTGTAAGTGACACTTTTCTTTCTAATTTATAATTAATTATTCATTGTGCATTCTGTGCAAAGTAGCTGAGTAGATGGGGATTTGAGTTTGTCTCTTTTCAACAAAAACAACATGACTTATGTAGAGTCATCGATGGTGATGTTTCTGTACAGTCTGTACTTTCTTTTATATAGCACAGAAGTTGTTGTCTTATATGACTCATGACTGGGAGGCACTGCGCCAATGCAAACACCCTGTACAGATTACATTTACACTTGGCACAGTCCAGCGGAAATCTGCTCAATATGTGAATCTCCAGAGTTTGTCTGGCAGAGCTTATTACCTTTTTGATTTCTGTTGCTGGGTGCGTTTACTTATTTCAAGTATATGAATTTATTTCAGTGTCCATATAAGATATCCAGGGACATTATATTTACCTATAGGGTTGATGGTGTCATCCATATGTCCCTGTGTCTCTCTTCTCCTGTTCAGGTATGTGTGCATAGCGATGGAAGCCCTGGACCAGCTGCTGATGGCCTGCCACTGCCAGAGTATCAACCTGTTTGTGGAGAGTTTCCTCAAGATGGTGCGCAAGCTGCTGGAGTCGGACAAACCTAGCCTGCAGATCCTGGGAACCAACTCGGTGAGTCTCCAGGATCGTCACATCACTTTTTTTTTTTAAGGTTTTGCAGCAACGAAAGAACCAAACCAAAGCGCATACAAATAATCGTTAGCTGCTGTTCAAGGACTGTATTGCTTTGTAGGAGTAACATTTAATTATTTTCAGTTGGAAATATGATGTACGGAGTTTGGTGAAACTATAGTGTGAAATATAACAAAATTACGCCACTGTGATAATTAACAACTGTCCAAGTGATGGATTTAACCTTTAACTTTTTAAGTCTCAGAAGTTTTCAGGGACAGAGCAAATGCACTATTCAACCTTATTTCATTTGATGTCTTCTTGGCTTGATTTAAGGTAGATTTTCTAAGGATTTACAGTCGCAATTTACTGCAAAAGCCAAACACAGATAACTTTGTGCTCTAAATATAATTTAATAGGCAAAAAAACATGGAAAGCCATCATTTTTGGTCTCAAGAATCGTAAAAACACTAAGATAGTTTGTTTTGCTGATATAAATTTAGATAAGTACCAACACACTCAAACTGTTGGTCACTAATGTGTCTAATGTGCATTCGTTTATAAGCTTTTCTGCCGCATCAAACTCTACCCATTTCAGTGGATTTAGTCGCATTATCTAATCAAAAGTTGACAGGGGTGGATTTACTTTCCTGAAACGATGGCGCAAAGTAAGAGATGTTAACCTTGAGAGGAAAACTGCTTTAGTATTTGAGGAAGATCAGAGCTCAGCGAGGGAGTGGGGAGTGATGAGTATATCCTCTGATGTGGGAAGCAGCTATCAACGCTGTTGGCCAGGTCAGCAGAGGACACGTGAAGGAAATCAGATTAGCTGCAGACCACATTGGCAAAGCTCCGCAGTTATCTTTACATAGATTGACGAGACATGCCAGCATCTCACGCATAATCTTCCTGCTGTCAATCTCTCTCACACACACTCATGGTTGTGTATTTAGGACAAAAAGTAAGGCCATGTGCTGATGCACTCATAAACATATACACATAATTAATTGTGCATCAAAGTGCTATTTACCACAATTAGTGATGGAGGATTTCTGTCTTTATCTGCTAATTTTAAGTGTTGCAGTCAAAATGGCTTTTGTTGAACATTGTGAAGATATTGATTGGGATTAGTTTTGCTGTAATTGTTCAGTCTTAGCATACACTCGGAACAGACAAAAGCCTGAGCATCTTCACACACAGAACTATACATAGACTGTATTTTTCTGTGCAAACAAACACAGTATGTTCGCATGGCAACTACCGCAGAGCAGCCTGTCTTTATTTTTCCCTTTTTAGTGCGCACTGTATGTCTCATCTGAAGCAGAACGGTGTCAGAGAGAGGTGACAGGAGAAGATTAAAGAATTTATCACCACAGGACTCAAGGTTTTCTCACACTCACTTTCTGTGACCTAAAACCTTGTACCGCCAAGGTCTGTCAAACTAGAACCGGCTCTTCAACACACCAGTACATGACTTAATGTTTGTGTCAGCTCACTGTTACTTTTACAGATTGGTCTGCGATAGAAAAGACTTAAGGCAGGGTTCAGTTTCTTCTGGTGTCGACTTCAGTTGCAACAAAACCCTTTTATACTCTCAGCCCTCCATCACTTGTGGTGTTAGACCTATACTTTAAGCTGTCCATCAGACAGAGAGGCCATTTCAGCAGACACAGAGTTGATACATTAATACCTGGAAGCTGCCCAGTACTTCTACCAGTAATAATACTGGGCAGCTTTCAGGTATCAACCACTGCAGTAATATTTTCTTACAGCAGCAGCTGAGTAGCTGTGGAGCAATTCTGGGTTCCCTACATTTAATTTGCTGAAGGGTACTTCATTTAATTTCAAAACCACTCCAAAAATGAATTTTGTACACAGGAAATAGATTCACCAGGGTACTCTTCAGATGTTCTGTTTCTACATAAATCCTGCTGTTACAAGCCTTAATGCACCGATCCCACCTGTATTTTGATTATCATCTGCTTTACTGAATCTTTATCATATAATTCTTGCTTTATCCTCTCTGTCTTGTTTCTAAAGAAATCCAGTCAATAATTTATTAATTGGAGAGTGCTGTGAAGCTAAATGTCAGCGTGTTTAAATGGCGGCATTTTGTGGCCCAGTGGGAGAGCCCCCCTCTGCACTGTGCTTTTCACTCTTAATGAGATGTTTTGGTGCTATGGTTTGATATTAATTCAGGAGATATTCACCATGGGGATTAAGGGTTATTTCATTAAAGAGTGCTTAATGAAATTGAAAAAAAAAAAAACCTCTTAATAAACTTTGGCTTTTGAGTAACAGACTTACTACTGTAAATCTCTGGAGTTGTAGAATAGTTTCTGGTTGATCTAAAAATGTATTTTCTTTTTTTTACCCTTCTCAGTTTGTGAAGTTTGCCAACATAGAGGAGGATACGCCATCGTACCACCGCAGTTATGACTTCTTTGTGTCACGCTTCAGTGAGATGTGCCACTCCAGCTTCGAGGACCCTGACATCCGCACAAAGTGAGTGGACAGATGCTTGATTGAGCAGGAGGCAGAATTTTCTTTTATTATTAATCTTATGATTGTTTTTAGATGACTTCAATAAGTCTTATTTTTAGACTACCTCTGCCCCTGGACGTTTATTAAGTGAAATCCTTTTAAAAGAAATCTTGATCTCATCTGCTGAAAATAGACAAAGTGACGTCTTTGAACAGTTAAATGTAGCCTTGCAGAAATAACTGAAACTCTGAAGGATACAGACTAAAAAGTAGACACACAAAAAAAAAAGATTTCTTAAATATAATCATCCATTTATAGATTCAGTTACCACTCACATGATTCCTGCTGTCTGTCTGTGATTGTTGCCTACAGGATCCGGATGGCAGGTATCAAGGGTCTGCAGGGTGTGGTGAGGAAGACTGTGAATGACGAGCTTCAGGCCAACATCTGGGACCCTCAGCACATGGACAAGATCGTCCCCTCTCTGCTTTTCAACCTGCAGAGTGGAGAGCGCACAGAGAGGTGAGTGCTGGTTGATTTGTTTCATATGTATATCCTCAGATAAAAGACAAGTAGTCAATTAAAAGCTGAGTCTCTGATAATGGCTGGGTGTGTGTGGTCGACATGAACAAATAAAGGCCGGCCCCCAAAACAGGCTAATGGGATTCAATGGGATTTTTAATGAGGTTTTCCTACTTCTGGAGTAGAATCCTGCAGTTTCAGTTTGACTTTGGCCATCTATTATTATTATTATTAGGTTATGATTTTTACTGATATACTGTATAGTGGTATTTTATTGTGCGTATTTCATAATTTGTGGTTTGTAAAGGCCAAGTGACTTGCAAAAACTACAAATCCTAATATGTCCCAGGTGTTACCATATCATCCTCTTACAGCAGGCCAGGCTGTGCCATTTAACATGTGGTGAGAAAGTTGATGAGGCAAAATGGGTCAGTGTTGACCCGCCGTGCCTCTTGTCACACAGTCCAGAGCCACTGTGCTGTAGCCTACTGACGCTGTTTGTCTTATGTTAGGCCATATTTGTCCTGGCAGTCGAGTCAGCCATCACCCATGTCGTTCATCATCATTATCATCACTGAGTGAATCCACTGACAGCTCTGTTCCCCTTATGGACGTCTGTTCTCCCACCTGCAGCACCCAAGGACAAAAACACCAGGAGGTAGAGAGAGAAAATTGAAAGACAAAGAGGGAGAGCACTAAAAGGGGTGTGTGTGGGGGGGGGGGAAGCATTAACAGAAATAGTGCAAGAGTTGCAGAGTCTGGAGCCTCCCAGTCTTGGCAGTATTCCACGTGTTGAAATTCACTTTGACGTCAATGCCGAGATCTGAAGGTTAGGAGAGCAAAAGGGGAGGGCAGCAAGAGGAACATCGGATGATTGGGTGGAGGGCGGATAATAGAAAACAGAGTGATGGAAATGGGGAGGTTATTGAAAAAGAGACAGATGGACAGAAAGTGACAGAGACGGACACAATCCAACCGAGAAACACATTTCCCTCTCGGCTTCCCTCCGCTCTGTGTGTATTATGAAGCTTGCCCCTGCTGTGTATCCTCTGTTCCTCCTCACATTGAGTTTAGCCACTCATTGCCAGCCATACAGTCCACAGCAGTCAGTGCAGAGACTAATTAAACTCACAGATGGTGCATTTTCTCTACATTAATCCCCGTACACATGTACAAGTTCATTTAAAGATCAAGTTCAGACACAGCCTTTTGGCAGTTGAGACATTTTTTTTTAATAGAGCAGTTATTTATAGATTTCTAAAGAAGCTTTATCTTGGCTCTTTTACCAACAAGTACCAGCATGATTGATTGTTGTAAATGTCATATGCTGTTGCCTGAAAAGGTGTTATGTTCCCCAAGCAATTTTCCTCCAGACATCGCCTCTGCAGAAAATTTAAACTGAAACAGTGCTGACATTAAACATGCATTTAACACACGTCAAAGACTTTTGTATAACTTGCTTGTTTTTCACAATAGTTAACAGTAAGCGTTTAAAATTTGGAATCACAAAGCAGAATTTGTACAGCACGTGTGATTTATTTGATGAGAGCAGATTGCAGTAGCCAAGTAAGCTTTCAGATACTGATAATGCTGATGTGGTTGTCTGCACACTGAAATTTGCAAGCTCCCATAAAATGGCTTTATTGATGTAATGTTTCGAACTGTGAAGGGTTTTGTCAGGCAATGCGAACAAAAAGCCGGCAATATACGGACACAAAATTAGCTTCTACTGCAATGTGGTGAACATGTGATAGAATATCCATTATCCACAGACAATTAGCTAATTGCAGATCTCTTCTTATGCCAACCACTTCCTTAGGAGTTTCCAAATCATTAGTTAAAGCCGTGCACCGAGAGGATACCAATATGACCTCAGAATTAAGTAGGTATTAAAGATGCACGTTTCGCTAGACACGGGTCAATGAGAGTGACTTTCTGCTTAACAAACATGCTAAACCTTTAACCCTTAGAGACCCACTGTAGACCCATTTTAGTCTTTTTAAGGGGGAACAGGGGACCTTTAAGGGGAGATAGCATGTCAACAGTATATGCCACATAGAAGTGTTTTTCTAGTCACAAATTTGTAATAAACATTGTGTTTTGGTTAGGTGCCTATTCAAATTTTGAAAGTTTATTTTGATGCTTTGGCAACATTGTTCTTGAAACTTTCATGCCAATAAAGCCCATTGAATTGTAATTGTAATTGCATAAGGGCTTAGAACATTATGAGGAAGTATATAATGACCACTCCCATTATGGCTCAGTTATGTCTCATAAGTTGTTGCAGCAATTTTTGGGCTGATACCATTTGTTACAGAGATTTGTTGTGAAATTTAACCATTTTGACCACATGAGAATCGATAATAATGGTCAAAAATCCCTCCAAAATACTACATTAAGACACCAAGACCTTAAGGAACACCATAGAAAAATTCATGCTGTGATTTGATATCAAAAAAATTTGACATCTGGAGATTTCTGTAGGAAATTGGATGGCGATTGGCGATTGGATGGCGAGCATTTCTGTTCTGGATATTGCTTAGAAACCTCCTTACTGTCAATGTACTGAGGAAAGCCATACATCGTCTTTGTGCCCTTGGTCTCTAGTTTGTGGTTGGAAAGTTTCAAGAGGCTGTGATTATCCTCGAGGTCACAATAGGTCATTTTATACAGTGAGGTCAAGTTTGAAAGACTGGTCTCACTACAATGAAATGACTTCTATGGGGACTAACATCATCAAACATGAATAGAGCTGGGATCATTAAATCCACAAGAGTCTCAGCTTTCCAGTCATACCCAATTTATGCAATTCCAAGACTGTTTAGGGACCCTATGCAGAAATATTCAAAAATAACACATTCATATTGCACAGGATTAGCATAAAGTGGGCATATTTGTAAAAGGGAGACTGGTGGGTAACCATAGAACCCATTTTCATTCAGATATCTTAAGATGAGACATCAAGGGACCCCTTTGAAGAAGGCCATGCCAGGATTTTCCCTTGCTAAAAGTTAGCTTAACTTTGGAACATTAATTAGCCCCCCTCCCGACAAGCTAGACAAGCATGACATGGTCGCTACCAATGGATGCCTTAGGTCGTCTATTTTCACATGATCCCAATATCTTCACTGTAGCTTTACAGCCGAGCTCGCTACAGTGTCTGAAAGACAGCAATGTCGGCCGAGGGCACAGACGCCCACACAGGTCTCTGAGGATTAAATAACAGGAGTTGGCTGGAGTTTTCCACCTTTGTTGCACTGAGGTGAAAAATCTCATGATTCATTTACAGTATAATAAATTCTGTACTTGGCTTGGTTTTGCTGTTTTACATTTGCCTCTAAAATCTCAGGGTCTCTTTTGGTTTCGAGTTAAGTTAGACGATGAACTGAGAGGCAGGAAGTCACACTCCCTCCATAGCAGCAGCAGCCAAGATGAAAAAGTTAGGCTGTTAATAAATAATGTCATCATTGGTGGACCACCCAAGGCTAGTCATGACCAAGATAGAGTTATAGCGGATGTTTTTAAATATGCATGAGAACAAAGAAAGGCTGGACACAGTATAAGTGCCCACACACACACACTCACACGACCTCCCATGTCCCCCTGTGGTGATAACAGATGTGCAGTACACATATACAAATGCCTACACACAGGACAGGCAACACAGTCAGTCATTTTTTACTGCAGACAAACTGCAGAAGGACAAGTCACCTCAGGAGCGCAGGCTGCAGTGACGCAGCAGTCCAGAGTGTTTCTGTGTTAGAAACAGAGCCTTTGTGGAAATGTTAATGTTATTAGATCAAATTGATTTCAAACTCTTGCCTCTTTGCTCCATTTTCTCTCACGCTGTCTCTACTCCTCTCCCCCCCCCCCTCCCCTCTCCTTCCCCTCTCTCTTCGCCTCCTCCCTACTCTTTCCTCCCCTCTACGTCTTCTGCTGTCTCACCTGCATTGCTCCCTTCCAGCCGCTCCCCCTCTCCGCTGCAGGCGTCAGAGAAGGAGAAGGAAAGCCCGGTGGAGCTGACAGAGCGCTGCTTCAGGGAGCTGCTGGGACGAGCCGCCTACGGCAACATCAAGAATGCCGTCACACCCGTGCTAATGTGAGACAACCCCACAAACTACTCTTATTTACAAGATCTGTCTTCTCTTTGTGATTTGCTCCTTTGATGCATTTGTTGATTTTTTTTTGACGTATTGACTGAACCCGAGGGAAAGGATAAATGTCAGGGCTCTGTTGCGGCATTTTTAGCTGATTTGCCCGAGGGGGGCACGACAAGGTCAACGCAAGGTTACTTATTTGTTCCTGACTTGATGTGAGTGCATGATTTGCTAGTGGGACATTTTAATTGTGCATTATTACTGTATTTACAGCAGAATCTGCCTTGCAAGATTGTACTTTTCTGACGAGATATTACAGACGCCATGCTCTCTCAACAACTTCATCAGGCTTGTTGTGTTATCTTTTATGATGTTTTAATTTAACTTTGAATGTCTCTGAGCCTGGTCCTCTGTGAGATTAGCTTTTTTTAATGTTAGTCGTCTGTCCGTCCGTCCATCTCTCGCTTTCTCTTTCTCTCTTATTTGGATCAATTCAGCTCAACTGTTTGTCTTGAAATGTAGTGTCGATCTGTCTCAGTCGTTCTCTTTCGCTGCATGTGCTCATCTGCCTCTATCTGCCAGCGTCCTTGACATCTATGCTTTCTTTATTGAGTTCACTTTTCATTTTAAATTTAACCTGTTTTGTATCTACCTATTCATTCATTTCCCCCCTTGGCTTCTTTCTCAGCTAGTGTTTATAATCATTCCTCCTTTATACTGTAGTAATGAATATGGTTGGAACAGCTGGATGTCTATGATGTTAATTGAAGTTAGAATTGAAGTTATAGCAACGTGAGTTCAGAGATCTGCTGAGAAATACAATAGATTAAATGTGAACCATGTGCTTGCAGGAAACAGAACACAGCTAGGACTGCTAACCTGCAGAAATATATTGATTTTTTTTATAGTTAAACAGTTTACTGGCTATCAAATTTTAAAATTTTCCTCAAAAACATTTTTAAAATGCACAGGAGAGTTGGAAATATATCAATATATACAATTTCAGGGACTTTTAAAGTTAGTAATCCTTAAGATTTCAATCCTGGTTGATTTGGTGACACCCACGGTTACTGATGGGAACGGAAAATGCAAGATAATACTAAAGAAAACACTCCTCATGCAGCTACTTTGTCTGAAATACAACAGAAGAGCAACTGGTGTATCTGATAACAGTGCAACCGAAAAAAATCTCAAGTTGACATCGATCATTAACAATTGTAACCAATCTGAATGTGATTTCATGCTGCGCACATCACATGTTGTTTTCCACAAATCAACAAGTCATAGTAAAAGTTGGTTGCTGAGATGCTGGATGTGTACAGCATGTCGCTTGCAGCTCTTCATCCAACATCTCACTGTAGCTTTTCCCTCTTATTCCGTTTATCTCTGCTACATTTAAAACTGATGAAAATGCAGAAAAAAGACCATTGTCTAGTTTTGTAGAAACATTTTTGATTGAAGGATTGTGGTCAGCGCTATCCTCGTTGACCTTGAGTTTCCTGGGACCGCTTCACCATAAAAGCCACTCCATGTTTGAAAGAAAAATGATGGTCATTTTATGTCTTTTGAGAGAGAGGGAGAGAGAGAAATGCAACAAACCAGGGATGTTGCAGTTCCTGGTTGACATCTTAACCCCTAAACATTGAAATGCCCCCAGTTGAATATTTTTAATGTGAAGCTGGATCAGTAGGAAATGTTGGTTAGCAGTAACCTAATACAATTCTGATTGGACTACAGCAATGAGGCTGATATCAATGAAATACAATTACAAACAGTAATTTTATATTACATGCTGCATTGTTTCCTGTGAATCCCTTTTGTGTGTGTGTGTGTTAAGGAAACTACTATACAGAGAGGTTGTAACGAAATAATTACATTTAAAGGCTATTGATTTTTAAAAAAGTTGACCATGAATAGTTTCAGAAACAGGGTTTGATTTCATGAAAATCTTAAGGATTACAACTTGAAGCCTTTATTGATCTATCTGAACTCCAGAATCTCTCCGAGTGCAACTCGAGTTACCATTTTCTTGTTCAGTATTTAATTTCAGTTTCTTTTCAACACCCTTGATCTTTCCATTTTCAGTTTTCTCTCAATTTTCCCTTCAATTCATCTCAGTTGTCAGGTGCTGTGTGAGTCCAGCTCTCGTCCATCCATCACTGTCCTTGTTTCTGTCTGGTTCACGCTCTAGTAATCTGTCTCACTCTATGCCCGCCTCGCAAATGCAGGTTTCCTCTCTTCAGCAGTAATGACCTTGATCACATTTGATGGATTTTGACATCCTGCTCTTTAGCATAAACACTCTGACTACATTCAGTGATAAAAGATAAGAATTAAGTGTTGAGGTGTCTCTAAATTCTACATTCAACATTATAATTCGTCATTATTGCGTCTCTATTCATTTTTATCACATAAGCAACTCTCCTCTATGTCTACTCTTCTGTTAAGGTTTACATTTTTCTTAAAATGTAAGAAAAGATACACATGGAGTCACATTTGGGTCACATTTGGGTCAAATTTGCTCTCTATCCCTTTCTGTTTTCCATCACCACTGGCGCGGTATAATTACATCTTCTGTATCCTCCCTGTCCCTCTCCTCCTTCTGTCTGTGTTCCCACAGGCACTTAGATAACCATTCTCTATGGGAGGGGAAAACCTTTGCAGTGCGTTGCTTCAAAATCATCATGTACTCCATCCAGGTGAGTGAAATAGCGCCTCTGTTGACCTCATGTCCACGGACAAATGGAATGAAACCCTGAAACATTTTGTGTGTTTTAAACATTACCATGTTTTATTCATTTTTAAGTGGTTCTGACATGCCTTAGGAGTGCACAGTAGAAACATGCTCCAATATTCTCAGAGTTCTCACTTGTTTACAGCCAAAAATAGTTGAAAAACGACTGAGAGATGTTTGCAGATGTCATTTGGGCATCAGCTCTTCTTCTCACAGCTGTAACTCAACTCGGCTCACTGCTTTTAGTTTGCTATCTGGTTCAATGACTTACTGTTATGTACCATTCTCCTACTTCTGTTTATTTCTACTTCTTTTAGTCTCAGCACTCTCACTTAGTAATCCAGCAGCTTCTCGGTCATCTGGATGCTAACAGCAAGAATTCAGCCACAGTGCGAGCCGGGATAGTGGAAGTTTTACTGGAGGCAGCCGCCATCGCAGCCAGCGGCTCTGTAGGTGAGAAATCTTGTTCACTACGTGCTCTACTGGCCGGCACATCAGATGTTAATATTAATTTTTGGGGTGACTTGTCTTTTTATTATTCATTTTGTGTTTGTGTGTGTCTATGTGTAGGGCCGACAGTGTTGGAGGTGTTCAACACTCTGCTGCGGCAGCTCCGCTTGAGTGTGGACTACGAGTTGACCGGCTCCTATGACGGCAGCACCAACATCGGCACCAAGATCATCAAAGCTCATGAGGAGAGGCAGCTGCAGGAGGCAGTTATCAGGACCATTGGTGAGTCTGTCGGTGGTGTGTCTGAGACAGATTGTGTGCGTGCATGTGCACGTGCGTGTGTGTGTGTGTGTGTGTGTGTGTGTGTATGTAGGAGGATTTTCTGACAGGCTCCTGGACTGAATCATTTTGTCTATGCTGTTTATGTTCACCCTGTCTGTGTCTGTGTTTATATCTGTGTGTGTGTGTGTGTGTGTGTGTGTCTGTGTGTGTACATGTACTAGTATTCATTTCTTTTTTCCTCCTATTCCACACATCCGTTTCTCTATTGCTTGTTGTTTTTCTTCGCTCCAAATCCCATTCGTTATCTATCTGATACTCATCCCTTTCCCCGTCCTGTATCTCTCTTTCAGGTTCATTTGCCAACACTTTGCCAACCTACCAGAGGTCAGAGGTCATGCTCTTCATCATGGGCAAGATCCCTGTCCCTGGAATTCACCCCGTTCTGCCCTCTACAGGCTCTGGGTAGGTTACCCACAAATATCCCACAATGCAAAATGTTTTCTCTTTGTTTGTATCCATGACACATATTTACCTTATTCCATCCCTCAACCAACAGTGCTTTGTAAATAAATCTGTGTGGTTGTGTGGTTAGAATTTGAATCTTAATTTGCTCTTTCATCTTCAGGCCTGAGGGTACCAGGATGATTCAAGTTATGTTACTTAAATCCTTGGTCCAGGTAAGTCTGCATTCTTGCATTGTTACTATTAATTTAGAATATTTCAAAAATGTGGCTCTTTTATTAACTTGGAGATGCAACGCAAATGGTGATGAACACCTTTTGAACCAGGGATAGATGACAAAAATAGCATGAGGTGCACTGGAGGTGACAGTGAGAAAGGGAGTGTGACAGGGTCCTCAGTACCTCACTGTGTTACCAGTACATATTTTATAATTTTAAGATGAACAGTACTGCTAGTTGTTCTTATCACAGTTCTATCACTGTAGACAGGAGGTCAGTTCCTGTAAGTCAGAGTGACACTTCACGTCTCAATTCTTTCTTTATTCTACCTAAATTTATAAATCTGATATTTGCACTTCTGCTTGCCTTCACATTTTTCTTCTCACCAGCTAAAGGATGTTTGCACCAGTGACGTTATTTTTAAACCAATATCAACCCCAAATCTGTTTATGGAAGCATCCATCGATCCAGGTTGCCAGGGCTAACAGGAATTAGCATTTTGTTCAAAAACCCAATGCTCAGTCGAATCCCAAACTGAAAACAAGCCTGTGGCTCAGCCTTTTATCTTTTGTACATTTGAAAGTATCTTCATTTATGTAAGCAAAGTGAACTATCAGAATTGCTGCCACAGATTAACATCATGTACATAGTGCTGTTTAGCCTCATTAGACTTTCTCCCCAAACTCCAGAAATGTTGTGGTGCTCAGATTTAAAAGTAGGCAGCCAGAGGCGAATGGGCTGCTGATGAACCCTTAGATCATGTGAAATTATCTGTGGTCTGCATTCCTGTGCTTCTCAACATCTCAGGTGACGGCGGGTTTCCAGACCACCAACATGCTGACAGCACTGCCCAGCTCTTTCCTGGAGCCGCTTCTGTCTTTCTCTCTAACCGAGGACCCAGAGGTTCGGCTGCTGGTGCTCCAAATCCTTCTCGGTCTCATTGACAGGCACGACAACAGGCCCAAGTTCTCCAACATAAGGTGTGTGGCAGTGTTTGTGTGCATCTGCAGGGGAACATGTTTGTAGTGTGTTGGAGCTCGGGTTTGTTAGACTTAACCAACCTGTGCTTCACTTTTCTCTGCAGCATTATTACGGACATCTCAGTGCTGAAGCTCAAAGTTGACAAGTGCTCCAGACAGGACAACTTATTCATGAAAAAGGTACATGTTACATCCTGCATCTACCACTGGAATTCAATACAAAGTCCAGATGAATCATCACAAATGAAAGATTCAGTCACACATCAAAATATGTATCTTAACTCGACTTTTTATCGACCATATAAGTATTTACATTTGTGAAGTACACTCACTACATAAAAACTAGAGTACTTAAACTCTGGAGTACCCTCTATGACTGACTGCCTCTCTTGACTCCTCCGTCTCCTTGTGCATCCTCCGCTCACAGCATGGCCAGCAGCTGTACCGACACATCTACCTGGGCTGTAAGGAGGAGAGCAGCGGTCAGCAGCACTACGAGACCCTCTTCGCCTTGTTGGGTCTACTCAGTGTGGAGCTGGCCAACGAAGAAGTGGTGGTAGACCTCATTCGTCTGGCACTCGCCTTGCAGGTATTGAAACACGTGCATGCAGTCATGTAATATTTTATTATGATTTATATTTTCTATTAACTACTTCTAAATATATAGTTTGGGGGAAAAAAAATCAGCAACTGCTATTATTAGTTAAGCTCTCTCTTAGCTCCCCTGGTCACTTAAATCTACCACCACTTCTGTACACCAGTGATACGTCATAATAGACAAATATGTAAAAAAGAATCAACTATTTATCAAATAACTTCAAAAGAACAATCATAAATACCCAAAAATAAGTAAAAACTTGGACATTTTTGAAGTTGAGAGGTTAAAACTAACAATAAAACAGTCCAAGATGCATAAAAACTAAGTCCACAGCCTGAGTGCATTTTAAGAAGGCATATCTGACATTATGGTATATTTGTGTGGCTGAATTCTTCAGACAAGGTGTCTCACAGTCCAGGGATCCTTGCTGATGTCTCTTTGTTTTCCTGTGCAGGACCTGGCTCTGTCCACTGACGAAGGTCTGCCTGTTTTTAACCGTTGTGCTGTTCACGCCCTCGCCGCCGCCTACCTCAACCTCATCTGCCAGCTCACCACCGTTCCAGCCTTCTGCCAGCACATACATGAGGTCTGCCTCTGGGCTTCTTTGAATATGTGTGTATGTGTTTATGAATAGCAAGAACCTTAATGTTAATGTGCTGCCTCTCTCTTTTCCCCCTCAGGTAATTGAGGTGAGACAGAAAGAAAGTCCCTATCTTTTGCCTGAGGACGTCTTTGTTGATAACCCCAAGTATGTACCAGCCATACCAATATTATACTTGATATGTAAACATCCTGTCCTATATAAAAAAATAACAATACATCACCACTCCCTCCTCCTTTCTAGGCTCCCTTCCTCGCTTGAGAAGGTAGAAGGTGATGTGTTGTTCCTCCAGTCGAAGATCACTGAGGTCCTTGGAGGCAGCGGTTACAACACAGAGAGACTGGCTACGCCTTATGTTCCCCAATATACTGGTAAGGAGCCCCGACAATATATCCCTGGTGTTATAGTGTAACATTGTGTTCAAAAGTCAAGGTGGCAATGTTAGTAATTCTCAGTGACATGCTCCTCTCTCAGTAAAAGATAACAAATCATTGTAATGTTTATTGATTCGCCAGCTTGTTAGAACTTTGTCAGGGTGTTTTATTGATTCTTATATTGAACTGCTCCCCTGGAACCAGTGGGGATTTAGTGTTCCAGCTCTCGCGCTCGAACCAGGATCCTTGAATTGAAGGACAATCTCTCACTCCAACTCTTCATCACTTTTGGGTGCTGATTAACTTTTATATTAATTTGTCAGACCATCAAAGTCTCAGTTTCTCAGTTTTTCATGAGACAATTAATGTATGGTGTGTGTGTGTGAAGCCTCATCCCGATTGAGTTTACTCTTTCAAAAATGCATCAATTGGACATATGCTTTAACATCTTAATTTTCTGACTTTATAAAATAGAAATTCAAAGATCTGCGCTCTGTCTTTCCAGATGAAGACCGTCTGTCCAAGAGAAAGAGCATCGGGGAAACCATCTCACTGCAGGTTGAGGTGGAGTCCCGAAACAGTCCAGAGAAAGAGGAGGTAAAGGCAAAAAAGCATTTACAGCTATTTCATGGTCTAGGACTCAATTATGCAACACCAAGAAGCTTTCAAGAAGATTTCAGTATAGTGTGACTTTGCACCCCTCAATCATTCACCTTATTGCTGCATCAAACTTCTTTTTAATTCATTTCGCTGCTCTCTATCTGTTCTGCAGAGGACACCAGCAGAGGAGATCACATTTGAGACCCTGAAGAATGCCATCGGTACGTCCTCTCACTCATCAACATTTGTGGTTTTTCAGTATTTAGTATGACTAGTGTAGTAGAAACAATAGAAAATAACATTTAGTTCAGGTAACTTTTGACATATTCAGTTGCAACAAACTGCAGGAAAAAATTTAACTTTCATGAGCTTCAAGCACCAGTTGTCACTTGAATATAATTTCTGTTATGCTTTATAATAAATGTTATATACTGTCTCCCTCTAGTGGACAGTGTGGGTATGGAGGAGCAGGAGAGGGAGCGGAGGAGGCAAGTGGTGGAGAAGTTCCAGAAAGCCCCCTTTGAGGAGATAGCTGCCCACTGCGGTGCCAGGGTACAAAAAAAACAACATTTTCCTTTTATCTTCAATGTTTTTCAAACCGTTTGTTTTTTACGTTTCAGCTTTTTGATATTATCTTACATGTTTTTTTTGGTCCTGTCTAGGCCACACTGCTGCAGAGCAAACTGAATCAGATCTTTGAGATTACAATCAGGTAAGAGACGGTACTTTAATGAAACAGTAAATCATTCTAAATGAGCCATAATGACACCGATGGCAGTGATACTGACTAAGTGGATGATGAAGATGATGACTCATTATCATAACGACTGCTGTTTGTCTCCTTTCCTTTTCCCAGACCCCCGCCCAGCCCATCTGGAACCATCTCTTCAGGCTACGGCCAAAGCCAGAGTCGATCTGTACCCATCTACGAGATGAAGTTTCCGGACCTCTGCGTGTATTAGACAACGAGGTTACAGAACTCTTTTAACAGTTGAGGTCACAGGAGGTGTTCTGAGGTGCAAATTGATCCTCACTGTAAAGTCAACTCGACCGTGGAATCAAACAACCGCAGGGGATGGGAGGGAGGAGAAACCACAGTTGTTTGAAGCCAAGCCACAGAACAAGCCACTCTTATGATTAACCTAACTTTTTGCCCTGTGATCGCAGCCAAAACAAGCTGGCTAATGTCAGTAAACACAGCCGTAGCCTAAACTTTTATTTCCTTTGTTTATGTTAGATGTCTGGAGGAACTCCATTGGGTGGAATTTTCAAGTTAGACTGACAATTATTTATTTGCTTTAGAGTGATTTCCTATCTGAACTGACCTGCTGCATGCCCTCTAACTGGAAAATTTTAAAAGCACTGCAATTCTTGACAATGGCATTTCTTTTAAAAGGTGCCATACTATCCTTGATCACAAAAAACAGATCTTTTTATTTGTTAAATTTGTTTTAATGTTTATCGATTTTAAAGTCAGAACGTATGTGAATTGTATTTTTGAGCAACTGTGCACTAGTACGGCATGTCTGAGTGAAATACGGATGGATAAACACAAATATGAAGCTGTTCCTTCTTCTCCAGTATCACTCAGCTCCTTAACATCTGTCTTCAGTGTTTTAAGGCTTTACCATAATGTTTTGTTTTGCCTTTTTAGTGTTAGCCAAAAGTGCTTTTTTTTTTCATGACGGGCATTTATTTCCTGAATCTAATTCAATTCTAATATTTATTTAGTTTTTTAGCAGTGGTTTAAAAAGAAGGATAACTGTTGATCTGCGTGCTTTCCTCCCCAAAGTGAGTGTGCCTTATAGGTGACTCAAGTTAAAACAGACGATGTCACTCAGTCTGAAACACATACTGCGCCACAATAAACTTCACAAGTGTTTACCGTGACGTTTACCAGATCACTAGAAAAACAGTAAAGGATCCTTTATTTTTCTCCTTCCCATATAAATGTGTATATACAGAGAAATATATAAAATCTTTAAGCTGATGTACAGAGTAGGGAGGTTTTTGTGTGTATATATACTGTATATTAATTCAAATTTTAGACTGCCACTGTACTGATTGTGTCCATAGATAAGGGAGAAAGCTACTTAGTGAGTATTCAGATGCTTTTTGTTAAAATCTCGTCCTCTAATAAGCAACCAGCAGCACATGGAATCAAAATCTCTCTGAACAACCCTCAGTAGAAATCTGCATCATCTGGAGGCCAATGGAACATACTAGTGAGGTCTGAAAGTGTCCTGCTAAAGTATTAATGAGCCCATCTGATGGAAAAACAAGTTATTTTCTACTTCATTTCTAGCCACAATTTTTGAGACATAACCTGCGTTGTTGCCATTACATCCCTGAGTCGTGCTGGAATGAGTTTGCACTCTTTTTGTCTTTTTACGCTAGGCAGCTGTTGCGGCCACCTCCGAGCAGCGCGTCTGTCTCTTTCAGCAAGATTTGAACACGTCTAAAAGCCATTTCGTGTGTGCGCAAACACACACTCCCACGTTCACAGGTATCGAAACAAAGTATAATGGCAATAATTCGGCACTAGCCAGGCCAACGTGGCTCAACTGTAGGTAGCAGATCCTTTTTTTTGTGTGTGTTTTGAATCGTACCCTCTGTTTGTGGTGCTGTGATGGTTCAGTTTCGTGACTTCGTGAGAGACCGCCCCCCCCGCCCCCCGCTCCTGCGCTTCTGTGAATTAACTGCATCGGGCGTGGCATGTATTGCAGCCATCGACGGTGTTTGGTTTGTCCCTGATTGTCATGTGTTACAGTCCAGTTTGTTCCATTTGTTTTATCTTTTTTTTTTTTTTTTTTTACAATGTAGTGTCCTCTGTGTGTATATTTATGTCCACACATGCCAGTTGTATCAGATTGTACGTGTGCATGTATGCGCTCTTCATGTTTACCCCGTTTTTGTCAGTGCAGGTTTGCGTGTGTGTGAGTGAATGTTTGTCTTTTGTTCATGTGTCAATGTGAGCATTCATGCAGATGTGTGTCTTTATTGTCATGACCCAAGACCAAACTCTTTCAGACGCAGTTTACAGTTTTGTCCAGTGACTCCTTCTTCCACGTTAATGAAGAACAAGCTATCTAAAAGAGCAATGTGCAGCTGTCTAAACCTTCCAGTGACACCTACAGTATGTGATGCCACACTTGTAAAATTGTCTTTCAGCATCTTGCAACTTTCGCAGTGAAAGAAAAAAAAACAAAAAAACAACTGTAAATCTATCAATCTGCTTGTTGTCATTGCATAGTGTAATGTTAATATTAACTGACAGTAATCCAATTTTACTTTTGTCATTACATGTCTGGTTGATAGATCTGTTTACAAATGTAGTGCTGTAGGTCAAATCTATCCATTCTGTGAACTTTGCACTTTAAAAACTGGATTACCTAGTGACAAAGGCAGCTTTTACTTGGAGAAAATGCCTTATTAGTGTCATACCTGACTTTGCATGCTAGTGATGTTGCCGTGTTGTACAATAAATTTATCTGTAACCATAAAAGTTCTGATTTATTTTGTGTTTTCTAACCAATACTGGTTGAGGCGCAGAAGGCAGCGGAGCATCGTCGTGTGTGGGTATAAAAAGAATTGTTGACTCGAGATTTGACTGTGAACACAGATGACAGTGGGTAACCTTGAGGGCTCAGTCAGCTGCAGTGTTCAACACAGTTTTCAGCAGTTGTTAGTGTCCTCAGCAGTGCTAATAGTGTCATTCTCTACTTTGTTTCCCTCGATACACGACTTTTATCAATGACTGTATTGTGTATTTGCCACAGCCACAGTCATAAGATGCAACCCTAAGAACATGTATTTTAGCAATGTGTGTTTTTTTTCCTGTTTTTACAGCCCTCAAAAGGATATGGGGTGGGAAGAAACTAAGTGCTGTTCTTAAGTAGAGTTTTGAGTTACTTGCATTACTTAACTTTAGTATTCCCATTTGTTATTACTCTAAACTTCACTCCACTACATTTCAGAGGGAAATATTATACTCTCTACTCCACTACATTTATATGACAGCTTTAGTTACTTTTCAGATGAAGATTTTACACAATGGATAATAAAACAAACTTTTAAAATACAACACATTAAAGATTAAACTGTTGGTTTCCAACCCTTTTGTCTTTTGACGTCTTACAAAAAGCAGTGTGTAGTCGAGGTCATATTTCAGATGTCTATGAGTTGTTAACAGCTCCACCAAATAGTGATTGTGACACAGATTTGTGTATGAGAACTTTGTTTTTCTTCTTTCCTCTCCCATTAATCATCTCATGACCCCTCAGATTTATCTGGTGACCCTTTGAAGGGGCCCAACCCGTAGGTAGGGAACCACTGGCTAACTGTAAATAAAGTAGTTCAAACTAGCTCCACAGCTACAACAGTAACATGCTGCTCTAACACTGATGCTTCAGTATTAACCTCTTACCTGACACGCCATTTTTGTGCATAAGCCTGAAAATAATGTAGGAGAGAAGTGGCACAGTTGTAACACTTTTTTGTTTTCCACTAAGTTACTCTGAGACTGTGTCACTTACAGGCAAAATATTTAATGTGTACTTTGACGAACATGTCTCCTCATGTTCTTAAGTGCAAGTTAAATCATTGAATAAACAGACACCACATAATTAGGCTATATAAAAATTAAACGGTCTGCCTGTTACAACTGTACCACTGATTAGGAACAATTATAACATGTTGCGGGTCAGTTGTAACAGTGCACATAAATGCAGTAGGAACTTGTCATACCTTACAGCAAAGGAAGGGCATGGAAAATTCCAACTGAATAGTGATTGGATGAAAATTATGCCCACGCACGTTCTTTGGGAGGGAGCAGACTGTATGACTTCAAAGTGAAACTTGGAGTGCATGAAATTAAGTTATAGTTTATGAATAAAAGACACAAGAAATGAAGAAACAATTGGTTTTTAGATTTATTACCAAAAACTTTGGCGCAATGGACCATTTCTTTGGACCACGCAGAGATGGGAACATAACTGAAATCCACAACTGATCAAGCACGGTAAGAAGGATAGCTGGTCTAGCTGAGCCAAAGGAAACTAGACCTACATGCTGCTTTTAGAGGGACAAAACCCGACAAGGTGAACACACACACTCACTCTATCTACACCACAAACACACACACATCTACACACACGTGTCATTGGTATGATGTGAAAGGGCACCTCTCTTACAACTGTACCACAAACACCGACCCTGCTTTCTTGTTCAAAAGTTAAATTCACTGGTGTGCACAAGCCAAGAAGATGCTAACAAACCATCAGGGGGTTATTCTACAAAAATGGATAGTTTTCAGTTTTTGAACTGGTAAGGGGGGGAAAAGTTCATATTTTCACTTACCTTGCACAAAAGTAGATTTTCACCCAGATCTCGAAGATGACAGCTCAGATCCTGCTGATTTTTTAAAGAGACTAAGATGACAGGTATATATATGTGTGTGTGTGTGTAATGAGGTCACAGGTGCATGGTGGTTTAGAAAAAATATGGGTGTTACAATTGTACCTTCCCCCCCTACCCAAAATAAGGTTATTGTTTTTCAACTTTGATTACAGTCATAATCCTGGTCTCATTTAAAAAGTAAATCTTAAAATTTTGCAACCAAAAAGTCAGAATGAGTAGAAGTGATCCTGAAAATAACGCCACTAAAGCTAAAGTGTCCCACGGTTGGGACAGTGTTGATTTACAGGTTAATAATCTAATGATGCCATATATAATGATATTATCTGTTAGTGTGACAAAATCAGTACTTTTACTGTAATACTTTAAGTAGGCCTACATTTTGCTGCTAATAGTTATGTACTTTTACTTAAAGGTGCAGTGTGTAGTATTTAGTGATATCTTGTGGAACAGACTTGGCAGAAATGGAATATAATATTCATAAGTATGTTTTAATTGTGTATAATCATGTGAAAATAAGAATCGTTGTGTTTTCGTTACCTTAGAATGAGCCCTTTATATCTACATAGGGAGCGGGCCCCCTTCCACGCAGCCCGCCATGTTGCACCCCCATGTTTCTACAGTAGCCCAGAACGGACAAACCAAACACTGGGTCTAGAGAAGGCCTTTCACGTTATCGCGACTGTAGGTTCTCCTACACACTTGGAAGGAGAAGGGGAGGGTTATTCAGTTAGTTGTAATCTGCAACCTCACCACTAGATGGCACTAAATCCTACACACTGGTCCTTTAAGTAGGACTTTTCATGCAGTACTTTTACTTATAATGGAGTATTTTTACATTGATGTATTTGTACTTTTACTTAAGTAAAGGATCAGAGTACTTCTTCCACCATTGCTGAGAACTAAATTTAGTTGTCAAATTACACAGTATAAAATAAGAGAGAAACTGTTTTGTGATTTATGACAGTGGATACATTAAATGCTATTGAAATTATATATATTTTAAAATGGTTATAATTGGTATCTTAATATAATTTTTATCAAATGTAGTGGTTGTGTTGAACCTACAGAGTCTTCAGCTCCCCTCTGCTTTACAGAGCTTTATAGCGAGTTTCAGCTCATTGTTTATCTGTTGACC
This sequence comes from Thunnus maccoyii, assembly GCF_910596095.1. Classification (NCBI taxonomy): domain Eukaryota; kingdom Metazoa; phylum Chordata; class Actinopteri; order Scombriformes; family Scombridae; genus Thunnus; species Thunnus maccoyii. Next base: position 16,654,496 of record NC_056549.1, on the reverse strand, counting down.
AGCAACTTTACTGTTTTGGTTCACTCTCACCGCTCTCATAGTGGTGTTTAAATTCAGCAGCAACATGCAGCTGTTCTACAGACAGACACAGTTAGCAACTAGCTGATGAACAAAGTGGAGCATTTAGAAGCTAAAGAGCCAAATATTTCCCTCAGGAGTTGATGGAGACCAAAAACTGAACTAAAAGAAGAGTGAAAATTGGACTTACATTCACCAGGTGGACAGAAACATGACTCCATATGAATGATAATGTAACTGCTGCATGTGTAAATACAAGCAACTGTTTGCTAACAAGTTCAACATATCATGTCAATGTTGTGTTAACTTGTTTCTGCTCCCCATAAGTGGCTCAAATGAATAAATAAATAATTTATGCAGGTTTAAATAAAACTAACAATTCTTGGGGTTAGGGTTGTGTTGTCGTCTCTCACTGTGATTCACTGAGAACTCGACTTTGAAGTCTTTACAATGCTGACTGTTTTTCTGACTCCTCTGTCAGCGTCGACCTCAGATTTATATTTTTGTACATTTGTCTCCCTCTCAGTACCAGTGAAGAGATGTGTTTGCCTCAGGAGTTTAAATCCCAGCTCACAGCAGTGGAGGCTGGTCCATAGAGGCAGAGGAGGTTGCTCTTCCTCTATTTCTGAGAGGCAAGAGGGAGATCAAAACACAAAAAAAAGAGTCATTGGTTGAAATAAACCATTACCAAATCTCAGCATCATTTATAAAATAGTTTTCTCTCTTTGTTGGAAAAAATCCATTATTTAAATTCTGATTGAAATGCTTCAACAGTGACACCTGCAGGGCAGGAGGAGAAAGGGCAGTGTGTGTGAAACTGAGAGGAGAGCAGAGGAGGACGGGTTACTGCTGTCCTCCTTACGACGGGATCTCTTATATCAATTTAATGTACATCATTTTTTCATGCTAATCCAAAACACTTTTAAACACATCACTAAAAATGACGTTTTGTTTAAACTTTTTCAACAGAGTCTAAATTTCCTTTTTTCAGATTTACATTTCCCTTTTTTTATCGAGCAGTAGCTAGCTACTTCTGTTAGCCAACGCAGCGGTTAGCTTGTTGTAGCAGCCCTGAAGGACTGTTCATCTCCATGAAAGAAAGAAGACGTCAGATAACGTGAGTCAGATACATCTTCTCTCTCTGTCTCTTTGGTCACTAATTTCTTCTTTGATGGTTAAATGTCTCTGTGTAGCTGTTGTGTGAATTTATCTCCTTAACAAGAATACAGCAGAGATGATATAATGTGCTGTAGGTAGTTTGCTGTTGAAGAGTTACAGTGAGCTGTCTGGACTCACGTGGAAAGAGTCTGATTCATCTGGAATTGATCCCGTTTTTAATTGATTGGTTGTTCAGTCACCTGTTGATGTTGTGTGCTTTGTGAATGAGTGTGCAGGAGGTCTGGCTACTCGTTCATGAGAATTTCTTCATTTCTTCATTCTTGTTCGTTTTTAAGATGAACTGTATATTGAGTAATAAGCTTAAAGTAACTAGAATTAGGACTTTTTAAATGCTAAAAGTAACTAGAATAACAACAGTGTTAACACTGTCAGCTATTTTTGTATGTCGTGCATATAGATAAGAGTGTGTAAGTCATGTATTTGATACATGAATTAATACTTTTTGATGTGAACCTAAACTTTTAGATCTGTGAATGTTTTTAGTGTTCAGTCTTTCTAGTATTCAGTACTGATCTGAACCTGTATCAGATTATAAGCTTTGTGGTACTTTATATATTTCTGTATGCTAAGAAAATATATAACAAACACATGTAAATCATGTGATATCTTGTCTGTTTTTGATGAGAACATAAATCTATTGTCACAAAATTTGAAGTTAACTTTGTTGATAAAATGACACATCTGAACCACTCCACGGCTAAAATGAGCACGTCTTTGTTTAGAAACAAGACGTATATGCTAAATGTCTTTAAGGGAACAGCCTTTTCACCACTCATTTTTTGTTTTTGTTTTTGTTTTTAAAAGCAAATTGTTTTATATGCCATTCAGTGATGGCATATAAAATTGTCACTCTGATTTCATCTGGTCAGGGACAATGATATAGTATGATATGGTTTGTTGTAAGAGTCCATGTTACATTCTGTTTGAATATGGGTTGCTATAATTTAACAGGTTATGCTATAAATTATGTTGGTGTATGGTGTTTTAAAATCTTGTTCCATGTGCCACTTTTTAACTTTGAGCACCTGCCCCTCTAAAGGTCTCTGCACGGCCCTGCATCTGAACATAAGAACATAACATAACTTGAACATAAGAAAGTAGAGATAAGTAGTCAACTAGTGTAAAATAACATGACGCTGTGGGTCGGTTTTCCTCCTGTCCTCCCCAATTTTTTGAGTCACCAGCTGGCAGTGGCTCACATAATGTATGCAGGGTGCCAACAACATTCATGAAAAAGATCTTTTAACTTTGAAGTAGGCCAATAAATCCCCACTGCTACATGAAAGATAAGTTGAATAAAGACCTGATAGTGGGTCTCTTCATTCTTTTTCCTGTTTAAAGTTTCTTTTGAGGCAGTTTTTCTTTTTCTTTTTTTCTCTAGGCCTCCAAGGACAGAACTATAACCCACATTTGTTGGAGTGTTTGTAATTGCGACAAAGTCTCATGTTCATCAGTTGTTCATATTATTTTGTCTAACACTTGTATATCAGCCCTACCAGTATATTCATAACACATATTTTTATATTTATATTTCGTGTTTTGTCATTTTCAGTCAGTTCTTAGCACAAAGTCCATTTGCTGGAAATTTTCCAGAGCTCTCAGGTGCATCTAATGGCCTCCATCAGGTGACTGGTGTCATTGATAATTCTCCTTTCATGTGAAATCAGTCAGACAATTACCATAGCTGTATGCCGCAAACAGAATAATCTTTAATGTTATTATAATTTACAAAAAGATACCACTCTGTAAAACAAACTGTATGCTTTTTAAAATACTTTCCTTTACACCCACCTCAAGGCCTGGGCTGGCATTCATTTTTTACTTCCTTTTTCAAAACATTTGGATCAGTAGTAACTTTTCCAACAAGAAAAAATGTTCCTAAGGAAGCTTTGAAGTCAAGGCCAAGAAGTTCAAGTGAGTCAATGGGTGCATCAGCTGTTTTATTTACCATAAAACTGCCTTGTTTCTTGCTTGCTTATCTTACGTTAAGGTCATAAGACAAACCTTTGTCCCAGAAAACACATTCAACAACATACTAATGACAGTGACAAGTTCTTGTAATTTAAAATTAAGAGCTGTGGGTAGTAACATGCAATGGCTCTATCAGCTAACCCTCCTTCCCCCCATCTCCATCCTCCATTCATCCCATTCTCCTCTGCACACCCTTGACTATAATGTTCCTGAGGAGCTTAGCCAGCTGCCCCTGAGGTTTTTCCTCCCACGGCTTCATAAAGCTGTCGTTACGTTTAGAGGCAGGTGGGCTCCCCCATCTGAAGTGACTCATCCGATAGGTCCCATCCTTTCTTTCCTGCGGGCTCAACTGGGCATGTGACTTGGAGCTGACCATCGCCTGGGGCAATCCTTGAGTCGTGTCCTCCTTTGCTTCATCCTCCTTACTGCTCAGCTGCCTGCGAGCCTGAGGGGGGAAACTGCCCTCAGAAGAGCCCCCTCCTTCCAGAGGGGAGGCAAAGATTTTGACTGGCCGGCGTTTGCGGCCGGAGGGTTTCCCCCAGCGGAAATGTTCCATTGAATAGGAGCGTCTCTTGTCGTTGTGGGCCTTCAGCTTTTTCTCTGATATCTTGTCTCCAAAGGGTTTACCCCAGCGGAAATGCTCCATTGAATAGGAGCGTCGCTGGTCGCGGTTGTCTCTCAGGTCTGACTCTGATATCTTATTTTCAGAGGCCAGTGTGGCCGAAAGGATGCTGAATAAGAGGTCATCATCATCATTAACCTTCAGGGCCAATGCACTGACCTCTGGGAGTTGAGCCTGGATCACAGACATGCAGAGGTGAATGCAGTCCTGTGAGGAAGGAATCACACAGACACCAGCAACGTTTCAAAACTAAATGTAAAATGTGTGTGCGTCCTTTGCAGGAAGAAGAGTTAATGGTGATGCATTAATGAGCAAGTTGACTGTATTAAACAGAGTAAGTGTACTGGGAAGATCAATGATTGGATGCGTTGAAATTTCCTACAATACATGCATACAGTTGAATATATCCAAACTATTTGGACATGGACACAAAACACTGATATGACATACATACATACGACAAAGAAAAGCAACAGACCCTCAAGCTGGAGGCAGAAGATGTTAACTGATTATTCATTAACTAATCTTTTCAAGTCATTTGTCAATCACTTAATGGTTTTAATGGTTCGGTGTAACTTCTTTGAAACACAGATCAAGAACAAACCTCCTGAAGATTTTTTCGACTTGTTTCAACTGTTATCATCTTAAAATCAAAGCTAAATATATATCTGTTTGTCATTGCTTTTATTAAACTATTTTTAGACCTGCACAAAAAAAAAAAAATTGTCTTTGACCTCACCTCGAGATCCATTTTCTGACTGTTCTGGAGCTTTCAATTGCCTCACATGATCTTCCTATGCAGAAAGAGTTTGTCCTTTTGTCATGGAATAGTAGATTTCCACTTTTCTTTAGCACTTTAAGGACTTCAAGTTGAGCCTCGAAAGATTCAGAAAAATAGATTGTGATACGACTGAAAGCTCCAAAACAGGTACTGAATGAGGTGAGGATATTTTGTCAACTGCTGTTTCCAAGATCAACAATGAACTTCAAAGCTCAAACTTTGCTCTGCCGCTTTTTGTGATATATGTATATTTTCTCTTTTTCCATATCATCTCCATGTCTTATCTACTATGAATCACCCTGTCAAAGAAACGTGCTATACAAATAAAGTTAAAGCCTTGCACTAACAGAGAGGAAATAGAAAGAAAGTTAGACCTACCAGTATCCTTCCCTTGTTGCTCAGGTCGTTGCAGATGGAGCTGTCCAAGCACACAGACCCGAACCCCGGGACGCACACATATGCCATCACCACCACTAGCAACCAACATAGACACACCATCGTCAGCCTGGTGCAGAAAGGAGGAAACAAACACAAGCGAGTAAATGAGCTGAAAAGAAAGCAGGGAGAATCTCTTCAGAGAAAACAAAAGTCTTTAATAACAAGACAGTGTGACTGTCTGATGCCCAAACATTCACTTAGTCATTCCTAAATCGGAAGAAACTGATACTTTTGTGTAGACGTACCCTAGGTGTCTCTTGATCATTGCGGTATTGCGTAACACTTTCCTCCCTCCCTTATATAACTTGACATGTTTCAACACTATCTGTGAGATAAGTGGTGGATTCGTAGCTGTGTGTGTCATGGCTGAATAATAACTGTGAGCTCAAACACCAGTAATCAACATTCCTCTTCTAGCCAACATCACGCATATTGTAACAGATGGTCTTGTTTATCAGCGTCACATTCATCTAATTTAAAAGTAGTTGATAATGAAAGCACAGGAAAATGTGACAGTTCATCTGGAGCCTCGCCTGTAAGAGTTCCCAAAGGAGGCTCAATTAGGGTTTGCAGTTTTTAACACTAAGGGACTGTGCAAAAATTATTGTGGGGTAGGGGGCAGGTGGAGTCAGAAATGAGGGAGGATTATGTTGTTTTTTTTTCATTTTTGCTGAGGGGAAGGTAGTCTTTTCTTGCAAAATTTTCTGTAAAAAACATCAAAATAGTTATGTTCACAAAATGCTTTTTGTCTCTGCCATGGACCATAAAGCTGCGTTTTTCCAAATGCAGAGGACAACAATCGTGTCTCTGTATTGGGGCTTTATTTTACACTAATCATGTAGTAACATGCAGCTGGTAAAACTATAATGTCAGTTTTGACAAACACCTGGATCTCCACCTGTAAGTAGAGATTATCTCTCTAAGGAGCATGTCATCATAACAGAACTAAAGATAAGTAAACCTGTATTATAGTGCAAGTTTGGCATAACTCCAGCCCTGTCTCTTAGAAATTACATTTACTACTAATACTACTAAATTATTTGCCCAATTACGTTGTTTTTTCGAATGAATGAAGCGCTACATTTATGTACTGCACAGAGGTCGGGGTGGATGATGGGTGTACAAAATGTAGGACATTAACACTGGAGATGAAAGTTCACACCCTGAGTCTTGTGTGTGGTATAGACAATAAAAGCACTTTGGTTAAAGTTAGTGAAAGATTATGGTTTCAGCTAAATGTTAATAAACTGACTTTTTTCTCTATTAATGGATAGGGTTAGGGTTAGGGATCTTTCCCTAACCTAAACCAAGTGCTGCCATTGCTGAAACAAAGCCACAAAAAGGTTGAATAACTACTGGTGGATATTGCACCACAAGACTGGATATTTTTGTGTAAAATAAATGAAATATAAATAAAATAAAAGTGGTTATAATAAAAATTAAATATGTTGTCAGTGAAGATTTTACTCAACATTTTTGTGACATCCGAGATTAATTAGCAACATTTTCTCATGATGTTGACAGAATATGTAGTTCGGGCGGCATTATGTTTCCTTCAAAATGTATTAGCTGTTGCAATTTAGTGGTATATGAACAGAATTTCTAGGAAACAGGGTTTCTCAGGCTCTTCTACTGATGCTTACTGTTGATTTAGTAGCTCTTGGTTCAAAAAGAGAGAAAAAAAAAGAGAACAGCTGGAATGCATGATAAATAAAATGCATAATTTATGTTTTACATACTTTTGGCAATTTCTTATTCCGCTCTTATTTGGGCTATGTAAAGTCCATGTTTTATCAGCTGGGAATGCCTGAAATCGGGTCAAGGTGTTTTTTTTTCTTATTCAAGGGGACTTTAAAAAGTCAAACAAAAAGTTTCAGCCTCATTCCCAACCCAAATAATTTTCTTACAGTCCCTAAACTGTGTTAATATCCAAATGACCCATGCAGTAACCCCGCTGGAAAAAAAGAACCAGAAACAAGCAAACAAACAAAAATGAATGCATCCTTCCTTCTTTCATAGCTGTGCAAGGGGAAACAACAATGATAATGGTGGCATTAAGCAATTCATTACATTAGTGAATAGGCATCGAATTGCCTGCCTTTTAATAGAGGGATCCGCGGCCAAGAATTGAAAGGTCGGTGAGGTGAAATGACTATTAAAGGCTTTGTGAGACAAGTGGCCAGCAAAGGTTACCTTTTCAGCTACTTAAAGGAAAGCAATCAATGCACATACATGGATGCATACATGCAAGAAGACATATATATATATTGTTTGAGCGTGTATTCATGACAGCCCCACACATTTCAGAAACACTATGATAGAATACAGAGAAAGATATCAATAGATGATAGCAGTCAGTGACTTCCCTTCAGATGCATCTCCAACAGGCAAATGCCTCCCCTCATCTCTTTGTTGCAGTGTTTATTATTACTTCTTCTCCCTGCTTTTCCCCACATTGAACCATTTAATCAGAGACAAAAGCTATTTTATTTTAGAGAATCCCACAAACAGAAAGCACTTAATTCAACTTTACCACTGACCAATTGATCTTCACCGGTTTGTTGTTAAATTTGACATCCTGTTTGTCATCTGATTCCACTAATTTCACAGATGTTAACATTTTAAAGCTCTTTGTAAAAAATCCCATCTTTGTTCTACACAGGGAATTAGGTCATTTTCTTTCCTTTGCTGTACTCTCTCACTTCTCTATTATTCTGAGCAGTGACTCCTTGGTGGGCCATCGTCTTTGTAACACTGGCAGAGACTTGTCTACACTCTTCCCACAGTATGACTCACTCAGCTGAGCTCTGCTCTCCACAGAAATCATATTCTGATAAAGAAGACTGTGAGCTGCAATTAAAATACATGGAAACCTTATGTGTTGATGATGTATGGAGGTATTTATAGAGTCTAACAGTTAGAATAGTAAAAGTATTGTTCTATATTCATGGAAAGCAATTCAAATGTCACCTAAGACAACTATACTCCTCAAAAGGCTGTGATGTTAGTATAAGATAAAAATCCACTTGTATGATCATTTACAGAGCTGGAGGTGTCAGAAAATGCCCATAAATCCTTAATCAGTTAGTCAGTGACTTATTCATTCAGAAAAACAAGACGCTACCAACAACCAGACACAATTTTGATCCATGCCAAAACAACAGGAATTCACAAACAAGTTCAGGATAATTCTTTTTTTTACCTTCTCCAATTCCTTTGTTATTCTCTTTTCTTTCTTTTCCTCCCTCCGTTTATCCACAGATCTTTCTTGAGTGGCGACTCTTAACTGTGATCCCTCTCTTTCTCTCCTGCTTCCTCTCTGGTCTGTGATGAAATGCTCAGTAGTCTGCTGTTGCTTCCTCGAGGAGGAAAGCTCTTTTTATAGACGCACGAAGTACGGAGCTTGGAGTCTCAAGGCCTCAGGGTGTGATTGAGGTAAAGGGGTCTTCTGCTCCATCTGGGAGGGGAGGAGTTTCGTTTGCGTGTTTGTGTGTATGGTGGTTAAATGCCACCCACACATTTTAATCAATGGAGCCGCTCACATCACCAGACAACAGGTGAAGCATTAGAGAACTGTTAAAGAACTAGTTGCTGCCCTCCTCCTCCTGCTGCTGCTTCCTCTGGTTGAGGTGCAGTCTTAAAAGCCTTCAAGGATGGATGGGTGATTATTGGGACATTTCAGTGCACTAAGGGAAATTTCTTGACAGCATGTTTACATTACACACTGATAAAGAAACAACTGCTGTTCCTTAGTGGACTCATGTCAACCCTGCTCTAAATCCCTCAAAGGTCAGCCCTAATCGCTGACATCACAACACTGAGAGCAACATCTTTTCAAAAAGGACAGAGAGCCGGGGGGAAGTGTGCAAATCAATTTGGCTGATTGGATCGTTTTTCTGCAGTTTGGGTTCAAAAGGTGTGCATGCGTCCCTTTGTGGAAACTTCATTAGGAAGACCTGACTCACTGGTTAGACGTCATGACTACACTCGGAGTGAGGAGTGAGAATACACACACACACACACACACACACACACACCCACAGTGCTTTATAAAACAAAAGGTTGTGCTGTTGAAAAGAAAATTACTTTTTCTTTCACCTATTCAATACACACATTCACTTTCCTGTTTTCTACAGGTGTATAGATTTTTTTCCCCCAAGGAATAATATACAAGGACGAACCACACCGAATAGGTATAAGAGTAAGTGTAGGTGTAAGAGACGGAGAGATTTATCTTTTTCCTTTGATGATACGCAGTCCATTATGTTCAGTTTTACCTCATTTGTAAATTGAAAAAACATGTTTATCAGTAACTAAATAATGAATATGACTCAAACAAACATTGAAAAAAGTTAGTAGATGCAATAACATTTTTGAAAAGGCATCATAAAATCTGTTAACTTGTTCAACACAGTTACCATATACAGTAAACAAGCTATTTATTCAGTAAAATGTATCAATAAATATTGTAAGCATTAATTGTTACGATTATTGATACTTGGATGTATATTAATATCATCATCATTATATTAAAATATAAGAAAAATAATTTAATTGATGTCATTTTATACATGTATAAATAACTATTAATTATTTCTTTAAAGATTGCTTTTATCAAATTAATACATTACATTCTTTTTATAATAAGTGCTTTGTTGTTGGAAAGGTTAACAAAAAGGTAGACCAAAATTCATCTTTCGCTTTGGGGGAAAATACACTTCGTTAAAATGATGACTGCACCTGTGATTTATAAAAAAACTATCTCACCTTCCTCTGAATATTCCCGACTCCTACCTCAGAGTTTTTGATACACTTATTTTAGATTTTCTTTTGGTCAACTCACAGCACCATTTAGGAATAAAGAAACTACTAGATCACACAGAAAGGGGGATTTTCTCTTCCCAATTTTAAATGGTACCACTGGGCTATCAATATAAAGTATATGAGAACATGGTTACCGGATAGTGAGGCCAGAGATATACCAAGCTGGTTCCAGATAAGACTGAAGTCAGTGGTGGGCTATCTCACTGGTCCGAGCTACAACAGAAGGATCATCCTATTATCACTAACACTAAATAAATGTGGTAAAAACTGCATTGAGCTGTTCATTGGGATTTATTCAAATCCCCTCAAGCACCTTTATGGTATAATAAGTAAATTTTAATTGGAGACAAAACAGTTAATTGGACACTATGGTGAGAAGCTGGGACTCCCTATGTTTTGCATTTATTTGATAGCCACACTAAGCACTATCAAAGCTTCAACCAAATAGTAGATAAATATAAATTACCACATAATTAATTTCGGAAGTATGTCCAAATGCAAAGTGTCTTGTCTAAATGGTTAGGAAGCCCGCTTACTTGCCCCACGGGTAGTCTGATTGAAGAACTGCTGATTAGATCGTTATAATGCAGGGACATTGCTCCCAAGATCTATCATTTACTACAGGAACTATTGTGTGACCCCTTGCTCAAGATCAAGAAACACCGGACAGTAGACCTGGCTTTGGACATATCTCCTGCGGATTGGAAGTCATGTTTGAATAACATTAATACAATGTACAAGGAAATGGGCAGTAGGTTTATTCAACTAAGAATAATACACAGATGGCATCGGACACCACAGCAGCTATATAAATGGAACCTGATACCAGTAGATTCTTGCTGGAGATTTGAAGGAAATGGTGCCTCTTTCCTACAAATATTTGGGACATGTCCAACACTTAAGGACTGGTGGGAATAAGATCCAAGAGGTTATATTTGAAGTCCTAAACAAAAAGTTCCAAATCTCTACAAAACTGTCTATCTCGGGCTCAACCACTGAGCTCCAGGACTCTGACTTCTCTTCCTTCAAAAAGAGATGGATCATTTTGGCCCTCACAACAGCCAAACGGATACTACTGAGACACTGGAGGAAGAAACGCCTGCCCCACTACGAAGAATGGTCTACAACAATGGCACGGATGGCTGCATATGAGAGAGTGATATACTCTCTACTGAATAACAATCATGAAGCCAGGTGGGCTAGACCCGGAAGAAGACAGCTGTCCCTCACTGTCTGCTTGTCTAAGGAGAAACTTCATACATGGCACAGACAGACAGGAGACAAATTAAAGGAAAAACTGGTACAGGCCTGAATGCTTGACCCCTACAGTGAAGGGATCTGCTGGCTCTGTAATGCTGTGGACGGCTCTTTGCTGGCATGGTTTGGGTCCACTTGTCCCCTTAGAGAGAAGGGTCACTGCTAATCAATACAAAGTTGTTCTGAGTCATCACCTTTATACTATGATGAAACATTTCTATGATGGGATTGGTCTCTTCCAGGATGACAATGCCCCAATTCACAGGGCACGAGGGATCAATGAATGATTTGATGAGTATGAAAATGATGTGAATCATATGCTATCACCTTCACAGTCACCAGATCTCAACCCAATTGAACACTTATGTGAGAATTTGGACTGACATGTTAGACAGCGCTATCCACCACCATCATCAAAACACCAAATGAAGGAATATCTTTTTGAAGAATGGTGTTCATCCCTCCGGTGGAGTTCCAGAGACTTGACACTTTATGTTGGTTTTTCCTTTAATTTGTCACCTGTCTATATATGAAAATAGGAGCATTTTCATATATGACACATATATGAAAATTCCCTCACAATGTTCATTACCAAAAAAAAGAGAGAAAAGGTTAACAAAAGCAGAATTTTGGTCATTTAGACTGATATGTTTTCAAATTTGTTCATTTTCTGGTCAAACGCTTAAAAAAAGGAAAAAGCACACCTACAACATTTTGAGAAATGATAATAAGGTTACATAAGAAAATAAATGCCTGACTGTACATTACTCTTTTATCAGGATGCCAAAAGTGTTTCAAACTCTTTAATTAAGGCAGATAATCCACATTTCACAATAAAACTTATTTGATAGGTCTGCAGCAAAAAAACAGAGCAGAGATAGCTAATCTCAAACTATTTTTAGAGTGTGAGAAAAAATGAAGAGACGCTTTGTTCACAGCATTCCTCCTGTTACGTATCATAACTCACAGCAGTTTATCACCTGGGAAGAGGACGCAAGGAGGTTTAATTTGACGTCTTTTCATCTTGCTCAAATAACACAGACCATTCACACTTCAGCGCACTGTTGTTTGCAAAATATATTGCTTCGTTAATGGTAAACAGACTTCACTTCACTTCACTAGATTGCACTTATACGGCGCCTTTCTAGTCTTGTGACCACTCAAAGCGCTTTACACTGCATGCCATCATTCACCCATTCACACATACATTCAAATACTGATGACAGGGGCTACCTGGATGCCAGCCTGCTCATCAGGAGGGGAATCTAATGCATTCACACACACACACTCACACAGCCATTGGGAGCAATATGGGGTTCAGTATCATGCCCAAGGACACTTCGACATGCGGACTGGAGGATCTTCCAATTAGTGGACGACCTGCTCTGAATGGCCCTGCTCCTTCACCCTTCCTATAAATCTAATAAACTTCCTCTCCATCCCGACCTGATATCCCACTGATTTACAATTTAGAGGAAAAGTTCTTCACTATGTTATTTCTTTGCCCACCACCCTGTCTTTTTAATTATGCATTTCAATCTATTTAATACACATTTACTGACATTGTTATCAGGGTTAGGGTTAGGGTTATCAGCACCTTGCAGTGAGGAAATACAGATTTTCTGAATATCATCTGCTCACATTTTAAGATTAAAATAGTGCATAAAGAGCATCTGTGAACCCTCATTAATATAACAGAGATAATATTTACTTTAGGATAAAATGAGAAATAGAATAAAGCCAAATGCTTCAGTTTTTGAAAGGCTGCTACTTGTTGTAATAAACTCACAAATAACAAGCATCGTGCTCAGTAGGAGGAGTGTGAAACTCCACACAATCAAGCCTGACTAAGGTTGTTTGAAAATATAACTGTGGATATATAAGTATGATAATAGAGGGTTAAAACAGTAACAGTTTTTTTTCTCACTGAGCAACAAGGGCCAAAGCCTCCATCGATTTAACCCACTTAACCTCCATGTGGCCTTCCTCTGTTTGCACTGGGCAGCTCCTGCTTGTGAATCTGAGTCATCACAGTATCTGAACGCTTAAAAAAAAGAACATGCCCGCTAAGCCATCTCTTCGATGGATACAGAAAGGTTAAAAACAAATGGAGATGATGCATTCTAACAGCCCTTTGGAGTGTAATTCCACCGCTTGATAACGATGCAACCCCCAGACAAGGCTGCGCAGGGCGTGAATCACTGCCTAATAAAGACTTGCCATTTAACCAACTGTCATTTATACAAGTGTTATCATCTCATCAATCTGCAGAGATTTTAGAGACCATGAAGGCAAAAGAAAGATGCTTTCTCAACAGCTCATTGTACGATCTCATCTGGAGAAGACTGTCTATCTAATTCTCAAATAAATTCAATATTGAGACAGCATTTGTATACTAATATGAAGATTTGGACACACATGATTCAGAATGCTAAAATATGACATTGTATTGTATATAATTTGATGAGGAAATACAGTGTTTGTCAGTTCTTCGGCAGAGTATGTGCACACTTGATTAGAAAAAGAGTATGAAGATATCATTTTGTTGAAGATTAGTGCGTTGGTCTATCCACTCGGTGCTCTTTTCAGAGTGCTTGTCAGTGCTTCATTATCAAATCCATTCTGCTTTCTTATTGAGAGAATGCCCAAATCAATCCTAACCCTTGCACCTAGGCAGATTCTCACATAGCACGCATACACATACACACCATTGATACTCACGAGTGCGCCGCTAATGTTACTAGTCATTGATGCACAGATGCCAGGTAGCTGAGTTAAGGTGGGTCACACACTATCACCACAAAATGTTCAGGAAATTGATAACTTACCGAAAATCAAAGCTTGGCATTTAACTAAATGTTAGCAGTGTTATCTGTGTAAAAAAGCCAACAACATAATCTATGTAATGCATAATCATAATGCATAGGGGCACTTTGACTACATTTATTCTCTCCACTTTAGTCTTTGATTTGATAACATTAAGGAAATTAATTTAACAGAAATTGCAATTGCTTGCAAGCATAAAGAGATCCTCAAGTTTAAATAAATAATGAGTGGTTATTATTAAAGACGGCTCTGAATTAGTCAGTCTTTTAGCTTTTTAATATATTCAAATATGTGATTTGGGGCCAACCACTTCCTCTGGATGAAATTACAAATGTACCCATACTTTTTCTCATGCTAGTATAGCCAGATAAAAGTATTAAACCACCTGTTAAAAGGCACCAGAATGCAGGAAATGTCATCTACTCTGTTAAAAATTTTATGGGGGAAGACACCCAGACCCCTTCTTAAATTGGCCCACCCATATGTTCAATGCTCACTACGCCCATTCCTCCTGCGCTTCCAAAGTAAGTGATGGGGGACAAAATCCACAGTCCTCGTTCTGTTGAAAGATACAATCCAGAGTGTACCTGAAGTTATTATGAGGCTTCAGCAGATAGAAAACTTAAGTGAGTATTCTCCAAAGTTACAGTCATTGTGGCGTAAAATTCACTGATTGTGTTGCTATCCCTCTGCTGCAGCTCAGCAAAGAAACATTATCTGTGAAAACAAAAAAACCTTTATCCTTTAATCTGCCCAGAAGGAAACTGAGGTGTGGTGTCTCACCGGCACTATAATTGGTATCACGATGTTATGTTGGTCTTGCTTTATCAGTTATGTGAGTTAAATCAAATAGAAAATGAAATGCATTTTGTTTTATACAGTCCTTTATATCATGATTGTAGTGAGAGGTTAGATCATTTTTGGTTGGTAGATGCTGCAATAACGTAATGACTCTATGAAACAGACACTTCTACTTCTTGTTCTTCCTTTTCTTTGGTGTTCAGTATGTGGTTTACAACAATGGTTTGTTTTTCTGATATGAATATCAACTACAGGAAGTCTTTATTTACATGTGGGATAGAACGTTTTAACGGTATGACATGAAAATTTTAAACCAATCATTCATTCATATGTAACAAAACTGCCTTTATCTGTTCCATATCAGCACTGTTTGACTGATACACACACAAAGAATTAAGGTCAAAGGGAGTGAAGGACACTATTTCATACAGGAGAACATGCTTCAGCCCTCTGTTTTTCACACCCACCAAATTCCTAGAAGTGTGATGTAGGAGTAAACCCCCACGTTCAAAGGAGCAGACCATTTCACTGAAACTTATATGACCGGTACTTGGCACAATGACCTCTCACAGCACGTACTGGCCATAAACAGGTGAAAATAGCCTGTGTGCCCTGACCAAATGAATTCCACTCCGCTCCCCTGGTGAGAGCAGACACATGAAGTGACTGACTGAAGCTTGTTGTGATGTCAACAACCTCTGCTGCAGCTGCTGTCGTGTCCCACTGGATCAGCCCAACATTTGGGTCAACTGGGACAGAATCACTCAACTGTAACTATATACCATTTAACCCAAACCATACAGAAACAATAAGAACAAAAGAGTCTGTAGGCTTCGTAAATAATAAGTTGGTGTCACAGTGAAACACAACCATGAGCTAATAAATCTTGTATTCCCATTCTACGCTCCCAAAATGTCATCACATTGCAAAGAATCACTAATTATTATAAATATTTGACCGCCCAGACTTCAGCGGTGTTGTTTAGCTTACCGAGGCCCTGTCCACCCTAATGTTGATCAATCCCTTGGTGGAAGAAATTCACAGAAATTTGAGAAATGCCATTTAATGCTCCACTCATACTTATTATCTCCAGATTGTTCCTTAAAGGCTCACATCAAAACAGCAGATAAGCTTCTCACTTCTCGACCTCCCCTAAATGAGTTTTTATTAGATTAGATTTCACTTTAATGTCACGTTTCTCTGAAATGTGTCCTGTAACACAAGGCGAAGACCGTCTGTTTCACATACATAACAAAACAAAGACATTCAACTAACACATTAAACGATTGGTCAATTAATTCATTAGTCAATCAACAGAAAATGAATCAGCAGTTATTTTAACAGTAAACATTCAAGTCATTTTTCAAACACAAATCACAAAATTTTGAAGGTTCCAGCTTCTTGAATGTGTAAGAATTTGGCTTTTTTTTTAAAAACTTTGAACTGATCATCTTAGTGTTTTAGATGGCTGTTTTGTGATCAACTTTTTATTGATATATACAGTATATACATATACTGTATATATGTATACAATTTGTATGTATATATGAGCAAAGAGTCCATGATCCTGTGTTCATTGCTGACAGGGAAATTGAGCAGGTATGCTCCTACAAGTATTTGGGCATACAAATGGACAATAAATTAAAATGGACAGTCCATGTTGAGTATCTGTGTGCTAGGCTGGCTCAGAGACTTAACTTTCTCTGCAGACTCAGGCTGTTTGGTGTTGGTGCCGAGATCATGATGACATCCTACAGTGCTGTGCTGGAAACCATCATTAGATACGGTATGACATCATAGTGTGACATCCTTACAGCCCAGTTAAAATCAAGAATTGACAACATGGTGAAAACAGGAATGAAAGTGATAGGGAAGAAAGAAAATCTGTCCCTTCACACTATCTGTGAGAGAACTGTTGAACTATTAACCTTCAGGTAAACAGTAGGCTACCAGCAAAAGTAAAAACAACTGCTTAAAGCTTTCTTTCCTGCCTACATCTATCGCACTTGTCAACAAACAACCTGATCAGTCCTTACATAAGCAGTGCCTGAAGAGTAAGGAGGCACTGTTGCTTTTAGCTTTATGCATTATGAATTTTGGTTCCTCATTTATATCTTTTACCTCTCTGGGCATGTGCAATATTTACATATATTTGCTATTTTGTTGTTGTGAGCATCATTTCTAGTAAGGCATGTCCTCGTTCAAGCATGCAACTACCGACTATTATCAAGCAATCAAATTTGCAATGTTGTAGAAATTGAGCGCTTGTTGGCCACTTTCAGAAAGTGCTGTTCATCTCCTCATGAAGCACTTTGAGCTCTTACACACTCCTGCAGTCACATTCAACTTACACAAGTGTGGAAACTTGAAGCCTGCAGTGCACATACTGAGAATGAACAAATCTTGTGTCCAGAAGTTAAACTTCTGAGATGAAATATATTTGCATATTCATAGATTTATGGAATTTTTAATGAGGGAAGAGGAGTAGATGCAATTTTAAGGATTTTAACAAGATAATTTAACTTTTTTTGTGGGAAAAACCATATCAGACACAAATTATTATTCAAAGTAGAGTATTTTATATACATCCTAAAACATGTCTGGAGGGGATAGTTAAGGTTTAGGACAGACATTTGGAGGTCTAGAGTACAAGGATTTGGTGCCTTCAGATGAGATTCTTCTATGTTCATAATAAATGTTGGATATTCTCATTTCAATGACCCTGAAATACAGAAAACACAAAATGTCAATTGCCTGGCAACGGCAAACATATTGCATACTCAACTCTCTGTCAAAATAAGCACCTCACGAGGCAGCATGTGGTCTCTGTGGCTGACATAATGGTTCTGTAAAATGACCATCACTGCATCACTACACAGTGATTTTCTCAAACAGTCTGTGGGCTGTTAAAGAAAAATAACAGCCATGTCAACCCAAAGGTGGATGTGCTTTAAAAAAACACATTTATATGTCAGATGGTGCCACATTTTTCCCATTTTGTACATTTCTGGAGTTATTTGGTGTTTGCAATTTATGTAATAAATGAATCATAAAAATGCCTCACCACCTTTTTACTGTTTAGTCATTAGCCATCCAGTCATCCTGTATTTGCGATGTACTCTGTCTCTTTCCAAGTGCATCTGAGCACAGTCATGGGGAGAGAGAGAGAGTCCAATTATTTCCCCCCAAAGCTGCAGAGTAGGCTATTATATCAACTCTTAAGGCTATTAGTCCTATAATAGGCCACCCAGGCTTAAAAAGGATAGACTTACTTTACCTGTAACCTTTTTACAAATTACAGATCTTATGTAGAATATTCGCAGCTTTTCTCATTACCCAGAGCAATCCATCATATGCTCAGTGTCAGGTTATGCAACTGTGCGTCATGAACAGGCTGACACCACCTCAAAATACTGCCGGAGGAAGGAGGAATATCCCATTTGGCAAGTGTGTGTTGCCTTGATTCCCCCCTTGTGTCGTAGGAGGAAGGAGCCGAGGTTCAAAGAGGAGATGCAAGTGAAGGGGAGTGCGGATGTTTACATGTTCCAAAAGGTTGTTACAAGTCAGATTTTATGAAAAGCTCCATTTTCTCCAACCACTCTAAAGCATATGGCAGGTGTTTTTAAAGTTATCACTTTCGAAGAGCAAAGGTTGGTTTTTGTAGGTGGGACACACTGGCTCAGTGTGGATAAAAGAACAAAACAAAAACACAAATATGTGTTTTCAAAAGTACCCATCTACTGTGGCCATAGCCTACCAGGAGACAGAATCCACTTCACGTCATATTTTAGGCAAAGACATCTGACTCATTTGAGGGACAGAAATCCTGGCTACACACCAAAGCTCACCACAGGTTCTTTCACTTACTTCAGCAAAGGTCAACACGTTCCTGCTACAAGTTTTTGTGTCCCAGGTGGAATGTTTTTCTGCCAAATCCCAAAACAGAGCTTCATAGAAGAGCTGTTCTGGCTTGAAGCCAGACATGAGGCTGCCTGAGGCGAACTGATGAACTATGCTTCATCACACACTAAGAAAACACAGGTAACATTGAATTATGGATCTCTGCATTGGTGTTTGGTATTTAAGGTCTATTTTTCACTTCTGTGGAGTCTTGGAAACCCTTAATGTCTGGGGAGTTAAGTCATTGTCAGTGTAACAGGAAGATTAAAACTTTTTAATTTTTATTTCATTTCATTTGGGTGTAGTGGTGGCCTAGTAATTTTTAACACATTTATACACTTATGGGTTGTTTAATCTATATGTTAATAACTGCTGTTTGTAAAATCTAGATGAAATCTTAATCTGAAATGTAACTTGTAACTACAGCTGTTGGAGTAAAAATATAATATTTCCCTCTGAAATGCGGTGGTGTAATACCCAAGTAAAGTACAAAAACCTCAAATCTGTCCTTAAGTACAGTAGTTGAGGAAATGTAACTTTTCAACACTGGTAACAACACAGTGGAACTATAGAGATTATTCATGTACACTGGTAGCCATGCAGTAGTGAACTAATGTGCTCATTCGCCATGACGTGTTGTAATAATTTGTAAATTTATTAAATTGTGTTCAAGAGAAAAACTGTCCAGAACATCCAATTATGTATATATGCCAATGTCCAGTTACATACTAATCTACATACATATCTACATACCTACCTACTTAGATGGCTGGTTGGACAAAACAAGACGTGAAAACCTGAACTGACATGACCTAACATCATACCTCTCCCTGTTGCATCAATAAACCTTTAAACAGGTGGTCTCCTACAAGCATGTGCCACTAATGACCATGAGATACTAAGTTTTCATTCAAGCCAAACACTACAGCAGGTGATTTCACTGATTGGCGTTTCCTCTCTGACATCATCTTTTCAAGGGTTTTGTTTGAATGAAAATCTGAAGACAAAGCCAATAATGGCACATTCTGGGGATGTTTTAATAGCCAGTATGAAGCAGGAGGAATTATTACAGCGAGGAAAACCTCTTTCAGTGTTCATCTGGGCACCTGACTGTTGTTTTAAGACGCACTTGAAAAATTGTGAACCTATCCTTTAAGACTTTACACTAACATAAAACCTGCATTACAAACTTCAGATGTGGACTTTAAAATAAGTGGTCATTCAGGAGGCTGAGGGGCTTGCAATGCTAACCGATTGCATTATGGGAAATACAGAATCCAATGTTTTTGGAGTTTGACCCACACAGGGACTAAAAGTCAGGTTGTTTTGACCTCTACTGCTTGATGTTAACAAATCTGTCTCTTGTGAGTTCCCAAGCTTTATAAAAGTGCAATGCTAAATTGCTGGAATACACCTTTAAGATTTTTTTTTTTTTTTTAAATTTTGACCTTACTGAAACATAACAACACAATATACCTGACAGTAGAGACATGAAGAGACATGGGGAAAGAGAATGAGAGAGGGGTATATGCATCAAAGGTCCTCGGTTAGAATCAAATAGGTTAAATGGTGTAAGTACTAATGTTAATAATAATCCGAAAATATATAATATCTGCTTACAATATTTCAGTACTTTAACTTAAGTAAAAAAAAAATTTAACTTGTAATGAAGTATGTTTATAGTGTACTATTGGTACTGTTAATTTAATAAATGGTTTGAATGCTTCTTCCACCACCAACTGTTTGATATCTTCTAAATCCAAACAACGTGCTTCCAGTGTGACATCATTATTTTTGTGAGAAGTTTCACCACCATCACACCCTTTTGCCAAAAAGCAAAAGAGATGAAAAGATAACCTCTGTTCAAGTCAGATGCCCAGGGTTTAATGTTGCAGAATGTTTCTTTTTTAATAACTTTGAGTTTCTGGCTAACTGAAGGATACAGACTCTCTGTTCCTGTGGACCTTCTCACAAACAACAACCTCTTTTACTACTTTCAGACCAAAGGGTGTTATTACACAATGTTCCTCATATAACTGGAATTTATGGAAAAGATAAATGCTGTGAATGCACTGAACTGAATCTATTGTACAGTATCAGTTAGTGATGGAAACTATGCCACTGTGATTAAGATGGTGTCATCTGGGGTTTCACTTTTAATTTATTATCCCGTAGTTTAGATCTTTTTGAACTGCCCTGAGCCTCTTTATCTCACTTTAATTTACAGGTTTTTGGATACAATTATTTACAATAAAACTGTCTGTACTGACATTTGAATTTATAGTGATGTACTGGCTGCTTTTTGAGAAGTTTAGATGAAAAATTATGCATTTTTTGGGCCCCCTCTGTCTTAAGCCAATTTATTTATTCAGCCTTTCATCATATGTATGTCTCATATTGAAAAGGCAAAGCATGTGGACCTAATTTATCTATCTGTCTTTCTACAACTTAAGTCTAAGCGTAGTGCAGGCAAATTACTAAGAAAACCTTATTAGAGAAAAAGACAAAACCTGAAGTAAACAGGAAAGACAAACTCTGAGACTTCCTACAAGTGTGCAAAACAAAGAGACAGCACAAAGTCATCCCATCCTCCTCCAAGAAACCCACTTAGAAATGCAGAGCATGCCTGGTGTTTGTTTTCACATTTTTACTATCACACGCTCAGCAGCAAACATTAATCTCAGTTTAAAATTACCTGAAGAAATGTCACCCTGATGTCATGCTCCAGACTTTAGCGTGACTTTATTACGATTACATAAATTTCTCAAACATGAGGGAGAACTACTTCTGCTCTACTGGGAGTGTGAACAGCACTTTAATGTCAGAGAAGGAGAACGCTAGCTCTCACACTGTTGGGGTATAAAAGGACATACAGTCTCATACTAGCAATGCCAGTTTTTGAAACTCCCACAGCATCTCCCACAGGACATGACAGGAAGCACAGTCCTCGGCCTTTTTCCAAAATCCTGAAATAGACAAAAAAAACATGTTGTTTCTCTCGGATCTCAGACTCAGCCAATAGTCAGGGTCAACAGCTGAGACACACCCCTTAAAAAAAAAAAAGTAAATCAAAAACTTGCAGATAATCTTACACTTATAACATCATGTTCATCTTCATGGAAAGAGTTTTTATCTGGCTCCATCTGATGAAATCATTTTGAATACTGGGGTGCCCCAAGGATGCGTTTTATCTCCTGCACTTTTTTCTATGTATATAAATGAAATGTAGATCTATGGCAGCAACTTTTGTCTTTTCAAGTATGCAGATGACAGGGCAATGGTGGGTTTGATGTTCAAGGGTGATGATGAACTAGAGAGTTCCTACATTAATCACATCAACAATCTATTAACATGGTGTCACGAGAGTGCTTTGTTCTTAAAGGTATACTATGCAGAATTTGTCAGTTGGTGTTTGTAAAAACACAGCTTTCAAAGTTGGCTCCTCCTTCCCGGCTAAATGAACGAGAGAGAGAGAAAGAGAGAGCAGCAGTGGTTGAGCGAGCTAGAGAGTGAATGAAGAGAGCAAGCGGCGCTGGCGAGAACAAAGCCGTGAATCAGATAAATATGTTATTTTCTGATTGTTTCGTTGGTTATGTTAGAACGTAACATGATTGTTCGAAAGCACAAATAAACACGCTCACACCTCTGCACAACCCTTGTGTGAAGGTGCTGCATTGCCGGATTTGGTGTGAATGCAGAGCTTCAATCTGTCCGCTGTGGCTTCTCTGCTGTGTGTGTGTGTAGCTCAGACCTGCCCTCAGTCAAGCAGACATGTAGACCTGTAGCTCTTTATACATCCATGACACAGAAACAGAGAGCAGAGCGGAGCAGAGGAGAGAGACAGAGACAGTGATGTAACCTGGTTGCTACGCTACGAGTCCCGACCTCACACCCTACGTTCTGTTATTGGCTGGGGGCTACATACCCGCTGCCCAAAGGTTGATGCCCAGAAATGTCCTGAACACAGCAAAATATGAACAAGAAAATATGGACGGAGTCTCTGTAGATACAGACACAACCACACGCTTTTAGTGGGCCGTAAGTGATGATTGACAGGGATTACTTTTGTATGAGTGTATACATTGTTTTTTAGGAAAATCCTGTATAGTAGCTATACCTTTATGCACTAACATGACCAAGGAACTCATTGTAAACAATAGGGATGGGCAACAAATGTGTCAGCCAATTGCAATTGAGGACCAAGCTCCAGAGATAGTAGGTAGTTTTAAATATTTAGGAATGATTTTAGACACCAACTTAAACTTTAATGAACACTCAGCCTACATTTTTAAGAAGGCGATGCAAAGATTGTTTCCTCTAAGGAAATTGAATGGCTTTGACATGAGCAAAGAAGTCCTGAGGGTGATTTACCCTAGTCTAGTGGAAAGTATAATTTCCTACACTATCATATGCTGGTAAGGAAATTTAGGGGCTATAGGAGAAAAAGCAAGCTGATAAAAAGTTAACACAGCCAGTAAGACTGCAATATAGAACCCCCAGAGACAGTTGGTGGAGCTGTACACCACACAAACCAGGAAGAAAGCAACATTAATAGTTCAGGACCCTTCACATCCTTTTTTTTTTTTAATGAATTTTAAAAACTCCCTTCAGGAAGACGATATAGAGGATTCACAGCAATAAGAAACATCTATAAGAGATCTTTTATTCCATCCTCTGTCATCTTATTAAACAAATGATTTTTTATTAGATACTAGTGACTGCTGCTGTTTTTATGATGTGTATTTAAGATATGTATTTATTGTTATTATTTTCGCACTTTCATCACAACCATTTATTATTACAGACCCACTTATTTATTGTCTTTATCTCATGTATTCTAACCTGTAGCAGAGGAAGTTTTTAAGTGTATCTATCTCTGTGATAGACGAATTTCCATGAGTGAGCAATAAAGATGTCTGTACTGTCTGTTCTTCTTCGTTGCAGAGCTTATACTGTGTTTGAGTGCGTTGAAGTGCTGTAATTTCTTTTTTTTTTTGTTGAGTCGATTTCTCTCACACACCCAATTCTCCCTCATTCCACGAATGCCTTTCAAGAAACTGTTGAGAACATCCAGCTCCCTTGCAAGGTAAGGCTCACTCATGATGAGATGAAGAACAGTGGAGGAAGCACTGCTGTGAGGTTGATAGAGAAGACTGCATGGAGCTTACAGTGTCTCCTGTCTGTATTGTGATGTTTCCTTTTAGCTTTCTCAACTCCTTAAAGTGAATTCCAATTTTCACATGCCCCCCACTAACTGTCCCCAGGAATCTCCTGCTAGTTCACACTGGGACAAAACAAATTTTTGGAGATCGTATCCTGCAGTAGTTGCAGGATATAGTAAGGGTATTTTAAAGACAAAAAACCCCAACGCCAAATCAAACAAATATGTGTTGCTTTCATTATAATGATAGTTTTAGTCAGGCCTGTTCTGGCTACTCTAAAGTTTAAGGTTAAAGGTGATCAAGTATTTGGCTTTTAAACCACCTGCTTGAGGAGTTTGTAGTTCAGGGAAAATCAACTTCTGAAGTATATCAGGCAGATTTAATTTACATTCATTCAGTTAACACACATGTTTTTAAATTATGCTGATTGCTTCTGCTGTGAGCTGCCGGCCACAAGAGGCTGCAATTTGGTCACAAATAAGGCTGGGTTGTCTTTATTCTGAGAGTTGAACTTACTCACTGCAAGCTTGGTCCTTTACACTTTAATCATCATGAAAGTCCACCACAAATGGGAGAAAGTTTGGTTGAGAATGTGAAATTTCCACTGTGTGTGTAAAAATAAGTTTGGAGTTAGTTGAGCTAAATAAAACTTGAGAGAATCACAATAATCACTCATCCTTCACAGAAGATCACTTCTAATATCCCTCGAATAAACCTGTAGGATCTCTTGATGATAATTTTGTACTTTCTTCACTCTCCTGTGGTGTCATTAAATGTTTTTGTGATATCCTCATAGGTTTTGGTGATTAGAAACTTCCTGTGATACTTGAAATGCATAATGAGACGTCATGGACTCTCACAGGGGCACATAACAGCAAGTGGGTGACAATATATTGCAGCAAATGAAATGCATAGTTGTGGTGGACAAAGAGAACATAAAAAATAAAAATAGAAACATATGACCACTAGTATACTGTGTAAGGCCACGCAGATACTAATATACAGTACGATAATGTACATCCAGGGCTGTAGCCACCATTGAAGACATGTTCTCTGTATTGTTTCTAGATATGTGGGAGTTTAAGAAACTGAGGAAAACCTGACATCCTATAATTACGGACAAATTTCACATGATGTGTTTTAAAAAACTTTGTTCTTGGACTTTAAATTTGGATATTTCTTGCAAAAAAGATGCAATTTCACTAAAAGAGGAATTTGCAATTTCTCCATCATAATTACTATATCTTGCAATGTGCAGAAGGCTTTGAAATATCACCATGTTGTGAAATAAAATGAACAGATGTACAAAATGTTTAATTGAGCAATTAACAAATGTTCTCTTTTGGTGGCTGCTTAGGTTGTGCCAGAGGAATGTGAATAACATGCTGGCCCTACTGCTAATTTTCTATTTAAATAGCACATAGAAGTCTATGATGCTTTTCATGTTAATTACCTTTTTATTAAATAAAAAAAGTAATTAACTGATAATCAGTCTTGGGATAATCTTGTATATAAGCTCAAATATCAAAATATGCTATACAGAGTGTAAAATACTATCCACAGTTACTTACAGCCTAAAGCCTACGTGTTGTAAAAATGTAGGTTATGCAAATAAATTGCCCCACCGAGGTTGTAACTCACGCACGGCCAAAAGGCAAAAAGGGGGGACATAAATATGTGAGGGGACCTCTTTTGTTCGACGTTTAGTCACCTCTGTGGCCCCTGGAAAACCATTAAACGAGGAGGACTTCTCCCAGGAGCCCGGCATTCCTCAGATTCCTCCGGTCTGATGTCAGAGCAGAGGGGACGGCGCTCCGGAGGCATCTGGACCCGCTGCTGCCTTCATGGTCCCCGCCGGGGCTGCGAACTCTGAGTCCTGCTGGCGTGTTCGGACTTTATGGATACATTTCAATCATTTCACTTGGGGAAAAATCGAGAAAGACACGCATATATACATATATTTTTATTGTTTCTTTTTTAAATGTGCTTTCTTTTGATCTTTAAGCAGCATGGATCTGTTTTTTTCTCTTTGCTGATTTGACAAAATAGTGTGACAGTGTCAAAAAAATGCAAATCCATCACCCATTTGTCCACACACATACTTCACACCAGTCGCCAGTGCTTGTGATTAGTAGTAATACCACAATAAACATACTGTTTGAATTCAAAATTTTATTGAAGTAAAAATACAGAAGTATTGTTGGCAAAAGTAAAATGACCCTTTCAGAGTGTTGTATTATTACCACATAAATAGGTTATTATTGATGCATTAACATGTAGCAGCATTTTAATGTTCTAGATTGTCAATGTTAGGCTAATTTTCACCTTTTCATGATCCGCTGGCAGTGCAATCTATAAAAACTCATCATATCCTATTTTAGTTGTTGATCATACATTTTGTAATATCTGAACTAGCAAAGCAACTTGTAGCAAATAAATGTAGTGAGGTAAAAGGTACGCTATAAACCCTCTGAAGTGTGGTGGAGCTGAAGTAGCATAAAACAGAAATACTTAAGTACAAGTACCTCAAAATTGTACTTAAATACAGTACCTGAGCATGTGCACTTGTTTATTTTCCACCAGTGTTGACCAATTAGATAAAAGGGTTTACCTATAGAAGTAAAATATCCAATCATTTATAAGGGGAAAAAATCCAAAGATCAGAGGACAATATGAAAAAATACACATTATATATGTGTTTTACTGTCATTTTAATCATTTTAGGACCCCTTGGATTTGTCTCGGGTTTGGAAATCACTGCGCCTCCTTGCAAACTTCGTGAATACGACATTCTCTGCAGCCTTTGAACGCAGCATATGCTCCTCTCTCTCCTGTCCTGAACGCCTCCATTGGACTAGAGGGACCACTACTATAAACATACCAAACGTCCCAGCGAGAGAAGAAGACCACGTCGTTGTTATCCACGGCCAAGTTGGAGAACTATTATGACTGTTTTTCCTGCTTTTTGCGCTCGTGAAAAACTCCCCAAAAAACCAACAGAAAACTTGAAACAGCAACGGGACTGAGTCTGCGACTTCCTTTGCGACTTTTTTTTTTTTTTGTTCTAAGGGTTGCGCTCATATGATTCAAGAATCTATAAAGATTTTGTTTTCCATGTGGGGACTTAGGAAAAAAGACGTAATGAGGATTATCTGTTTGCTGTGAGGTTCAACGCCGTCGAGCGAAGAGGAGTTTCTCTAGCGGGGAGCAGAAATCGGCATGTAGCGCAGGATCAAGGGTGAGTTTCTTTTTTGCAAATGAGCCTCACCAACTCAGTTTTCTTCTTCCAGCGTCTAGACATTGTTGAAGTATGGGGGAAAGCACTTTTAAAGTCCCAATCAGGAGTGCTAAAATGTAGGCCAAATGGCAGGGCCACGTAGGGCAGGCAGGGGATCCCAAATATTTTCATGCCAAGCCCCCACCCCCCTCCTCCTCTTCATTAAAATACAGAGCCCCAAGTCACCCTCTCCATTTGATAAGGTTTTTAAGTGTGAATTCATGGAGCAGGGCTACTAATTAACCTGTAGGTGCCTGGATAACAGTTTCCTCCAATCAGAGCAGCCTTCCTCCAGAGTTAATGAGGTAATAGTCAAATTATATTTCCAGTCTTGGCTAAAGGGACCTCATGAGGTAGGAGCCCCCTAAGGATCCAATTTGGGCATTTTTCCAGGAGCCAAATAGGCCTGGCAGAGTCTACAACATCTCGAGTATCTAATCTCTACTCTGTCAATACACCTACAGATGACATTTTTGACATTTTAGTGGCCATTCAAGTGTAAAAAAGTGAGCTGGAGTGAGAGTTGCTCTTGCATTCATCTCAGAAACAGCATTACATGATGGTTCGAATAAGCGTAGAAGGATGACATGGTGTGTGTTTGTGTGTGAGAGCCTGGCCTGCTCCACAACCTGGTGGTGTGACATTAACACTAGGTTTGTTCCTATACTCACACTCTGGCCCGCCTGCGTGTGCTCTGTACATACATATTTGTGTGAATGTGTATGTTAAAGATGTGTTTGGACATGCACCATCACTGTAAAAAAAAAAAAAAAAAAAAAAGGGGGAGAGTTCTGTAAAGGCAAATATAGCATAGCTGCAGGAGGCGTAGGCCATACGCACGCGCACTCACACACACACACACACACACACATCTGGCTGTCTTTATAAGCTCAAAGGCATGCTGTGTAAATTATATGGTGCCAGAGCAAGTGGCTTGGGAGTACACAGCAGCTTTTAAAACACTGGTGGAGAATTTAAAGGACCCAAAGTCAAGAGTAGCTGACTCTGTCGTAGCCTTCATCCATGCTCCCCATCACCTCATGGTCCAGCCCAAAGTGATTACTTCCATAGAGGCAGTGTGTATGGTTAAGTATGGTATGTTTAAGGTCAGAAATGCTAACATTATAATAGGTGTTTACAACATAATGTGAGACTGTATGTAAAAGGAAAAGTGCCTATTGTTTATGTTGCCAGTGGTCATTTGAGTCTAAGGGCCATTTGATGACTATGTGAGGAGAACACACCTGTAATTTTGGTCAAGACTTGCTTCATGCTGTAGCAGAAGAGGATGGGATGGAGGAAAATGAGCAGCAGCAGTTATTGTTGTTGTTGCTGCAAAAGTTTAACCGAAGGCCAAAGAAATGTAAATAATTCCTTCAAACTCGACTCGAGGTTCACTTGTTCTGCAGAGAAACAGTAGCTGCTGTGGCAAATGATAAAGAGCGGAACAGGCTCATATTGGATGATAATATGATGAATCAATGACACCGAGTTGTTCTGATACACAATTCAGTTGTCCTAATTGATGATAAAAGGCGGCTTATCATTAAAAAGATGAGAGCTCAAATTATGTCAATAGTATTATTAAAAAATAACAAATAAAATACTATTATTGTAGATTTGTCATCACATTAACGTGATTTTGCATGTTAGGAAATGTGCTGTAATACAATTAGTATTGAAACTATTAATCAATTGACAGAAAATGAATTGACAACAATTTCGATGATCGATTAATCATTAAGAGTCATTTATGATGCAAAAACGTCTAATATTTAATGATTCTATTTTCTCCAATGTGAGGATTTATTGATTTTTGTTAGTTTAAATATCATCATAAATGAAATATCTTCAGGTTTTGGGCTATTTGTAAGACAAAACAAACAATGTCATGATGTCACTTTGGGCTCTGGGAACTTGTGAGGGGCATTAATCCATTATTTTATAACATTTTATTGACTAACAATTACTTGTTGAATCTAAAACTAATCAACAGATTAATCGATAATGAAAATAACGGTTAGTTGTGGCCCTAAATGCAATTATTCTTCGTGATTGTCACATATGTTTTAGCTGCGTAAACCAGTTTTTTTTATCATAGATCAAATATTGATTAACATGAATAAAACATACATCTTAACTTTAGGAAAGAGGCAACCTCTAAAAAGGTTCATAAAAATCGAGCAATATATGATATGTTAAAAAAATATGATAATGTTAATTAAAATGATATTGCTCAAGCTGGGTGTAGGTGTGTGACTGTAACGTATGTGTGTGTGTGTGTGTGTGTGTGTGTGTGTGTGTGTGTGTGTGTGGTGAGTGTATTGAGTGCTGCAGAGATGCTTTTGTTAAAGGACCTCTGAGTTGTGTAAGTTAGCGTGTGCCCTCTGGCAGCCCGGCAGACAACAACAGAGCAGAGAGCGTGCTGCCACATGCCCAACTCTCCCACACTCCACCTTCCAGGTGCTACCCAGTCGTCAATCACTGCTAGTGATTGACGACAACCCCCCCCCCCCCCCCCCCCCCACCCTCCCGACATCAGGTCAGACCCCTCTCTCTCTCCACTCAGGCCACAATTTAGAAACATGTGACTTGCTTCACGATGTGGCTCACATATGTACAGTCGCACATGTAAGACACACATTTTTAGGCTATTTTGTGAGGAAGTGTGATTTTTTTTTTTTCCCTAATAGAGCATCAAGCAGAGAAATTTTCCATTTGATGTTAAGTTTAAAACTGTGTGAATTTTCCCTTCCTCGCAGCCATTATGTGTGTTAGCCGGATGTAAACAGTAGCAAAACCCAATGTGTTGCTGCTTTCATAGGCCTGTAAACCCGGTGCTATTGAAGTCCCTGTGTGTGTGTGTTAGTGCCTGAGGGTTCGGCTGTGAGAAAACAGTCCGTGGCTTTTTGGTGATTGAGCGTGTGTGTGTGTGTGTGTGTGTGTGTGTGGCGTCATATGTGTGTACGGCTGCGTGAGTGTGATGTGGTTCCCAGGAGGAGGAGGAGGAGGAGGAGGAGGGGGACGGGGGGGGATGGAAAATGTGAACAGCACCGTGGTTTGGCTGGGACAAACGTGGTGGCTGACGGCTGATGGTGCCATGTTTTGTAGAGCCGCCGCTATCAGCCTCACTGTCCATATTTACTCACTCCTTCCCTCCACCCCTCCCCTCCAACTCCTCCCTTCCCTCCCTCCTCTCCTGACCAACTGTACCAACATGATAAGAGCCTGAGAAAGAGAGATGTCGCATCTCCTCTTCCCTTTCTGCTGCATCCTCCATATCCTTGCTTATCTAAGGCCTTCATTTTCTCATTCGCTCTCAACGCTTTGTATGCATTTAGATGACACACAACGCCGTCTCTCCCACTGTTCTCTCTCCGTCGTATCTCTAGGCTCACTCTCCCTCCATGACATCAATGCCCAGATTTCAGTGTTGCGGGATGAGTCGGCAGCGCTGCGTCATTCTCGGTTTGGAAAACCAATCTCTGGCCAGTGTTAAGCTGTATCCCGCTTTGATCCTCCTCCTTCTTCATGTTCTAGTGACAGTGTTTAGACGTTGGCTATGCCAGGCTGAAATGCTGGGCATTCCCTATCTATCACTGTCAACTAAAGCACAGTGGATACTGCTCCTGAACATGTGTTTTCTCTTATTTCCTTACAGTTTCTTTGGTTAAATTTAGGGACTGTTAAGCAGATGTATTATGTATTCTAATAGCATCATTTGATTTAGGTTTTGTTGAATTTTAGTGATTTTCTCCGCGGTGTCTTTTCACACTCTCATCTCTCCTACTTCTGTGTTAAATCATAACTCAGTCCAAAGAGTGACTACAAAGCAGTAGAAGTTGAGAAATTAACGTTTGTGAGGGAGTATGTTTACCTGCAGCTGCTGCAAATCATCTGGATGCATTAAAGGATAAAACAGACTCAGAGAATTATTAGCAAAAAAATGTGAGTTTTATCTTCTTCTACACCCATTTAGAAAGTAAAAAAATGTGCATCTTATTGCTCGGGGTGACACAAGAAATTTGCAGTGCATGCAGCATGTGAACGTGCACAAAGCCATGAATCAGGATTTTAGTTGAAGTTATTGTCTGCAGATAGCAGTAGGTTTTCACAGAAGCATGAAGTGTTATATGAAGATGCTGTTTTTCTTGAGCAGAACTTACACACTGGAATTCAGGGGGAGATGGAAGTCTGCTCTCACTTTTAATGTATTTTAACGTACAATTTCTGAAATATGCTTGGTTTTTGTGTGCAGATGTATTACTTTTTAATATATTTCCAACCCCAGTATAACCACTGGATCTGCGCAAAAATGCGTGTGTGTGTTTGTGTGTGTCTGTCAGAGATATAGGGAGAGACAGGATAGGAGAGAGAGAGCGTGTGTGACTTTGTCAAACTACAGACGAGGGCTCCTTCGCTGTCTCTGTGTCACCTCTGTGCGAACACTCTCCGTTCTATGTGTTTGTCACCGTCCCTGCAGTTCTCATGTAGTAGAGAGAATATGTGCATGCTTGAGTGTGTGTGTGTGTGTGTGTGTGTCTGTCTCAGAGATGGAGCTAGAGAGAGAGAGAGAGAGGGAGGAAAAAAAAAAAATAGAGAGCTGGAAAGTGAAAAAGCAGATGCGCTTGTTGCAAACACACCGTCTGGCCGCCTGGCTCCACCATCTGTTTGCAGCTGCTAATGTTTGTGTGTGTGTGACAGACTGTGTTTGTGTGTGTCTGTGCCTGTAAGAGAGCATACAGTATCATGCACAGTATATTGTTGGAGTGTATATTTATGTTCATTCCTTTAGGGTGAGGAAACGTTTGACTGTAAGTTTACTGTCTTTTTTTTCAGTATACATAAATGCACACACACACACACACACACACACGCACTTATATAATCCACTGGGTCAGACAGAAACAGACATGGCCAGAGTGTTGGATAACAAAGAGGGCCTTGGTGGTGTGTCCCGCTGTCTCATAGGCATGCTGGGAGAATTTCTGTGTCTATGTGTGCATGTGTGTGTGTTTTTTAAGTTCCTAAAAACTACAGTAAAAATTGTGTTTTTACCATCCAGTGAATTGTGCAGCGAGGCTCCATCAGGTTACTGTTGTGTCTTTGTACAGCAGGAGGATAAAGTCTGATGATCCAGGTTCTGTTCCCAGGAGCTGCTGTTCCTCCGACACACTTCAGCTGTATATGTCCAGGAATGTGTGTGTACCTCAGAGCTGTGTTTACCCAAAAATATCTACTGAGCTTGTCTTAGCTGCACAGTAAACCGACGGGGCAAAAGAGGATCAAAATCCTAAGAAGATTTTTGGAGGGAAACATCAGACCAAATCTGACTGTTTTGGAGCAGCGTGGGTGTAATAGTATTTTCAGATTCTTTGTTTTTAGTCCTGCTGGGCTAACAGATGGCGGGGTTACCACATAGGACAATACAGTGACTGTATAGAGTGTGTGACTGCTTGAATTAGTAGACGATTGACAGAACTGAGTGTTCAAAATGATCATCTTTTAATTGAGTTTTTCACTATTTTTGGACATTTTTTTGGACTAAATGATCCATCAGCTACTTGGAAAAAAATACCGAACATACCAAAGGAGCGGGAGTATCCAAAAATCAAAGTACCGTTTGGGAGTATTGTTTGTCCGTTGTCAGAATAAGCAACTTGAGTCCATAGCTCGTAAATAATACTGGATTTGCACCCCTGCTATTTGATCCAGGCCCGGTTTGGACTTGTGGACCAAACCGTCAAAAGAGGACGCTGTAGTAAGAGTAGTTACAGGCTATGAAGCACTTAACCCGTTTGTTTTGCTACAGCGCTCATGTGTAACAGGAGGGGTGGGTGGTGGTGGTGGTGTTGGTATTTGAGACAAGAGACAAGCAACGCAGATCAGATTGATTGAGTTACACACGCTACACTTGCGTCCTCGGCTCTCGGCGGCCTGTGTCTAATGGTCTTAGCAGTAGGCGACAAAGTGCTGTTTTGTTCCCGCTATTGTGTGGATGTGAATGGAGCAAAGCGACGGACTCACTGCCCTGAGAGAGAGAGAGAGAGAGAGAGAGAGAGAGCGAGCATACACAGACCCCAGATCAGCAGCTGTGTAGACCTGTGCAGACCACTCCGTATTTACATGTTGAAATAGTTACATACAATTTTTTTTTGTGAAAACATCAAGCAAAAGTCGCTTTTTGATTTAAAAAAAGCTACAAAATCAAAAGTTTGTGTTCATTTATTGTGATTTTCAATGATGTTTAGACAGTCAATTAGCAACTAAATGCAACAGTCTGGCTGTGGTTTCATTGTGTAATGCTGCCTGACTTGCTGGCTGTGGTGTTTGTCACAGCATGTTTTGGTTTGGTTAATTCTCAGGTGGCCTCTGTGTGCTGAATCCGCACCTGAGTGGGTAGAGAGGTGACTGGCAGCAAAACATCACACCCTGAGGGGGAAACCTGTGTCAACATTGCTTTTTAGTTCATTTTATATCCTTCTGCCAGCTGTTAACACATAGCGTCAGTTGACCTTTTGCCAAAACCCCGCCCCCCCCCCCCCCCCCCCCACCTCTTAGTTACTGGTGCTACGCCTGTCAAGCTTTTTAGTCCTGCAAAATATACATGCATGTTACAATGATAACCTGAGTAGTCACCACTTGAAATTCTTGGTCATTTTTTTGAAAGAATGATTCCTTGATATCAGACAGGCTTCTCATTTCTAGTTGGTGACCTTCAGTTTTGCCAGCTGAAATGACAACAACAACAATGGCTATATATCTGATATTATGTTAAAAGACTGAGGATAAAGCTAAATGTCCCAGGAAAATGTCAACATCCTCATCGGTTCATGATCCACAGAGAAGACATGGAAATAAAGAAACAGCATTGTTCTTGTATTGCAGTGTAGAGCTAATCAATCCTAGCATTATTAGCTACTTAATAAGGAAAACTGTAAGTAGCATAACCCTGTTTGGCTACTTACATACTTATTTTTAAACTGTTTGTTTTCACTTTTTAACATCACAAGAGGAAAAGCTTTCAGGATGAGGACTAATGTGTATGGTAACACTATGTCAGGTAACGGTGCTGAGCGTTAACTTCCCCAAATCCAATAAAGAGCAGGACAGAGCTAATGCTGTTAGCCTAAATTCTGATACAGCAGCATCCTGGACTGGCTAACACAGTTTACTAAGTTAGTAAACCCAGTTAGTTAATGATATGCTCCTTCGCTTTGGAAGCAGATAAACACAATGTTCTTGTATTTTAGGTTTCAAAAAGGCAAAAAAAAGAAAAAAATACCAACTCTCAAACTCCTAAAATGCTAAAGTTTTATCAGTCTTACCACAAAATCATGCAACCTCATCAGCCATCTTTGTTGAAATTTGTCATGTTGACATTTGGTGACGCACAAGCACAAAAATGCTTGATAAAATTAATCTGACGCCACGCTGACAGAGCAAACAGCACTGTTTGTTTAGCTACACATGGCAGCACACACAGGTTTATTAATCTAGTGTTCACTTGAAAGCATTCAGGTCTGTCAAGTCATACTAATCTCCACTAATTTGCTTTTAAAGAATGAACCTTGTGGCTCCTGCATCATGTTTGAGATCTTTAATCATGATTGATTTGTAAGAAATGTTCACGTCATCACACAATGCAGCTGCAAACAGTGATGAAAAAATGATATACTTTGTGGTGAGCACATAAGAACACACAATGACTGGAAAAAAGCTAAAAGCCCCTCTCTATTTTTTTTTTGTTTTCACCTTTTTTGCCCCTCGCCACACCAGTCTAGGGGGATGAATAAGAAAAAAACACAACAAAAGATGGGAATGGTTTCATATATATTTAGCCAAAGCTTGCTACCCTGAAAAAGAAAAACAACTCTCTTCCCTCAGTTTTCCCTCTTGCTCTCCACCGTGCCACAAAATTACAACGTGCAAATTCATAAACGTATACGCTGTTTTTGCACGCTGGAAATAAACACGACGGTCGGGAGAGAATGCTACTGCAGTGCTGTAGTGAAGTTGAAGCAGTGTTGTTTTTTTTTTTTTTTTTTTTTTTTTTTTTGCATCGAGGAGTGGGTTTGGTCCCAAACTATTGTCTGTCTGTCTGTCTGGCTTTACTCAACCACACACTCCCAACCGTGCCACTGATTACTAGTTTAGAGTTGCACTAACTGCTGTCTGGCCCCTTGGCTAACCTCTGAAGAACCTGGTGGGTGTGTTGTGATCTTGTGTGTGTGTGTGTGTGTGTGTGTTTGTGTGTTTGCGGTGTGCCCTGTTCATGCATGTCTATGTTTGTACACTACACAGTGAAAGTATGTGTCTTTATTTGTGTCTTTGTGTGTTTATCTGTATACTTGTTGACAGTGATCCCGCCGGGCCTGTGTGCTTGGGAACTTTTTTTTTTTTTTTTCGAGGGAGGTCTTTACCGTCAGCTTGTGATGTCACTTCCCTTAAGCCAGTGCCATAGGAGGGGAGGGTTAGAGAGGCTGTGGTTCAGGTCAGGTGATGGCTGGGGTCACAGTGGCCACATATCCCAAAGCAAAGCTGATTTACTCACCCACTGTAGCCTAATTATTCACTCGCTGTGGCTTTCTCACTCTGTTTTTGTGTTTTGGCATGAACGCCCAATAAAAAAAACAGAAAAAAAAAACAAAACACATGAATTAAATGATGCCACATTACAGTGTGCTGTCTCACATGGATTCAGGAGGAAGGAATGTGAAACGGCTCCCAAAGGGGCACGGCTCTTACAAAAAGCCAAACGTGAAGCAAGTGTAATTCAAGTCGTACCAAAACAACGCGGCTGTAAGTCAGCGGTTTGCAGCTTCTTGCCCTCTTTCATTCAAGACTCGCTCCCCTGTGTCTTTTTCTCCCGCTCACTCGGCCTTGTTACACACACACACACACACACACACACATACACATGCACGCCACACACACATACACGCACTTTCCTTCCTTGTGGTGCATACTTGTGTCAGGTGTGCTCTGTTTTTCCAGTCAGGGTAGAGAGGAATCTGGGCCGGGGTCCAAGCTGACTATCAACAGCACATTGCCAGAGCCCAGGACAAGAAGAAACACATCCACTCCATCTTTACTCCTCCTCCTTCTCCCCCCTCCTTTTTTTTTTTTTCCCTCTCCTCCTCTGATCACTGGAGCGTTGTCGTGCCGTATTTTGGTCTTTTCACCCTCCTGTTTGTGCTTTTTTTCTCCTCCTCGACATAAATTTTCTGAATTTATGAGGCATCTTCCTGTTTTGTCTTTCCATTTTCATGCGCTGTCTCCAAAGTGTTTGTAATGGTTTGCCACTTTCGTCAGTGTTTTTGTATGGAGAGGAGAGGTTGTTGTTTCCCTGGAGGTAAGGAGGTGTGGAGCCTTTTTTTTTTTTTTTTTGGTTTTGTGGTCTAGTTCCTGTCGAACAAGGCTACAAAGTGGCCACCACCCTTAAAATGACACCGCTTTTAGCTATTTCAATAAACACCAGCATTATCTTATACAAGAAATCCTTTGGTGACTTTGGCTAAATCACTCAGGTTAAAGCTCGTTGTTTTAGGTTAGAAACTGGCTGGTGTGTATCTCACATACAACAGGTGTGAGTATAGTGTATATAAGTGTTTGTGTGTGTGTGGTTGTCATGCCCCACTTCAAAGCTCTGTCCTCATCACATCACACAGACATGAAAGCTACTAGCTGATGACTTACCCAGAGATATGTTCAAAGTGTTCCCCAAAGACCTGTCTCAACCTTAAAACCACAGTGTGTGTGTGTGAGAGAGAGTGTGTGTGTGTGTTGGCTTTTCTTCTTCATGATGTTGCAGTAATTATCTCCACCCGGCGTGAGCCTGGAGGGGATCACGCGTTTGGTCGTGTGTGTATGTGTATGTGTCAGTGCGCGTGTGTGTCTGTTAATCTCGCGTACTACTGGACCCATCAGCCTAAAATTTTTTGTGCACGTTTATGACTGTATGCTCAAAGACCTCTTGTGGTTGCGGTGATTCACAATTTTTTTGAAACACCTTTTTTTTATAACGCCGTTCCTTATGAGCCTTTCATAAAGCTTACACTTTCATCTTGTCAGCAGTCCTCGCCATTTTACGGTATGAGTTACAACATAGCAAAAAGGCATTTTCGGCAATCAGCTTCGCTAAAAACAAGGCTGTTGCAGGCCACATATGTTATGATCCGCTAAAATTAGGCACAATACAACATGGCTTGTATTCAAATTTTTTGTATTGTGGCAATAGCTGATGAAAAGTGTATGTGTGTGTGTGTGTGTGTCTGCGGGAGCATATGCCCCACACCACTGCATCTGTGTGATCTTACACACTACTACACTGTATGCTACAATGTCTTGCACTGTGCTGTTGCTG
Organism: Thunnus maccoyii; assembly: GCF_910596095.1. Taxonomy (NCBI): domain Eukaryota; kingdom Metazoa; phylum Chordata; class Actinopteri; order Scombriformes; family Scombridae; genus Thunnus; species Thunnus maccoyii. The sequence continues at coordinate 16,617,074 of NC_056549.1, read as the reverse complement.
TTGGGCAGAGAGAGAGAGAGAGAGAGAGAGAGGGAGAGGGGAGATAAAAAGGAAAGGAAAGGCCTCCCACACAGGCAGATATGAGACTGAGAAGCTCCATTAGTTCCTCAAAGCCAGCTGCCGGGTTCAGATGGATGTCTGTGCTCTGCCGTTTGATGTCCATTCATCCATAGCCTTACATCTCTGCCTCTGTCTCCCAGCTTTGCCCGACGCTGGGCCTCATGGGGCTGGACAGAGTGCAGCTGCCATAACTATAGGATAAAGCTGTCTGCTACTGTGCCATTCCTGCCTCTGCCAATGCTGTAGCACTACCACCACTGCTGCTGCTGCTGCTGCTATCGCTGGTGATACTTCCAGCTTTGCCTGCTTTTTGTTTCTGTGTGTTTATGGGAGGTAGGCAGAATGATAATATGGGGGAATATGGTGATTGTTTATTGATTAGAGCACCATGTAGCTCTAATCTGCATTCCTGTGGGCTCAAATGTGAAAAGAAAGTTTGAACAGAAACAGAAAAAGCAGTAAAGTAAGAGTTTGGTGTTATTGACAAACCTTCCTCTTTTTTTTTTTCATCTCTCCCATACAGCACCCCGTTCATCCTCCTCCTCCTCATCGTCCCTTCTCCTCCTCTCCGGACATCTTTGGGAATGGGCCAGCGCCTTGCCAGGGTGCATCTCTCCACCCGGTGGTGTGGCTGGCGTCGTGCGAGAGTGAGGGGGGCAGCGGTCAGGTCATAGAGCCTGCCTACCCCTCTCTCTCTCTCTCTCTCTCTCTCTTTCTCTCTCTCTCTCTTTCTCTCTCTCTCTCTGCTTGCTCGCTCCCAAAGTGACTTTTGACCTTCGACTCAGCCGTGACCCCGCCCTGACCTCCCGTCAGCCATGCCCTTCCGACTGAAGCTGCGGCGCACACGGCGCTACAACGTCCTGAGCAAGAACTACTTTGTGACTCGGATTCGTCTGCTGGACAACAATGTGATTGAATGCACTCTGTCAGTGGAGAGTACGGGACAGGAATGTCTGGAGGCGGTGGCCCAAAGGCTGGAACTGCGGGAGGTGAGGAGAAGTCATTCATCATTTCACACCAGTACATTGTAGTGAAAAATATGTTGATATTTGGCTTTGAGGAAATCTCTGACTGGAGGTTTGTCCTTGATAAAAGTCAAAAATAATCTACACATCTGTTCTGAATTTTTTATAGGCCTGGACATGAAGAGCTGGTAATGATGGGCCTTTGAAAAAAAAACCTTAACCTTGAGTCCAACGTGACACCCCAGTGTCTAAACACCCAAATGCTATTTCACCGGTTTTTCCACCCTACCAACAATCAAATTCTGGAGAATACAGTGAACTCTAATCAGTTGCGGGCAAGTGATCGTAAAGATACTGCATGCTGATACAAAATATCAGCTATTGTCAGCCTCTGCACATAAATATCATCACTGGAAAACTCATATCAGACATACAGAGAAAAACAAAGAAGAACATGCTTTCACATGTTAATAGATGCAATGTCAGATTATTTGTGGGTGTGCGTGCCACGCGTCTCTCCCCACCACCTCCGTGTGTGTCTCCCTGCCCTCTGCTGTCTCTCTCCTGCAGGGTCCTTGTCTGTCTCTAACGAAGCGTGGCTACCTCTATATACGTACGCGTATGTAGTGTGTGTTCGGGGCTGCTAACAAAGTGAGAGGGAGAGGGGCGGTGTAGTTGTGCGTACTCACATAGTGTTGTGGTATTTGCCAGGTGTCAGCGATGTTATAAATAAGATGGTGTGACGCCTCGGCTTCAGCGGCTGTCTACCCCGTGCATGCACGCTATCTCAGGACTCTTTTGTGTGTATTTGTGTTTATCTGAATATGCTGTTTTCATCTTTTACATCTATTTACTTGAGGCTCCGAGTATGTGTCTGTGTGTGCTTGCATGTAAGATGAAGAAGAAGAAGATGAGATTTGCCCTTGCAGCTGCAGCTTGCAGCTTTTTACCACTTTCATTACAGTAGAGGCAAACGACACCGACGAAACAGGAGGGCACACCACTTTGTGATACCGTCGACACACACAAACAAATTACAGAAAGATTTGTGAGTCCTACGGGGCTCTTGCGTGCTCATTCATTGGTTTGTTATGATTAGTGAAATGTGCCTAAATCAACATGACAGGAAATGATCTCATGTTGCAAATCGCAGCTTGCATGTTGCACATTTTGTGAAACCTGCCCCAGATCCGTATGAACAGGCCGCTATGGGATCCATTGCTTTCATCTACATTATCTGGAGCATCAAATGTCAAGAATCCATCCGAAACAAACCGGTATTCTTAGCCAGAGTAAGAATAAATGCTAATTCTTGCAGTCTAAACTGGTTACAACATTTCCAAGCTCATCTGTTGAACCCCTCACTGAACCAGTACTGTAATCAATATGTGATTTGGATGAACTGTTTTCTGAGAAGCCCACAAATTCAATTTAGTTGATCATATCACTGGAAAAGACCCGTATCGTTCTTTCTGAGTGTTGTTTTTGCTGTTTATTCAGCTGAATCATGTTTCTTTTTCAATTAGCATATCAATCTTGAGATAAAATAATAGGCCAGAGACTTGGTTTTCATTTTGATTTAGTGAGATAGGATTGTAGCCCGTTTCTTTTCTCCCAGGGTTATCTTACTGGTAATGGCTCTGGTCTAATATTTATGTTTAACAGAGTTACGCTGCTGACGTCAAAGGTTTGATCAGATTTGAGGCAGAAATATGTGCCTGTTGTATTTCAGCTGCTTATTAATCTCCTCTCTGTTCTCCTCGTTTGTCCCAAATGTACTTCTCAACTCATTTCCAATTCCCCTCCTCAATCCGTTTCTCTCCATCCCTCCAAACCCCAATTTCCCATCTCAACACTTTGCTTTGTGCATCTACCCACCATTTCCTCTGCGTCTCTCCAAGTTATTTCATCTGCCTCTTTATCTTTCACTGCATCCTGCTCACACAACTCATCTTTCATTTGTTTCCTCTTTGTACCACCTTCACTTCCACTCTCTTCTTTGCTTTCCTTCCTCTCCTGCCTCCTTTTACTTCCATTAAATCCCTTTACTTTGTGCACCACACTGACCCTCCCTCCGTCTGTCCCCTCGCTTTAGACCCATTACTTCGGTCTGTGGTTCCAAGGAAAGACCCAGGCCCCGGCCCAGCGCTGGGTGGAGCTGGAGAAACCCCTCAAGAAGCAGTTGGACAAGTTTGGCAATGAGCCGCTGCTCTTCTTTGGAGTTATGTTCTACGTACCCAGTGTCTCCCGGTTGGAGCAAGAAGCCACCAGGTAAAGAATCTCCAAACACCACCTATAAACCAAAAAAGCCAGCAGTTGTGCTCAAAGCTTTCACTCTATATACAGAACAGCGACTGCCTTTACTACCACCACTTTGTCAATTAAGTTGTATTCTGTCAACTAGCTTCATATGACAAAACTCTGCTTCTTCTTTCATGTGACTCACGTCCAAAATAGTCCATGTCATGTGTGCGTCTTTGTAAAGTTGAACTTTTAACTGTCAAAATTAGAAAAGGATTTTTTGCCCATAAATACACCAGACACAGTGAGTCTCCATAAGTAGCAGCTTTGTGCCTTGCACATGCTCACCTTTTAGTTCAATATAAGTTTAGAATCTGCCAGTTTAAAAAGTGTGAAATCATGTAAATGCACCCTTACGTATCCCATGTAGCCTAAGCCAAAATGTCCTATTCCTAAAAGACTAGAAAAGGCCTTTACTGTCCACAAATATTACTGTATGTACATAATATCATGTGCAGTTTAGCTGGAGGTATATAGTGGGATTAGGAAAGTAGAAATTGAGGTGTCTGTGATGAGTTGTGTAAATTAAACGAAAAGAAAATATATTTTATGTCAGCACCAGACTGGTTGTGATGCTAACAGTGTTATACTGACACCGATTGATGCCGTAATGTGGGAAGAAAACGCTTGTGAAAGGGTTAATGTCTACATTTTCAGACGTTGCAAAGTTTCCTCCTATTCACTATCTAATTGCACATGAGCAAATTACTTTGCATGGCATTATGGGATTCCAGGTGACACAGGTCTGACCAGAGATGCGAAGAATAGGAGGGATCAAACTTGCAAATCTGTAACTTAATGCAAAACTCTGTCTGTGGAGTCTGGTGATGACTATTATTGTAGTCTCTCTTTTGTATGTCTCTTGCCTCAAACATGTTAGATAAAAACAAAGTCTCAAAAAATGTTTGGGAGTGTCGTAAGTTGCTTATTTATGATGTTTGCTAACAAGCAGGCTACTCGTTAGCTTGCGAGTGACAGCCGAGAAGTGGCGACTGCGATGTAGTCTGACTTGTTTATTTCCAGCGGGTCTTCACTTTTTAGGCTGAATATTTGATATAAATTTTGTCTTCTCAAATCTTCTCAAACATGTGATACCCTTGCTACACTTACATCATCAACAACAGCCATTTTCTTCCCATATCACAGTGCGTGTTGTGCGCGTACATATTTGCGTATGAGTGAGTACGTTCCCTAAAAGGGCATCCAGGGGTCAGCGTGTAGTGGACAGTCATCTCAGATTGCTTCTCATACTCGCGCACATAGTGACACACAGAGACACGCAGGTCTGCCTAACACTGAGCTGCTGAATTTGTGGCTTCGCTGGATGTGGGAAAGGTCGATTGCAGGTCACAGCTTGACGTTTTGACACTAGAGTCGACTTTAAGGTGTGTGTGTGTGTGTCCCCGTGTATGAGTGTGTTAATCATTTACACTGATAACTTTCCTTTGTATTTTGAGCGGCAGGACTAAACACGCTATTTGTGCACTTACGTTGATATAAATGAAATCATCGTGTATCACTGATTGGCATGACACACTCACTCTGTGTGGTTGTGTGTGTGGGTGTGCGTGTGTGCGTAATAGAGAGAGAGTGTGTGTCTGCTGGTTTGTTCTACAGAAGCCAGGGTCTGCTCTGGTAAGGGGATGGTATTCCAGGAATCCCCTGCGGGCTTTTATGGTATGTGTGTGTGTGTGTGTGTGTGTGTGTGTGTGTGTGTATGGGGGTTATGGGGTTGAAGGGGTTATGATGGGGCCTTGGGGGCAATTTAGGGAACAATGGTCCCCTCTTTTTCTCAAGACCCCTTTTTTTTCTCTTACAGTCCCTGTACATAGTGTCACCCCACTCCTTTTTTTTTTTTTTTTTTTTTAATCAGAAGCAGATCTTCACATCACACCAGCCCCACATTTTAATTCTCTTTCCCTGCGTCTCGTCCTCCTTCTTCCTTTCCTTCAGTCTCCCTCTTTCTCTTTTTCTGTTAGTCAGGAATGTTGGCACAACCGTCCAGCGTAGGAGGCGGACCACACATTCCTCCCAGCAGAAGTGCTGGGGGTAAAGGGGGTGGGGGAATGTCTGGTTTACAAAACACACACACAGACACACACACACACACACACACACACACACGCTCGCTCGCTCACATCACACACCTCGCACACTCTCCCAAGAATCCTCTCAGAAGCCAGCTGCAGCCCTGTCAGAAGAGTTAGTCACAATACTCCACATTGTAAGAGCATACACGCTTCCCGAGGCAAACCTCTCTAAAAGCCCCGTCTCTGTTTCTCTTCACTTCAAGTTCAAAATAATCCTCACAACTTTTTTTTAATAGTTCCAAACACTTTTTTTTTAGTCAACCAGGTCTCATCAAGAGATTCGCCAAAAATCAAGAGCCTTATACTGTCAGTACTATCCTCTAAGAACTCCCATCAATCAGCGTGAACACAATAACGACTGACAGCCATCTTTTTAAAATGTTGATAATTTATTGACTGCAGGTTGATCTGGCTCAGATCCAGTGTGTGTTTTTTGCCTACACACCTGGTCTGCTAATGGGAGGAGGAAGGGGGAAGATTTGGAGACAGAGTGACAGAAGCAAAGAGGAAGACAAGTGGGGACAGAGAAAGTAAAAGTTTGGCAGCAAGACTCGGCTTTGGGTTTATACCTTGGTATTTATGTGGTTTTAGCTTGTTGCCCGCATGTGTTGTTGCTGGAACATATACATATGTATGTGTCCACATAGAAAAGTATGTTTATACTAGTGTGTAAAAACAGTGCGAGAGAGTAGACTTTGGTTTTTTGGGACATTGTTTCCTTGATATATCATTTCACAAAAAAAGGGCCCTGTTCCATGCACAAGAGCTATACTGTTTTCAATTTCTTCAGTTTAACAGCAATTAAATAATAAGAAAAAAACCCTAAACTAAGATGTTCTATTAAGTAATAACAGATTATAAGGTTTTAGAGACAAATCCATTGTAACTTGTTGCCAGACACCACAAAGACAGAGCGTTGCCTCTGTCTCCCCTGAGTAAAGGAGACTGACTGAGAACGTAATGTGGGTTTTATAATGTGGTCAGGTCTTTGAAGTTCAGTGTTTGACTGATGTGTAACCTGATACTAGATCTCCTTCTCTTCCCGTCCATCCATTCATCTGTTTCTCCTTCCCTCTCTTCCTCCCTCCATGCAGCTGTGAAAATTACCCAGAGCAGGGGGTTAAAGTCTGTGTATGTGTGTGTGTGTATGTGTGTGTGTGTGTATACTGTCTACATATTCACACCAGTAATCCAATTATCATGCAATGAAGGCAGTAATGCAAGAAAGTTGGTGCCCATGTAAACACTGAACTCCACTTATATTAATGCAATCATGCTCAGCTCAGTAATCGTATTTGTAATATGATACTGCATGTAGAGTTCTCCGCATTTAGTCAAATTCTAAACACTTCAAACACCTTAATTAGAGTTTTTACTATGTTTCGTCAAAGGTATTTTTGTGTTCACTCTGTTTCTTTCATTGGTTCATCTTTCCTTCACATTCCCAAGGATACAAACAAACTTGTGCTTGAAGTGGCACCATTACTAAGTGTTTTTATCTGTGAGAACATCTTTATACAGGCTCTGCAGTGTTGAAACGATTAAAAAAACAATGCCTCAAAGCACTAGTTTGTTGCCGTATTCACACCAAGACGGCCAGAGGGATAAACCAATGGTAACATAAGATTACCATAGGTTAGGTTTGAGACTGGGGGGAAAGGGAAACTCCTGATGTTGTAACATTAGGTGGAAGGTTTTTATGTTATTAATCACACTGTGCTTTGTAGTATAGAAACAGGTATATTGATGGAATCGGGGTAAACCCTTACTTAGATAATCAGCAACTATTTTGTGGATTTAAATGTAACTACTTCTGTGTTTGCAGTGGTTTGTTTAGAGTGTGAATTTCTCTTTTTATTTGTGTATGTGTGAGGTGGGAGGAGATCAGAATCACTTTTCTGTATGTGCCATTCAGTTGCCCAGTGCTTGACCCCTAAACTTGTACTACCTTCCATATATAATACTGACTTGTAACTAGATATATTATACGGCGGCTCTGTCTTTTTACTTTCTAAAAATTGTCTCATTTTAACCACAGAACACACACTCATCTTGCAGAAGGTGAGGTGTAGAGTGAGTGGATGAAACCCTCTGTTCCATCTGTCTCACTGATATGAAGGAGGGGCAAAGTGGCCCAGAGAGAGAAAGTGAGGAACCTAAACAGAGAGCTGTTGACGGGGAGCGAGGCCAGCTGGCCTCAGCAGCCCCCAAGGCTAACAGCACCAACAGCCTTGAAATCCTAGCTTTGTTCAGCTAGTTATCACTAACACGCACACACACATTCACTCACACACATGCACAAACACACAGCTGTACTCTGTTCTGCCCCTTGCTGATTCAACACATTTCAAAGTGAAATCCTCCTGCCTCCCACACAAGCCGTCTGGACTCATCCTGGGGCTGAGGGGGTGGTCAGGGTCATACCACTGCAGAGGTGGCGGGGGTGGAGGAAGGGGGGGGGGGGGGGGGTTGAGGCATATGTACACACACATACACACATTCATGCATGCATGCACATATGCTCGCAGGCTTGTTGTCCGGGCCACTTGGACATCTGGCAGCATGTCTTGAGCGGGGCTTGAACATGAGTGGGCATATAAAGGGCTCTTTGTGCCTGTGTGGCTGCCTGCAGTGCCAGCAGAGCGCTCTGCATTGGTGGAAGTCACAAGTAACTCCTAGTAAGGAAAGGTTTACCTCATGTCTATCCACGTATATTAACCTGCCGTTGCACCACGGTGATGTCATAGTGACATACGTACATGCCAGGTGTGTGCCGCTATAAGGACGTCTTGTATGTGCAGGCTTACAAGTAGGATTCTATGTGACAGGAGCATGATACTGTATACTTAAAAAACAAATATTAGAAATGCTTTCTTGTACTTTTAGTCTATATAAAGGCTCGTTACCTAATTTTAATACATTTTAAGCGTATATTAACGCAAATTACATTGACACATATTTTCTCACAGCCATGCAGGTAATTAAGGTTTTTTTTGTCCAGATTTCTATAGATCTATATAGAAATATATGATAATATCTGACGCAACCCTAATACAATGGAGGTTAATTTCATTTGTGGTGCTTGCAGCAATGAAAAATGACTTTTACAACAGCAACATATCTTTCCAGAAACAGTGTTCCTGTTACTCTGCATAACCTACAAACATTTCATTGGAACAACTTTTTACCAAAGAAATGGTTATGAGCATAACTCACACAGGTTCATTACAAAAATATTTTTGACTGTGTAAACCCTGTTCAGGAATATTAGCTGTACTTTGACAAGCTATGCTATGTTATATTTTGCAGATCATTATCTGCAAAACATATATGAGGACAGAATTGCCTTTATGTTTTTAAATATTCAGACATGAATGGTGCCTTTTAAAGTGGATGTATATCTTTCTGGAATGAAATCCTTCAATATGCAGCATGTGGATTTCATATGTGGGTAGGATAATTTCATACACAAACATTTTCCAGACGCCTGTCAATGTTTTTTAAGGCTCATACACAATTCAAGCTTTGTTTGGCTTTACATTGTAGTTAAATTAACTTAAATATGTGCTTGTCTGGGGTTTATATTAGTGTTGGACAATAAACCTGATGTATCAAATTGCAGACATAAAGAATCTTTCACAGACCGAAATAAATGTACTCAAATTGCAATTTTAAGTAAATGTCTATGAACTAACAACAGCCACAACAACCATGGACATCTAAACAGAAGAAGCATCCAATCTGCCAACAGCTCAGCATGTTTAACTGGTCATATTGTAATTGAATGAGACAAACATTTAAGAAGTAGTATGTTTGTATTAAAAATGTTGTAATATTTATTGTGATGGGGTGAAATTAGATAATTTATCTTGATAGATATCATATCGCCCAGTCCTAGTTGTGCTATCATACAGAGAACAGTCTTCATTGAGATGAAATTGGTGGCTAAGGGTGTTAAAGGGTGTTAATTTGATATAAGTCTGAGGGTCGTGAGATGGTAAACGGAGGAGAAAACTGGAAAACATATTTCTAATGCTTGTTTAAGACCTTTTACTTTGGTTTATCTTGTGAATTTTGGGCTCTAAGAGGTTGGGAACCGCTGTTCTATAAGATGTTTCGTGGCTGTTTTGTATAGTTTGGGCTCTCCCATGAGCACACCCTGAGACCTCTCTTTACTGCCTTTCACTGTCACGCTTTCACTTGTTCATAGTTATTTCAACAGTTTACTGTCCGCCTCTTCACCGCTGGCCTCATGCTGTTACCATCGAACCTCAGAATGAGAACCAACCACCGTCAACCTCAACATTTCCCCAGACCCCATACAGAGAACGCTGGGAAAACATGGAGCGTTTGTAAAAACAAAGTCCACAATCATTTGAAGGGTTTGTGTCCCGCGAGGCTCCTCCCCTCCCAACCGCATCAAGCCCCGCCCCCCGCTGCAGCCGTGGTGGTTGGGGTTGGCTAATTAGAGGGTTGCCACGGGAACGGAATGGCAGCTTAGCCAACGGGTGTAATGACAGGGTGAGGGAGGAGGGCGGGGTCAGATTATAGGCCCGGGAGTACGTTGAGAGGAGCTCAAAAAAGAAAAGAGCAAGAACAAGTGGGGGAGAGGGGGAGAGAATGTGAAAAAGAATATGAAAATGAAAGATGTGAGGAGGTAAAGGAGGGCAAGAAACTCTGAGAGTGAATTAAAAGTACAGATGGAGCTAAACAGTAGAGTACATGTCAGAAAAGGTGTCTCACAGCCCACATTGGAAAGACTCAGCCCATGGTCACCATGGCAACAAACAGGAAACGGTGTGCAAGTTTTATGCAGCTGAGTCTGGTCACCCTGACAGTTTTCTCTCTTTCCTCCTGTGTGGCCACTCCATTCTTCAAAAGACAAACATTCAGTTGGACCCGGGCTAAAAGTGGACAAAAGGAGCTCAGAAACCTAAGGAGCGCTGTGTGTTTCAGCCTCTTGGCTTCAGGACTTTTACCACTTTTGCCTCTTGGCTTTGGGACTTGTGTGAAGGCTGCAGTGGCCGCAACAATCTGAACAGTGTCATCATATCAGCTTACACTCGGCAAAACCACCATTGCTCAAAACCACAGTGCACTGAGCCCTGGTTTGCCTCACAATTATAAAGCTCTTCTTTTGTCCAGCTTGTGTTGGTCCTACCTAAGATTAAACCCTGTCCTTATTAGAATCAGCTCAACATTTGGCCTCAATAAGACATGCTTGCTGTTAACTAAAAATTTACTTAACTATAAAATTGTGTTGTTTAGCCCCTACTGGTATACATTTGGCATTCCTCTCAAGTCAAAAATGAGTCATTGGTATTTCAAATAGAGGTGATTCACTCATTCCTTGCTGGGATTCTGCATCAGGCTTCTCTGGCATTGTCTTAAGCGGCTAATGCTGTTGCCAATACTGTCTTGACGCATACTTTCTGTTGCACAAACCAGAAGCAGAGGAATACGTCTCTCTGTGGTGTCTCAGTGGATGTTTGCAAGCCTTCAGTTGCTAATGCGCAATGCCTCGAGCACAGCTCCTCTTACTTTCTTTGGATACAAGTGTTGAACTGAAACCCATCATGTTTTCCAACTCAATTTTATATAACTGGTGTTCAGAGACTTTGTGGCTATTTGGAAAAATAATATTTAGCACCATCTGAATTCTGGTGAGTTTCTTGAAGCTAATAAGAATGCTATGATACCACCCACTTAGTCAGATTTTTTTGTACAGTTAAGCTGGTAGAAGGGCTGTGGTATGCAGTCTGTTATGTAAAAACATGACTAAGAGTCAAAAGAAAAGTTTAGCTCTTATACTTAGAACGAACAAAGAAATTTACCCCCAGGGATTAATAAAGTACCCACCTACCTACCTTACCCTACCCTACCCTACCCACACACCTACCTACCCACCCATCCTACCCTTCCCCACCCAACTACCCTACACACCCCTACCCTACCCTACCTTACCCTACCCGCACACCTACCTACCTACCTATCTACCCACCCACCCTACCCTAACTTACCCTTCCCTACCCTACCCTACCATACCCACCCACCTCTACCCTACCCTACACACCCAACCACCCCTACCCTACCCAACTACCCTACCCACCCTACCCTGCCCTATCCTATCTTACTCTATACTAACCACACACCTATCTATCTACCCACCCACCCACCCAACTAACCCCAACTAACGAACTGCTAACATGCTCATATTTAGCTTGTATAATGTTTATCATTTTTTCCATCTTTGTTTAGCATTTTAGTATGCTGACATTTGTTAATTAACACTAAACACAAAGTACACCTAATGGGCTAATGGGAATGTCATTAGTTTTGCGAGGATTTGATCATAAAGCAAAATTGGACAAACTACCATTACGATGTTTCATAACAATACATCCAATAGTTGTTGAGGCCATGCTAATATAGCTGAATACAGCATAATCTGAATAACCATTTCCTCTTTTTCTTTTCTCTGTGCTTCTTTCCAGGTATCAGTATTACCTGCAGGTGAAGAAGGAGTTGCTTGATGGACGTCTCCACTGCACAGTAGAGCAGGGGATCAGACTAGCTGGCCTAGCAGTACAAGGTAAGACACACAAACACACACATGCATGAACAAACAACTCATGCGAATAATCTACTGGAGAGAGACAGACAGCACAAGAGAGAAAGAGAGAGCACAAACTCACACTTTCTCAGGTCATCTTGACTTCACTACCTAATATGGCTGCATACCACGGGGAGAGCCCAGTCCACTTGAGTTCCTATGGTATCAGTCTTTACACACACACACACACACACAACCTCACTCCATCTCCTCGATCTTGCTCCTGGGTGCTGTCTATGTCTCAGGGGGAATGTAAACAGACAGTTAGCTTATCGCTAGCTCCAAGGTTAGCCTCAGCAGCATCAGGAAGACCCTTATCTGTCGGGAAGTGAGGATCCCTGGCTACACCTCTTTTTGTCCAGCAGACAGCAAAACAGTACTTACGATGCACTTACAGGCCCTATCTGGACGCCTGAGCATGTTGTGGAGGATGAGACATTTATTTCTGGTAATACTTAACAGTGAAGTAGGCAAACTCCTGATCCTGACAAGGGGTGAGTAAGGAAACGAAATCAAGGACTAACTACTAAATAGTAACAAGTAGCCTCTGATTACCTCTGAATCAAAGGTTTTAACTTATAGTAGAAATATAGTGTTATCATAGTACATTACTTTGTATCCCTAATGTGTAACTGCACACATATCCTCCCTAGAAATATTATATAACTAAAAAAACTTATTTCATATAATGTAGCAAGCCATAAAGTTACTGCACATTTTGTAGTTTTAGCTACTTAGCAATTCAATGGTCATCAACAGTCTTGATATCAAAATATATTACAAAGGCAAAGACAAATATGTTGTTTTTAAAATTTATTGTTGGAATACATTGGAATATTATAAGTGTGTAGAAAAGGAAAATATGAAGTTTTAGCTTGGTGTTAATTGGAAAGACTGTAATAATCCTGACAGGTTATCCTCTCATGTGATGATCTATATAGATTGAACTTTTTAGAAGAAGGCCCATAAATACCAGTTGTCAGTTCTGTTTTCAGTGTTATTCTTGTACATTACCCTAAAATATTGAGTTCCCAATGTCTTAGAATAACAACATGATGTGCAAACCTTACATTCATACATGCAAAAATCCTTTGTCTAATAAATTATAAATGTGTGTGTTTTCTAGCTGACTTTGGAGACTTCACTCAGTTCATGTCTCAGGACTTCCTCAGGGAGTACGTGCTCTTTCCAGTGGTGAGTCCTCAAACCTTCACTGCTCAAATATGGACAGTATGTGTGTGTGTGGGTCTCTATGTGTGTGTTGCCTGAAGGCACACATTCTTGTGTTACCTGTGTACCTCCTCCCTCTGCATACCTGATTGACAGGCAGAAAACAGACAACGACTGGATCAGAGTGACAGTGCGGCAGAGATAGAGATCTTGTGAAAGAATACCAAATGTATTACAGTAATGAAACATGATTTTACTCTGTTACAATATGTTCTTGTTCTTGTTGTCACTGAAACTCATCATTTCACTTTTTCTTCACCTCCATCACTTTTCTCTTCTCCTTCTTCTCTTTTCCCCTAATCCTACTCCTACTGCCTCTCCTCCATCGGTGCCCTCCTCTCTTATTTTCTGCCTAATGTTTTGCTCTCTCTTTTTTGGTTTGTTTGTTTATTTCTCAGAACTGGCATAATGGAGAAGAGGTGCTGGAGGAGTGGACTCAGAAAGTTGCTGAGGAGCACAAGAGTCACTGGTACTGCCAGCTTCATCTTTATATATATATATATATATATCCGTGTGTGTGTGTGTGCATGTGCACATAATAAAAAAAAGAGAAAATATCTATAAACAAGAAGATTCTTAGTGTCTGGTACTGTTTCTGTCTGTACTTTCCAGTCGAATGCAGGCAGCTGAAGCAGAGCTGCTGTATATCAAGGAGGTAGAGAAACTGGATGGCTTTGGCCAGGAGAGCTTTCCTGCTAAGGTAGATAAATTACCTCCACCCTCCTACACACACACCTCTGGAGAGTATGCATTGTCTTTGAGAAGACTTTTAAGTGTCCATGCACTATTTTCCCTTCCTCTACAGGACAACTACACCAACGATATATTCATTGGCGTGTCCTTCATTGGAGTGTTTGTCAAACACCGAAATGGCAGATCCATCATGCTCCACAAGCAAGTCTACCCTCATTATTTATCTATTTTCTTTGCATGTATGACCTTTGACCTCATCGGTGATGAAGGAAATTTAATGTGAACAAATGAAAAGATGCATGAAAATAATCTGAATTTAGTTTATGCAGGAAAACTCAATGTGTTTTTTTGTGTGTTTATTTCCGTGTGACAGGTGGAAGGACATTGGTACCATCGCACACAACAAGTCAGCCATCACAGTGGAGATAACAAGCAGAGATGACACCATCATTTTTCACATGGTGAGTGTTGTGTCTGCAGGTGGTCTCGGCACATATACACACACACACACACACACACACACACACACACATGCTTCGTACAAGGTTTCTAGTGGGAAGTTCAACAACAAAAAAAAACAACAAACACATTCCTGGATATTCCTTCACACAGAAAAAATCAGTCTTGATTTACTATAAATGCAACTGCTGTGTTAATTTAGAATATCAATATTTTTCTCTCTGTGTCTCTATGTGCAGGAGGATATGGAAATGGCCAAGTACATCGCTCGCCTTTTCACGGCCAGACACAAGTTCTACAAACAGAACAAGATCTGTGCAGAGTGAGTCTCGAGGCCACCCAGGGAGGACAGCTGAAGGCCATTAGAACATTTATAATCAGCATTATCTTTGCATAAGCAACATTTCGCTTGTAAAAGTTCAGGAACCATTTGAAGGTTATGAAATGAGTGTAATACCAAAAACAAATGGTATATTTGCTAAATTTAATGTTCCTTTCTAGAGTTCATGGGTGAATTCATCTGCTAATGCATCTGTTTCTCTTTAGGCCGACTCACTCACCTGCACCACTCAGGAGGCGACCCACCTGGACCCACCGCCTCTCTCTGGTACTGTCAGCCCCTCACAAGTCTTTCCTCTCTTTGATATGATTTAATATCACTGGTTGTTGAGTTCTGTTTGTTATTACCTCTGGTCTGTATAAATGAAACCAGAAGCTAGAAGACAGAGAGAGAATTTGGGAGGGAAGTCAGAAAAGGCTGTGGTTAGAGATCTGGTCCCATTCTTCCACTCAGGGCAGCTCTTAATTGTGCCATGGAGTCTTGGTTTTAATGTTTTGGTGGTGTGGTGGGTGTTGTTGGAAAGTTTGCAAGGGTGTTGCTTGGACTGATTTCCGGTGCGACAATGAAGGCAGTGATTTGTGCGTCTCCCTCCCTGCTGCCCAGACAATGGCTCAGCTAAATGTGGCACAATAGCTGTTCAGTCAGTCCACTCGAGTGCTCAGATGTCTGTCTGGAGAACCACAGGCCCTGGCGGTTGACAACTGCATGGCCCGAGAATAGGTCGAAGTCAACCATAGTCACCTGTTGTGTAGATGTGTCGAAACAGAATAAAGAAAGTAAAGAAAATTAAACCTCTGTAGAAAAATAAAAGTCACATTTCAAGGACACTTTAAAGGCTGTTGCTGATAACTTAATTAAGTATAACAATGTCCTGCATCCTTATGTTTGTCTTCATTTAGCCGCGGCCCCAGTCCTGTAACTTCCAGACAATGCATTCCCAGTATGGAGAGCATTACCAGGACACACAGAGCTCTCAAGGTACGTGCAAAAGACACACACACACACACAGACAAACGCATTCAGACTAAGCTTCAACCCCTCCAGCTCACTGCTTTAACCTCTATGATTTAAGATGTCACCCTCCCTGATAATAAGTGAAGCATTTGAATGGAGCTAATTGTGTCCTTCCCATCAGTCGTGTGACTAAGAGAGCTCATTTGTACTTTAACAATCTCCCAGCCAATTAGAGCCCAATGTTTGGGGCGCTGAGCAGTGACCTCATCTGTGCTTCGCTCTTTCATTGACTTGTTCACACACTCACCCCGCCTTATAATCCAAAGAGCTTCACTCATGTCGGCTTGACAGTAAAACAGAGTGAGTGGAAAAACATTCTGGGTGTGCTACTATGCGTGGGTGTGAGATCATTCTGGAGTGAGACCTCAGGCATCGCAGCATCACATTCTGTTTGTGTGGACTTAGATTATGCACGTCTGCCCGCTTGTGGGCTTGAGATAGTTTCACACGAGAGAGAATGCTCGATTTGTTGAACAAACACGCACACCACTTGGTTTTGGTGGGAAGAAAATATTTCAAATCTGTAAAAAGAAAACAACTGTGCGATCCAATACAACAACTCTGCAGTAAATTCTACATTTACGAAGCTTATACATTTTAAGACTTTGTTGACATTGTCAGAAAGGTGATAATTCTAGTTTATCTTTATTATTGAGGTGGTTGTGGGTGGTGGTGCACTGAGGTGCATTATATTGAATGGTGTTTCTAAGATATTGTCGACTCCATTAATATACATGAGGTGAGCAAAATATTAGGAACACTTTTCAATATAATGCACTCCAGTACATCACCACCACCCATTACGACTTCAACAATAAACATGAAATAGAATTATCACCTTTCTGACAATGTCAACAAAAACTGAAAATGTATAAGCTTTGTAAATGTAGAATTTATGGCAGAGCTGTGGAGTATATATATACTGTATATATTGTATATATTCATAGTTTTTAGATTTTTCAATGAGGAAGAAGGATTTGTGCTTTTAGGAGTTTTTTACTTGTTAATTCAACTTGTTTTAAAGAAAAAACATGTCAAATTACATGTTCAAAGCAGAGTACATGTCCTAAAACATGCCCGGAGGGGATCTATAAATGGATTTAGCACATAAATGAAAGCTCTTTGCCATTTAGGGTTTTGCTCCTCTTTGATTCTTTCTTCCTCCCTCTTGTGCTCTTTAGACAGCATCTTCCATGACGACCCCTACTACAAGTCAGAGACCAGTCTGGACCACTGCCCGGTGGACTTTCCCTTTCGTAACGGCACTGTGCCCAATGGAAGCATGTACAGCAGCCCCAGCCTGAGCTCCCTCAATCATTCCCAGACTTTCGTCCCACCCTCGCCCATGTCCTCCAACCTCAGCATCCCTGGCAGTGAGCTCATGCGCCCGGACTACATCCCCAGCCACCGCCACAGCGCCATCATTGCTCCGTCCTACCGACCCACGCCCGAGTACGATGCTGTTATGCGGCAGAAGCGGCGCATGCTCCCAGCTCATCATGACCTCCACAGCCAATCGCTGCGTAGTCTGAACATCAGTAATGCCTGTGCTTACCGCCAGCCTGAGGCTCTGGTGTACAGCCAGCCAGAGATGAGGGAGAGGGCCCCTTATCATGGCCTTGGGCCCAGCCCAGGACCTTATGCCCCACAGGTATAGGTGGATGCTCTGAATATATTTTACTACACCTGTTTGTTTCTTGCTCATTACTGCATTTCATACTGTTTCTTTGTGACATCTGCCTTGCAGATCAGCTACAGTAAGCCAGTGTCCCATGGCCCCCATCAGGGAGGACCAGCCAGCAGCCAGGGGCCCTGTCATTCACCCTGCATTAATGGAGGTGGAGGCAGTGGTGGTGGTGGAGGTGTAGGAAGCTCAATCTCTCACACTGTCAGCACACCTGAGCTGGCAAATACCAAACAACAGGGGGCAAACGCGGGAAGCTATGCAGCTACAGCTAACATGCTGAGAAACCACATGTCACGGCCTCCTCCACCTTACCCTTCCAGCTCCTTCCGCCCGGCCACCAGCACACCGGACCTGGCCAGCCACCGTCACCGCTGCATCGGGGGCAGCAGTCCGGAGCTGGTTACCCGCATGGTACAGCTGTCAGTCAAGACCTTCCAGCCGGACAGCTCAGCCGTGGTGCACCAATCCCTGCAGGAGGTTAGTGAACCGTTAACTGCTGCTGCTAAACACCGCTCCACCCTGGGTAAGAGACACAGCATGGAGGTGATCAGCAGCATGAGAGGAGTAGGAGGTGGGATGGAGGGCATGGTGATGAAGGGCATGAATGCTCCGCTTCATCGGAGGAATACACTCAGAGAACATGTGATGCCCCCTCAGCCTCAGTCCATGTCTCAGCCTCAGCCTCAGCCCCAAACCCCTCAGCCACAACCCCAACCTCCACCTCAGCAGCCAAAAGAGTTGCCTATGCAGATGCCTGCCCAGAAAGCACAAGAAACGTCTGTAACGCCACCGGGGCCCGTGGCCTACCAGCATCAAAAGACTCTCTCCAACGCTACCATGCTGATCCACAGCAGTGAGAGTGAAGAAGAAGAGGAGGAGGAAGAGGAGAGTCCTGAGTTGGATGTTCAAATCCCAGGTCTCAATGAGGAAATCAGCATCAGTGCTCAGCTACAGGCTGCTCTGGCTAAGCTGCCCAACAAACCCCCTCCAGAGTACCCTGGTCCTCCCAGACCTCCTAGCAATGCTCAGATTCGTGCCCACACCCACAATCACAACCACACCCACCACCGCAACCATAATCAAGGACCACAGGGCAACCAGGGACCAATGGACCCAAGCCAGGCCCAGGGCCGGGCACTCAAACCCGGGCACAGCCAGGGTGGTTGCGGGCCTGGAGGTGGTGGTGGTGCAAGTGCTGGTGGGACACTGACCAGAGGGGACCAGGGTGGGGTGAATGGAGCCGTTTTAGGCCCATCTATTTCAGAACCGGACCTGACCAGTGTGAAGGAGAGGGTGAGGAAGGAGCCGCTCAAAGAGAGGCCAGTGTCGGAGATGTTCTCCTTGGAGGACAGCATAGTGGAGAGGGAAATTGCTCAGAGGGTAAGACATTCTATTTTTTTATGATTTAATTTTAGCCAATGTCAACAAATTTTATATTAATACATGCTATTTATCACATGAGGAAATGATTCAACAGCAATATTAATTGTTCCTGTAGCCAACTAGGGTTGGATATGCACACTGTTGACACACAAATAGTAACATAATCAACAGTTTAATTGATAATGATCGTAATTTTTAGTCACAGCCCTACTATTTATATACAAATATTACTGTATGTAAGCATTAATTATATTTAATTGTATCTCTAAGGAACACATCAACATAAACATATGTCAGTGTCAGTAACAGGCTTGATCATGTCATGTTGTATAACTATAACTATGTACTCTCTGTAATCTCTAAACAAGAAGTTAAATCACAATCACATCATGAGATAGAACTAAAGTAACCCAAAAAGAACATTATTCTGTACTGGACAAAAACAAAAAACAAAACAAAAATCACCACACTGGTCCAGTTAAAATTGCATCCTGTTGTTTGCTAGCTAGTTTCATAGCTCCTGATTAGCAGTAATCCGGGGTTCAGCACTTGAGAGGGTAGCACTAGGCTCTGAGTCCCCCCAGGCAGCTAAAACCCCCAATAAATCCTACAGATTATGCTCTGGGTTGGGTGTGCATGTGTAGGTCAGCTCTCTGTTAAGGCGTAAACATTTAATACAGCACCAGAGTCCAGGTATAAGTTAAATCATATAATCGCCTCACTTAGAAGCGATAAATCTCTATTCAAGATTGACCTGATGTGGTCGTGTGTTTACGATGTGATTCAAGCCCACAGAATTCCCCTAAATAAGTTTTTGTTACTTCTGTCCATAACTCCAAAGAAACTCAGATGCTAATAGCCCTCATTCATACCAGCTGGTTTATTTCATACATAGAGGCTACCCCTAGTGACCCCCAAGCTGTTGTTTTGACTGCCCCACTGAAGGAGTTGGAGAGGGGAAGGGTGGAGCTGTCCTGGAGGTTTAATAGCATCGGAGATTAGGAGAGGTAATCCTCGGAGGAAGGAGGGACCATGCAATGTGGGTCAGAGTTTGGCTAGCGTGGTTAAAAAAAAAATAGAGACGGGGGTGACAGGAGTGTGTGCTCTGTAAAGAAAAGAAGACTGAAGAGGTAGGTGGGAATAAACAAAGGGATGAAAGATATGAGGAAGGATAAAACGAGGATGAAAGGATCAAAACTAAGTTGAGGTTTGAAGTGAGGTGGGTAAGAAGCTGCAAGTCTACTGTTAATAGGCTTTGTATGCGGGTCTTGTTAGTTCACACCTTTAGACAGAATACAAGGGGGATGACCAGGTTTGGCCTACAAACAGGACGCACACACACACACACACACACATATACACGTGGACATGCACGTCAAATTCTCTCCACCCACTTCTGCAAAAGCACAATGCACACATAGACATGCTGTACTCAGGCCGCAGCAGGTCAGCTAGTCTTGCAATGCTGCCGGTACCTGTAACCTCGACACCGGGATTTTCCTCTCTTTTGAAGACGCTGGAAAGGCAGAAGATGTCAGTGGACTCCATGAAGAGACCGCTGATGATGGCCGCCCTCAACGGCCTCTACGTAGCCCGAATGCCTGTCCCAGAGTGTCCCGGGGAGGAAGGTGCCAAGGCTGCTACAGACGAACGGGTAAGATGCTCCGTCCTACTGTAGAAACTGTATGTCTAGTTGCTCGAGTCTTGAAGATTTTGTGTATTTTACTGCATATCATGAGGTATTTAGAAGTAGGATTTAGCAAATGTCTGTTTTTGTTTGTATTTCAGCAAGACAATATGTATGAATGATTCATAAATAGCTTTAAAAATGATGATGTTATGGTTAAAATAATTTACAGTCTCTTTTTTGCTGCAATTACATTACAGTTATTTTATCCTGCCTAAGTCTTCTGTGATCCATTATGCTGCAAAATTTATGTTTATTCACATAAATTCTCATTTTACGATACAAGAGATACAAAACATACCTTTTGTAGTGCTACTTCACTCACAATTGTCCAAAAATTATGTAAACAAACAATTTCAGACTGCAAATACAATCACACCATGATTATACAGCTAAATAGAATAGCAGATGAAGAAGAACAATTGAATTTTAATTAGATTAAAGAATTTAAAATGTCTTCAAACCCATATTTTACTTTTTATGATTGGAGCTTTACAGATAGGATCTTTAAACCATCAGCTTTCTCACCTATTGGCACTGGCATGGAAAGCTTGTATGACGGTGGTCACCATAAAACTCAAGCACAGTTTCACATGATCACATTAATTTAATGCATTCAGTCTCCCAAATATGGCCTATTTGTTCACTAATGAGTATGGAGGTGTGAAACCCAGCCTTTGTCCCGACTGTTGCTAAGCTAACGGGGGCAAGCCCTAAGTGGGCTGTGGAACGCGTGGCATGGTGGTGCTTATCGCCTCTGGGCCTGCTAGTATGTTAAGAATGTGACCCGAGAGAGAGAGCGAGTGAGCCACAGAGAAAGAGTGATAAAAAGAGAGAGAGAGAGAGAGACAGAGATGCTGCCCTCTCAAACATGACCGGCCTAATAAACACTTACCCCCTCCAGGATGAATACCACAGACAACCACCACTGCATATTCTGCTCTTTTCACAGCTGTGTTGGTGCATTATACATGCTTTGAATTCTTTGATATTAAAGTCTGTATTCAGCTGTGAGTGATGACCAGAGTTTAGAAATGTGAACGTATATTATAATGAGATTTCTGGAATCCGCTGGTCTGAATAGTCTCTTGTATAGTAGAATGTAAACGAATAAAAGCCCCTTTGGGGGACTGAAAGAGAAACCTCTGAATGATGTGTTGCTTGGAATTCAATGACTAACTCTCCCCCCCCTCCTCCTTCTCCTCTCTCTTTCTCTTCCTCTCTGTCTCAGTGTAAGACCTTGGAGTTGAAGCTGGAAGAGGAACGAGTCTTCACTGAGTATGAGCAGGTGCTCAAGAAGAGGGCAGACTGTGTTCTCACCACGGCAACCCTGCCTGAAAACACAGAGCGCAACCGTTTCCGTGACGTCGTTCCGTATGAACAAAATCGGGTTGAACTTGTACCCAACAAGGAGAACAACACAGGCTACATCAATGCCTCGCATATCAAGGTGCGCTCATGGGGTCATGGGTAAAATATCAAAAAGTGTATAAATGCATTTTGGGGATGATTATTGCTCATATCTTTCTGTGATCTTATGTAATTGATTTGACACTTTCTCTGTGTTTGCTCATGAAAGATGTTTCTTTTTTAGGGTATGATTGCTTTTCCTGAACTAAAAAAAACAGCCCTTTCTTGGCTTTGTGACATACAATCCAAAGCGTTTTTAAATGGTTAATTTAGCTTAAGAGGAACACTTGATTCATCCATAACTTCATACAACATTATATCTGTTCCAGTGGCTCATACAGTCTTAACTATGCCAACATGACATCCTGGATTTGACTTAATCTATCAATTTTCAATGTGAACTTATATAAAGAAAACCAATAATTCTGACAGGCACACAAGTCTTATTTAGTAATAAAATATTTCACAAAGCGTTTAATAAGATTCAGGGTTATTTGTACACAGTCGACAGTCTGAAATACTTCGCAACACCCACATCATACATCATATATTAAACCGAAGAGCAAAAACGTGATGCATTCAGCTTTCCGCTAGTCTTTGTTGTGGTCATTTCTAAGCAGGGAACGGCTCGGAGGAAAGGATGAAAGGCAACTATTGAAGGCTGTTTGTGCCTTTAAGCTCACAGAGCTTGTGGAATTCCCAAGGAATGTGGTCCAAACTCCAAACCCTCTTAAGTCAACCTGAGCTGCTCTCACTAGCCCTCTATTCATTCCCAGTTGCAAAGCAGTGTGTGTGTGCGCTCAGGCTTGTGTATGTCCGCATGAGTTTGCATTTCGTGTGTGTGTGTGTGTGTGTGTGTGTGCCTAATTGCAGTCCAGAGCGCGAGTGCGATCACCGCACTGAATCGCTGCCTATCACGGTGTAACCCTCTTACTTCCCCCGTCATTTAAGGTAGCTGCCGCAGAACAAAAGGCCTTGTTTATTCCCCATCCATCTCTTAATACAGTGTTTACAGTCACGAGGTGGTCTGAGGAATCAGCTGGGACATGCTCCTTATGTAATGGCACTCCAAAGTCTATGTGGTTAGAGGTTGTTGAAAATGGTTTCAGGCCTGTGTGTGGCCCTATGATTGTTAATGAGGGAAAGCAGAAGAAAGCTGGAGAGGAGCTGTTGAGTTTTTAAATGAGAGAAAAGGGTCACAGTGTAGAAGAGGTGTTCATACTGCCCTCCAGTGGTGGATGTGATTACTGAGCTTTTGACATTGAATATATTTTAAATTACAAATGTATTCATTTCTGGTTTACGTGTGAGTTTTCATTCATGTTTGGTTTAGATTTAGCTTGTTAGTAATAAAGTGAATTTGTATGTTTACACATGTTTAGTCAGATTCTTGTTTCCACTGCAGTCACTATAATTTCCACTAATTGATTCTTTATGTGTTTGTGTGTGTGTGTGTTTTCCCAGGTGATGATCAGAGGGGAGGAGTGGCACTACATTGCCACCCAGGGTCCTCTCGCCAGCACCTGTGCCGACTTCTGGCAGATGGTCTGGGAGCAAGGGGTCAACGTCATCGCCATGGTTACAGCCGAGGAGGTACACACACACGCGCACACACACACACACACATATGCACACACATGGCACTCGCAGATGTTGATATTTTTCTGGGACCGACAGCTGGCGTCTGTCTGTGTGTGAAAAATAGCATGAAAGTGAGAGTGTGCATTTTTCTGTCTTTGCGTTTGTGTTTATGTATAAGCTTATCTCATAATCTTTTTTCCTTCATCTGCTCTCCATTTTTTGTCCTTCTATCAACTCACCAATCCATCCTCATCCTCTCTTCATTCCAGGAGGGTGGCAGGTCCAAGAGTCACCGCTACTGGCCCAAACTGGGCTCTAAACACAACTCGGCCACTCATGGCAAATTCAAGGTGACAACCAAATTTCGCACCGACTCAGGCTGCTACGCCACCACAGGGTTAAAGGTCAAACACCTGCTGTCTGGCCAGGAGAGGACGGTCTGGCACCTGCAGTACACTGACTGGCCTGAGCAGGGCTGTCCTGAATATGTCCAGGGATTCCTCTGTAAGTATTACCACCTTTACTTTTTTTAAATTTTCGATCTGTACATGAATAATTTCAAAACATAAATGATGAAACAATGAATGTTCCCTCATTCTTTCATGTCTAATTAAAGAAACAAGATGCTGAACAACTAAAACAGCCAGCTAGACACAATGTCCACTCATTCTCTCCTACAGCCTACCTTGAGGAAATCCAGTCTGTGAGGAGACACACCAACTCCATGCTGGACACCTCAAAGAGCCTCAATCCTCCTGTGGTGGTGCACTGTAGTGCCGGGGTGGGTCGCACTGGAGTGGTCATCCTTACTGAGCTCATGATCAGCTGCCTGGAGCACAATGAGGTGGGTGGACATTGGGCTTACAGGGCATTTAGACTGGAAACAGCACTGTTTAAAAAAAAAAAAGTGTTGGTGGGGGTGTTTTGCTTCAGGTATTGGTAGGATGATCCAGAAAGTCTGCTATAGTGACATCATTAAACACCAAAACACTGGGCAGCACTTAATAATATTATGAGGGAGAGGATTTTATAGCTTTGGAAAGTTTTCACTCCAACAATCATTTTATCGCAATGTTCACAAGGTAAACAGTATAAATTCAGTGTTCATGTTACAAAGCAGTCTACCAGGAATGTGCACTTACATGTATTCGATTGGCCACATGATGCATTGCGTTGCAGCAAATGTGTAACCAGTTTCAACCTTTTAGCTGGACAATCTGGTTTTTTTGCTGGAGGCTTGCTAAAATTAGTAAGCACCTGATATGTTGATGAAGAACTTGTGACTTTAGAAGAGACTGAATTGGATGAATAAAGAAATGGTGAAAGCATGTTGTTCACCTTTGTAGACTGACCAAAATAGATTCCTCCTAGTGAAGCCTCTGAAGTGAGAAAAATGCTAATGTTTGAAGGTAGAGGAGACAAGTTAATGAAAGACTTTCAGTCTGTGTTTTGCAATATATTTGTCTTTTTATTAGCCAGCAGACATGACTTTGTTACTGTACAGAGTAAGACAGCTAAATAATAATACACAATATGAAATGTTCCTGAAGTTAGGTTATGTTAATGGTAACAGAATGCATTTTACAGTTCATACCCCTGCCGGTAAATTATTTCTCATTTTGCTCCTTTTCCACTTTTCTTCTTCAGCCAATGGAGGTTCCCACCATGTTGTCAGAGCTGAGGCAGCAGAGGATGCTGATGGTGCAGACTATCTTGCAGTACAAGTTTGTCTACCAGGTCCTCATCCAATTCCTTAAAAACTCCCGCCTCATCTGAGCCCGGGCTCCTGCCCTTTGACCTTACATGACGCAGTAGATGTCAACAATGGTACTTAAAATAAGTGTAAGGACTGTATGACAGATCCAGTATAACTAATAGCTGGTTGGAAGCAGATGCAGAGTCAGAAACAACTCAGTTTTTACATTGAGTTGTCTATGTGGCAGTTTATGGTTTTGGAAATTCCGGTGGATTCATGTATAAACTCACCTCAAGGGAGGAAAGGATTTGTTTAGGCCTGTATAGAAATTGGCAACCATTTCTCCCAATCAAGTTATTAAATTTTTCCCCCCCGGGTTTTAATCTTGGACCTGGTCCTTCTATGTGGAGCGTGCACATTTGTGCATTTTCTCCATGCAGGTCAGGTGAATAAGCAGCTTGTCTTGCCCGCAGGCATGAATGTGTTTGTCTGTCTATGTCTTGAGAAATCAGAATCTCAGTTACAGTTTGGACAATTTTCTTGCCTGCTACATTTCTCATTATTCAGCCATTATTAGAAATGGCACAATGCTGTATGAACAGTAGGTGGCAGCAGTATTATTAGTATACTCTATACTCTGAAAGAGTTTGCCCAACAAAAGTATTCTTGAAATCACTGTTCTAAAATGGTCCTTTTATTTTTAACAGAGTGATTAATACAGCAAATATTTACTTCAACATTGTTAAAAATGTTTTTTTTTTATTTATTTCTCTCAGATTGTGGTCACCTTTGCCATTGAATGGAGTATTGACAAGCATGTAAATCCTTTTTATTTCACCTTTTGAACTTGTCTTACTTTTTACAATTTTTTCTGTATAACCTTCCTTGTGAATATCATAAGGATTGCTCCCATTTTCCTTCTGAAGTTGCCTTATTTGATACATTTCTAGTAAGATCCCTCTTACACATGCACACACACTCAAAGTACATTTCAACAATTACTTATTTCAATCTTCAGTCACAGTTTCTTGTGATCAAAAAGCGTCCACCACATCTCTTACCCAAAAGCGTTTCAAAACTATAAACAGCATTCAGTCCAATGAATTGGAATCAGAGATTTCACTGTTTACATGTGCATTCAATGGAGAACTGTGTCCTTATACAGCAAACGCTGTATATACTGTATCATTGTGCCTTATTGAAATATGTAACAAGGAGAAGCTGCCTGGCTGATATATCTATCCTTGTTTTAGGGTTTTGGATGAGTTTGGTAAACTAAATTCCATTTTTACCTCCTAAGATGAAATATTTGAATCAGTATTTAATAGTCTGTGTTTTGTCATAAGAACAACTTAAACATTTCAAATCATTTACATAACGCTCAGGTAAGAGAATGCTGATGTCTTGGTTTTGTTTTTGAAGGAAAATGGTATCAAAGTGACACAACTGTCTTTCTGTCCATTTCTAACAATCTGATCCAAACCCAAAAGATGACTGTGTTGCCATGTTCCTAAATCCTGTTTATAAAGTGACACTCTGAAGAATCTCCTTTTACATGTTACGTTAAATATACTGTTTTATTTTTCTGAATGATCCATGATGCAAAGCCAGTCATGTCCAAAGTAACTTTTGTACATACAGTAATGGGCATGTGAGAAAGGATTTCTACAAATGTTTTATATAATTTCTTTTTTTTTTTTGACTTGGTACCCGAAAAATACCGCAACATAATTAACTATGCATGCATTTTTATATTTCAATGTATATATTCTCAGATAAGTATAAGCTTTATGCTCTCTTGACATATAAGTGTTTTGTTGCACTTCTGTTCTCTTTGTGACAGTATTTTCTCACACGGCATTCCACTGTTTGTTTATATTTAATTTTTTCCCCCTTCATTTGTTTTTGGCAAAACTCCCAAATACCTTTCAAAGTATGTGTACATATGTTTTGTATATGCGTTTTCAGTGCATCAAGTCTGTTGTTTTTCTCTCCCCAGACATGTATGAAACTGTCGTACTTGCTTATTATGCAATAAAGCCTTATTTTCTTTAAGACTGTGGCCATTTCATCATTTATTTTGGAATTTTAAAATCTTTTTCTTTTTTCTGTTAATGCCGTGTGTGTTGGAGAGGTTTTCTCTCACCTCACAGCGCTGATGACATTAATTAGCACAGAGCAGTCACACAAGGTGTTAATGCAAACACAGCACTCTATCCCAGCCCTTCATTGTGAAATGGCACAATCTGCTGTTTTAATAGGCCCCTGGTGGCAAAGCCACTGTCCTGATTGGTGGACAGGGATTTTCTTGCGTTGACCCCTTGCATACATATGTAAACAACTCGACACTAATGGATGACAGGTCCAGCTGACGTGTCAGTCACAAGCCAAAACAAACAGGAAAACATTCATAACTTGAAAAAGAGCTTCTCAAAAGCACCTTTCAAAATGACAGATTTTCAAACACAGTTGAACATTAAATTCATGCTACAAAATTATTATGCATGCAACAAACTAAAGTTGTTGTATCCATAACAGGAAAAAGCTGACAGTTAAAAAGTTAAATCTCAAAAATAAATAGCTGCATTAAACCATGAATGTTCTCTATCTTTGTTTCAATAGCAAAAATAGTAGAAAGTGCCTATAGTTCTGTAAAGCTCCTAATCAAAGGAGTGCATGCAGTCCATAGGGATCACCCATGTTACATTAGTTCTTTGCCCTCTCTTCATTTTTGTGCCATCTCTTTGCGCAACTCTGTCAGATAGAAGTGATCCTTCCCGTGAGCCACCTCCATTATGGCCAGTGCCTGTGAACACACACAAATACCATTTTTACAACATGTAAACGTGTGTGCATGATTTCTAGGCCTGGTTAATGTTCCTTCCTATTCCTTAATCAGACATTTCTTATTTAATTCAAAATTTTGTCAATTTCAGACCATATTTTGTTAAAGCAAGATTCTTATGTGGCTGGTTGTGTTTAGACTATTAAACATTTTTTAAATGAAAAAATGAGGTATCAAGTAAGGTATTGGAAAACATTTTGGTATCAGTACGGAAATTCAGGCATGAGTTAAGAAAAAAAAATCGAACAATACCCAGCTGTAATGATGTGTTCTGTAGGATATGTTACCTTCTTGAGAGCGCTGAGGCCCATCGAGGGCTTATCCAGTGCCATATAAAGTCTGCCCAGCTTCAGGTACATGGAGGACACATTCAAAGAATAAGTGGGATACAGCTGGCTGCATTGGACAGAAATTTTTACATATGTTATTTTACTGAAACGCATACATTTTTGCTTTTAACGAGCAAAGTGAAAACACTGTTTTTCACAAGGAAACCCAAGAACCCTAATTTCTCCCTATACGGTCTGCAAAACATGAAACACAATTTTAAAGACACTGAAAAAACAGCTTTAAATCTGTTGGAGCACCATAAATTTTCAAATCGACACAAATCTCTCCCGGGGGAATAACAAGTACAACAATATCCTACTCAAGTAGAAGTAAGATTGAAGTAAGATAGAAAATGGCACAACAGTACTCTTATGACATATATATATCTGTATGGTAGAATTTGCACAAAGTTGAGGGACTCACAGGAGACATATTAAGACAAAATGGTCAAAATTGAATGACTAGGGTCCAAGATATCCTGACTTTCACATCCTTAATATGGTTCAAACTCCAAAAACAGTGGATCCTACATCTCCCATAAGGCAATGCAAAATCAGCTACTACTTACTTACATATAGTCACAATGAAAGGTCCACTGTGGCATTCTGATGTTACATTTTCAATATGAGAACACCCTAACATCCATACTCTATAATTCCTATTTTTACTAATGTTGATCAGTCGAATTCTCACCAAAAACTGACTTAATGGAAGAATTAACCATTTTAGAAAATAACAAAAACAGGTCCATGAAAGTCCTACACATTTAGACTGGTATAATCTATAATCTAATCTCTGACCTGCAGGTAATCTAACATGGTTAGAGAGTGTGTAGAGAGATATGTATTTCTGGGAGTTCACTATTCATTGCACCTGTAAGGTTTGAGGACCTTCTCGCCGTATCCGACAGCGCTTTCTAAATCTCCCATGTAGTGACAAATGCCCATGGCCTGGTACATCATGTGGAGCATGTAGACGTTGCAGTCATGAAACACGGTTCCCATCTCCTCCAGGCTCTGTTCACACATCTCCAGCAACTCACTAGGGGGTGCCACAGAGTCAAGGCTGCATCAACACAAGTTGATGTTAAACAGAAATGCAAAATGTCCTCTGATCATGTAACCAGATACCTCACAGTCTGGGAAGCTGCTTTGCTGTATTATCAAGTCTGCAATGAGGAAGTTAGTTTTTCCTTTCTAGAATCATCAATCACAACTTTACCGTACGTAATGAGTAAATGTATATTAATCACCAATATCATCATTATTTACCAAATCCTGAGTGTAATACATCAGTGGAAAGTCAGATTTAGTTGTTGACCTATCAGGCTCATAGGCAGGCGTTATAAAAACTTAGTAAACTTAGTAAACTAAAATTATTATTAAAGGATATTTTTGCTATTTTTGAGGACCCGGAACTCTCTGATGGTTTTTCTGGCGTAGCGCACCATATTGTTGATGACGTCCGGCTCGATGGGGTCACTCCGCTTATGCACTTTCAACTTCATTTTGTCCTGTAGGAAAAGGCAGGAGACCAAGCATCAAGTGGTGGTTCTAATTTTTACATGTGTATTACAATGACAGTTGTATGACAAGTGCTAGTTTGATACCAACTTTCTTTACTCATGACTTTTTCATGGGTTCTTACTTTGGACCTGCTTTTACATTCCTGGCAGTCACAGGTGAAGTAATAAGACTCTCTGAGCATGTTGTTGCGGTCATCTGTTGGATAGAGGAGGTCTATGTAGCTGATGAGCACCTAGAGATGCAAATAACACACAAACACACACACAGCACATGGGAATACTAGTTAACACACACTCTCCATTTATGGACATTTCTCCCATTTTCTGCCAGACAACTCATAAATCACAGGTTTAAAGGTTTGAAAATAACCGCAGCTGCCTCTTTGATCAGCTGCTGCATCTCCCTTCAAACACTCACACACTGCTCTTCTTCGACAGCATTATCTTGACACTCTGATAAGTAAACTGTCACTGAACTGATACTGTTCATCAGCAGTGATGTCATGCCCTGCTCATGTCAAAGCCTTCACACTTCCTGTCTTTGCCTTCCAATCACACAATCCCAAAGTCAAGTTTCTAACCCATTTAATTTTTTACGCTACTGTCTCGTCCATATTATCTGCAGAGTTTGAATCCAAAAGCATCTGTGCTGAGAAATAGTACAGAACAGGCGGTCACAGGCAGAACAGGCTCCCCAGGGAGGCCAGGCTGTGTTCACTTTGTTATAAAGGAGAAGTTGAGACAGAATCTCATTTCCTATTATACTGTGACAAATATAAAGATTTGAGAGAAGTTTTCTTTGAAAAAATAAATCTTATATATCCCGAATTTATCCACCTCCCTGTTCTTAAGAAACTGTCCTATCTATGTGGGGAGAAAAGTCAATGTGCAGTAATAGCTGCAAAATAAATTAAGTCTTGTCATAATCTGAGAGAAATAAGCTCTGTAGTAAATGTTTCTGTATCATTACATCTGTAAAAATGCATTTTATTATATTGTATTTAATATTATTGTTTATATTTACATATTACTGTATAATTATTAATCATCTGTCAATGTTTATAATTTTCTGTATTGCTTTGGCAATGTAGATTTCTGATCTGTCATGCCAATAAAGCTTATTTGAATTTGAGTTTGAATTTGAACTGCAACTAGTCAAGTCTATTTCAAGGCCTGAACTAGAAAATTTCCAGGGGAAACCTCTAACATTTGTTATATGGTATGGCTTAAAATTTTCTTTTAAACTGGCAGAAAAACATTCAAGTTGGTCGATTCCTATATATTAAAGGAAAATTAAAAATTGGCATCACACAGTGCCACTTAAACACAGAAACGTTTACTGTTCTTTAGGGTTACTTAAGTTACTTCCTACTTTGATTTGGTTGTGGGCTGATCACCAAACTAAACTGAGCTTGCAAACAGACACTCACGCTTTCACCTTCTTTGACCTCTCGTAACAAACATAGCGCCCTCCTCCACACACACCAGAAAAAAAAAAAAAAAAAAAAGATTCAATGGCAGCTGTCCGCTTTCCTCACTTCATCTCCAGGCTTCATGTCCTTCACTGCCCGAACCTCAGCCACTGTTCCATTATATGTGACTATGACGCTGGGAAGACAGCTGTGGTTTATCAATGCCACACTGTGAGGAGAGACAGAGACCAAGAGAGGGGAGGAGATTAAAATAAAAATGCCTCATTCTGCTTTCTCTTTCGCATAATGGATGAAATAACAGCAGTGAGAAAAGTGCTGACTTACAATTGCTCACAGTAATGACATAACAGTGACATAACAGCTACTGTATAATTTTAGACGGTATTAGCACTATGCTACAATGGCACTCATAGAGAGGTCTTCAGTGTCCCTGAGGTATGTTTGCGACCTTGCTTTTATCTGAGTGGCACGCTGGAAATAGCTCAAAAAGGGGCTGACAGGCAAATTCACCTTCACACAGCCAATTTTAAAACTCAACAGCCTCAGCAGGGAGCTGATCTTACCACCAAATGACCAGCTGGAGAGGGAAAGTTGTCTTGTTGGAGTTGACTCCTCTTTGGAGATCTGTCACTTGCAACATGTTGCGCCCAAAACTGACTTTTAAAACCTAAACAAATACAGTAGTAATGTGACTTGTCTATGAAGCTGTCCTTGAAAATATGATTGGTTACTTCTTCTTCATGAAATAATATCACGCTGTCCTCCAAAAAACATTTATATTCTGACAAGAGAGAACCACAACAGAAGCTGTGTCAGGACGGGAGATTCTACTGTGTTGTTGAAACAGTGCTGGATGAAAAATATGTGCGTGTGAGTTTTCCTACTTACTCTGGGTAGACTGCAGTACCCATGTGGGACAGTTCATCATCCTCTATAGTGAAACCATTACAGGTAACCTGATGAATAAAGGACACAGAGGAGAGAAAGAAAACAACATAAAGCAACATTAAATCCATTGCTTGTTTTATTGTGATTGTTATCACCAGTTGTTTGTGTGTGTGTGTGTGTGTGTGTGTGTGTGTGTATGTGTGTGGTACCTGTGAGAAGAGTGTGAGCAGGTCTTTGTGGTCGGGCAACTCCAAGTGTTTGGAGTAAAAACGATGCAGTCTGGCTATTTCTGCTTCGTTCATCTCTCTTCTCTCGTTATCCACGTCCTCCACATCTTTTATAGGAGAAGGATAGACATTTTGATTTGATTAAGCAATTGTAGCTTTTTAAAAAAACTTTTTTTTCCAGCAGCATCCTGTAGCTGCACTTATTATAAACTATGATTCCCCCTCTTGACAGTATAAATTAAGAAGTGGGACAGCAACAGCCAACCAAATGTACATGTGCCTTCACCCAAATTAAACTCTGGCATGGGTACGGTCATTTGTGGGAAATCTTATCTGCATACAGTAAGTGACCAGACTACACTGGTGAAAAACTTTTCATTCAACAGCACTATGACCGCATACTAACGTCTTCAGCGATTTTGAGTTTCCTATAAGAAAAATTGCACATTTCATCTTTAAATTTCTGTTGTGTATTACAATTACTCATCTCATCTCTTTACAGTGTGAGTACAGACTAGTTTTGAAGACCCATAAGAAATGTGAGCAACAACATATCCAAATAACAGACAGACAGAGGGACAGTTAGTCAAATTCAGTCCCTCTGATGTTCTTTGATGGTTTAGACAGGTTTTCATTGGGTCCATATTAGAGCACGACTGATACTTGATTTTTGGGGCTGATGCTGATACCAATATTAGGGAGTAAAAAATTCTGATATATATATATAAACACATTTTTTTGCAATGATCCCTCAAATATCAAACAATTTTGACAAAGATATGTAATGGTGGCAGGATATTTTACAGTTTAACAATAAGCTTTATTGTCCAAAATGACATCAGTGCACTGAAACACTGGGAATTTAATAATTATAAATAACTATAAATTAAAAAAAACACAAATAGAACTATACACATATAACTTGAATGAAGAAAAAGCATCAAATCTACATAAAATGCTGCCTATATAACTTTAAAAAAAATCAGCACATATCAGACAACATATACGCCAATGCCGACATATCTGGGATACTATCGGCCGACTGATATATTGGTCGGGCTCTAGTCCATACATGTAGTTAATCTGTTACAACTGTAAATAGATGGGGATAAACAGCTCTCCTTTCTTCGTCTCTATTGCTATGCCAAGGCAGGAACACATTGTCACCACACCATGTAATAATCTGCCAGACTGTGTGTGTGTAATGTGTATATGTGTGTGTCTGCTTGTGTCTTGCTCCTGACCTGTAACACCAGAGTCAATTTATCGACATTCATCAGACGCTCATACTGACTGGTAAGACTGCCAATAGGTGTAGCTCCACTTTTTCTGTCTGGTTTCTATATTGTATATATATTTATACATACAATATTTTTTCAACTCAGTATTAGTTAATATACTTTTCTAAAAGTCTGTCAGTAAAAGTAAGTAATTTGACTTACAGACACATATGCAGTGTGTGTCAGTCTAAAGTGCTCCTGCTTCCGATTTAAGTTGTTACACTTGTTATGTTGTCTAATGACCCATATCTATAGATATATATAGATGGGGCCACAGCGGTTTCTCTCAGTCTAATCTGAATGGGTTTTGCTTTTTAAAGAGAGACATGTAGGGACACTTAAGACTGAAGTACAGAGACTCTATGAACAAAACCATTAGGCGATTAATTGATTAGTCGCCAGAAAATTAACGGCAACTTTTTGATAATTGATTCATTGCTTTGAGTCATTTTCAAGACATATGCAAAAAATTGTCTTGTTCCAGCTTAAATGTGAATATTTTTTGGTTTCTTTAGTCTTATGATATTAAACTGAATATCTTTAAGTGTTGTTGGGGACAAAACAAGATGGGATTCAAACAGCTAATCGAGAAAATAATTGACAGATTGAAAATAATGAAAATAATCATTCGTGTAGCCCTAATGTATACAATTCTCATTTTTTTTCTATACTGACAGACTTCATACTGCATGCTTCTGCTTGTGTGTTGATGCAACGATTACTCACGTGATTGCATCTCTCCTATCGGCAAAATCTTCTCAGATACACATCGTTCCTTCTGTGCTTTCTGTGAAAAAGCAGAAACCACCTCAATGAACTACATGTATGTACCAGACAACACACCAACAGGACATTGTGTGCTTTTAACTGTCTAACCTTCTTGGCGAGGATTCGGGCCACCAGGCGGGTCGTCTCTGTCGGGCACCAGTTCTCTCTGAATGCAATCATTGCCGAACACTCGAGCTTGTGCATGGCCCAGTCCCCTTTCTACACACATACACACACACACACACACACATACACACACACACACACACACATACACACACACACACACACAAATATTAGATACAGTATAATTGCATAAAGACATTTCAAATGTGAGCAGAGCCAACTATTTACAGTTTACGTTCCACCACAACGAAAGGCATATATGGCCCTGAAGCTACACTACCAGCTGTAGCGTTAAGCAGCGTGGTGGAATGTGACTCCAACCGTGTTAATCTAATGCTCCAACATCCAATCTGACCCATTAATTTTCTGCTCTGTCCCTGTCTCTGGTTTGGTTTGTCAAGTCAGGGAAAATTTTATTTATATGGCTGCTTATCACACAAATTGCTTTGCATACCTCGTTATATACTGTATGTCACCACTTAATGTCATATGTGATATTCATACTGAACTACACTAACATACACCAGCCAATGAGCAATTTGGACTCTTCAGTCCAGTTTAGCTACATGTTTTTTGACCTGGGAAGGGAACAGAAGCATATAGAGAAGTCTTACATCATTTGTTTATAATCAATCAATCTTTATTGTCACCAAGTGGAAAATTTGGTTTGCAGCCAGGTGACTTCACACCCAGAGCCTGAAACATTTCTAGAGTCCAGTCAGGAAGAAGTGTGGCAAGAGTTCAACAAGCTTATGGCCACCGAAACAAATGAAGATTTAGACCTTTTAGCCCTTACAGCTGGAACTGTAAAGCGACGACCAGATGGAAGTAACTCAGACTCACTGAGCAAAGGATGATCTGGGTAAGCCAGAGTAGTCTCAGCCTTCCTAAGAATACGTAAAGGAAATACTGTACTTATATGAACCGTGACAAACATGAAATTTGACCTGTTGGTGGACCTGGATCAGGAGTCAAGTCAGGGTCATCGTCTAAGGCCTATGAATAGTACAAAATTTTACGTCAATCTATCCATCATCCTGATATTTCACTATGGTCCAGAGTGTTGGACTGACAAAACAACTGGTTGTTTCATACCTGGCATTTCACATTGCAGTAAAAGGCTTTCTTGCACTTCCCACATCTTGCCAGGCTCTTTTTCCTAAAAATGATACACATAAAAAAAAAGTTTATTAGCTTATGGATGATGTACAACATATCATACAGGAGTTACTGAAAGATCTTCACAAACAAACAACACTGAAACGTCAGACATCAGAGCCCATTGGAAGTCAACCGGCATGCCAGAGATGACTAAACACTTCAGATTTAAATCTTATGAATTTGTTTGTATGTATGCATATTGAGTGCTTAAGTGTGTATATGAACATTTTAACATCCTGCGCTGTTATTCTCAGACAAGAAGCAGCAGTTGCTGGTAGCCTGTCGTAACTGATAGCAATGAAGGGCTTTAAAACATTCTGGGGTATTAATAGAGCTGACCTTATGATGGACCAGCTGTCCCTCTACCACACTGAAACAGTAAAGTAGTCCAAAAGTATACCCATATAATTTTGAGATGTTTAGGTTGTCACGCCAAGTCCAAAAAGCTGCTTAGTGCTGGGTTTAACTGATGGGAAAACATGACAGACTAGAGGCTGGGCACACACTACCTGATGTTAGGTTCAGTTCGTTTCATCGTACATCGTTTTTTACCATGACGACGGATTTAACATGTTCAAGTCTGACCCATGCAAAACAGGGCAGGTCACCAAGGACTTATGGGCGCAGGTTATTTTAGGATGCAAATTTCTTGCAATCCGATCTGAGAATTGGGTAAAAGCAAGCTTTTATAAAAGATCTGATTGTCTTTAATCCCAATAAATTTGAGGGTGGTCTTGGAGTGTGCTCAAACAGTCCGTGGCTGTAATCTGGAGCTTGTTGTCTCCAGAAATTGTGTTTTTCAGCTGAAATGTTTAACAGATCTGTGACAAGGTAAAGGTCTAGTTATCTGAAATGATCTTACAGTGATATGGTAACATTGGATTGGTTTAGAATAAAAATGGGGTCAAGTAGAACTTTTAAAACACCTACTTTTTGTCACTTGGTAATTGAGGGTCACAACTTCCACAACTTTGCTCATCAGCCAGCACCATTAAAGGAATGGTCATTAAAACAGCAGCATCACTACTAATAGCAGTTTTATTTTTATTTCACATCAATAAGAGCTCATATGGATGCAACAAGCACCTCAATGTTAATTGTAAATTGCTGCTGCAGTACTGGTACCGGTATATTTATCATTACAGTACTGTTGATGCAGAGAGATGCAAATGTAGCAGTTGCATCCATGCCAAGTTGTTGGATACAGTGCAAAAAACATTATTAGCTACTGACATACTGACAGAGGGAGGAGATCACTATATAAGGGGAAAGACATGTTAAAAACAAGATGTATGATTAAACTATTACTGCTGTGTGTAAATATGAAATTATATCAGGAGAACTAGAGAGACTAGATAGGATTAAATGATATGTATCTGCAATATAGGCTTTCAGGGATGAAATTTATGACCCTTTCATTAATAAAAACAGCATCTAGAGTTGAAGAGTAGAGAACCTATATTCAGAAAGATGAGCCACATAACAAAAATAGATTTTGTGGTGAGACATTTATTGACCAGGAGTATTGTGTTTTATGGTTAATGTAACTCCATCCCTAATGAAGTGATGTGATGAACTGACAGTCAGGTCTGAAATAAAATGGATTAGTTAGACTATAGTTGGATGTGTTCACAACTAGTGAGAAATGAATCAAATATAATGAGGTCTGGCAGCATATTCGGCCACAGCATATCAGGCATAATAGTTAATCTGTCTCACCATGCCGGGATGCAAAACCCCTACCGCTCTTTGTGAATTACCTGGTGAAGCAGAACTCACAGTAGCCGCCTCTCTCCTTCAGTGACAGCACATAAGAGTACGCCGGGCTGGAAAAGATGAGCTCTCCAACTTTAAAGGCTGTGGTAACGCGGAGACCTCGTCCTTTCCCCGGGCTGTCAAACCTCTCAAGTCCCTTGATGATGTCCGTCATGGTGTCTCCTCCACGTTGTCTTCCTCCAAATGGGGAACTGTAACAGAGGTGGGATGTGGCACCCCAACCCTTAGGGCGTCCCCCTCTCCAATTCACAGTGGCATCCAAAGTCACATAATTCGCACAGTAGCAGTTTTATAGAAACAAACAAAAAGTTTTTCTTTTTCACAGATTTTATTCATAGCGCTAAATAATAGGTTTAGTGAGCCTTATAAAGTAATTTTACAACTGATATATAAAAATATGTGTCGGTTCTGGGAGTTTGGTGGTGGCTTCAAGGAAGGGGGGGGGGCAGTGTTTCTATGGCAACAAGCCTGGACATCTATACCCCCCACCAAGCATTTTCAGGAACCAAAAGGGAAAGCAGGACTCCCTCACTATCCAACATTGCCTAGTTATCGCTGTCATTTTAATTGTTTATTAATTTTCTTTGTCACATAATAGCATAGACTGTAGCATAATAGACGTACTCTTCTTTGTTTGTTTCCCCAACTTTTCATTGAGTTTCATCAAAAGCGTGAAACAGCGCCCCTCTGGGTTGTAGCGGCTGGCAGGCTAAAACAGTCTGTGTGGTCAAAAGCGGCATTACACTCTTACAACCGAGGCGGTGAAGTTGAACGTTGTGCCAAACATCTAGATATTCAGTTTCGCAGTACATTTATATATACTGCGAAACTGTGGATGGATAAGTCTCTTGAAAAGAAACTCTGAAGTGAGTTGTGAACCCAATTATACTCTGACCTCATAACAAACTATTGAAAGTTAACAAAATGTTTTAGTTGAATGAAACAATCAACAGAGTTAGCTTGTTTTCAAGTTTTGTAGCTAGCTATCTTGTTTCTGTAACACAGTTAGTTAGCTAGTAGCAGCGATGGAGGGCGATGAAAGTGTTTTATAAACAAACAAACAAAATGACCATCACTACAACAAATGCAGCTGGGACATCATATGACATGGATGAATACAGAGGAGGGGATGATGGGCTTGCATCAAATAAGGTAAGTAAGATACACCAACTATCTGTCTATTGCTTGCTGGGTGATTAAATGTCTATCTGGTTGTAATTGTGCCTTTAACACCTTGCTATGTAGTTGATGATGTTGTTGATGCTATGGAGGTTATATTATATAACCACTGTGGATTGTTTACCAGCACAGACATGAAGTTGTTGTAGGGCCTGCAGGCCTTCGGGTAATTTTAAATTTTTTTCCAATTTTGCATTGACAGGTCATTGCAGTCACTTGTTGACAATGTGTCATTTGTGAATGAGTCTGTGTAGAACGTTGCATGTATGCATGTTGCATTTATTTTGTGTTTAAGTTATGGCAAATTCTCACATGTATCCTCATATTACCCAATCATTCAAAAATTAAGCCAACTGCAGGAGCTATATGGTAAGAATACATTGCTGACCTTGCTAACTCTTTAAGCTCAAATGTAGAATATACAGTATATTCTTTTAAAATGCTGTAAGAGTTGCTGTGAGCCTGTATATTGGCAATATCAGTAACAT
Organism: Thunnus maccoyii; assembly: GCF_910596095.1. Classification (NCBI taxonomy): domain Eukaryota; kingdom Metazoa; phylum Chordata; class Actinopteri; order Scombriformes; family Scombridae; genus Thunnus; species Thunnus maccoyii. The sequence goes on along the minus strand of NC_056549.1, from coordinate 16,577,839 downwards.
ATACTGAATACTGGTACTTCATGAAGTCAAGTGTAGCCTACTGTATAATTGCTCTGTCCATTTAGAATAAAAGGTTGTAGGGTTTTTTAATTGAATGGTGTTTCCTGGAACCATAATTGATGGATTATGTAGTTATGACAGGCATAAATAGTGAATATTATCTATCTAAAACATTACAGTTTTTAGATATGGTTATGGTTATGGTTTTTCTGCTGTTCATGCTATTAGCAAAAAAGGACACAAAATTGACCATATCTTCACTATTGGGTAGATAGGAAAAAGGTATGTGAAGTTATGTAATTCACTGACTCATGCTTTTTTTTCATGTATGAGATTTCTAAGACTGTGATTTGAGGATCTCTGAGCCAGTGTTCTCACTCACTTAAAGATAATCTTTCAACAAGGCTGTGGTTGTGTTTCCTTTGTGTGGGCACACGACTGTTGTGAATGTCTGCTCTGCTCTGCCAAGGATGTGAAAGGGGGCTCTGGTGTCAGGTTCAACAAATGGTATGATGTTCATGTGTCGCATCTGTCTGAGCCTTGAGGAGCGGTTGCTCCATGACTCCCTTTCTTCACTTCAAGCAGACTATGAGCTTTCATGAAGGTGTTGTGTGACATTCTCCAACCACCGTGCTTACAGATTACATTCATTAGACTGTATAACTTTTCATGGACAATGGATAGAATTACAATTAGCAATTGTGGATGAACATTTAAAGTATGATTGTACTTTGACTGCAATGTTGTGCTGCTAACCTTGTGTGCTGGGCTTGTTTCCATGTTATGCCAAAAACGGATTGCATGGCCATTTAAGTGAAGTGAGTAAAGTGATTGTTGTTGCTATAAGACATACAGTATTAAACACTGTTTTTTGATGATTTCATACCTTTATTAGAGAGTTGCCAGAATAGAGATGAAATGGAGTGGGGGGGGGGGTTATACTAAGTTTATAGTTTATACTAACTTTTTTTGACATCCATCTCAAACATCAAACAATACACACATTTGATTTAGGAAAAAATCACGGAGTAGTTGTAATAGTTCATGCCCTTGGTGTTGGTACATTTCAATGTAGGTCAATGAGGCCACCTGGTGGTGAAGGCCAAGAATGTTTTGGCAGTTCATAGTGACTCTGAGTACAGCTTAATTCTTTGCGTTGTGACAGCTGAGAGTTTGTAGATCAGTTCACTAAATTAATTGATCAAGTTAAATATTCAACAATAGCAGCATTGGTCTTGACTACATGATGACACTATGTATAGTACTTTATCTACCACAAAAATCAGGTGAGATTAAATGATAGGTTCACAATTTTTCAAGTCTTTCTTAAAACAACAGTCAGGTGCCCATATGAAGACTGAAAGAGGTTTTCCTCGCTGTAATTATTCCTCCTGTTCATACTGGCTGTTAAAAGATCCCCTTCAAATGTGCTTCAATGTAAGTGATGGGTGCCAAAATCCACAGTCATTTTGTGCAAAAAAGCATTTTAACGTTTATCTGAGGCTTATATGAGGCTTCAGCAGTCTGAGTTAGTCATATCAAGTGGATATCTGTCACAACTACAGTCTTTTTAGCATCAAACTCCCTCTTTGTGTTTCCTCGGACAGCGTTTCCCTGTTGAGCTGCGATGGAAATATAGTAACAGAAAGAGGGACTTTGGCACTAAAAAGACTGTAAGGTTGAAAGATATCTACTTGATTTGACTAATTTGGATGGCTGAAGCTTCATATTAGCTTCAGATAAACTTTTAAATACATTTTTGCTCAAAGCGAGGACTGTGGATTTTGTCCCCCATCGCTTACCTTGTAAATGCATTATGAAGGGATCTCCTAATGGCCAGTATGAACAGGAGGAATGATTATTACAAGAAAAACCTATTTCAATGTTCATTTGGGCACCTGATTATTGTTTTAAGACACACTTGAAAAATTGTGAACCTGTCATTTAATACAGCCCTAATAGAGCCCTCAAGTTCCTTGCTGGTGTACACTTCTGTCACATTGTGCCATCATGTGGGAGTTTATCATAAGTGCACCTTCAGATGATTAAGAATCCCAGCCATTGGTGCATCACAGTACACCGGTCACCTTAGCTACAGACAGATTATCTGACAAGAGTGAGATCGACCAGCGCTCCTGATTTTTTTGTACACAGAGGTAGACAGGGAGAGCTCAGGTCAGGGACTTGATCTTGAGTAAATTGAAATATTTCATAAGCAACCATGCACACACATTACACGCACACGTGCCTGCTCTCTCTCTCTCTCTCTCTCTCTCTCTCTCTCTCTCTCTTTCTCTCTCTCACACACACACACATAAACACATACAAGCACAAACCACTGTGAAGATTTGTCCCTCATCTGTATCTGAAGGCTTTATCCAACCTTGCCCCAGTTTCTCCCCGATTTATTATAATTCCATTTTTCCAGTCTTTCAATCTAAAGATTTGTTCCTCCTCATTTTTTAATAACGTGCAAGCAAGGGAGGCATGTCCCTGGGAGATTATGTCGTCGTCTTTGGCGTCTCGTCTTGATTACATCAGAGGAACCTGATTTGATTTGGAAGAAACCCCCTGTTCCAGTACTCGATCTCTTTAGACCTCCCCACTGTGCTGATTTCTTGCTTTGTCAGAGAGGATGATCTTGATGAATATGATCTGAAAGAGAGGGAGGGAGAGGGGGATTAGGTGAAAGGATTATAATTTCCAATGACGAGAAATAATAAGAAACAATAAATCCTAAGTAGATTTAGTTCTCAAGGAAACCCTGTTAGGGAAAATCAACAGAATAAGAGACAGGACAAAGGTATTAAATAGATACAGTAGACCTGACCTGTTTAGTCTGAGAGAGAAGTTGACTTCTTCTATTTGTCTTACAACCTGGAATTCAATATATCATACCATAAGATTTGTATTATAATTTAAATACCACTTACCATAGGTGTCATCTAAAATTAATTTGACACTAAAGTTTGGACATATTCGCTTCATGTTCTTGCAGAGTTTGACTGGTCTTATTAGCAGACAGAAACAAGCATTTACAGCCTTAAAACAGTTGTACTCATGATATGCGACGGACCCACAGAACAATGTCCTGTGGATAAGTTTGTGTTTCCTGTATGGAGTGTGTCAGTTTCCTCTCGACGTTCCGGGAGCCTCCCAGACTCAGGTGCAGGTGACGTGGCCTGAAGACTGAATTGCTCTATTAAGTGGAAATATCGGCACAAATTTGTTTGTTTAATAAACTCCTTATCACTGTCAGTAACAGATGACTTTCTTCAAGCTAATGCCAGAGACAACGCCTCTAAGTTTGAATACATCTCACATAGGCTCTTGAATTGCTAAAACCAGCTGTATACTGTATATGTACTCTCTATATTGACCAAATTGTATATAAGTAAATTCATTATAAGTGAGTACTTTATTATCCATGCAATATTTATTTCAGCGTTCATTGCATTGCAAAGCACTGCTGCACATCTTGCACCTCAACCCTGTACATACAGTTTATAGTTGTATGTCTATCTGCATTTATATCCTCCTGTAAATTTGCTCTCTGCACTGTGAACCGCACTCAAATTTTTCACCTGTGCAACATACTTAGCAAATAAAGTTGTGGCTGATTCTGATTCTGAAATGACTATGAAATGGATGATTGACTGTTGCTCCCGACAACTTGTAAAAATTGCTACAACATTTGCAGATTAAGTTTCATTTGTTAAAAGTTAACGATGTAAGGATGTAGTCATCTGATCGAGGCGTGTTGCGTCTGAAGTTTTTCCTTGCCTACCATCCAGTGCATGATGGGATAGGCTCTAAGCCTCTGTGAGCCTGATTGAAAATAAATGGGGATATGAAAAATAATATGTTTTCAGTATTAAAAGCTCAATAATATGAAGAGAAGGGACTGTGATCAAAAGCAGACAGGGGACCATAGAACTTCAACAGGGGGCACCATACAGCACAGATTAGGCCCTTAAATCATAGACAATTGAGGAATACGGTGTGGTGCCTCTAAGCTTTGTACAGGTCAAGGAAGGTGGACTGATAAATTTTTAATGAACGGAATCAATTAAATTTTAATGTTTGGTTATGGTTTGCAGTACCAGTATCATTCTCTGTGTATTTTTATCACTAAACTGTCAAAGGTGAGACAACACAAGAATGTTTGGTGTCTCATTATTTATTACGTTGTAGCATATTGTCAATGCTGTCTTCCCCCTGTGGCTCTTCAAGGATCAGACTACATAAACACTCTGTCTGTTTTTACACCCTTCGAAGACCCTGTATGTATAACTTATAGTCAGTGTCTGAAATTAACTTTTTGACTCATCTGCCAAGCGGACTGGTAGGTGAAAAAAATCCACAGGCCAAGCATATTTCTTACCGGCCAAAATAATAAATTGGGTTTTTTGTGTCACATATACTTACTCCTTGTAAATCCTGCCACATAATAGCTATTTAATTAAAAGTAGCTAGCAGCAGACTGGCGGAAAGTGACAGTTTACTGGAGAGCTGCGATGTTGAGTAGCCTAGCTGAGGTCTGTATGGTAAACTAGGAGACGGTCTGTGGCTGGTGCTCCTTCGCCTCAGACCGTCTCGAGCACTTCTATAGTTTCGCTGCACTGTTTAGACACACTTAAAAAACACATGGTGTGTGTGTCTACACTGTATAGGGACAAACATGAGCAATCTCCTCCAAGTCATCATGCCAGATATTTTATTACATAATTATTCTGGTACAAACATTTACCTGCCAGTATGGCGAATAGCCTAGCCTTCTGAGATTGACTTGCTAAACAGAAATTCTACCCAAATCATATTTGGCGCTCGGCTGGTGTTAATTTCAGACCATGCTTCTTGCCTTACAGTTGATGGATACAGGCTAGGTATTGTCACATTGGGGACCTCGTAAAATGGCAGCTGATAATATCTCTCTGCTGTGAGGTCGTGGACAAGGGTTGTGTGTGAAATCCAGCGCAGTTAAAGACATTTGTTTCTTTCAGTCTTGCAGTAGTGGTGAACTGGGCCCTAGTCACTTCAAATTCGTGACCTTGTCATCGCAGGCCATTCCCGGGCTGCTGGTGATAACTAGGGGTCATCAGCAGGGCATGGCTTGAGAGATGGACAGTGATGTGTGTTTGTGTCTAGTGCAGAGAGAGAGCTGTGTTTTAAGAGGGGGTGCATGCCAAGACCCTATGTAACTGTCCCTATATTCCCCTGAGCTTAGCCCAGTCAGTATACAGTAAATCCACATTCTTTCTGATGAACTCAGTGACTTGACTGAGACAATGTCTACCATCCTGCCCCGTGCCTATCAGCCAGTTAGGGAGCCAAGCCTTAAGCCTAACCCCTATGTCTCCACTCCTGGCTGGGGGGGAATGTGACGCCTGCCTGCCTGTTCGTCTGCTTGGCCGTCTTAGCCCAGTGGGCTTTGCAGGCGCGGAGCCTCATCTCCCACTGTTTATCCATGTGTCTTTGCTTTGGCTCATGCCTTACGCTGTACGCCACTGTGGGCTGAGTGGGGTCCGCTGCCCTGTGTCACCCACCTAAGCTCTGCTTTCACCGCAGGGCTTAGCGCCTCACCCCTCGGCCGCTTTATGAGCAGACAGTTGGGCTAATCTTTCTCCCCTCTTTCTTTCTCCTTGGGTCTTGCCTCATCGCTTCTTTTGGCTCTTTTGCTCCTCTGTTTGTCATCTAGTTTACCCTCATGCCTTTCCATTGTTGACGCTGATGTTTCTGTTTCCCCAGTACACAAACACACACACACACTCACATACACACACTGACAAAAAAATTCTCCATTTCTGCATCTCTCCATTATCCACTTAACAGACAAAAGACAGAAAAGGATGTTTTGTAGGCACTGAATGATTTCAATATCAGAGACATTGAAAGCAGTTAATAAGGAAGTTTTTTTCTTAATATAATCTCTTATCTGAAAGAAATGAAAGAGGTAATTTCTGGATACATCATATTTCTGCACTATCTCATTAAAGGTCACGATGACTCCATCCTCAAAGAGGTCCCTGAAGGAAGAGATACCCTTCGAATCCCAATGTTTGAAACCTGAATCCAAGACACCTGGCAGGAAGTCATGGTTATTAACGATTGGAGTATGAGTGGATGTTAACGCGGATCATCCTTCAATACGTTGTTTCCAAGCCTTAACTGTATTAATTGTTATTAGGTTATTGTAACAATATGTTACTCAACTCATTTCAGATTTCCGAGGTTTTAATATCCAGCCAAGTGGACGAAAATTATTATGAACCCAGTCCATCACATATTGTAAGAGGTCACTTAGCTGATATTTTATGAGATCTGCAAGATTCAGACCACCCACCTCACCTGGGAGCTTCCATGTGGACATTTTAATTAGAGGTCTTCGTTTACGCCAAATGAAAGAGCCAAACCAACCATTTATCTTACAAATTATTTTATGTTTAAATAAAATGGGAATCATGCTGATTGGATAACACTCATTTTTAGAAGTGAAACTCTGCCTCGTCAGGATATAGGGAGGGAGTCCTAATGCACCAGGTCCTGCTTCAGGGTTTTCCCTGGCTGTGTTCTGAGACAAAGTGGCAAAGGCACAGTTTGTGTGCGTACCTTTAGAGTGTCGTGCATGATTTGACAGACAAAAGAGTCCATAGGGATTTAAATTTTATAGCAAGATGGAAGAAAAAGATGAAAAATAAAGGTTGTGACAAATGACGATGTTTATTTTGTAGGCCTGGGATAATATGCTTATCTCCCGATTTGATACTATCATGATACTTGGGTGCTGATTCGATTCAAAATGATAATGATGATGAATAAATAGGAAAAAGAGGGTGCTATTTTCAGTCTCTTTCTCCAGTTTACTGTGTGCCAAACCATTTACTGGTGTCCTTAGTCCACTGAAATACAATATGACGCATAACTGGCAGATAAGATAAATGGTCCGCAGCCTAAAATATTAACTGCACTTATTTAATTAATGAATGAAATAATTTGAAAGCATCTTACAGTCTCCTGTTTGTAAGAGAATAACAAAATGATGGGGAGGTGGAGTGCTCCACTGTGTTGCTATTAACGAGTCAGCGGAGAGCAGCCTCTCTGCTGCACTGTTAGCTCTGCGGAAAGCCATAGCTGTCCAAGACACTGAGCGGGCGTAAGGTTTTTGTGGTGAAACAGACTGAGTACAGAGTTATTTTCACTTCAGACTTGGTTTAAATTATTTAATGCTGGTCAGCTGGTCTCGTTTGTTACTGCTGGTGTTTGCTGTTCCGCTCCACCAACATCAGTCTCTTGGTGATGGCATAGGAAGTATTCACAATATATTTCACATTTGTCTTGCAAAAGTACTTGTTTAGTCATTAAATCAAAAAATGCTTGCAACTTTTTTTGAAGATGAATTACAAGATAACATTAGTGTGTGCGTGCTGTACACTACCCGGGTGCTGCACTGCCCTCACAGTTGAGTTCCGCCTTTTTCCATATGCTATTTTCAACAAAAGTGGCGGCCAGTAATGCAAAGGCAGCCCACCTTTGAGTTAGATAGGCAAGGAAAAACCCTGCTGCTTGATTTTATCATGAAATAGACTGAAATTAGCTTTGAACATCTGGTGGAACTCCAGTATAATAGATATTCAGCATGGTTTTTGGGGGCAAAAAAGTAGTCAATTCTTGAATAGCACTTATGTGGGTTAGAGAAAAAAGTGTATTCTGCAGAGTGAAGTGTTCTCCACACATCCGCATAACCCAATTCTGCGTGAAGACCAGCAATACGTTTTGTCTGTGGAGAGGCAGACAAAGGACCACTGGGAAATCTATCAATCAACGGCTTCGCAAGGCAATTAAAATTACCTCCCATAATAATATTCTCCATCGGCACATTAGCCAACTTCGACATTGCATCTGTGAGAAAGTAAAGGGGGTGATCTGGAGGGCTATTCCCGTTCAGGATACCAAATTCCTCTCCATGAATAACAGCTTTGATAACGCAAATCGCCCCTAGTTGTCCTTAATACAATCTATCGGCTTAAAATATGGGCTCTTCCTGACTAAGATAGCCACTCCCCTGCTCTTAGTAGTGAACAAGGAAAAATACACATGTTCAAAACAACACTGTTGCAGTTTTAAGTGTTGTATATCTGTTAAATGTATAACATTTCCTTTTTTCAAAGTTAACAGTACCTTTTTCCTCTAAACTAGTGAGTGACTTCCATGTACACAGTCTCAGTATGATACTAACCAGAGTATCATATTTAGTCATCAAATCTCCCAAAAGATGAAGCCTTGTTGTCGATACTGTGCCTGAAGAGATTGTAGCTGAGCGTCAGAGTACAAGTGAACTATAATACATATAATGAGCACTAACAGTGCTTTTCAAAGGGCTTCTCCATTTACTAACCATGGGACTACTGTGTCTCTAAATAGACTGTCCTTTGCCTCAAAAAGTAAAAAAACAGACAAAAGAAAAGGGAGAGGCACTTCTTCTCTTTTCACATAGAAAACTTCATATATTTCCTTGTTCGTACGAGCTGAAGCTGTACCATTTAAGTAACAGAACACATATTGTAAATTGTAAACACATATTGTTAAATTGTAAATGCTCACACGTATATTAAGTCCCGCTGTCAGTCAATGGAAACGGCACAGACCCGACGTGAGCTGAAGTGAGCCAATGGTCACAGAGTCAAGTAGCCGATGTTTAATAATGATGTGCAGTGTTCTCTTCCCAAACCATCCATGAAGGCCATAGGTTGGTCAGGGCAGTCAAACACCTTGGCACTTCCGTCATGGGTAATTGTTAACGTGGCCGAGTAGAGTAGGGACTACTGGGCACCTGTTTCCCTCAGCCACTTCTTCACTTTGTCGAAACTTTTGCGTTTACATATGACTGCAGCTCAGAAATCTTGAAAAAACACAACTTAAGATCATATATAAATTGGAGCCTGTCCGTCGGTCCCACTGCGTCTGGAAGCCTGGAGTACCCTCTGTTTGTCACCGTAGTTATGGAATCTGATGAGGATGGGCCGAGGTCAGGTTAAGAGCTAGTGTGCAATGCGCTCTCTCAATTTCAACCCGCCTAGCCTTGGTTTCCAAGTGAAGGAAATTGGGTAGCAATCTTTCAAAAAATGTTGTTGTTTGGGTACCTTCCTCACCTTCAGGTAGTCCTATAATGAATACATTTTTCCTCCTGCCTTTCCTCCTGTTTTTGAGGTCATCAATGTGTTCAGCCATGCTTTGCATCTCTTTCTCAAGTGCCTGAATTTGCAGTTGGGGCTGCTCAGAAGCCTCCTCCACCCCTGCAATTCATTCCTTGGTCTCGTTGGCTCTCTTTCCAAAGTTTTTTAGCTCCAATGCCTGAGCATGAAGCATCTGGGATAGAGGACTCAGCTTTTCATCGTTGACTTTTGAGATATTATCTGTCATTTCTTGAATAGCTTGACAAAGGGCAGGACCGAGTGCACTGGTCTCGCTAGCATCTGCTAGCTCTTCTGCACCTGGTGGGAGGCTAGGCAAGCTCACGGTGCATTCTCTCCTGCTTGATTTCTTGGCATTTTACAATGGCATGGTGTCAGAGAGACTCAAAAAGTATTCATCGATGCTCATATTATTATATCTGATGCAAAAACACTAGACTGATAGTACTTAGTGTGCAAACATAATTAAAACTATCAATGTTGTGGCGCAGGACTCAGCAATGTGGACCGTCGGCTATGACACCATCTTGAATCTGGTCATGATGGCTACTCTTACTCAAGTTGCACTTGAGGTGCAACTAAACCAACTTTACATATGATTTGCAATTCATCTTTATTGACTTTTAGAGACTTCATAGTTGGCTCTGACTTGTTGACAACGACTAATAGGAATTCATTTTTTAGTAGAATAATGTGCTTTAAAGTCAAAATTGTAGTATACCCTTTCTTAATTGATTGTAATAGGATATAATTAATCTGCTATATTGTTGTTAAGTCGTAACATTATTATGACATTCTAACTCAAAGACGTGATTTTGATTTGTCACTCAGATTTGAGTGTTGACCAGAACTCTAAATCACTTCAGACTTGAGTGGGACTTTTTGAGTTTGGGGCTTTTGAGCATTTGAGTTTTATCTCATCCCTTCCTTTCTTCCTCCCCTTGCTCGCCTTCTACATCTCACTCTGCATTCTTTCCGTCTTACATTTGCATCCATTTTACCCTCTACCCTTTATCATCCCCTCTTCCTCACACCATCTCTCTTCATTCTCTGTCCTCCGTCTTTCTCTCGTGCTCCTCCCCACCTCCTTTTCCGCTTGCCTTCCCTCCTCCTTCGTCTCTGCGCTGTCCTCTTCAGCCGTCCGGCTAAACTTAGAAGTGACAACAGTTGCAGGGTGACACCAAGGGCTAAATAAGACCAGAACAATAGCTTCCCCCCCTCCTCTCCTCCTCTCACCCCCTCCTCTCCCCCTTTAATAGACTGCCATTGTTCTCTCCCACCACTGTTGCTCTTTCAGGGAGTTTGTTAGCTATGCTAATGAAGGTTGGGCTTGTGTGGGTTTAGCGAGTGGGGATTTGATGCTCTTTAACTGGGCACTTTTAGAAAGTAGAGGCGATCATAAGTGTGGCTGGGCGGCTATTTACCACCAGTCAAATGTCACAGACGTGTGGATGTGATACAGCAGTGGAAGAGATCTGTTACATTTCCCAAGCACTTTCATTATTGATATCTGTGCACTGAAACTATCATAACCCCAATAGTCAGCAAAATGTATAGTATATGGTATTATGCAAGAATATGTACCACTTTCCCTCTAATGTGCAATGTTATGTATGTGTCAGCATGTCAGAGTCCTTGCAGAAAAAGAGTCGAGTAAGACAAGATGCAGAGACTACAGTAAGTATAGTGCAGTCAGTCATCCAATCAGTCAGTAAGTCTGTAAATAGCCTGGCCGATGGCTCCTTTGAGCTTTCCTCTAAGAGGAATTCTCTTTCTCCTTGGTGTATTAATAGTGCCTGTGCATTGTTTCCTACACCAGCACTCCTGCAATCAAAGGAAGTTGGCCTGCCAAGTATACAAATATTTTCCTTTGTCCCTATGTTTAGCAGGCATGTAAGAGTCAGTTATGTGTGTGTGACTCTGCATGTGGATGTGGGTGCAAGTGTGTGCATGCTCATGGATATTATGTCAGGTTGTATGTTTATTTATGTGTGTAATCGTATATGTACAGTGATATATCCTTTAATTGTTTGTGTGTGTCTCTGTGAGTGTATCTGTATTCTCGGACAATGTGACCTTTTATTTGAGAGGTCATGAGCACAGACAGTTGTTGGTGTATCGGTATGCTGTTTGGTAGAACACATGTTAATCTGTTGTACGACCTGCTACTGTTGTGTTCAGCATAAGGATGTTTCTTTTTTCTATCTCCAGGTTTGAGATGTCTGTGTCTTTAATGTCCAAAAAGTAAGCTCTTATCATTTTAATCATTTTGTCCACATTTTATCTCTTCCATTCATCGAACGAGGATATTATAATCACATTTGTCTGATTGCTTTATAAATGCTTTTGATGTGAGTGAGATATGGAGTCCACCTTTCAATAAAGTAATTAGCTCTATTTGAATGGAAATCATTACATGTTAATGCTCTCTGTGGCCCAATATTTTCATTGTAATTGATGGCGCCAGCCAAAATGTGATTGCCTGACATTTTAAATGTCACAAGGACAGATTTAGTAGTTTTAAAATATGTCAAAGCCTTGACCTGTTGTTCTCTGTCATTGCTGCTGTGCCTTAAATTCCCCCTAAATTGGGAGTCAGAGACCTCGACACTACGTTATAAGCTCTCACTCTCACACACAAACACCAGAGTAAAGCAGGTTAGCTGTCTTGTTGCAAAGCGGTTTTACACGTGAGCGCACTCTCATGCAGGCACTCACACACTCCTACGGACAATTAAAATACACAGGTTAGTCACACGCACACACATGTACAATATAAGACACACACAGTTACGCCCTGAGTGAAGCAGGTTGGTCGTCCAGTGGCCAAGTGGTGGCGTTGAGGCATCATCGGTCACTTGGAGTCTGCCAGTGACTCACCAAGGGCACAATGGAATTAGTGAGATTCTCCGCAATGTGACAGCTTGCTTTGGCTAAATGGTGTAATAATCTACCCCTCCTCTCACAAACCTCCAACAGCATATGCACACATAAACACACACACACGCACACACACACACACACACACACACACACGTATACACTGATTGACTCCCCTCCCTTTCGCCCTCCCCATACCAACTGGCACAGATAACATTGTCTTAAGCTATAAAAAAAGATTTTTTCCCCTCCCTCCATTGCAGTAATTATTGAATTAATGCAGATGGAGAGAGACATCTGCATGTTAAAGTGTTGGCCTCTCTCTTATGCACAGCAGATGTTCCCCTGTCATTTACTCAAATTACGCTGCTTAGATACACGGAGGGGGAGAGAGAGCGAGAGGGAGGAAGCGAGAGAGAGAGAAAGTTACTCGCCAAGGCGACATTGTCTTACAGCCGTCACAGTGACAGCTACCAAATTCATGTTGCATCCGTCCTTCAAGTAAACCCCTACTATCTCCCCTCGAGATGTCCCCGTTTCATTTGCGCTCTTGTTATTATCTTTTTTTTTTTTTTTTTTTGTAATTATAAAGGCAAAGTTTATTTGTATAGCACCTTTACAAGCCAGAGGCGGTTCAGTGCTTTACATGAGACAAAGATATGCACTAGAAGAGCACTGAAACATGGAAGACTATTTTATGTAGAATAAAATAAAATCTAAATTGACAAAAATGGTATAGAATTACAGTTTCAGTGCAGTTTTGATGCAGAAATAGGGAATAAAAGTGCAGGAGAGTATCAATTTAGAGGTGAAAGTGGCTAAAAATTGAAGTTGAATTCATCTGTGTGCAGCTAAATCCAGCTTCATCATATTTGGTTCAACGTACTACTAGCTGCCTGAAAATCTTCTAAGTGACTTATTTCACAAATTGGTTTATTCTTAAACGACAAAGAAAGGCACCAATTGATTGATTTAAAGTTCAGCCTGTATCAAATAGAAGCCAACAAATAACCTTTCCACTGTCCAAACAGTCATGAAGTATCATATCAAAGATCTTATATTCATGTAAATATTAACAAGCTGACCTCTCATTGAAAGCTTAACCCAACAGTTAACCTCCTGACCCTCAATGCCGGTGGGGACATCACAGTAAAGATAAGACTGAATGGACAACATCCTCTTGAAGATAATCTGTCGATGCAACGCTGAGACATGGAGAGAGACAGTGTATGAGTGCGTCCCTGATGACAAATAACCAGGGGACCTTCTCCTTGGGATTATATTCCAGGTTGGTTTGGCCTCATCTCTCCGGATTACGTTGATAAAAACATTCTTGTATTATATTTTCTGTGCTTATTGTATTAATACTCTCAGGCAGTTCCCAGAAAAAGCTCCGTCCCACGCCTGCTTTAAGGTAATCTTCTTCCACTTGAGCTTTTAAAATGTTTTAGGGGGTTGGCTGTCTTTGTAATACCTATTCTCTTCCACTCTTGAAGTTATATTTAACCTCTTGTCTAGACTGAATTGCTCTATCATTCTATCTTCTGTCTTCTAAATTATACAGTGTATCTTTAATAAATGCGTGGATTTATGTTGAGCCTGACTGGACTTGCCCAGTCAATATATCGGCTAAAGGTTTAGAAAGTTTTGAAGGCACATAGCTGCCTTGGAGGTATGATTTATGCTATTGTCAGATGAAAATAGCATTGCTTCAGATCCAAGTGTATCTCCAGGATGTGCTATTATTATTCTGCTGTAATAATAGGGTTTAACTGTACCTACACATTTACAGTGGTAATATACTAATTATATAATAAGTCATTCTTATATAAATCAAAGAATATTTTACCTTTCACATTAACCAATAAAGCACATAAGCAGTGTGGCCAGTTTATGAAAGCTTGAGTCTGTTACGTCTGTGTCTCCTCTGGTGCACAGACAGCAATGGATTTGGATTCATACAGATGTGTACAGGTGTTTCAAGGGACTAAATTGTAAAAATGCTGCATTCCAGACTCAGAAAGATGGAGTATCTCCTAAACGTGCTGTGGATTCTGCAGCATTCTCCCAGAGTCCAATGAAGACATCTTCAAATTGGTTGTTTTTTTTCTGACCAACAGTCCAAAACCCAAAGGTCAATTTACCGTCATAGAGGACTAACAACTATTCACATTTGAGAAGCCTGAACAGGTAAATTTTGGCATTTTGCAACTTTTCAACAATTAAACAATTATCAAAATAGTTGCAGATTCTGTTGAATTACCTCTAACCCTGACCTAAAGAAGTTAATCAATGCCACACAAACATGGCACCATGCAGCGAAAGGCGTAACTGAGTGTTAACTGTAATTAAGTTAATTTGAGTCAGATTACCACATGGCATGGTATTAAAACATGTTGTGCTTGCAGAGAAAGTTGCAAACAAACCACAACTTCTAAATTTCAGCCATTTTCTTTGTTTATACTGTACATCATCTCTCTTTCAGCTTCTGGTGTTGACACACATTTGTGCCCAAAGTTGGAGATATCAAGTAGGAAGTCTCCACATCCAACTTGCTACCATGCTACCACTTAAAAAAAGCAATTTTTGAAAGTACCTGAAGTTTAATTAAGTTCACCTTCTGCAGCAGTAGCTACATGTCATTTTAAATCATACAGTATGATATTAAGTGTGTTGCAAAGTCTACCAGTCCTGGTCATATTACTCTGTTTTGACCTGGCTGAGCATAAACAGTGGACTGTGCTCCCACTCACATATTCTGATGCACGCTTTACTTCATTTTCCTTCGAAGCACGCTATGACGTCAGCCCATCCACACACAGAAACACACACACACACACACGCGCGCTTCCCCTACCTCTCTACAAAACCCAACAATCCGGTGGAATCCGCAAACTTCCTTCTGTTCTCAACCCAAAAGCCTTAAAGCCAACAGATGCTTTCTGGTTATCACTGCCAGTTATCACTCTTAGCTCTCTCTGATAAGACTTTACTTTCTGACCCAGATGTTAAGGAGTTCAATTTATCAGATGCACCAGAGGAGCAGACAGGGAGGTGGAGGGATGAGTGAGCATCAAAAAATACCCACGGGCTTGAGAGATGAGACGTAATATGCCTTTTTTTTTTGTTGGCCCGGTGTTGTTTCTGAAGCGGCGTTAGTGCAGTAAGGAGCTCAGCGTCTAAAGAGGCTTTGGTATAGGGGGAAAGATGGGCCATATTACAGCAGGGCCAGAAGCCTGCTTGATTAATGGGCCAGGATAATCACCTCATCAAATCACTCTCACTTATTAAATCTTGTTTAATATCGTAATGAGGGCCCTCCTGAGCTGCTTTGGTAAATTCCCCCTCTCTCCCCAGCTCTCCATCGCTCTCGCTTTCCCTCTTCTGCCTTTCTGCTTTAACAGGAAGACTGATGATGCCAAGTTCCTCTTTGTCCTCATCTATCTTTCTTCCTCTTGATCGGCCCTTTCTCTTCTCCGTGTCTTGTCTTTGCTATGCTCCTTAACCTTCAGGGAAAAGTGAGAGATGTACAGTGTGTCTCCTCTTCCCTAACCAATCCTGGACTTTGTGTTTAGAGACTACACAGTACCTCAACAGTATGCATAATTTCTATGGGTGGAATAGCTATATATGCACAGCCTCAGTCTATTAATTTAATCTCTCTTATTTATGATGGATGATGTGCTAGATTGTATCATCATAAATCACTATGTGTGTGGGTCGGGACCTGCTTGAAGAGTGACACCACTTCCCAAGGCTTTGGTACATTGGAGTTTATGGAAACACTTCAGGTGAGGTAATATCTCTCCTGTCTCCTTCTGTATGATTTGTGATCTCTATCTGTAGTATCACAACATACTCGCCGTTCCTTCTGTGCATGTGTGTATGTGTATATGATGGGCTTACATCTCCTTCAATTGACCTTCAGCAGGCATTGTGCTACCAGATGATCTTCCTCAGAAGAAAACATGCCATTGTCTTATTTATGGTCCTCCATGTGTCACGCTGAACCATCTCTGTAGCACAGCTGTGGCTGCGCGCTTCTTCCAAGGAAGGGAAAAGTATTTCTCCTTTCCTCTATTGCCCCACGCCTTTACTCCTATTTCTATTGTGAATTATAGGTGTCTTTCAATAGCCAACCCCTTCCACCACCCTCACCACAAAGTTGGACCCGGTCCTTTGTCGTCTCTGAAGGCAGGCAGGCAGGCAGGCAGGCAGGCAGGCAACAACTGGCTCAAGGTGACCAGTTCAGGCTTGAGAGGGAGGTTAGGGCTGCATCTTCCCCCTGAGTGCCTCCCATTTTTTGCCTTTATTGTTGGGGAGCAGCTGTTGTGTACCTGGACCCCATGAGTGGCGCCTATGCTGGGTATCTTGGCAGCCAGGCTCCCTAGGCTTTGGATACCAGAGTGAATCAATTCTTAAAGATGACTGTCTGCGTGCTGTGTCACATGGACAGGCCCAGAGTGAAGGGCTTAGGGGGCTCTGGAGCTGGAATGCTCTTTGATGGAGGGGCTGGAGAATGAGGAGGGAGGGGAGGAAAGGAAAATACGGGGGGAGGAGATGGTCCTATTGTTGTGCCAAGGAATGCCCTTGACGGAGATAGAGGGGTATTGTTTTTATGCCCATGAACTCTTTTGGACTTGGAGACTTTCAGATGATGGAGCCGCGAGGTTGACGAGCATCTTAACATCTTAACTATTTTAACAAATGCCACAAGTTGTCAGTTCCTCCTTTTTGCTGTTAACTACGTGTTGAAAGTGGCTGTAAGATGTGGCATGTGTGAGCAGCTTAGCGTCGAGCAGCCTTGTGAACGTGTTAAGGTTGGGCAATTATTGGGTGGCTGATATAGCTGCTCTGTCATAATACCCATAGAACCAAACTCGTTCTCAGCAGAGATTGACAACAGCTGAGCAGGACATTGATGACCTACCTGGCTCACAGGCCTAACCTGCCTAATGTCCACTGAGAAACCTGAGAAAGTGAAGATCATAAAGGATGACAAAAACAGATTGGCACGTAAGCTAACCTCCCTCCCTCCCTCACTCCCTCCCACACTCTCACTCTTTCTCTTTTTCTTTCTTCTTACACCTCTTCAGAAAACAATACCCTTCGGACCACCAACTCCCTACCTCTCTACCTTGGAAAAAGCAGGTTTATTAATAGTTCAGAGCAGGGTGCTTGGGGCAAGCTGCATGAGAAGGTTAAGGATGATGGGAGTTAGCAATCTGGGCTTAACCAGCAGCCACAGCAGCAGCAGTAGCAGTAGCAGCGTCTTTTTTGGAGAATGAGCCTCATGGCCGTCCCGTGTCCGTATCCATTTCATGACATGAAATACCACAGGCCCTGGCCAGAAACAATGGCTTGTTTGGCTGGCTGGAGGCAGTGTGGGAGGTGGTGGTGGTGGAAGGGGGTGTAAGACTGGCTTCCAGCCCCTGCAGCTGTCCCGGTTGTCACTCCTTGTCTTAAGGCTCACTCCTGGCTCAACGCTCCAGCCCATGGATCAAGGGGATGTGTGTCGGCACATGTGTGTGTGTGTGTGTGTGTGTGTGTGTCTGTGCATCCCGAGCCCCGAGAGATACAGTGAGGCGATTCTCGGTACTCAGCAGCGTCTGAAAAACGGCCCCAGACACAAAAGGCAAGTTGAACAGTGTTAAGACCCCTTCGGTATGGAGCAGACCCCAGGCATGAGGTCATCAGCCTTGGTTTAGCAGCCTTTGTCCTACAGGCTGATTGACAGGAGGGGTGGCTATCAAAGACAATTGTGGGATCGGTTACAGCCATGGATGTCACTCAAGATACAGCAGGTCTCCAATTAAAAAATACTTGTGATAACTCACTGAATTTAGTCTAGAACAGACTTCAAACCCATAACATGGTGCATATGGGGTAAATGTAAGTTACATACCAACACACTGTGAGCTTGGTAATGGTTTCACACTTCTACCCTGTGGGCCTCACCTTAATATGAATTATAAAGTCTGTGAATCTTTTAATCTGTGTTGATAACAGGTGATAAACTTTAATACTCTGCTAATATTCCACGAATAAGCCTCTGTGTGTGCGTATTGCAAAGGAGAAAGACAAATCTCTTCCTGCCTCTCTCTCTCTCTCTCTCTCTCTCTCTCTCCCCCTTATGTCTCAGAGATTAGCCTTTGCTCAAACACCTCCTGTTCATCTAAGTAATTAAAACATTAGAATTACGGGATTATAAACTGCTTTCGATTTAATCCAGCACTCGATGCTCACACCATCTTGCCAAATGGGTCAATAGGAAATATAATGGGCCTCTGTGATTTCTGATTCAGGGATCTGGAAGAGGCAAAGGATGCCAATAATGGCTATTAAAAGAGATGTGTGTTTGTGTGTGTGTGTGTGTGTGTGTGTGTGTTCGAGAGAGAGAGAGAGAGAGAGAGACAGAGACAGAGAGCCCAGACCAGCTTTGCCCCGAGTGCCATCTGTCTTGGACCCACTAGACCCAGTTTAGACTGGAAGAAGCCAAAACCAGTTCAGTCTCTATCTCAACCCCCAATGCAGGGTTATGTGCGCGCACACACACACACACACACACACACACACACACACACACACTCCCCATGACCTCTTCTTCTCTTGAAGTAAATGTAACAATGTGTTTTTGGGGAAAAACATGTAAGAGGCACCTGCAGCTCTTTGATCTTTCGTAGGGATTTTTCGAGGACAGGCGTCACTACTCCTCTGCTGTGTGTGTGTGTGTGTGTGTGTGTGTGTGTGTGTGTGTGTGTGTGTGTGTGTGTGTGTGTGTGTGCTTCATAAGACCCTACAACAGGTGTTTGCCCCTGGGGCCTTGAGTGCACCTTAAATGCCTTATACAAATGGATGTCCTTATATCGTTTATATATTAATTATCCTACCATTGTTCACCTCTAATGCGTGTTCTCACATTCGCACACACACTCAAAAACCCTTACTTACATCCACGTCGAAGGCTTTTTTTAAGGCTTTTACATCCCTCCCTCCTCACGTTGGCCCCCCTCACCTCTCTTGGCAGTCTAAATGAAGGTTTGCAGTGGGGATTTACAGCTGCAGCATCACACACAGTCCTCTCACCTATACTGTCTGAACTAATTTAGACCAGTGAGTGCGTTGCATGATTTTTTGTGTCGATGTTTGTGCATTCACACACTATACGTTCACGCTTTTTTGTGAATGTGTGAGCGGCGTGTATGCAAGCATGCAGCTCGCTCTCTGTCTGTGCGTGTATGTTTTGTGTGTGCGTTCATTATGGTTTGTGTTTGTGTTCCTCACAACAAGGGGTCCAAGTTGACACAGTGACAGTTCCTCGCAGAGCGACAGAGGGGCCCTGCCATCCAACAACAGAGGCTTTGTCGCTCTGCTCCTCTTGGCTTGTTATGGACTTCCTTCTCTCTCTCTTTCGCTCTCTTTCTCTCCCTTTTTTAGTGAGCCCATTTTCTTGTCTGAAGTCTTAATTTGGGGCGCTGGCCAGTGGGGAGAGGGAAGAGAGGCGAGGGAGGGGGGGGGGGTTAGCAGAGAGGAGGTGCGGAGTGGTGATGGCTGCAGACGGACGGCCCTTTGTTCCTCCTTTCCCAGGCTCCTCTCTTGAGCCTCCGAGGCTCCAGTTGCGTTGGAGCCTTCCAGAGAAAGAGAGAGAGAAAGAGAGAGAAGAGAGGAAAGAGAAAGAGAGGCTGGGAGGAAAAAGGGGGCACAATGATCTTTCCAACTGGAATCTTTCAATTCCACAAAACAAATGCACACACACGCAAGAGATGTGGGGATGAAAAGCATAGAAACAGGAAGAACAATGAAATTAGGAATAAAGAGAGAATAAAGAACAAACAGAATTAAACAAAACCAAAAAGAATAGGACGGGATGATGAAGACATTTGAGTGTAAGCTGCGCATATTGACCACTAGGTGTCCACATCACTGATGCCAAATGTGGGCAACCCAGAGTTAATCCTACACTGTGCCAGTGGCTCTGGAGCATAAGACCAGTGTGTTGCTCCATCCACAATAGATGAAATCCAGTGTTTAATTACTAACACATGCAGAGTGAATCCATCTGAGCAATGTGTAAATCTGTTTTCATGGCTTTTGATTGAAACTGGAGTCATTTTTCTGTGAAAAATATAATTCTAGGCGCAATAATAAAATAACTGCACTGTTAAGCAAATAAAAGGAGATGCACACATACATACAGATTACCATCCTCTGTACATAAAAGTCCTCTGACTGAGAAAAACCAATAATATTGTGCTGTTTTAGTTTCAAGCCCACAGTCATTTTGCAGGAGTAGGTGTCAAAATGGTTCAAACGATGGACAGCTCATTTTGGTCGTTGGTAGGAGGATCGCACAGAGAAGAAATCGAAATGAGGTCCTGAGTCGTTGTGTTTCTTCGTCACCCTTGCACGGGGAGTTACATCAGTGCTTGTGTGTGGTGATGTTTATCACATTTTTTCTGTTTGTTATTGGGTTGGAGTGTTGTAAAAAAAAAAAAAAAAAAAGTGTGTGATGAAAGCTTAAAGAAATCTTTACTGCTGAAAAAAAAACAAAAACAAATGAACACTGTTAACACCAAAATGTTCTTGAACCTGAGCGTGTGATAACAAGTGACCACGAAGGGAGGAGGGGCTTGGAGAGGGACCTTGGGGACCGTGTCAACGTTTTCTGTGCCGGAGCAGGGACAAACATTGGGCAAACATTGGGAAAGGCTGGCAGCCCCTGAGATAGTGGGCCGTTGATCTAAGACTGAAGAGCTAAAGTCCACTATCTCCTGTCTGATACAGCAGCCAAGGTCTTGCTGACACACAGGGCCACAGAACAAACATGGATACCTGAAGACAATGACCTTTGAACCCCCCGCGGGAGAGGTGGAAAAAACAGGAAGTGGTGAAAGTGACTCTAGTGACTTCCTCCCTGCAGGCCAAGAATGAATCAGGTGGAATGATTGTAAGTACATGGGTCATTGTACATAAAAAGCGCACACACACACACACACACATTGTTCAAGAGTGGGAAGCACAGATGTGGTGTGTGTGTGCATGTACATGTGTGTGCCTGCGTGCGTGCGTGTGTGTGTGGTGGAAGAAGCGAGAGAGTGAGTCTTCAGATGTAGCGACAGATGGTATTTGATTACAGAGCAGACGGTCGGTGTTGTACAAAGATGCTGTCTCAGCCCAACGTAAGGAGCTGTAGCCTCCGGTTAAGGCAAGCGGAGGGAGGCAGGCGGAGGACAAGAGGGAAAAGGAACACGGGAGAGAGAGAGAAAAAAAAAAAAAGAATAAAAGCAAGCAAGCAAGAAAGACACAAAAGAAGCAACTCCAAAAATGAGCATCAAAGCAAAAAGAGTGAAAGGCAGTCAGGCAAGAACAAAGGAAGAAAAGGAACAGAAAAACGTTCAGGCGTGGTGGAAAGTACAACAGAGGTCATGATGAGAAAAAAGGAAAATGATGCAAAGAAAACACACCAACCCTTTTAAAGATATTCTCTTTTTTTCTGGACTGACTTCCAAACTCACCAGCAACACAAAATGTAAAATATAAGTCTTTTTTGAAAGATGTATCTTATATCAAAATCTATTCTGGTAATTGTGGATGTTTATTTTGTTGCTGATATATGTCTTTGAAATCATTTTAGAAGAAAATGAGATTCTCCTGGATTTACAACCGTTTTTATGTACCTGCACATTCAAACATTTCACTAGTTTAAACAACTACAGACACACACACACACATACAATTAATTAGTTCAAACAAACCCCATTTCTAAGAGGCTTGTCTTTCAAAGAAGAACTTTTATCTAAACATTTATTTATTGTCTTTATTAAGTAAATCTACAAAACACAATTTAAATTTTTCAAACTTTTCAGTTTTTTTTAATTCAACTGTTTTAGGTTGAAGACACAATTTCATTGTGCCATTTCTGTGTGTGTGTGTGTGTGTGTGTGTGTCCCTGGGCATGGCAATTGTTGCATTTAGCCTGATGAGGCGGCATCTGCAGTCGTCTGTGGAGCCTGTGGAGAAAACTAGAATGGGAGGTTGGCACTCTGTAGCCAAACCCCTCATTAGTGTGTTGGATCACTCAGAGAGCAGAGCAGCTCTGATTCACTCACACCGAACAAATTATCTTTTTCTTTTTTTTTTTTTTAATACTGTATCTTTATTTAACTTAAGCATTAGTAATAATCCCATCACACACACACACACACACACACTTTTCCATGCGTATATGAATGGAAGATGATATAAATAAATGACAAACATCAGACATTTTCTATTCTCTTTTTCATTTTTATTTCCATTTTTTATTCATTTTGCACAAGCTTGCATATATACTGCACATACATTCAGTTCATAGAGGGTGAAGGCACGAAAGGCAATTTGACTACTGGTTGTTTTTGGGCTGGGCCAAAGCAATACAGGGGAAAAAATCTCAAGAGAAAATACAAAACTGCTTCAAACTAGTTTCAGCTTTCTAGCCCACCCTCGGCCCTGTCCAGGAACAAAAACATAACAACCTTTTTTTTTTTTTTTTTTTTTTTAAACTGTCCAGTTCCATTTAGCTGCCAAGATCTCCATTTATCATCGAATGAGCACGCTAGAATACTATTTTTAAAATTCACTTTTAGGTAGGATTAAAATCTTTTAAAGTTGGTTTCTACTTAATGAAATGCAGTACAGCCTTCCCTGTTTGAAAAACAAAAGAAAACAACATCAAATAAATTAGGATAAATTAAACCAATAAATTACACAAAATCTGCAAGACAAATAGACACCAATAACAGAAAAAAAGCAGCCATGTCATGAGTTTTATTTTACAATCTGTGTGTAACTATTCAGACTGTATTTGAAACATGGCTGTTCCAGTTGGAATTACTGCACTAGCATCGAATAATAATGTCATACAAAAAGCATCAACAAAACACTATTTACATAACATATTGCTAAGTTATACAAAGGCAGTTTTTATCACTGTAAGTCCACATCATTGATATTTACAAAAAAAGAGGAGCGATGTAATAATAATAAAAAAAAAAAAAGAATTATTACTGAAAGCATCAAGAAACAAAAACCCCTTTCAAACAGGTCAGAAAACAGATCAGAGGAAATTATCGCAACACACACACACACATGCACACACACACACACACACACCAAACCCACGTTGCCAACGCTTAATGAGAATCATTTACATGTCAGGATGGCGATCCCAGGGGTGGGGGAGGGGCCACAGTGTTGAGAATTGTGTCACTCACTGGTTCACAGGTTCTCATAATAGGTCTTTTCTCTCACACAGACACACACTCATATACATCTACACACACACACACGCACGCACGATGCAAAGCGTACAGAAATTCCACAAAAGTCCAAACTTTTCCCAACAGTTTGAACCCAGTAAAAAAAGGGTATAAATCGCTTTTTCTGTCTGCAGTCTCTTTTTTTAAACTGTTACTGTACAATATGTGCCCCCTCCATGACACTAGTCTTCTGATGACAATGAGTTCCTGTCTCTCTCCCAGGTCAAATCTAGAGCTGCGTCGGCGGCGTCTGCCCTTGTTTTTTGGACGAGACCGGGTCCACAGACTGCCAACGGGCCACTCCGTGACATCATCATTACCCGACCGCTAGCCTATAAAGCATCGTTCTGTCAGCAAAAATTAAAGAAACGGATGCTGGTGCAACTTCAAGGGCACTGCCGACGGGAAACAGACCCCCGTTAAAGGCATGGCAGGGAAAAAAAAAAACAAAACAAAAAAAAAACTCTGTGGGTTTTTTGGAAGAGTGGTTATGAGTCCAGTCGGAGAGAGCGGGTCATCTCTCTTTTTTTTTTTTTCATCCTTCTTTTTTTAACCACTCTCACCCCCATAGCACTCTGAGTGATAATAGAAAAAACTGTACAGCTATTCTTTGTTTCATCCTGACAGTATTTACAGTAGCAACAACAATAGTTCATACTCTGAAAACAGATTCCAAGTTTATTTTTCTGATCTCAAGGAGAAGACAGCCATTCAGCACAATATACAAAAAGGTAAAGAAACCAAAAGAAAACTGGTCACAAAACCTGCAAAAAACCTACAACTATTGCTCCTAATCTACCAACAACTCACTTATTCAGAATACAGATTTAAACAAAGCCGTCACTAAAAATACCCTCGAGATTTCTTTTATGAAAGAATTTCTAACAGTGCCTTCCAAAGAACTTCCACTACAGTATATATTTTTTTCCCATAGATTTGTATTTTACAATTCTTAAAAAAGACTATATATGTATTTTAATAATGTTATGCTAAAAATCAAACGACCCCAGAAAAGGAAAACTTGACAAAAATATTTTCAACGCGGTATTAAGGTTCTTTCTAATCCTTTTTTTCACATAAATCTTCATTATCCTGAATTAATCTTTTTAGGCGCAGGGACTCTTTAACTTCAGGGTGGGGTTGCAGGAAGGGGGAGGGTGTGGAGCGATAATAATCTGTGCATCAGATAAAAGTGTCCTTTCCTTTCTCCTTTGTTTGCGGCGCTTTAGAGCCTTTGGCTGGTGCTTTGAGACTCTGAGACATGCAGGGCCTAGCCCATCCTTCAGTGAGAAAGGTGTCCGGCTTGCTCTCTCAGGGCTCCGGATCTTAAGAAGAACACTGTCCGGGGGTGGGGTGGGGGGAGTAGGAGGAGGAGGAGGAGGAGGAGAAGGGGGAGATAATGAAGGGAGTAGCTCTCTGTCTTTCGCTGTCTCCTTTTGTCAGGCGCTTTGTCTCGCTTAGACAAGTCAGCAGGTTAAGCAACCTGCCCCTTTTGATCTTTTGTGACACACAGACACACTATAAGCCAATGTCGCCAAGGTGAGATCAACAGCCAGCTCGCACGCACTCCAGAAAGTATTCTGGCCCTCTCATTGCATCAAACTTACCTCATCAAAAGGGCAGCTAAGACTAATTGCTTATAAAAATTCTTAAAAGCCTGAGAGGGCGGATGAAAGTAATAAAATTATAGATATACACGTACAACTCAAGTGGAAAATCTGGTATTAGAATCTCAGGTAGAAGTGAAAGGAATGGCGTTTTTTTTGACATTGCACAGTGGCTTAAACAGAATCACACTTTGGGTCTTAAAAGCTGCCAGTGTGGGACGGAGGGACAGAGCGGAGGGTTTCAGGTGCATGTTGCTCCTCGCGCTGTGCCTTTGTCCCCGCTCTTTGTAGTGCTGAGAGCTTCTCCATCTACCCCTGGGGTGAGTGCTCACCTTCGACCTCGTATTGTTGCATTGAGAGAGGAGCTAGATCACTCAAAGGCAGGTGAATGTGGAGGGAAGGAGCTATATGTGTGTGTGTGTGTGTGTGTGTGTGTGTGTGTGTGTGTGTGTTGTTTGTGGGGAAAATTCCACTCGAAGCTAAATTAATGAACGCCTGTGTTTCAGCTTTTATTCACCTCTCTCTTTGCCCTCCTTGAATTATCTTCCTCTCTATGATGCTTCTGTTCATATGTATTCAATTATCTATTGTTTCAGCGACACTGTACTTTAGATTGCCACAGTATTGTGATATATTCAAGTATCAACTGCTATTGAAATAACTTCATAATGTAATTTACACCTTGTATAGGTTAATGAAAGCCTGCCATATACACAGGCTGACCGCATCTCACACATGAGCCTTTCAGTCAAAATAGTGCTTATTATACAAAAGACAAAAAACTATGCAGTTATTATTGTGTATGTTCACCAATCCTGAACAGATAAGTAGATGAACAATTTTGTTGACAGCTGAACAAATGACTCTTTCGGTGGCAGCAGTTTACTTGCCAAAGCTGGAGTGGCTACAGAAATTTAGCCATTAAAAAGACAGCAAGTGACACACTAAAAGGCCGCACTTCTTCTGCACCGTTTACTTCATGTGTTTTCTGTAATCCTAACTCCTTTTCTAAGCATCGTCAGACTGGTCCTATGCAGTGCAGGCTCGTCACTACAAGCGAATGGAGAAGCCCACTTTAAAACCCCCAAAATCAAAACACTTTCCAGGCATGCTGCCCCAGACCCCAACCACCAAAAAAAAAAAAAAAAACCAAAACAAAACAAAGAAAACAGATCCAAAGTTCACTTCAGTGACGGATAAACAGAAACAGAGTAGGGAGGAGAGGAGGAAGTGTGGGCAAAATATTTCAGAATCTAAACTCTTTTGGAATAATATTAATAGCAATAATTTATTTTTTTCTGCAACGGCATCAAGGGACAAACAAATCTCGAAGTGCCAATCTTCAGCAAGCAGTGATGACAAATAATAATAATCATAAACAACAATAATAATGATCATCAAAATAATAATGTACACCCAATAAACACAATGCCCTACTTGCAGGGAAAACACACTTCAAAACATGGTAGAGCTCAGTAGCTATTTGAAACCAGTCCAAGTCCCACAGACCAGTACAGACCAGTACCACGAGCCCAGTCTTAGTCCAGTCAATAACCTCACTAGGCCTGGTTTTTGTGTGCATGTGTGTGTGTGTGTGTGTGACTGTCCTGTTTGGGGACATCTTCAGTAGCACAGTCTATTGGGCACCCACTTTGCAGGGACAGTTCATTGGGTGGGAGACCCACTGGATTGCAGGGACACCCCTGGGTGTCACGAGTGAAGTCTATAAGGAACCCAGCCTATGTTCTTAGTAGTGTAATTCAGAAACTCCTTCCACACACTGAGGACCTAGTTAGTGTTGATCATACAACAGGCCAAACGGATAAGGGTTCACACGGTCCAAAAAACACCCAATAAGATTAGAGTCTCTTCAGTTCAGCAGAATCATAGAAAAACAAAACAAATAATAACCATCATGATAATTATCATATAAGAACAACAACACAATAGCTAGGTCATTTAGGAACTGCCACAGAGGCTTCAGATTGGGAATGCTACTTCATAACTTTCATACATTCAAAAAATAAAAAATAAAATAAAAAACAGGAAATCAAAAGTAGAGTGGGGAAAAGGAAAAAAATAAAACAAAAGAGAATATCATTCTGAAATTCTATGAAACCAGAGGAAAAAAAAAAAAAGCGCAAAGCGTCGAGCGAGGAGGAGGAGAAATCGATTTACTCGTGTAGAAGCTCTTGGAGACAGTTGGGGGACTTGAAGATCTCGGGGACCTCGCTGTCCAGTTTGCAGATGACCTTGTAGATGGCCTTCTTCCAGGACGGGTCGACGTCTTTGCCGGCCACAATGGCGTTGAAGAACTCTCTCAGTGTGATCTCAGCCACCTCCAGGAAGCGATTAGGGACCTTGAAAGACAAAGGAAAGAAAGACATGGTCATTCATCCGCACCATTATAACCATTCCAGTCAGTTTGGTATGGTGAATGGCTCTAAATACTACGATACCCATGAGCCTCAGCTACCACTGCCAGTCAGAAAGGTTTCTAGTAGCAAAAGTGAACAAAACATTGCACCATAGAGGCCAAAATCATCAATAATAGACTCAAAGTCTGAAAGTTATTTGTTTCAAACTGAAAAAAATGTTTTATCAGGTCTCTACAATGTGTAACTGTAGCTTCCACTCGCTGTCAGGATATTTCTTACTTAAACGCTCCTTCAGAGTCAAAGTTAATGTCACGTTAAGTTTTTATGGACACAGGCTTGTACCTTTTTGACTTTTTATTAAAGAGCCAGATATTTTCTACTGCAGTTGCTCATCATTTGTCATGATGATTCAACCGAGAGAGTTTCATGTCCGTCCAAGTGCTCCAACTGCCAGTCACTTAACATTGTCTGTGCCAAAAATGAACAGGACTTAAATAACTTCTCCCACATCATTGCATTTTGCACTATCCTTATGCTGACAGTGGATGTAAAACCATAAATCTCCCGTCTCTTGAGTATCTACTTCCTTAAAAGCCGATTGAGGTGTCGGCCTGAGAAAAGTCACTTCTTGCGAATTCTCTGGTTTCTCACACCTCCCACTTCCCTCCCCGCAACACAGCGAGCGTCACATCTTTATGAGTCCTACTGTAAATCTGTGACCAAACAAGACAACAGAGCAGAGTGAAGAGCGGCGGAGAGGTGCTGGCGAAAGAGGAAGTACTAAATGCTTTGGGAACGGGGAGACACGCCGCCTCTTTAGTGTCCCTGACAGCAGCGCTCACCGACACCATGGAGATGATTAGTCTGGCAAAGATCTGTGACACCTTCCCCCAAGCCAACACTCTGTCACACACACACGCGCGCTCATACAGGCGTGAGCACACACACCAGCGCACACACCTCCTTGTGCCAAGGAGATGACACATCCTGTACTGTGACAGAGCTCTACATAATGCTCGCTACACACACACACAAGCTACCTTGGTGTATTTGGCTGAGTCTCTTTCCTCGACTCAAAGCTCCAGGGCGACGCAGCCTTCAGGGGTCACCTGCTTGGATAATGCTGACTGTCTCCCTGCCCGCCTCCCTTGATGCTCGCACACGCACACACACACACACACACACACACAAACACACACACCGTCACACACACACACATATACAGCAGCAGCAGCTTGCTCAAATGCCTGACAGTGCCACTCCACTCCGCTCCTCTCCTCCAGTGTCCTGCAGATACTCATCAGGAGTGTCAGGACACAGCAAGGTTAGTGGCCACTGGAACACACACACACACACACACACGCAGACATGTACACACACACAGGCATGTCTGTTCTCACACACATATACACACTTATACACACATGGGACAGCCACCCGCCCCCCTCAGGGTGATGAATGGAGGCTAAGATGCCCGTGTGTCTGGTGTGTGAGTGTGTGTGTGTGCATATCTCTGTCCACTGCTCGAGTGAAAAGGTGAGTCGTGAATAAGGAGCTTGTGCGCTTTATGTGTGTGTGTGTGTGTATGTGTGTGTGCTTGACAACGTGAGAGAGAGAGAGAGAGAAAACACAAGCTAACCCAATTCCCCAAATATTGAATTCCCCCCGGGTGGGATAGAAGTGGATATAATTCATTGTTTGGGCTGCTGTCGTCTCTGAAATACTGGCACAATGACCCCGGCGCGAGGGCAACTTTGTGTGTGAGTGGTATGTGTGCGTACGGGCATGCGCACACTTTTCCCAAAAGACCTCGCTAACGGGCCAGTGCAGCGCAGCGCCGTAGCCGTTAGACGCAGGGAGTGCCGCATTACTAAGAATATTCCTGCATGGAATTTCTCCTGACGTTTTGACTATAAAAGGACAGCAAAACGCTGACTGCAAGGAGAACGCAATGTCAAGGAGAAAAGGGTATTGGTATTTCAGATCCTCTTGACTGAGAGAGCGAGAGAGGGAGAACAGGAGGGAGGGAGAGAGAGAGATGGCGAGAGAAGGAGGGGCTGAGAAGAGTCTAAGGAGAGAGAGCGCAGCGACAGAACAGAGGGAGTTATTCCTGTCCCGTAAGCCTTTGTTTTGTGAGTACGTGTGAGTTGTGTATGTGAGCGAGCAGCCTCCTGACCAGCAGTGAGCCTAAACTGTTTGCAACCCCTCCCTTGTCCCACTCTATCCTCCCGCCCCCCCCCTTCATCTCTCTCTCTCTCTCTCTGTCTCTCTCTCTCTCTCTCTCTCTCTCTAGGGTCAGCTGTTGGGCCTTTGTTCCAGAGGTATTGTGGGGGATTATCCAGTGTGGCCGTTCATTCGCTCTGCTGTCCGGTAAATGGGGCCAATCGCGTGGCTCACAATCCTTCATACATATTTCATAGGGCTTTTTAACAACTTCTCAGCAGAGCCCAAAATTAAAGGACAGATGTACAAAGAGGGGAGGAGAGAGGGAGGGAGGGAGGGAGAGAGGGAGGAGGAGGACAAAAAATGGTAGAGAGGGAGGGATGGAGAGTTGTGTGTAAGGAATGACGCCTGGAAAAGGCAAACGAGGTGACTGAGAGTGTGTCCACACTAAGCCGGCTAAATTTTGTGACTTTTTAAAAAATCTCCATTTTAGCCTTAGGTGCATACTTTACCTGTGTTTTTTTTTCACCTGAAAACATTTTTGTGTGAAAATTTTGAAGATGACGACACAAGCCATGTCATGTCAGGGGCTGTGTGGCAGGAAGTTTAAGACAACTAAGCGATTTAGTTCTGTTGGAGAGAAGGTGTGAGGCTATGAGAAAGACAGAAAGGATGGAAGGTGTGTGTGTGTGTGTGTGTGGCAGGGGGTCCAAAAAAACAAAAGCTTTCATGAAAAGAGATATTATTGTAGCTCTACCCCCTGTGTAACACAATATGAAGAGAGGAAGACAGAAGGAGAGAGAGAAAGGGAGAAAAGAACCAGCAAAGGGGATTGATTTGGAGAAAAAAAAAAAAAAAGAGGAGGCATAAAGCTGGTCTCTACACATATATGTCCCTAACCTTTGCATTGTGTTGTTTGTTGTGTAAATATCAAGAAAGAGAGAGGGACTTCTCTGACAAGAGACACCGATGAGGCAGTTAATCACTCTCATTCACCGACTCCCCCCCTCTCCCTCACAACTCTCTCCTCCATTCTCTCCACCTCTCTCCATCTCTCTCTCTTGTGACAGGTTGCTTTGAGACAGAAGGATAAGCTCTTTTTCAGAGAGAGGGAATCGGATTTCCTGCTTTTTGATGAGATAATAAAATATGACAGAGGACAATAGGAGCCTGTGGACGGCTTGCTGGGAGCTATTCACTCCAGCGGCGGCCCCTGTCTTAAGACTGCTTAGACAAACGTTTAAAAAGGTAGCCAGAGGCCCGAGCCTTCAAATAAAGGCTACTGTTTCACACACACACACACACACTGTGTGCAAGTGTATGTGTTTGTGTGTCTTTGCATGTGTTTCGGCAAAGCCTGAGAAATCTCTTCTCTCTCGGTGACTCAGGGTTGGCTGTTTGTTTGGCCAACGTGTTTCCCCCCCTTGCTTTTGGGAACTGTCAGGAGATGTATTGCACCTTCTATTTGCACAGTGTTGGCCAAACAAGACGAGACCCTGGAAGATAAGGCTTGTGCGTGTATGTGTGTGTAATTGAGTGTGTGTGTGTGCTAGTGAGCTGTAGCCTTGAAGGATGAAATGCAGGGACACAACATGAGCCCCCACTGCCAGCTAGGTTAATTCCTAACCCCAACTAAGCCTGGGAACATCAACACTTCCCATGGTTTTCGGCCACCGTAAAGGTGTGTGTGTGTGTGTGTGTGACAGGGAATTTATAGATTTTGTAGTGTGTTGAATCTGTGTGGGGTCATCTGGCATTGATGTGTAATATGTATCTTTAAAGTGACTGAATCTTAAGATTAGTCTCACTTCCGCTAACAGTGAAACACACGTTTAAAAACAAGAGTTGAAACTGAAGTTGAGCAGGCCAGTGACATTTCAGTGAGTCAAGCCAGAGCTTTCCGAACCTCGAACACACGCTGTCTCACAAACACACATAGGCCCCGGTGCCTCACGTATCTGCTCCGATCAATAATCTACAAAGGCCTTGATAAGCTCTTGGCCCACACTGTCACTTTGGGCAAACACAACCCATGTCCCCCTTCTTCCTACCCCAACCCCCTCTCCTGCTGATAAGACTGTGCCATGGCTGAAGAGTCCAAACAACTAGAGAGGAAAAGAAAGGACAGAGTTGTAGTGGATCCTTTTTCTCCCACTTTCTTTGGTTTCACAACCTTACACATCCCCTAGATTCTCCTCAATTCTTCAAATCTCTCATTCATGAAGTTGTTGTAAAGGTGCTTAGGAGACTGCTGGGACAGGAAACAGACCTCAAAGCTGAGCAAACACCAGCCACCCTCACTCCACTGATAGCCTTGAGAGAATGAAGCCTTGAGGGGGCTGCTGTGTATACGTGTGTGTGTCTTGCCGTCTGGTGTGTGTATGCGAGCGTGAGCCACTAGCGTCACATGGGCTCTTCTCAAGGTGCACCTCTGCCGGGGAGTCAAGGGCAGGACAGGGTCAAAGACGCTGATGGAGTCGCTCTCCTATCCCATCTTCCTCGCTCCTCCCTCTACTCTTCCTTGCCTCAACCCCCCCCCCCCCACCCCTACACACACAGGCTGTGAATTCATATCATGTCAGGGGCCTCTTCTGACATCTCTTTCCTCCCCTTTGGTTTATAGAAATAGGGGGTTGTGATGCGGGTCCTGGCTTTATATGAAGCTGAGCCAGAATTACAGACAACAGACATAAAAATAATCTGTACACAGAAGCAAACAGCAGGGGAACCCAGAAATCACAGTTCAAGCCCTTGTTCAGAGACTTAAAAATTCATTGTCTGAGCTTAGATAGAGGGACACAGGCTGAGAGAAAGGGATCTAAACAAGGGGGGGGGGTCATGGAGTAGTGTAATGGGGCCTCTGGAGGTCAGGAAGTCAGCCCGGCTCAGGGAGGCCGAGAGAGCAGGAGGCAGAAGGGAAAGAAAGGAGCAAGGGAGTCTGGAAGATAGGAAAAGGACATCTGGAGAGGAGGAGAACAGAGGGAGGGAGGGAGAGGAAGAATAGAAGGGTAGGAGGAAGGAGGGTGTGGGTGGATGGGCAAACAATAAAGGATGGAGAGCAAGTAGCTGCGGCGAAGGAGGGAGGATGGATGGATAGAAGGAGATAGGAAGGAAGGGCAAGTGAGAAAACAAGATGGCAAGAGAAGAAAGAAAAATAATAAACTGCAGATTGGATTGAAGGAGGGAGAGTTTGGCATCAAAAGGGAAAAGGGGAAGCGTGTGTGTGTGTGTGTGTGTGTGTGTGCTCTGACACATCTGCAGCTCTGAAGCACGCCCTGGTCATTTTGGCATGAGTCCCTTTGCCATGCTTCATTAGTCTCACACACACACACACACACACACACACACACACACATGCGGAGGGAGACCAAAATGGTCCAGAAATAATGACATAATCAGCAGCTGTGCCACAGAGCAGGCTGCCCCTCACAAGGTGACCAGGGACAGAAGGAGGAGGGGAAGAAGGAGGGAGGAGAGGGGAGAAGGAAGGAGGAGGAGGAGGAGGAGGAGGGGGGAGTACTGATGGAAAAGCAGGGAGGAGGGAGAATCAAGTGTTGGACGAGCGCAGTGAGAGGATATATTTGTGTGTGTGTGTGTGTGTGTGTGTGTGAGCAGGTGAGAAAAGGAAAAAGGGGATCATGTAGTTCTTTATGTTTAAGTGATTCCTTGCTACCCCTGGTGCCCTCAGGCTCTACACACAGCTCTGGTCATTTAATCAGTGCGCAGAATAAAGTGGCTTATTCTCACATACACACACACACACATGCACACACACACACACCACATGGTGAAGAAAAGACCTGTCAGGCTACGTCAAGCGGGGGCCCTCAATAGCCCCTGGCTATTCACTGAGAAGCAGATGATCCTGCTTTCTATTCTTTCCCTAACTCTTCTCAATAAGAGAATCAAAAAGCCATAAGACAACTTGCAAATGACGCTCATGGCGGAGTGAAGGTCCAAGGTAATATCTGAAGATTTGTTGAGAAGTATCTTTTTTAATGATAGCGAACTCACTTGTGTTGTTATCAGTCTCTCTTTAAAGGGTCACCCAAAAAAATCAATCTTCTCTCTTACTGCCAGTGATATCTTGCCTTGCAGATAGTTTTGGTTTTATGAGCCCAAGATTTGCACCAGATAATCAACAAAAAATCAGTCTACAGTTTTCATAGGGACTATTTATTCAGTAGGAAGTTGTTCCAATGATGAACTGTTCAAAGTTTCACTGTTCGCTTGTTCAGTTAATTATCCAGAGAAATAAGGACACAGTTTCTCAACAAACATGTTTTGGGCACCAAATCACCTCTATTGTATTAGAGCAAAGTCAGATATTGTGAACGACATGAATATCTCAAAACCTGTAGAAGTAAAATCTGTTTTTTGTTATTTGTGTTAACTGACCCTTTAAGCCAATCAGCATCCCTTAGTTATTAATTCTAATATACTCATGACTACAGTATTGTGACATGTTTGAAGAATCTGAGAGTACGAGTGTATCGTATTTTCTTATTGTACTCTGTGTCCCAATCTATATTTATGATCATCTATCAAGTCTGAGGTGCAGTTTACATTTAAAACGATAGATATGAGGCTTCCTCTCCTCAGGTCATTATTACTGCCTTCATAGTGAGTGTCATCTCATAAACAGGTGCTTGCATGTGCATGTGTGTATTTAAGGACAGCAAGTACTTGTACTTATTATTTGTTGCTGTATATGACAGCGTGCTGCGCAGCTGTAATATGCATGCATGATAAATGTAGGGGAGTTTGGTGCTCTGAGACCTTTTCTCAATGGGCGAGAGAGACCAGGGGAATGATGGGAGATACTGTAGGTACGAGGGGGGGGGAATGCGGGTAAAGGGAGGTGTGTGTGCGTGTGTGTTGTTGACATAAACCCACTGGCAAATTGTACTGGTAGTATTTTTGGCAGCTCTGAACCTAAATCTATACTGCGTGCTTTTCATCTCTC
This sequence comes from Thunnus maccoyii, assembly GCF_910596095.1. NCBI lineage: Eukaryota > Metazoa > Chordata > Actinopteri > Scombriformes > Scombridae > Thunnus > Thunnus maccoyii. The sequence goes on along the minus strand of NC_056549.1, from coordinate 16,543,357 downwards.
TCTCTCTCTCTGTCTTCTACCTCTTTTTTGTCTTCAATCGCTTTTCAAAGAGAACCCTAGAGCCTTTCGCTGAGAGCCGCACACCTGTGTGCGTGTATATACTTGTGGAAGTTTATGCATGTTTACGTCTGCATCTGTATTTCTATCTTTCCCTTTGCATCCAGTGCAACGGCTGTGACCTTTTCACCTCAAATTCCCAGAGGTCGAACCCCGGTCAAAGACACACACCTCCTCCCTCACCCCCCCCACACACACACACAAACACACCATGCCCTATGTGGTGAGAAACCCAAAAAACAGAAGAGGAATGAAGGAGAGTAAGACAGGGAAGGGAAAAGCAGGAGGAGGAGGAGAAAACAGACATTAGCCTTTCTGGGTGGAGAACAAATGGAGCCCCGAGAGGGAAGTGAAGAGGAGGAACGAGGGAGAGAGGGGGGAAGGAGAGGTGAAGCACACAATGCTATGGGGCAAGGCAGTTGGACAGACAGCATCTGCTCTCAGCTCTCTGTGGCTCTTGTAATGGATGGAGAGTAGGAGAGACACAGACAGAGAGAGAGAGAGAGAGAGCTGAGAAAGAGGGAGATGGAGAGACAGTGGCAGGAAAAGCAGTAAAAAAAGAGGGAGGAAGAGAGATAATAGAGGGAAAAAGCAGAGGAGAGGGAGGGGGAGAACCAAGTAAGGAAACTCGGAGCGGAAAAGTCAAACTTCACAAAAGTTTTCTGTCATTGTTTTGCTGAAGAACAAAATAAAAACACAGCTGATAATTGTGTATCCATGGAAGGGCGTTATCAATTCAAATACAATGATGACAGATGGATGGACAGACAAAAGAGGAAGAGGGACAAAAGAAGTGAGACATTTTTCCAATAGGAGAAAGAGCAGCTGATAAGGGAGGACACACGATACCTGCATGTGCGTGTGTGTGTGCGTGTGTGTGTGTGTGTGTGGACGAAGGCTTCTCACTGCTTTCGCCGGTACCTCCCTCTCACATAGAGATCATAGGGGCTTCCTCTTTTAAAACGCAGAGTTGTGTGTACAGATGAGTGTGTGCGTGTGTGTGTGTGTGTCCTCTGTGGGAGGAGTGGTCACTGACAGAGGAAACTTGGCCTAGTCTGTCTTATGGAAATCTGAGAGTTTCCCAGAGCCATCATAAAACTGCCTCTTTATCAGACCCCACCTCTCTCTCTCTCTCTCTCTCTCTCTCTCTCTCTCTCCCTCTCTCTCCCTCTAACCCATTACCAGGTCACACACATTCCTGTCTTATGAAAGATGATGTGTGTTGTCATTGGGGGTTCAAAGACAGACAGAGGGGGCTGCGGAGTAAAAAAAGAAAAGGACACTAAGCGAGAGTTTTCACTTGAGTCCTCACATGAAAGCGCTGCCTGCTCAAAGTCAAGGCTTTGGGAGGCCGGGTGTGTTTCGGAAGACTTTGATGGTGATGGACGGAGCGAATGAGAAGCGGAGAAGAAAGAGAAAAAGAGAGGGGATCAGGAGGGGGGCTGAGAAAAGAGGAAAGTAGAGCTGGGGTCTAGGTAATTAACGGCAAGCTCTTTAATTACCGCTGGTGTTCATTGTGCCAGAAGGAATGTGACAATTATGCCATTAAAACTTCCTAATGGGGGGAAAAAGCGAGGGAGAAGAGGAGGAGGAGGAGAGGTAGGGGGGAGGGAGGGGGGGGGGGATAACGGAAGACATGCAAAAGAGGAGGATGAAAGAATGAAAGGAGAGAGGCAACAGAAGGAAGAGAGAACGACGAGAGGGAGTGAGGGAGGAGGGATATGAAAGGAAAAGGGGGAAACAATCGCGACAAAAGAGGAGCTGGGAGGGAGATGGGGAGCGTATTAGGCCAGCACAGTGACAGAGCAGATTAGCATCAAACAAGAAAGGCCACAGACGTGTGTGTGTGTGTGTGTCTACGTGTGTGTGTGTGTGTGTCTACGTGTGTGTGTGCGATTACTGAAACAGAGGACATATTCATTCCAAAGACGCCACCAAGGTGGATGGAACTTTGATGATGCAGAATCTGGCAAAGGGAAAACTCAGTGTGTGTGTGTGCTTGCTGAATCTGCGTAGGCTCCTGTTTCAAGTGGTGGTGCAGGCAGGTAGGGGAGGAAGAGGAGGAGGAGGAGGAGGAGGAGGAGGAGGAGGAGGTGGAGGAGAAAGGGGAGAGATCCACAGAAAAGGGCCTTGGGGGCATCCTGATACACATCCAGTACATTTCCATCTCCACATTACCTCTATGACTCACACACACACACACACACACGCACACACACACATATAAGATGGAAAAACATAACAAATGTGTCCATGCACATATATAATACACACAAACACACAAGTCCCACACAAACATCAAACAGCAAAAAAACACACAACCCACGCACCCGCACTCACAAACACACACGGCCACACACACACACACACACACACACACACACAAATAACACCCACACACACACACACACACACCAAAAGCCACACACAAACACTTACACGCAGAGTCTTCGTGCTCACCAAGGCGGTTGGTTTGTCAGGGGGGTTAGAATTTGCATGGCTGGGCAAATTTTCCTTGTGCTAAACTCTAATCAGCTCCTGTATCTCTCAGACACCTGCCCAGCAAAAAAACCTTAATATGCAAAACACCTTCCCTCCCTACCTCCACCCTCGTTCCCCCACAGCAGCTCCTCGGCCAACAGAAGACTTATTCACCTGCCCTCTCTCACTCTTTTCCTCTCTGCCTGTCTTCTTGCAAATTTCCACATTTATGTATGCAAATAGGCTGTTCCCCTTAAGCCTGTTTCAACAGTAGCTTCCTGGTGCCAGGAGAAGAGTGATAGTCTTGTCTGAGGTGTGATGGGAAATTTATGCTTCAGAAAAATGCAAGAGGAAAAGATGAGCTGTTGAGGTCAGTTTGGGCAGTTACGGGATATATGTTTGAGTGCTACGTGCAAACTTTTTTTTTTTTTTTGGGAGTTTCTTTCCTGCGAGGTCAGAGGTTGGCCTGTCTGTGGTTAAAGGAGTCACACAAACCTGTCTAACAATCTCTTTTTGTTTTGTTTCAGAATACAGAATACAGTCATTTAGAGTTATATATATCTTGTGTCTGCCTACAGTTATGATTTGGCCCAACTGTGCTCCAAGTAAAGCCTCATACAGTTAAAACATTTACTTATTATTAAGGTACATAAAAAGTTAAACCTTCTATGAATTCAGCTGCTATTTCAACTAACGACGAGTTTGTGAAGCTGTGTGTTTTTAGATTATTCCCCAAAAGGCACTTCCACTTCCTGTTGTGGGTGTCAGGTGATTTACCATAAGCAGAGCATAATTTGATATGAAAACGTAGAACAAGCTCTGATTCCAGGATCACGAAAAAGGAAACCTAAATGATTGGAACAAACAAACCAAAAAAAAAAAAAAAGAAACACCCGCTGTTATTATCCTTTTAAAAAATACCCTCCATACTGTGGTACGTTTTAACTGTTGGTGGTGTGAAAGCGAAACTTTTCTACAACCGTTTAAGGTCACTCTAAATGAGTTGCTAAATGTAAAATGTCAGCGCAGGGTTGTAGGTGAAGGGTCACTCTACTCTTGAATTAAAGAAATAATTCCTGCACCAGTCACGAGCCGCTGAACAGAAGGAATCATGTCATTTTTCTTTGTGCTTTGCTCTGATGGACTTTGGGCTTATTGAGACCTCATATACAAGTGCTTCTGCCTTCTAGAGTCTTTCAAAGCGTCCCTTAAGAGGGTTGAAGATGGATGTGGAGAAGTGTGTGTGTGTGTGTGCGTGTGCATGTGTGTGTGTGAGTGTGTTTGGGTGCACAGAGAAGAGCCCCAGTGGACAAATAACGGACAGAGAGCGAGACAGACGGAAACCGAGAGAAAGAGAGTGAAGCACTTTAAATGTGAGCGCTGCAAAACTCCCACTGCTCACAAGGGCACTTCTCTCCTACACGTCATCTCTCTTTTCCCCCCTCTCTCCTTCTACCCTTCTTTCTCCCCTTTCCATTCCCCCTCGATTCCCTTTTTCCCTCCTCCCTTCATCGTTTTCTCCTTTGTCTCTGAGCTCTCACCCTCTATCCCCTATCTATCCATCTCCCTCTTCCCCCTCTCCCCCTCTTTCTCTCCCCTTCCTCTCACTAAAACAGTAGGACGCTTAACCTTGATAACAGTGAGATTTTTTCCCCCTCAAAGTGACACACACACACACACACACACACACACACACACACACACACTCACACACACACACACACACACACACACACACTGGAGAAGTGCTTTGCCAGCATGCCAGGCCGGTCCAAGGGACGGCTGTACCCTTCGAGGTGAACAGGACACTGGGAAATGCAGCAACAACAAAACACTCACACACATGCACACTCTCACATAGACTCGATCTCTCTAACAAATACACACACACACACAAACCCAGATCACTCTAGGTCCTTCTTAACACAAGCCTTTTAAAGGTCTATTGTCAGCTGACATTGAGAGAGTGCTGGTGATCCTGAAATGTTTCACAAACACACACACACACACACACACACACAGCTGACAACACACGTGAAGGTGGTAAAAGGAGAAGTGTGAAAAATGAAACATATTAAAGGTGAAGTTGCCTGCCGAGAATTTATGATTACAATATACAGGAAGACAGTCCCACACAAGAACACACACACACACACACACATAAACATCTCACTACAGACAAGAGGAAAATAAGGACGGGGAAGTAAAATGTGGTTTAACTTTCTCAAACCCTCCCCCCCCCAAACACACACACACACAGACTAAGAACCACCAAGGGGAAATTGACAGTGAGGAAGAGGCAAAAAGAACAAGGTATCACTAAGGTTTCTTCCTCATTCCATGCAAGTTCCTGACATTTTAATGGCCTTTAGAAAAATCTAATTCCACCATATACATCATTGTGCGGTGCACTTCGTGTAGCAGGATGTATAAGAGACTCAGCACTGAGAACAGTCACAGTGAGGAGGTGTCAGAGAGGACACAGTGAGACGGTGTCACACTACCCGTGTGCATCACAAGGTATCAGGTGAAATTCAACGTTTTTTGATATGGACTGCTTTTATGATTTGTTCAATTGCTGAAATGTGCCGGTGTTTACCTCAAAGTCGTTGGCCTTGTTGTAGTGCATGTTGAGGGCTCGGAAGAGCTCGCAGTCGCGGCTGACGCTCAGCTCCTCGACTCCGGTGGTGCCGTCGTTGATGGACTGGCGGGCAAACTTCTCCATCTGGATGTAGTAGAACTCCCTGAAGTTGCTGAACCATTTGATCAGCTGGGAGGTTATGCAGCGGTTAAACTGGAATAAGAGATGAGGAGGAGTTAGCGCTATTTAGAGTGAGAGCCAAAGACATTTTGAGTGGAAATGTAACTACAAAAAAAAAAGAAACAGTTACCAAAAAAAAAACCAAAAAACATTTTCATGCAAGCAGAAGAGGAGAGGAAGACTAGCATGTCTAAACCTTATTAAGCCATAAATGTGAGTATAAGGGGAAGACAAGAGGTTGACATCATGTCATTTCACATCAGGGAGTCGAGAAATGAGGCAATAACTTGAAAGAGTGCAAAGAAACCGAGGGAGAAAGATAAAAGACAAGAGCAAGAGAGAACACAGGTCGTGGACTGAGGGAAGATAATAGAGACATTAAGTAAGACAGCAAGCAAGGAGGGGGAGAGCGTGTGTGTGTGTGTGTGAGAGTGAGGGTGTGTGTGGTTCATCTTCCCCACTGGGAGCAGACCTCCCCCCTATCATAACCCTGAGAGTGGAGGGAGAGGTGGAGGGGAGGTGGGGGGTGAGACCGCAAACACATAATTGACCAGAAAAACGATTAAGTCATCATCTGAAGCGCCCTGGCCCGCAGGGGGCTCAAACATGTACTTAACCCCGTTCACCAATTACACCCTGATTCTCCTCCCCTCTCCGCACCTCCCAGGCAGGAAGAAAGGAGAAGAAAAAGAGCAAAAAAATAAGAGAGAGAGAGAGAGAAAGAGAGAGAGAGATGATAAGCTCTGTGGAGAAGGCTGTGGCTATCTGATCTGTGCCGCTCGACTGGATTCAATAGGGCGAAGTAAACCTATTAAGAGCCTCAGCTGGTCCCGGCTCTTTTTCCGCCTGGTCTCAGCAGTGAAAACACACTGTCTAAACATCCAAATGCTAGATAAGGACCTCAGGGGCTCAGGATAGCCGCCTAGTCAAGTTACCCTAAAATGTTCTGGACCAAAAACTTCACACTCAGATTGAACACTTCTACTTCTTTCCTTGTTGACTCCCTCTAAATTACATCTCACTTGCTTTCAAAATTCTGGCCTCTGAAAGCTTGGTATCCCCCAACCATCATCCACACCCTTCGTCCACACACACACACAAAGACACACACACACATAGGCCTTCACTCCTCCCTCCCCTCTGCTCTTTTTGTGGTGCTGGAAGAATGGGGGGACAAAACGCTACTAAACGCTGAGCGGACTGCTCGCTGGGGAGGCAGAGCGGTTTTGACATGGAGATTAGGCTCTGGCTATTGTTTGACAAAACACAGACACACACAAACATGCACACACACTCTTCACGATCTGGGATGGTCAAACACACACCACACGCAAGCAAGCACGAGAAGATGGGGAGGGCAAGGCAACAGAAGCGGAAAGACAGGCAGAAAAGTTGACGAATCAGAGGAGGGCGGATAGTTGGACCAAGGTGGGACGGGGCTAAGGGAGAAGGCCGTGCCTTTCTGGAATGATCAGCAGATGACATAATGGCGGAGTGCAAAAGAATAAGTCCGCTTGACATTGTTTGGCAGGGGTTTGGGAGGGTGTGTGTGCAGGGGGAGAGGAGGGGTAGCATGGTGGCTGTCCTAAAGTGCAGGGTGAGCATAAACGGGGAAATGAGGGAGGGGGGGGAGGGAGGAGAGGAGGACGGGTGCAGGTCAGCGCCGTCGGACAATGGCGTTTTGCTGTGGGTGGGGGCAGAGGGTCGGAACGTGAGCAGTCAGCAAGCTGGGGTCGTGACATCGGAGCGTCAAACAAACAAACTACTGACACTTACAAATACATCGGCTGCACGGGGCTATTCTTAAACACACACAATGTAGCAGACAGTCGGAGTGTGACAGAGCACAAAAACACCATTTCACTCAAGTTATGCCTCTCCAGTTACGACGGTATAAACCTTTGCTCCCATGTAAGATCAGAACAAGTCTTACAGGGTGTGAATCTGAGACATTAGTGAATTGCTGCCCATCTATCTGAGCGTGTGTGCGCACACGCATCTGCACGCGTGCCAGGTTGAGCGCAACATACTGAGATTAAAGTCGGCGAAAGAGTTACCATTGCTCATGCCGGAGACCTTTGGTGTCACTGCAGCCGAGTGACGGATAGATTTGTCACTTTGGACAAGGATTACTTTATTAAACCGTCAGCTCGGGAGAAGATGTATTAGGGTCTGTGCAACTGAACTGAAGTGTGGCTCAATCACAGCACAGAGCACACAAAAGATTCAATATTTACTGTACGTAGGCATACATGTACTAATTCCATTATATCCGCATCAATTTCACTCTACACACTCAGGGACTCAATTTTGGCAAGTCCCCCCGCAGCTTCCAGCAGTCTTGGTTCATTAAGTTGCTGGTGGGGGATACAGACCCCCTGATAGCGGCTAAGGACAAGAGTGTTCAGTGTAAAAGGAGGGAATCGGTTCAAAGGAGCACATCACTGCAGCTCCTTAATCAGAGTTGGCAGGGGTCAGCCAGCACAGACATGAGATGCAGCGAGGAAAATGTGTGTGTGAGAGCGTGTGTGTGTGTGCTCGCTCGGTCGACACACTGCGTTTGAGCATGTAAATGTGTATACGGATGTGTGTGTGTGTGTGTTTGGGTGTGTGTGTGTGTGTGTGCCTGGCTGAGAGGCAGATGAGAGAGAGACAGCGAGAGCGTGTTTCTCACACTCACACTCAAGAGCCTGTGAAAGGTCAGCGCTTAGTGCTAACAGCACAAGATAGAAAGTGACACACACACACACACACTCACACATGTTCTGCTCATGCACAGACGCATACTTAAGTCCAGAATAGGAAAACACTCAAGTATTCTTGGTCTTAACTATATTAGTCGCTTGCCAAAATATTCAGTAGCTTTGACTGCACACATAAGCTAATATATTAATATGATGAATAAATTGGTTTTACAGTTTTGTCTTTTGGTTTGTTAGGATAAAAAATGTTTAACTGAAAAGCATTTAAATGCAAAGCCAAAGTGTGTCTCTGGCCAACACTTTCCCTGACATAGTGGTCAACAATGGAGCAGAAAGCACACAGATGACCTCAGAGTGCTAAGCTACATCCAGAACAACCGGAGAGGAGAGCAGAAAGACAGAGAAGCCTGCACGGGCCTCCCTCTCTCTCTCTCTCTCTTTCTCCCTCCCTCTCTCGTAAGCCCCTTCACAGTCATCAGGGCTTTCCAACGTTTCCTGTTTTCGCAGGGGTGAATTGTGGGAGATAATCTCCGGCTGCCTATTGGCTGACTGCACACAAAAAGCGGCCCTGGAAAGCGGGCTTTTGTTACTGCGGCGACTCAAATCCAGCGGCTGGCTTTTCTTTCTCCCCGGCCCCGCCGAGGCACACATACCATGCCACACCATCAGCGAAAAAAAGAAAAGAGAAGGAATGACATATAGAAAAGGGAAAACCCTCCTGACCTCCGTTACTCTACAGCACATGACTGGCCCAAATACTGAGGCTCGTAGCTAAAAGAGCGACAGAGTGATAGACAAAGAAAGCAGGGGATGTGTGTCAGGCTGTTTGCTTGAAATGAGAGGAAAATATATATCTACAGTATATAAATGACCAAACTGCCTATAATTAACATACAGTACATCAACACTAAATCTGTTGACAAGAACTTTAGCTGACTTTATCAATAGACTGAGTATCTTTATCTAATCTGTTCATTAAGCTGTTATAATTATTCACCATGCATCAACACAATATCTGCCATTATAATGAGATGTCTTAAAGCGCCTGGGATGATAATATAGGCAGTCATTAGCAGCCCCAACAATGGTATTATGATACATCTGTCAAAACATTTCAAAAACACCAAAAGTCAAAAATTGTCACAATCGTCTTAAAAGGAGCTTAATTGAGGGGAACAACAGCTACGGCGTCCCACATTTGTTAGGGCAACCCACTTCCCACATTCATTAGGTTCTTGACAGTCAAGACCTGATTAGTCAAGACCTGATTAGCCTTCAAGACTTTTGTCTGAGGACAGCCACTCTCTAAGAGGCCGCGCTGGCTGAATATAATTAGATAGTCAGTCTCATTCCCATACATGTCTACAAACTTACAGCTTGAGTCTATTGTCCTCTACTGAAAACAAAAACAAACCAATGTGACTCATAATCCCCTTAACTATCTTGACCTTGTTTAAGTATCTGATGAGGCCATTCATGATGAGCCCACCTCCTTAGGAATGATTAGTCAGTGACACAAAGTGGTTCAAACCTTTAGTAGTAATTATTGCTGTAATTGTTTAACAGCAAAAAATAAAAACAAAACAATGTAAAATCAGTAGGATGCTGTAATATCAGAGGACTTTTCTAATGAAACACAATTTACAGGTGCCTCCTCGCTTTGCCAACATGTGCTCCCTTTTCATCCTAACCAATCATGTGCTAAGAGAACGTCATGTGACCCGTGAGTTGGTGGCGATGGCATCCAAGAGGGGGCAGCTGGGAGAAAAGGGAACCTTTATCTTCTGATTTGAATAAGATGGCCTGGATCTGTCACAGTGTTTACCCCTCCGTATGGTCCGAAAGGGGCACACACGCAAAACAACAACAACACCAATAAACTCGGTCGTGCACACCACAACGGCCATTGTGTTGTTGTTCTTGTTTTTTTGTGCAGCTTACATATTGTGCTTTGTTTTCCAAATTTACTTCATTAAACTCCCAGTGGAGATAACGCTCATCCTTGCCATGTTCCCCTAAACCGACTCTTTCCCCTCTCCCCTCCCTCTATAAAACCATCCTCCCTACACCTGCTCAGATAACCACTCCTCTGTCTCTAGGCTCCATCCTCCTCTCTGCCCTCTCCACCCCTCCATTACTCATCCCGCTCTTTATCTTTAGAATACTCATAGGCTCTCCAGCTCCCTCATGTAAACCCATTCAACTTCCTCTTCTTTCATCTTTTGCATAAAACCATAACTTAGTGAGGGAAAGGGCCTCATTTCAAGACAGACAAGCATACACTGTTCATGGTAACTGAAGCTGGCACATCACAATTAATAAATCAAACTTCCCCTTTTAAAACAGGTGCGTTGGCAAAAGCACAAGGACGAAATGTGGAAAAAAGAAAAGAAAAAAAAAACAGGTAGAAGAGTCCTATTTATCCATACACAGAGCAAAAGCAGTCACCATGTAAAGAAGATTATGGTAGAACAAATTACTTTAAAAATAGCAAAGCAGAGACAGTCACAGAAATGTGTGCCAAAATAAAGAAGGAAAATAATGGAGGATATTTGGCAAATTTTTTGGCAGATATTGTGAAGTAAAAGAAGTGAACATGTTGTCTCACCTTGACATCAGAGAAGAACATCTTTAGCATATTAGAGCTCGGATAGCGGGTGTAGAAAAACATGAGCTTAGCCTTCTTCAGATGGTTCGGGGATAGACCCTCCTGGATCTGAAAATAGCTACCATTAAGGATATTAACATTTGTTTGGAAGGAAACAACTTATGATAAATCAAGCAAATGTAGCAACAGATATTATCACAAATACAATATGTGCCCACCAATAATTGGCAGTAAGTTTGGCAAGAATTGATCACTTGGATTATGGGAAACCAAATTTCCTCTCAGGCATGAATGCAAGGTTGCTTGAGGGGGGGGGGGGGCTGAAGACACCAAAATGCACCAAAGCAAAACCATTTGCTTGCAATTAGCATCGTCCGTATCAGGTGTGAGAGAGTCACGGTAAATAAAACGCTGGCCAGCACTACAGCCGATGCTTTTACATAAGGAGGCTCATTTCACAGTCAAAGTAAGCAAACGCCTTTGCCTACACCCTATGCTAACCTCCACCCAAAAAAAGGAAGAACAAAAAAGAAGACATTTGCATATCACAGACAAAGACAGCAGTTAATGCCAGTGACGGGCAAGAAGGCCTAATGGCTTGGCGACAACACATGCCAAGACTGAATATGACTGTCTGATGTTGGCTTCATATCAGTGACAAAACAAGGTCTAGGAGATAGTCCCAAACAACGGACCAAGCGACACAGAAAAACCTTCTCACGCTTACATAGGCCATATTCAAATACATATCAGAGGCCTTGTCTTCCTAATGGATCGCCTGGATTGAACGGCATAGGGGATGGAGATGGGCTGGTGGGGGCACCTTGAGGGATAGCATGGTTCCAACCTTCAATTACATCCCCCTCCTCCTCCCTCTGCTCCACCCCTACCCCCCAGCCTCTCTGCCGCTGCCAAACCCTTGGAGGAGCAAAAGAAGGAGGAGGAGAAGGAGAAGAGGGGCCCTGAGGCTTTGGACTCAGCCAGTGATGAGGGGACTGAAACACATCTGCGCCACCGAACGGCCCAAGCCATTTCCATGGTGAATTAACAGCCGTTTAATGCATCTGATAATATCAATCTGGAGGATAAGACATTGAAAAGGGAACGGGGATGGGGGGGCGGGCTGCATGTTAAAACCTCAGGCTGTTTCAACAAGGGTTTTCATCAAGCTGAAGCAAGACAGGGCTTTAAATGACACAAAAGATACAGCCCTAAGTTTTCATGAGGACTATTTACACTTGAGTGGACAAAATACATTGCTTGACATTATTTATGATCTACTAGGGTGGCTATGATCGTTAAAATCAGTCAAGTGTCCAGATGTAGCTGTAACTATAGAGTGGGAAGAAGGCATCAGCTGCTAGATTGGATTGCCCTTGGCCTCAGGGTTACACAGCAAAGCCAGCAAATGCTGAACCATGCTGGGCTGGCTCCTTAAAGACCCTGTCTACTTTGTCTGATTCAGTGAGAGAGGGAGAGTTTGTTGTATACGCGGCAAGGGTCTTGTGGGGGAAACCCTGGCAGACTGGTGTTACTCTGTCAGGCCTGGCCAAAAGAGCAGCACTTCACTCTCCACACCACACCATCTGCTCCAAGTGGAGGGGATACAATGGATCCTCAGACAGAGAGAGGGCGAGACAGAGAAATAGAGAGCTCTTTTTTCAGTAGGGCAAGGTGGGATTTGTTTGCTGTGAAAGCTCTGCACTTACACTTAGATTAATTTGTTTTTGCTTTTTCAATTAGGATTAGCATCGCTTTCCCCTTATCATTGAAATTAAAAATTATTTTAAAACAAAGACGTGGAGGTTTTACCACTGCAGCCATAAACACAATATCACCTCCCTTCAGTTGACAATTAAGAAGCTTCATATCTCCTGATGAGACATTTTCATCTCCAATTCACTCACAGCTTGCAAATGTAATTGTGATTGGACTTAGGGGTGGCGTGCAAGGCTATTATTTTGTCATGATGGTGCACTCATACCAGCTGGCCCACTGTTCTCCTGCCACATCTGACAAGACATCATCATTCTCACAACACTTCCCCAAAGCCCAAAGTCATGAGAGGAAAATAGCTGCTCCACTTCCTAATTCCAGGTGTAAGGACAAGAATATTTGGAGTCGGACTGAGAACAAATGAGGAAATTGATAGCAGCCATCTGCTCCAAAACGGTGCCGAGAGCTGGTGAACTTGAACACACCTCGCAAAATGTCTGACAAGCTGTCTCTGACTTCTAAGGCTCAGAAAAAAAGAAATCTACACAAATATCAGAAATTCTACATCAATGGAACCCGCTATAAACCCACGAAGAGTACAAATGGAAAGAACAGATACATAAATGTCACACAAATTATGATAATAATGTACAAAACTATATCTTGCAAATGCCAAACTTTGTTCCTAAACCTGTGGAATAAACTCTGGGAATCAAGAATAAAAAATGAAAATAAACCCCCCTCCAACAACAACACATGTGGAAATGTTGTTCAGCCTATTCTTTCCATTTATGGGAGTACATCTGTTAATGCCCTGAATTTATAAATGCTACAATGAAAGCAACAGCATCTGGCATATGTGGTTATTGTTTGATTGTTTTCTACTTTCTCTCAGTCTCTGTATGTCTCTCTCCCTTTTCTCTTTTCATCCCTCCATCGGGAGCCTGTAGAAGCAAAGGATTATGGATCTCTGGAAAGCGTTCACCCTTGGGTCAGAAGACAAGACAAGGCGAGGTAATGAAAGATAAACAGCTCGCTGCAAACACCTGTTAACGTCCGCTTCAAAGAAAAGACAGGGAGGAGGGGGGTTTGCAGGGAGGGAAAACAAAAAAAGAAGTATTTGGCTGCCAAGCAACAGCCGAAGGGCCCCCCGGGCTGTTGACAGATCTTTATGAAATGAAAAAAAGAGAAAAGAAACGACAATGATTGTGGGCTTTTTACAACAGCGATGGATGATAAGAGGAACACAAGAGAAAATACAAGCAATCATAAATATACATCTTTACTGAGTCCTCAGGCGAACCTTTTGTGACATGCAGACGCACACAAAAAAGGCTCTGCACTCAGGTACGCACAATAGCAAAAACAAGGCATCCTAAGTGTTAAACGTATTCTCTTTACTAATATACAGCAGGTAAAAAGCTGTAGGGTTAATTTCTTTAGCATGTAATGAATGTTAATGACTTGTAGACAAAGCTTTCTAAGGACAACCAGTGTGACACGAATCAAACTTTCATAAGGGTTAAGGGGTGTTGAATACTTGGGGGACTAAGGAAGTATGGGGGAAACAGAGAAGGGACTGAATGTATCAGTTTAAGCTATTAGTCCCGAGTCCCCAGGGGATTCAATTTGAGCCTCCCATAGGGGATAGCCTCTTTATCCGCAGGGCATGATTGGGGCACGCTGGGGTTAAACTATAAGGGAGGCTATATAACACTATTGTGTGCCAAGTTTCAGGATGCTATCTCCCTCCTTGCTCTTTCAGGCCATTTTTTATAAAAAGGAATTGGGGCAGTAAATGTCGTGGGGACCTAATCTTCGTGAGTAAGTGATATGTGACAAGAGAGCTTTTAAAGCACTTAGGATTGAAGATGGAAGAAAGGCTGTGAGAAGGAAGAGGTATGAGTACAAAAATAAATACAACAATGCAGTACAATGGAGAAGAGAACAGCAGTGGGAGGAAAAGTGATTCATCAACAATCTCTCAGTTTCTTAGGCTAGTCTCACAAAGATTTGATTTTTAACTCTTTGAGGTCCAGATTCACACCTGGCCATCCAAGGAGTTACCATCTGAAATCAGATTTTTCCTGGCATAAACAGGCATGAACTAGTCTGAACAACACCACATAGGGTTAAAATATCATGGTGACAGTCATAAATGTTAACTTATTACTGCCCTTCAGCCCCCTTAAAACACACATTTACACACACACACAAACACACACACTCACCACCCAAACTTTTTTTAAAGGATACATTGCTGCCTGAGTAGGGTGAGATGTCAGCCATGTCCTGGAGATCGCTGCACTCGGACTTGATGAGGGACAGGGAGAGTCCCTCGGCCGTGCTGCCAGGGTGTGCTGGTGAACAAGAGCGATGGTGGTGCCCCAGGTGGTGACCTGATGCCATCTTGGTCCTCAGGCTGGTGGTCTCCCGGGACAGGTCCATGGAGTCTGGTGAGGAACGCTCCTTGCCTGGGTAGCCACCTGTGGGTCCACCCAGGGGACTCTGGAAAGGGTAACCCATGAGAGGCAGGGGAAAGGGGTGTCTGAAGGATGGGGGGCTGAAACCCATAGAGGCAGAGAGCGAGGAGGGATGAAGGGAGGGATGATGGTGACCACCATGGGCACCCACAGCTGAGGACTGGTGGTGGTGCTCACTGGGGGTCTTTCTCACGACTAAGGGCAGCGCCTCGGTTTGGTCATTGGCGGCACCTGGCATCCCGGGCATGCCAGCAAAGGAGTCTAGTGGATTGGGAATGATGACATCACCGAAGCACTGCAGCCTCTGGTTGGCGGTGTGGAAGTTGGGGTTGTCTCCATTGACAGCGGTGGGAAACCTTTCAGGAGGTATGGAAAGTGGGGGGAAGGCTTGCTGGGGTGTGGGGCGTGGAGGCTTGGCAAACACCTTAACCACTGTGTCCACCACCTGGGTCATGGCTGAATTGAGTTCCTGCTTCAGTGTTTCTGCCAGCTGTTTACCTTCAGCATGCATGGAGGAGCCTGGACCTCCCTGTCCTTTGCTCCGGCCGAGCCCCTCTCTTCTTGGCTTCTCTCCGTCTGCCAGCAGAGCCTGCTCCTGAAGCAATGCCCGTGCCCTGTCTAGGAAATGGCCCGGGTCCAGGTCAGACATCTCATTGTCAGAGCGCAAGTCATCTCCACCCCGGTCATCACCACCGGTGTCGGACCTGGCTGGGCTGTCCTCGGACATGTTTCCTATGTCATTATGGAGGTCATTGTGGAGGTCATTGTGTTCCGAGTCGTCGGTTGAGTCATAAATCTGAAAGAACTTCTCCTGCAGCTGGCGTAGCTGCTTCTGCATATCCTCCAGTTGCAGCTTCAGTTGCCGTCGCTCCTCCTGTTTCTGTTCCTTCCTCTGGCACACCAGCTGGGTGAAGCTCTGCTGTTGCTGCTGAGGCAGACGCTGCTTACGCTTGTTCTCTCGGCTGCTACTGCTGCACACTTCACCTCCCCGTGGGCTGCTGGGGGCCTGCTGCTGAGACTGAGGAGGTGGACAGTCCAGCTCCATTTCCCGTTCCCCATCCATCTCATGGTCACGCTCATGGCGGGAAGCAGGTACCACCACACTGGGTGAGTGACTCATACCACGAATAATGTTCTCTACACGGGCTCGCTTGGCACGCAGGTGTTCATCATTGAGACGTTCGATGTCAAAGGTGCCCAGGCCAGGAGGACGGCCAAATGGTGACAAGCATTCCTGAGGGGTGCTGTCTTGGGAGGAGTTACTGCAGGCGTCCTCCTGGGGAGCATCTGAACTTGCATTGGAGAGCCCTGAGCCAGGGAAGCCGACATCCCCTCTCTCACCTCTGTCCCCTCTTTCTCCCCTTTCAGGTCCTCCTCCATTTTTAGCCATGTTATTCTTGAGAAGCTGGGAGATAATGGTGGTGCCAGGGAAGGGCATCATGGTGTCCTCGTATGAGTTGGCTCGCTTCAGTAGCTTTCGGAGTACATTGGACTTGGACTCACTGTCGCTAGCTGATACAACGCCAGGCCCACCATGTGGCTGCACTACAGAGCACTCCATGGAGTCGGTGTCTGATCCGTGGTGAGAGTGGGAGCTCAGAGAGTTCATGGCACTGAAAATGGCTGCTTTGGCGCGGGCAATGTTATCGGTGGTTGTTGTTGCTGTGGAGGAGGCTGTGCTGCCCACGGTTCTCTTAACACCAATGTCCACACGTCTTCGCTTGGTCTGTCTGTTCAGGAGGGAGTCGCTGTCATGGTCCGGCATCACGGGTTGCTGCTATTGGGCCATATCCCACAAAGCCAGTCCTCTAGGATCAAAGCCTCTGAGTACCTGTGGGCAAAAAATTACAGATGCATGACTCACCAAAAGGAAAAATATTTTCAGAATCTAAGTCACTCACTCACTCAAGCAGGACATGGCCTAAACCACTTCAGTTTAAAAACTAAATCTAATTAAACAGGAAGCTTGAAAGTTTCTGAGTGACTATAACATTTTAAATCCTTCTCCCTCTAGAGAAATGCATTAGCCTACATGCATGAACATAAACTGTAGGGTTTTGTCTAAAGCCAGCAGGCAATTCCTCGTAATGTTTTTCTACAAGAAAAGAGACATCCATGATTACATTTTGGCAGTAAAGACCAATGATAGAGGGATAAGGGAAACAGGCAAGATGGGGTCAGAATTAGGCCTTCGCTCGACATTCCAGGGCAAAGTCCTACATTTTATCCTGTCCCCCGTTACATGCCGCGCGACACTGAACCAGTTCCCACGGAACACAAAGCTGCATAAAATTATGATAATTACTTAAGTACTTGTCCTCATTTCCATGTTTGTGCAGTGTGAGCCAACATAGGAGCTATTAACTCACAAAATAAAATAAAAAGAAATAAGGTTAAGATGATCTAAAAAAAAAAGAAAAAAAAGTGGTGTACAAAGGGAGGCAAAGCACATTATACATGTCATTATAGACCCTGTGCTAAATCCTACTCAGGAAGTGAGGTCAGTTCGACAAAATATTCTTATTTTAAATCATGTTTATACATCGCGTAAATTCAAAATGCAAGTCCTGTGTTCACATTAATCAATATGGCCATCATATCTTAAGCAACGGGCAGAGTGACACATAAAAGAAACACAAAATAGGCCTATTGATTTTGGTGCCAGCGTGAGCTCACTTCTGGGTTTTTTGTTTGTCTTTTCATCTGGCAAGGGCAGTTAATTCTGCTCAAATGAATAGGTCACAAGGGTCAACTCTGGCAAGGAGCAACTTAAAGCGCTCTTACAAAAACCCTAATGCCCCTCTGAAAGCAAAACGTTTTGTCAGTACAGGCCTGCATCAATAATGCTATGTAAGCAGCAGTGGCAGTGTCTTAGTCGGAGCCATATCAGATGCGTCCGATCTCAAATGTAGTGATATTATCAAAGACAATTAAATATATATGCCTCTGCTTAAAATATTAAAATCATTCTGAAGATAGTAAATTTAGGAATTTGGGATTTTTTTTCATATTACCATAAAAGGCAAAGGTGGTGTAACAAATTGCATTTTTATACATAAATGTAAGTCCTTATTAAGACTAACAGGGGCTCAAACAAAAATAATAAAATATTTTAAAAACATAGTATTATTTCCTTGGTTTAAATTTTACAGGTGTCTGCAAATATACTCAAATATTACACTGTTTAAAGGTGACTGAATGACTTATTTACACTTTACAAAAATGTACAGTTTTGAATACAAAGATGCCAAATGACTGACTCAGATCCCTGTCTGATTCTGTTATTAAATTTTACATATATCTAACAAGACACAAGTCGCTCAAAGACTTCTCATTTGAAGGCTCAGGTTCAGTGGTGACTGAGGGCACACAGCATGGAGATCTGAACTCCAGTGTGATTTAAACGCATTTTCTTGGGACTGATTATTTGCTTGTTCTAACGTGAAGAAAATGTGTAACATCATAATAATTACCAGTGAAAAGTAATTTAAAAAAAAAGTTAAAGGCTCCTTGTCACTAAACCTCATAAACATATACACACTGTACACACACACACACACACACACACACTAACAAGCGCACACACAACTTTGCGGTTGGCTTTGTTAGAAGCGGTGCGATGATGCAGCACACAAGTGACAAGTGATGTATTGGCGCTCTGGAAAAAAAATGTAAATTGTAATTTTGTAAATTGACAAGATTAAACAGTTAGAGCTCAGATTAATAGGAGAACAGTTTGGTTTAAGTGTTTTTCCCCCTGAAGAAACACTAGTCTTCTAAAATAACCCTCCTGATAAATGGCTTTAGCCCAAGTCTCGACAGCCATGTCCAGCAGCTCAGACAGGAGGTGATACGTCTCCAAGAAAAAACCTTGACTTGATCGCCTCAGGATCTTAACAATGACTCTGAAATAGTCACCAGCACCTGTCTTTTCCGACGGCGCACCTGTCTCCTATTGCCCATGCGCACTCTCTCTCTCTCTCTCTCTGTCTCTCTCTCTCTCTCTCTCACTCTCTCTCTCACACAAAAAACCTTTCAACAATTTCAATCAACTATACAGCTTATAGATCTTCACTCCAACTTTCACACCGCGTCTGTTATCCTCCTTCCTTTTAAACCTCTTGGCTCATAAGAAACATTAATAAAAACATAATCGAAGTTCAGGTTTAAAACTTCTGAATTAAAACACTTGGCTATACTCGTGCAGTAACCTCTAAGAGTTAAATGAGAGTCCGCAACATTTTCTGTGTGAGAAATAAAAAGTGAAAGCTGGCTGCTACTTCGAGCATTTTGTTGCAAATGACAGACGAAATCAAAACCTGTGACAGACAAGAGCTGCGTACACTTTTCCAACAATGCAGACAGCGCTCTAGCGCAAATGTCCAAATGTGTTGCCACTGAGGAAAGACAACACATTCACAAAACAGGAGAAATTACAAACTCTATAACTGCCTGGACATGGATTTTGTGTCAATAAATAGTCGCATACAATGTGTTAAAGCCTACAGGACAAAGACAGTATGAGTTAAGAGCAAATTGAGGGTTTTCAACACGCACAGGAGACGAATACAAGTAAAACTGTCTTTCCGTCTAAAAACCAACTCGTTTTAAAATCACGTTGCAAAAAAACACACGCTTCCCAAACTTACTTCGCAAAGTTGCAAATCAATTTGATCTCCGCTTTGATGAGGAAGGCTGGGCTACCGTCCGCAAATCATCCTCGCAAAAATACGGGCTGCTCACGCAACTCTTAACCACATATCAAGATGAGGTGAGCGAAACAGAGCAAATAATGTCGTATAGGTATGATTAGCTGTTGATCACAAGAATATATTTCCCCGTTAATGATGTTTGATTTGTTTATTTTTTTTCCGCCCACCGTGCGCAGGCGAGGCAGAACAAGAACAAGAGAGGGAGGTATCCGAGGACAAGGTTACTTACCCTTTAGATGAAGAGGGGGACAACCTGAACTCCTACGGCAAAAAAAAGAGAATATACGCGGAGCACGGCAGATTGCTGGATGCTGGGATAACAATTTCTCAGAGAAGGAAGAGCTGGAATAAAGTCAGCGACGCGAGCGAAAGGAACAAAATAGGAAAATATAGAAGATGAAAAGAGCTCTTGCGCGTCGGTCTCTCCCTCTATCCTCTGCTGTAACTAAAAGAGTGAGAGACATAGAGAGAGTGCAAGAGAGAGAGAGAGAGACGCTGTGTGTGTGCGTCTCCGAGGCGCACTGGATGCAGAGGACTGGATGCTGGAGCGCTCCTCCGCCACTAAGATTCACTTTAAGACGCGGCTGAAGGAAACAGGAAGACGTGCGCGTCATGAGCGGCGTGATGTAACTGTCGCAACCTACCAATAAGAACCGTCCGTCCGGTCCGGAGGACAACGCACTGAAGTTGACCAGAGAATGGGACTTGAGCATGCAACTAAAGAGAGAGAGAGAGGAAAAAAGGAAATACCACTCTTACTAATCATTTTCTTCCCAATTCACCGACCGCGCGAGTAAGAATCGTTACGCACTTTGACATTACACTAAGCCGCAATAAAACACTCACTTCTTCTTATGTTATTTATTCTCATATTTAGTCTTAAATGTGGAAGTTTCAACAATAAACGGAAAAAGCTCAATGCTGCTTGATTCCAATATGTTTCGAATAAAGTGTCAATACTTTTGAGGAACGTCTGAATAAGAATAATTATACGATAATTACTGAAAAATTCATAAAATAAGTTTATTTGAATTTGCAGCCAGTGACATTATCTACCGCTGTTGTAGATTTATTCATTACATTTAAGGGGAAAAAACCGCATTTTCCAGGAATGCAACATGAAATAAATTGTTATGGCAGATCATTTCTGTGCCGTTTTAATGCAAATGTTTTTCAGACAACTTCCAGCCTTCCGTGTTGCAGTAAAATTGCAAATTAACAGTCTATTTTACAACCCAAACGACTTTTGCATGTTCCGTTTATGTGTGCGTGTTGTTTAGGAGAGTCTGTTAAAACGCATTAACATTCTTTCAAGCCCACTCACTTTTATTACCAGCTTTGTGGTTTAATATTTTTCTATCTAAATAACGATGCAAAGCGTATATATTTTTTAAACATCAATATGTAAAAAATAAATAAATAAAATAAAATCTCCAAAGACATCTGGTACATATTTAGATAGTCCTTCTGAAAGGGACTTACAGTAGTGGGTCACTTGGGTATTGGAGGTTCAAAGTGGCATGTGGAAATATTTTACGCGCAGTGAGTTTCTCATTGGTTACAGCAGAGTCTGATTTATGAACAAGCAAAGCAGTACAGAGGCTCACAGCTTTGCTTTGGAATTTCGATTATCCAGGGAAGCCAATATCTTAGGAGAGCTAAACGGTTCTTTGTGAAATGCACTGTTAAGAGCCGAAAATCATCATAAAAACGTCTGTCACTCGGATCCACAGCCTGCCACTAAAATACCCCCGTGCGTAAAGATTGCACGCTTATCAAAAACGATTATTAAGTGTGTTCAGATATAAAAACTCTCAGTAAATGGACACAAAAAACCACATGGATTTGCAGATCTAAAGAGTTTCGATGAATTATTTGACAATTCTCTCTTTGAAACTTCTCCACCTGTAACACTGAACCCTGCGCACACTGACATCTGATCCTTTCCGCAGAAAAACCTGTTTGACGCTTCTGATTTATGAAATGATGACGGCTGCTCGCCCTCATTCTCCTGCATTCTTACAAATCGGATACTTATAATTATACTGCAGTTTTTGCGCTGTTTTAGCCTTCGACCTCTACAACAGGTGATATGCACAATTTGTTCACTAATATTCTTTGGAAATGATTGCCGTTTTATGTCATTGAAATTAATCTTTATGCAGGAGAATTATTTATTTCATCGACTTCAACGATAATTCTGGATAATAGAGGTCACATTCAGCTGTATTTGGACTCAGGCTGCATTCCTGCAATTAGAGAAAGTGTAAACCTCCGATTAAGAACATGCAAGAAATTACCTTTAATTCATGTATTAAATAAGAAACGTTAAGATGTGATATTTCATATTGTTATTAATGTTATTAATACCATAATAATTATTATTAGTATGTTACATTTATTCGTATATTTCAACTGTAGCCAGTTTAAAAAAAAAAGTTTTTTCATGCGCTTGGTTATCAATTGAGCGCGCATTTGCCTTTTCCCCCCTCCAGATTTTCACATAGCATCCATTTGTTGCACATATAATCTTCTTTTTTTATCCCCTGCACAAACAGGATCCTAAAGTACTTAACGAGAAATCTTATTTTCCATATGCCTCTCTGTCAGGTGCCAAAAAGGAAAAGGCGAGTCTCTTTTCCATGTCGCAAGCAAGTGTTTTTTAGGACGAACGAATTGCAACGAAGTCAGCAAAGTTTAGTGTCTGGAGTGTCTTTTCCAAAGCAGGTGTCCCGGCCCCCTGCTCCCTAACTGGCCTGTGGCTGATTTGGCCTCGGCTCCCTTGGGAGCCGTCGGTGCGCACACAGGCTGGAAAAACAGGCCGGGACATTAAAGAAACCCGTGTTTGGAAAAGGAAGACTCGGATGAGGTGTAGAGGAAACGTGTTGGTTAACACCGGCTGCTCTTATCGCGGCCCATTCCAGGTGGATCAACCCATGTATTTATTCCAAACTCACTTTCCCCCCTCTTTTGGGTCGAGTGTGACACACCTCGATGCCCAAGACTGATAATGCGCTGGCATTACGCACTGATGGCTGAAGTTATTGACATATTTATTAGAGTTGGGCCTAAATGCAAAAGGAGGGAGGCAGTGAAAACAATATATCTCCCAAAGGTGTAATAAAGGTACGTTTTTATCACTTTCTGACCACAATTAAGTGGTAATAAGTGCGCGCACGCCGTGTTGGTATGCCGGAGTGGAAAGGAGCCAGTGTCCTATTTTTCCTCAGTATTAATTTGGATCAACGACGGGTTAAGAATCTTATTATTATTATTATAATTATTATTATTGTTGTTGTTGTTGTTATTATTATTGGGTTTTAAGACACTGTCTTTCGACTCATTTTAGGGGAGACTTGAATGCAGAAATTCAGCAAACATAAACAAATTGAGTTTTGCTTAATTTAAGCTACATGAATGATTACTGAAAGAATTAATTTTATTCGGGGAAGAACCAATCTCTTGAGCGGCAGCAGTTTTAAAAATGGCCTCAATCAGATAATGACTTGATGAGCTCCTACAACAGCTCCATTTCTTTTCACAGACACAGTTTTTTGAGAGAAATAAGAGAGAGAGAGGGAGAGAGAGAGAGAGAGAGAGAGCTATTTGCGAAAACACAAGCAGGGAGAGATGGTAGCGCTAAAAGCTGTTTTGTTCCGGAGAGGTCTCCGGGTCCCTGAATAAAAAGGTTTAGGAGACAAGAGGAGAGGAGAGAGGAGAGGAGAGGAGAGGATGCAGGATTTGTCCGAGTGTAAGTGAGTAGGCGTCTGACTCTCATAGCCTTTAAGTCCTTTTCGGGCCTCATGTCCAGCACTTAATGTATTCAGCTTTCACCGTGACAAAAGATGAGGATGCTGTAGGTAAATATATATCCCACTTGTTTTTGTTGTCAAGGCAAAACCCATTTCGACAAAGGAGTCTGTATGTACATATAAGAAACGTATAGGTGATTGTCTCGGCGCTGTAGTGAAATGACAGCAATTTACATATATGTTATTATTAGTGATGTTACTTCTTGGCTGTGATAGCTGGCACAGTGTGGTCCCCGATGACCCACATCCCTCTTTCTAGGCTACAAGTAGTGGTGATTATAGAGGCGTGTGTGTGTGTGTGTGTGTGTGTGTGTGTGTGTGTGTGTGTGTGTGTGTGTGTGTGTGTGTGTGAATGTGTCAGAGAGAGAGAGAGAGAAGTTGGTCATCCTCTGTGGCCTGTTTAACGCATGCCATTCAACGAGACATACTGCATACTACACACACACACACACACACAAATACACACACACACACACACACACACACTCTCAAATTCAAATATGCTTTATTTGCATGAATGGGGAGCAGTGTTGCAGAAGCAAATAGCCTATATGAGACGATGTTAAGACAACGTGACAGTAAAAGATGAGAACATGCACAATCCAAACATTAATTAACCTAATGACAAATTTCCTATAAATGGAATATATTTATGCAAGAATATGTCTATGCAAAAAGTTCTACTCATATATAAAAAATGTAAAGTCTCTCGAGACCATCTCTACGTGGCTCTCACAGTGTGAGTGGTTAAATATTGCAACACCTACCCTATCTAGATATTAAGAGACCCTGTTTTCAACATTTAGACAAAAAAATTGTTCCCTCTAACATTAAATAAAAAACCTCCACGTGTGCCCCGCGTGGAAAATAATAGGCAATTAAAAGAATGCTGCTCAGTGAGGTTGATATGGCTGCAGTCAAACCCATTAAAACTACAGATATATTACACATCATTAGTCTCAGCCATGAGTAAGATTTTCGAAATGGTCTTATTTCCTCAGCAGAAAACTTCTTAACAACCTTGAAAGTATACACACTTTAAAAAAAAAAAAAAAAATCACTGTCAATGACAGGAGCGAGACTAAAGTCAACAGGAATGAAGGGCGCGCGCGCACACGTGTGAGCGCGCGCACAAGCACACCCAACAGAGCGCCTTGGAGGTGCTTGAGCGGACAGACATGCTGGGAAATCGCCTGGAACTGTATTAAGCCTGACGTCCTTAAAACAAACAATGGCACCATGAAATAAGGGCTTATGCGCTCAAAGTCAAAGACCCCCCTCAGCAACTCTCCCTGTTTATCTCTCCCTCTGTCTGACACACACACACACACACACACACACACACACACACACTATTTCTTGGGGGTTACACACTCAGGCTCGGAGCTCCATTGGGAGGGGACCAACTTTGCTCCTATGAACTCTCACCTGTCAACATGGAGCAGAGGACTTTACTTGGTAAACACGAAAGGACTTTAGCTGTTTACTTCTGGCGGTGACTTAGCCTATTTCACTCACTGCAAGGCCGCGGTCACAGCTGGTACAGATCAGATCAGAGCGCTTTTTCAAGGCGAGGTTAAACCCCCCCACCCCCCACCCCCACCACGCCAAATTCCGTTCAATAATGTGACAATTTAACGTGGCTGTTCTTCGGTTGTATTGTTTTGTGCCAGTGTGTGCCTCACCGGTAGGCTTCAACCGGCTTCTGTCCAAGTTCTCTTGATTGGATGAAGCTGACTTGTGGATCAACTTTGGCCGAAATAGCTCGCTACCGCCCCATGCTGCAGGCTACCTCTATGGATGCTGGAGGGGAATTTAACAGTTAGGAAAATTATAGTGTAATTAAAATGAAGTTTATTAAACGAATGCCGAATGTATAAATGGCTTTCAATGATTCATTTAAGTTCACAGGTGTGTTTCTGTGACGTGTGAATTTTGTGTTCCTAAACAAAACAACAAGAATGTCCTCATTTTTCAATGGAGTAGGGCAGGAAGCGCACTACAGAGTGTCGGTCTCTGCGTTTGTTCTTGATATATTTCCACAGCTAATCATTCTCCGGTACTGCTATACTACTTTAAAAGATTAAAAAAAAAAAAAAAAAAAAACACGGGCTGTGGCAGATAAGCGGCGGTCTGTTTTCGCTCTTCTGATCAGCGGTAATTATATTTGTTGGCGTGGAGGTAAGTGGTACTCCCCGGGGGGCGTATTGTACTCGACTCAGTCCGTGTCATAAAATAAAATTACAAGGAAAGGAGAAGATATCCTACAATAACAGGCGAGTCGTAAAATCAAAGAGAAGCTAAATTAAATCTGAAGGGAAAAAAAACCCTCACGGAAAATACATTAGGGGTATGATGGACGGGGGGCAGGGGGCTTCAAATAAAACGCAGGTTAATGAGTTTTTAATAGCTTCTATGACTATATGGTTGGTTAACAGGCACACACACATGCACTCTTTCCCTTTCTCTCTCTCTCTCACACACACACACACACACAACGCTTTCTGTAGCTGACTGAGGCAATTAAGAGTAATTAGTGATCAGTTACCTGTGCTTCAGCCTTTCTGCACTCCCCCCCCCCAAATACTATAAAGAGAGGCGTCTATAGGGTATGAAGTGACATGTACAAGGCTTAAGTAGCTTTAAAGTGCCTCTCTCACCACACACATTAGTCTCTGGTTATAAGTTTAGCTCTCTGCAACAGTCTGCTCTCCTGTTACAGCAGTGGACATTCACACGTCTCGTACCTGTTGGCACCCTCTTGTCTGGTTTATGTATCTGTGTAACCTTTGACCCCCGGTGTGGATGTTTGGCCCAGCACCCAGCAGGCCCTCCACACCAGAGCGGCCTTTCGCTGGTGACCTCTCTTGACCTTTCCCCCCGACCTTTCACACCCGAGGAGATTTGGCTGCCTTAGGGGAAGTCAGGAGGAGGTTAACGCTGTTATAATTGGCCTGTAAACAAACACAGACAGAGACGCAGACAAACCCACACACAGATTGAGGAGGGAGTTGTTTTCCTGGTTCTCGTTGATTGAAAATGAGCCTTGTTAAACTGAATCAGTGGATCTTTGTTTTAAAGGCTGCAAATAATGATTATTTTATTATAGAGTAATCTGAGAATTATTTTCTCGACTAATTGATTAATTGTTTTGTCTAGAAAATATCCGAAAAATAGTGAAAATGCTTGTTATAATTTCCCAGTCAAAGGTGACATCTTTAAATGTCTTATTTTTTCAGAACTACAGTCCAAAACCCAAAATTTACTATCATGTATGACAAAGAAAAGTATTAAATCATCACATTTGAGAAGCTAAGCACAAGTAGGATGGGTGGGTGGGGGGTATTTAGTCATTTTTGCTTTAAAAAATGCTAAAATGATTATTTGATTATTAAAATAGTTGCCAATTAAGTTTCTGTCGATAATCGACTAATTGATTAATCATCTAATCGTTGCAGCGCTAAATTCCACTGACCACAATTTGCATTTATATATGGTGCAATGTATCTGTGTAGCTTGTGATTAATCAGGGCAGCTTGACCATCTATCCTCTGTTGGGCCATGCATGAGCATGCTCCAACCACAGGTTAAAAACCAGCAGCCTATAAAAGCACTTCCATTAAACATATGCACACACACACATAAACGCACTCAGAACACAGGTAAAGAAACACACATACACACAAAGGAGCCATGCACACTCAGGTACATACTGTGCATATACACGAGTACACTCACACATGGACAAACTCTCGGCATTTTCAAAGACTTCCCCGTGGACAGAGGCGTCTGCCAGCGCTGCTATAAATCACACTGAGGCTGGTGCTGAGGGCAAGGCGCACCTTGTCCACATCGCCCCCACTCCTGGGCTGAATAAACCATAACATCCTGCCTCTCGTGCTGCCCGACGCCCTCTGAGCACGACCCTAGAGAAGACCCCCCCCCCCCCCACCACCCGCCCGCCATGCCATCCATTCCCCCTCCTCCTCCCTTCCTCCATCTCATCTCTCACTCCATCCCTGCTATTGTTCCTCTGCCTCTGTCTAACTTACCTATCTTTAGGATTGTTAACTGTTGTAATAGCGGACATTCGGGCAGGGCTCTGCTTGTTTGGAACAACACACAACCCCCCCCCCACCCCCACCCACCCACCCGCCCGCCCGCCCTGTCTTCATTTAACACGTTTTTTCCATTCCAATGACTTCCTGCTTGAAGAGTGGAGTGAGAGACTGAAAGAAAAAAATGGAGAGAAGAAGAGAGAAAGAACAGCAAAACAGCAGGAAGCAAGCGCTTAACAGGAGGATGCCGACACCCTCATCCTGTCGTGTGCCGGCTTGGTTCAGGTGCTCTGGGCCAGTCAGTTCCCTCCGCTCCCCTTACCTCAGGGTGTGCCGAATTTGGCTTAGAAGGTGCACCTTCCTTCATGACCCCCTCTGGAGGAAGTATCATGTTTCTGGAAAGAAAAGGAGAGGATTTTACAGCCCAGCCATAGGAGCCAAGTGTACCAGCTCATAATAGAGCACTAAACCCCCTCATCACCCAACGGAGACATAAAGGTGAACAAAGAATAAAGAATGTGTGAAGTGTTGGGTTATCTGCTGATTATTTCCCTTGATTTTTACCGCTGCAGAGGGAGAAGCTAAGCAAACAATCCAGCCCAGCGGTTGGTTCTTGGCATTCCGCTTGAAAGTCTTATTATAGACAAAACCCAGTTTGGAAAAGAAACCCACCCGTATGTGTTGCTTGGCGTGCAACCACACAAATGATTACTTCCTCTAAAAATTTAATTTCTAAGTAAAATGCTCAGAATTGCCAATAAATTCAGTGACATGCAACAGTGTGTTTTAATCTGTAAAGCCTTTTTTTTTTTTTTTTTTAGAGAAAGGAGACACATGTTTTAGGCGTCGCAATACTGATTTTGGAACAAATCTGCTAATTTAGTCACCTATAAAACACATGCATATACATACATCAGCACATACACATATGTATTTACATACACACTCACTCATACATAGGTCCAAATCCCCCCCCCCCAACCCCTTGTATGCCTGGGTTCATCCACCAGAACACCAGAGGAGCCTTGAGAGGACAAGAATAGCGAGGCATGTGCCTATTTGTGGCATCATTGTCATAGAGATAAAAGATTTCACTGTTACACACACACACACACGCACGCACGCACACACACATGCATAAGCAATCACACACTGTATTTATTGTCATAAAATACAGTCAAAGGGAAATACTTACTGATCTACACAGGTTTGAACCCTGTGGTACAACCATAAAAATTCAAATGTCCACACACACACACACACACACACACACACACACACATTCACACAGGTATTAGCCAACACACAGACACACTGGGCAGTTCCTAGAAGAGACAGTAATCTCCTCTTTATACACTCATAAGCACCTCTTTCTCTCAGTTGCATGTAGTGTGTGTACAGTATGTGTGTGCGTGTGTGTGTGTGTGTGTGTGTGTGTAAATGCCACACCGCAGCTCCATGCCTTAACCATGGGCTAACCTGACTATAAATGAGCCGCAGTGGCACCTGTGCCGGTGCAGATCCAGTGTTAGGACAGAGGAGAGTGCCATAATAGGACGCTGTCTCCTTTGTTCTGTTGGTATGAATAACTGCTCTAAGAATAATGTCCCCTCCTCCGTCCTGTAAATGTTCTGAGATTGACTGTTTCTGTCTCGAGGTGCAGCTTTTGTTTTACACAGCAGCGAATGTACCTGGTGTAATGAAAGGAAAAATTCCCCTTAGAAGAAAATTCACAGGGGTTGTATCCCAAGATACTATAAATCCATTCGGAAAACATGTTACCTGAAGCTTTCTATCTTTGAAAGTGTACTTGTATAGGGGTTAGTATTGTTTGGTTTGGGGTTGTCTGATTTGAAAAGTGCTATAATTCATCAGTTGCAGGAATTAAATTTGCAAAAGTAAAGTCACATTTGGAGGAAATGTAAATATATGTTTGCATTAGTTCTCTTCCTACAGTCTTAATTGTCAATAATTGTTAAGACTATTGATCTTTAATGGAGAAAGAGTCACTGGATGGTATCTACTCTACTACTTAAACCCTGTGATAAACTAGTTCATGCTGTAAAGTCCAAGGAAACTATAGCCAAAATAAATTTTAAATCTGACTTTATAGTTGTTCAGACTCAAAAACTTTACTTCAGTACCCACAATACCGTTCAATTATTCTGTTTAAGAGGCGTAACGATGGTTGCATTACTCACCACCAATCTCAACTTCCCTCACTCACACACTAATACACACACACTGCTGATTTCAGTGTCTTTAGCTAAGCCAGAGGACAAGTGATGCCTGGGGCCGTTCCTGATCCTCTTGGCCTTTTCCTTGCAGGAATCTCCGCTTCCTGTACGGAAGTTTATCGTGGTCAGCCTGCCTGTCACTGACGCCTCCCAAAGGAAAGTCACAGCGGCTTTATTCACCCGTTGACCCGTAAAGAGCACAGAGGAAGAAAAAGAAAAAAAAAAAACAACAGACAAGTATGTGTGTGTGCCTGTGTATGTGTGTGTAACCTGACTAAGGGCTTCTTTTCTTTCCAGTAAGGAGGCACGATGAATCTTGTACATTCAGCACAACCTCTCCATGTGTGTGATGTGTGCATGCATCTAGTGTCATGTCCTTTAACTGACCCCGCCGACATAAATGCATCTTCCCTCCCTCTTTTCAGCCTCTTTTGTGTGTCCAAATAGAAAAAAAGAACAACAAATCCTGGTATCAGCCAAGCGATGTCCTTTTATCTGAACTCTAAACAAACAGATCAGTTCTTATTTTTTGTCTTTTCATCTCAAAGTCGAGGTCATGCAGCCTTGAAGAGAGGAAGCAAGATAGATAGATAGATAGGCAGAGAGATGATGTCCATCTGCTCTGGTGATCTCTCTCCAACTGTATCTGGCATCAGCCTTTTCTCCATGCCACTACGGTCCCATCAGCCCCACAGGACCCAGGCACTGGCCTTGTCTTGACCCAGTTCAGGACATCCATTCTGGGCTTGCCGACTCGTCCGCTCTCCCCCTCTGTGTGGGGGTTCAACAGAGAATCCTGAGATTATCGGATGGTCACTTAAGAGGGAACGAGCGAGAGTGAAGTGCTGTCCACTTAGCTGAAGATTATCCTTTAAAAGGAAGGGATGGCGGCGGAGATGGAGGAGAGAAGGAGAAAAAAGGATGTGCTTAAGAGATGGATGGAGGGGGCGGATGGAGGGAGAGATTGCGAGAACAGTCAAAGGATAGATAGAGAGAGGGCAAATGAATCATATGGAGATAAAGTGTGTGTGGGTAGAGGGTTAACAAAAAGCGAGGAGAGAAATACGGCACCGAGGGAAATGTCTAAATGAAAAGCTGAGATGGAGATGAGGTGACAGAGCGAGAGAGCGGAGGAAGGTCGACAGAGAGAGGCAGAGATGGAGAGATAAAGAGAGGAGGAAGCAGGAAGGATGAGGACAAGAGCTGGATTAAGCAGTAAAAACAGTGATTATGAAGTGTTCGCTACCCAAACTGAGGACCTTTTGCTGTGCTTTTTTGGGTGACGGGGTGTATATGTCAACTTATGTTTGTCAAACATTAACAATATAAGTGGGAGTCTGGAGTAGGATCTGATTTGTGGCTTAATTGCAGAATGAATGCTGGTGAAATAGTTATGTGTTGTCTTCTGTCTAATTTCATGTCCAACAGAGTTGGTTGAGCATCATGTGTAGTTCAAGGCCATTCAGTTCTGTCACTTAAAGGATATTTCTGGTTAACTGGGGGTCTTTTTTGTCATTTTGGCAGTCATTTCTATCAGTTATAATATTTGTTTACGCTCTAACTCATCTGCTGAGATGTGCGGAA
This sequence comes from Thunnus maccoyii, assembly GCF_910596095.1. Classification (NCBI taxonomy): domain Eukaryota; kingdom Metazoa; phylum Chordata; class Actinopteri; order Scombriformes; family Scombridae; genus Thunnus; species Thunnus maccoyii. The sequence goes on along the minus strand of NC_056549.1, from coordinate 16,512,146 downwards.
AAAAAAAGTTCAGCCCGATTATCCAAAAAACTTTGTTTCAACCTGTATTAATTGATTTTTTGGCTGACAACAACACAACATCACCTTATAAAGTTGATGGGGAACAAGTGTTTGCAAATCGTGGGCTACTTACACTTCCATCAGACACAGAGTGTTTGTGTCCACCTGCGTCCACTTACAAATGTAAGCTCAATATTCACTCTCTTTCTAGCTCGCTCTCTTTTAGGGAAATATCTGGCTCTTTAGCTGATAAATGCTCACCTTTGTCTGTCTGTTGTTTGATGCTACGCAGGTAGCATGCAGTTAATTGAATGGTGAGAGTGAAGTTGTGGGCCTTGAAACCAAAACATCTAGCTGAAAGATGGCAAGACACTCTCGCAGAGCTGAGAATAAGTTAAATAAAAATAATCTGATTGGAACTAGAGTTGAAAGAAGTCAAATTTCACAGCCTTCAGTGTATGTTTACATGCACAAAATATCCCAATTTTTGCTCTCATTCCAAATAAGACAATATTCCTACTAAGCTGCTTACATAGTTAATGAAAATGAATACTACCCTAATATTCTCGTTTACATGCAGTGAGAATGGGAATCACAAGATCTCTGCAGGCAGTGAAGTAAACCAGCAAGATGAGAAACATTAGTGAACTGCTGCCTGATATTTATTATTTATGAGTGATATTGATATGACTGTTATTATAAATGTATAGTTACAGAGACATCCAGTTCCTAGGTTGTCCCGTGATGTTCATTACACTGCTGAGTGTTTTTGGTGCATCACACTGAGTTGTCACCGACAGTCCATGGCTGCATGTCAGGATAATAACCAATCCCCTCTGTCCCCGTCATGGAGAAGGCACGCTCTGTTTTTCCAGCCCGCCCTGAACAGCTCTCCACTCTCCTCTCATTCCTCTCCTCTGTCTGCCTTCCTGCTCCAGCATGTCATTTTGCCTGCGCAGGGGTGCGTTACACAACCAGCCCGTCATGCATCTTTATCCCAGTATTGCAAACTGTTGGCAAGTTGCTATGTTTATAACACACAGAGCTGACTGTAAACAGGCAAGAGGCCATGTGTCACAAACTGAGGTAGAAACCCCCAACTGAGACACATCTTCCAAATGCGCTGTATACATGTCCAAAGAATGCTCCTAAAACCTGAATAATATCAGCATATCCCACATGTCTTAATCGGAAAATGCTACATTGGGAATAAGGCCTAAATTGGAATATCCAAATGGAATATGCTGTTTACATGACTTGTATCAAATTTGGAATATTATCATATTTGGAATAATAGTGGATATTGGCGTGCATGTAAATGTAGTCAATGTTGCCATCTGCTGTGTTGCTGTGCATGTGACAATAAAAGCTCCTGAGTCTTGAAGAAAACTATGGCAAATACAACAGGTCAAAATTGAACCTGGAAGTTGGTCTGTAAAGTGTGACAACTTAAACTGTGAACTGGAATGATTCTTGCCCATAACACAGTAACACTGAGTGACAATGCTTGATTGTTTATGTCTCGCTCGGAAGTGGCTTTGGATAAAAGTGTCTGCCAAATGACAAAATGTAAATGTCAATAAATGTGACACATACTCATACTGTAAATGGGATAAGGCCTGAGGTTTGGCTTCCCTGAGTACATTAAAGGGATTTAAAGGACTTGTACTGGGAATTGTTTTAGTTCATGCAAAAGTTATTGCATAAGCGTTTTTGTTTTTTGAGGTGCTGAGCGGACACGCATAGCTTGTTTGATCATGTTGTGACGGTAATAGGCCTTTTCCACTCCAGACATTTTGACTTGTCATGAGAAAAGCGTAGGTTTTTACTAACCAGCTCTGTTGTATTCAAGTGTCTCAGTAAATTATGACAGTGTGACAGCGAGCTTTCGTGTACAATACCAGGAGCGTGAAACTGAAGCAGCTAAATGGAATTCAGCCATCATTAGTTTTAATATTTACATGTGCTATTCCTACTTTGACATGTCAAAAAGTCTCCACCTCCAGCGCTCTCTCTCTTTTTTGGTTGTTACCTTTGTTTCTCCATCCATTATTTTACTTAGCTGTTTTCTTTTGTTTCAACATTTTCCCTGAAAATTGCAGGAAGGAGCAAAACAAGCAGTTTCTCATGTCAGTTTCTTTCGTGTCATGTGAGAACAGGATTTGCAGGGATGCCTAGTGACACAACCCCAATCACTGTCTACCTGCTGTCAAGCTTGTTGTCCACTATTAACTCTATAAACATCTACAATATTTGTGTTGTTTTAGTGGAAATAATCATGTTGTCTGTTTCCAGTTAAAGATTTACCATCAACAGGTATATTGTATCTTTCTCTTCATAGAGTGATGAGGCAGAAGCGGTGGGTTCAATGTCAATGCAAAAGGCGTTAAAATCCCAACACATTCAAACTCCACCCATTCATGAATTTATGTGTGACTGGGTGAACTGGGAGTGTGTGTTTGCGTCTTTTTTTAGGGGGGATGACTGAGAGAAAGAGAGATCATTCCCCATCATTTGATTAGATCAGTGGTCTTGCCAGTGTCCAATTATAGTATTCCCTTGGTAGACTGAGACATGTGAATGTGAACACACACACGTATTCCAGTACACACTGTCTAAATATTCTTCCCCCTCAAAAAATTAGAGACTAAAAGCTCCTCGGTCACAGTCTCTATATCTCTGTCTCTCACCCCGTTCATGTTGGGAAAGAGGACAGTCTCATTGGAGGAGGCAAAAGGGGTTCAAGGATGAGAAGGAAAGAGAGAGAGAGAGAGAGAAAGAGAGAGACGGGGGGATGAGGGTTTCCCCCCCCCCCACCCTCCACCCTCCACCCCCCACACACTCTTGTTAATCTCCTCATTTTCATTTCTCTTACCATGTGGGATTAGAATGATTTTATTTAAAGTGTCAGCTTGAGCTGCCGGATTGAGAAATCTGGATTTCATAGGGATTATTATTACAGAGAGAATACACACACACACACACACACACACACAGACACACACAGATTTTTTTCTTCTCTGTCACTCACTAATGACCTGCTTGACCAACAAATGGTATTTATCCTCAAATTCAGTGCAGGAGAGATGAACAGACATTGTGATACACTGTGATACGTGTGTGACGGAGAATGAGGTACGTGTGTGTTAAATGTACACTACGTCTTTGTGACTTTGTGATACCCAAATTTTTCTTTCGAACCAGTCTCAACACTTTTTGGAAGCCCGTGCAGGGACAAGACTTCATCCGAGTGTACTTGTCATATGATTCTTCTCTCTTTTTCTTTCTGTCTTTATCAGAACATCATACAAATCTCTTTTCACTCTCAGCCAGGCCAAGTGAAATGAGGTGAACATACTCTAACCAAAGCTTCACCCTTCTGTGTCAGATTTAACATCTAATCTACATTAGGATAAGGCTTTCACCGCTCAGGGGGGAAAAAAAAGGAAGAATAAAAAACGCCATCACCTTTTCATCCTAGGGCCAAGCCTTTTATTCCGCCTCTTCTCATTACATTAAAGGATGAGGGAGGCAGTACAGTGGCTGAGCGGTATTTAAAGACAGCATCCTCTTCATCTGTTTAATTTCTCTTTATTTAAGAGACTCCCTCCGCCCTTCGCTGCTCCCTCCCCTCTGTTTAATTTCTCTTTATCTAAAGACTCCCTCCCTTCATCTGACTGATTGATCTTTGTCTCACTGCAAATGACATGGAAGAGTTAGTTACTGCAAGGTCCCTAATCCAACCTTTGTGATGGCGTCTGAGTGCAGACGGGGGCGACTTTGGCTCTACAAATTTAAGCCATTAACAAAAAAAAAAAACTAACAAAACCAAAATCGGAGTTTGAAAGTTTTAATTTCCTTGAACTACTGAAGAACCGACAATATATCCAACAGTAATTCTAAAATAGCAAGAAATACTGCAAATAATAGCAGTGATTTTCTCAACCTTTTTTGGCTCACAACTACTTAAAATGGATGTCTACTTGTATCCTGAGCTGCAAACAGAGAGTGAAAGAAAAGATTTGATTGTTTGTCAGAGGAAATCTAGACAAGTCAGAATCTCACAAGAAAAGAAAATCAAAAATTGGAAAAACAAATGTGAGAAAATACAAATGATAAGTTTTTTTTATTGTAGTAATATAAATACACAAGGCATTAGGGCTGCAACTGATTATTTTCATCATCATTTATTTTCTCAGTTAATTAATTAACCATTTGGCCTATGAAATATCAGAAAATAGTAAAAAAAGAAAGAAAAAAAGACCATCACAATTCCCTAAAGCTGAAAATAACCTTTTCAAATTGCTTGTTTTGTCCAATCAAGAGTTCAAACCCCAAATCCTCACAACTGAGAAGCTGCAACCAGGGAATGTTTGACATTTCATAATGATAAATAACTTGAACAATTAATCGATTAGCAAAATCAAACAGAAAAGACTTTTTTTTCCTTTTTACCCAAACAAAATAGGTTGAAGAGCAGTGCCAAATCTTGTCAAAAACACAAATTTAAAATATGACTCACAACTCTGAGATCAGTGAGATAAGCTCACTGCAAGTTATTTCCATTAGACATCATGTTACTTTATACTGAGATGACTGCCAGAGTGGAAGATCTCATGATGTCAAAGTGCAGGAGTGGCATTTGCAGGCACAAATACAAGCGCTCAGACGAGTATTGAGAGTTTATCCTGATGCATGAATACAAATAAACACGCACGCATATGCACACATACACACCCATTTTAAGAGCAAGGTCTTGGGAAGTAGGTTAAGCAGGCCGGGATCACCTCTCGCTGCTCTCTCCCAGCTTAGAAGCACTGACAGAGTTGGGTGGGAGGGGATGGGTGACGGAGGTGGAGAGGGTGGCTGGCTGGGTGGGTGGGTGTGTGGGTCGCTGTGGGGGGAAAGATGGAGAAATCTTCCAGAGGACATCTGTCACAGTGAGCAACTTGTGAGCTGCTTTTTTTCAGCCGGCTCTGTGACCCACGGATTCTCTTGCATGACTGACCAAGAACTATGAGAGTTTTAGAGGGGGCCTTAGCCCCTGCACAAGGCCAGGGAGACCCCATACGGACCCGGTTAGGTAAAATCTCTATCACATGGAGTGCACAGGGAGGATATAATAATAAATCTGCTCTGTCTTTGGACATTTATTTTTGTATCCCTCCGCCATGCTGGTAGGAACGCCCAAGTCATGTGAAGATCACTCACTGACAGTGTCCAAAACAGGAAACACAACAGGAAAATGGGACAACTTTCAGCTCTCTCGCGTCACAAATCATTTTTATTAAAATGCCATATGACACTTCTGTTGCGGTTTTGCGACCATGTGTCCACGTCTGAGGATGCCGTTGGTGCTGAATAGAGGGCTGCACATTGCAAAGTGCATGCATGAGAACATTTCTCCCCCTCCCGCAGGTGTTTAAGCTGTACAGTAAACAATAATGCTTTGACACACACACACACACACACACACACATACATATATATATACACACACGCACACACACAAATACAAAAGGCTCATTGTGAATCTATGTGTGTCCGCTAACCCATCCTTTTTAATCTGGGATTATGGTATTCCCATTGTGATGGAAACAGAGGAAACAATGCTTTATTTCATGGGAGGAAATGTGCAATAATGATGTTAACACCTCAATCTGCCTTATTTCACCATTACATAGGTCTCTCTCTCTCTGTCACACACACACACACACATATGCAGACACACAGTTTTGCTATTTATCCCTTTATTTCTGCTGAGCAAACCTCCACACACATAAATCTAAATCTCTTTAGAAATTCAACCTCATCCGAATTTTATGAATTATATTCAGTTTCTTTTGCAACAAAGAAATTCTGTGTGTGTGTGCATGCATGTGCGTGTGAGGGAGGGAGAGTCTTTGAGCCTTATTGTGAGCATACACTTTACAGTATAGCTGCTCCCATGGGGTGTAATCCGACACTAAAATCGTCCATTAACACACTATCAAATCTATTCTTCTCTGTTGTGTCACACATCCACGAGCCATTTGTGGCTTTAGTGCTTTGGCTATGCAGACTCTTTAATGTAGTTCACAGTAGGCGGTAATAGGATGCCGTCTTCATGGATAAAGACTTTTTTCAAATCCTTGGCCCCAAAGCTAAAACACAGACTGTATGACTCTAGATTTGGTGACAGGTGCCCAGAATATTACATATAATCACATCAAGATTTTTAGGATTTCTATATCTTGACATATAAGATCATCAAGTCTTCTTTTACTATCAGTAAAACACAGGTCAAATGCTGTTTGAATTCAGGCCAGCGGATCATACTGAGCACTCGTGTGTTTGAGAGGTAACGGTGTGCTGGTCTGTGAATAAGACCTCTGATGATGGCTGTATTTTTATTGTGAGGCCCCAGGTGCTGCCAGCGTCACACATGGAAACTCATGGCACCGGTATCCTGGCACACACCGACCAGACAGAGCAGGGCCAAGACGTGGTGTGTGTGTGTGTGTGTGTGTGTGAGTGAGAGAGAGACACAGAGAGAGAGTATGTGTGTGCATGCTACATGGATAAAACAAGTTCTGGTGGTGTGTATGTGTGTGTGTGTGTGTGTGTTTGTGACTCTTGTGCCTGAGAGATGGCCAGTGCTGGTCTGGAATGCAGATGAGTGTGATTCAGCCTTTCTGATAAAACCACTGCGCTAATGCTAATCCACCTCTTTATATTACAGATCTAATCTTTTTCTCTATGTCATATTCTCCCGCAGGGCTTTTCGTATAGGGCTCATTTAGGTCATGCAATGCATTTATTGCCTGTTAAAATAAGCAAAAGATTACTACAGACACCAGAAAAATCTATTCTACCAGCATTATTACGTAAAGAAATAACACCGGAGCTTCTTAAAGCCTCATACAACTACTTTTCATTGTTTGTTTCTGACCATTTACATCAGTGCATTTTTAATTTCAGCTGCATTTAATTACGGTAATAGCACAGTTGTGAGTGCATGTGCATGTATGTCCGTGTGTTTGCACATATGTACGTATGCAGGCATGTCTGTGCACGTGTGTGTGCACCAGCTGTCTGATCAGTAATCAGTTAGCAGTGGGCTAATGCAGCCTCCTTAACCCAGGGGCCTCATAAGACCGCCTCTGGCCCAGCCCCTCTCTCTGCCAGGGACAAATCCATTACCCAAAACAAGGACATCAAATGTCAACAAACACACACACACACACACACACACACACACAGATTGTATATAGTTATTCCAAGGCGTATTTGATTGGTGTCATGAAAGGAAAAGGTCTCTATGAAATGCTACAATTACTATATGGAAAGAAAACACAGTGGCAATTATTATTGTTTCAGAGAGACACGCCTTTGTGATTAGTTGTCAGTTTAATGCCAGTTATTAGAGGAAAGCTGGTGGTGTCAGAGTGTGGATTATGATTGGTCAGTTGTGTTTAATCAGCAACGTCTTCGGGCTTGTCACAATTTCATTCTGAAATGATTTCTTAATTTAAAGTTTATTTATTATTTGGGAGAGAATAAAAAGATCTTCTAAGTGTTTTTTTTTTCAAACAAGAGAAGCATGCTTAAAAGGAAAAGGAAAACCTCTCCAAAGGGATTGTGGGCATTTTGTCAAGGGCTCTGTGACTAGAAATGCCGTTCTACAAAGGCTAACATAAATAGCACATAAACTGCACTAAAAACAGCCTCTCAGAAGCGGCTCAAAGACCGAGGCGGCTCCCCAAGGGTCTGATGGTAAGCAGCAACGTTTACATATCAGTGGCCCTTGTAGCATGTACAGTGATCTGGCAGGTTGGAGAGCTTTGATGCTCTGCACCCAGCAGGTCGGGTGTATCGATCCCCAGGGCGGTGCTGCTTTCTGGGCTGGTTTGCCTGGGTGACAGGGCCCCCTCCCGGAAACCTCCCTGGTGCCCGTACCCACCAGATGGCCTCAAAGAGGGACCAGAGACACAGGGCCAACATCCAGCTCTCAAACAGAGGAGCAGAGGAGCAAATGGCCTGTTAATATTTCATACAAACACTCTCACTCATCTCCAAGCGAGGAAACGGACACGACTGAGAGCGCAGCGTGAAGTGTGTGAAGGGGCAAGTGTGGGTGTGTGTGTGTGTGTGTCTGGGAGAAATCAAAGACATTTTGATGAAATATGAATAGTTTTCCCACTCAGAGGTGCTTCACAGATAGACTTCTTGTGCATAGTAATCTATAATCACAGGCTTGTGAGTTAATGGTGAAACTTTGGCCACAGATCTAGTAAGAGATGAAAAAAGATGGACAAAATCACTAAAAACTGCTTTTAAATAAGAATAATAAAACCTCTCCCCTACTAATACATGGACCCCCTCCTCAGCAACACACATGCACACACACACACACCTCCCCAATTACTCTCATCACCAGATCCTTCCTTAAGCCTCTGCTGTATCTTGTGAGCGTAACCTGCTTGCTAATAGCCCATAACCCCTGTACAGATCAGTGGAGGTTATGCTATTTGCTGCTCGGTAATTGCCCTCTTCATCAGTACTCTGTCTGCGCAGGCAGCAACGCGGCCAGCCCCGGGGTCCTCCTGATGTCATTAATGTGTGATTAGGGCCGGTGGGGAGCAGCAGTTAGGAGGTTAAAAAGCCCCTGACAGCCCTCATCATCGGCGAGGAAACCCTGAGACTGATGCAGGGGCCGTGCAGATGGGCGAGAGCGTGCGGCTGCCAAAGCCCTAACTTGTTATTCCTCCTCACTTCCAAAAATCAAGCCACGCTAATAAATGCCACTGACACGGGCATGCACGTGCACACCCCACACTGATGCAGGTATACGCATACATCCGCAAACAAACACACAGTATAAAACGTCTTCAAGCTCTCTTGATTGAGGAGGAAATAATATTGTCTGAATGAATGCAACTATTAGGAGGGAGACTGGGAAGGCTGCCAAAATGTTCATTAGAGTTTAATACACATAAAGGCACAAAGTTTTGCCATTCTTTTAAACTTGATGACACTGATTGGACTTGAAATGATGAGTTGGTCATGGGAATAGAAAGATGACAAGTTCAACTTGACACAAGCAATCTAAACTACAACCAAAACTGTCTGCCTAGGTGCTCAATCATGTCAGGGTTTTAGGATTCCTATAAGTTGTCATCTTTAATACATGAGACGATTTCCAGCCCCGACTGCGCAACAAAGTCATTAGACTAGGAGGAAAGATGAAATATAAAACAAGCGTCCCTCTTTGCCCCCTCCCCAGTGAACAGGTGGCTGAGTTGAATGAGAGGGTGCGCTAACTTGGCTGTCACCGTGTTTTCCAACAGAACCGCTGCCTTCTAAAGCCAAACCACCGTGAATTATACATCTATGGCAGTAATTCTCTCAGAGGAGAGAGAGGGAGAGAGAGAAAAAGTGAGAAGGGGGGCTAAGAGAGTTAGAGAGATTAATGGCTGAAGCGGTTGTTTTTGACGCAGCGATCCTTGGCTCCGCTTCCCGCCCGCCGCTTATTGGCTTTTCAGAGCACATTTATTTATTTCGTTAACAAGAGAGAGCGGCCACGTTGCTGTCACTTTTTTGGCTCACTCAGTGCCACAGCAGTCTTGTCATCTCCTACTCCGTGGCGTGCGCCTTTGAACCCTGCCACGGACTACGGAGTGAGAATATTAATAGTGCAACAAACAAGACTTTAAAAATAGCAGGGTTCTGTCAGAGGCCAAGTGTCACTGACACTTTTTGTCCAACAGACTGACCTGTAGGAGGGTGTTGTCACATGTTTCATGACATGTTTTCAAGGACTTCAGAAGCAATCAAAAGGCATTATTATGAATTTACTACATATCTAAATAAATGCTTGTTTTGTAAGCTTTCACCAAAGTCAACTTCACTTTAGGTTTACTTTTTTTAATATTAAACACAAATATGTGTGAAGGGGAAAAAGACAGCTGTAGATGAAAACACTGCTGCAGAATGTGAGGATGTGAGTGTTTGAGAGATTTTTATTGAGTTTCCAACAGGTGCCAACGATCAACTGTTAATTGTACAAGATGTCTCAGGTCATCAATAAGATATCATAGCTACTACAATATAATAAACAATGCAACAGAGAATGACACTTTGATGTCCACTTTTCATGAATATGAATTATGACTTAGACTTACTAAATTTACCCAAGATATTGTTTCACTTTAATAGGTGATAATAAGGCTTGACTTACTGATAAAGCTTGCATGCACTTAGCAACCCTGGTGAATGAAGGCTCCTTTAAATCTCACTTAAAACAGAAAACAAGTGTGCCGCTTTAAATTTTCTCTGGAGTAACAAAGACCAGAATTAAACAAATTACAGGAAATGAGATTTGCAATCTTGTCATCATTTGATTTTAGCTTAAGAATTCCTCAAGCTAAAGTAAAGACAGCGAGTTGCATAACGTGAGATAAAACTCTGAGCTGAGTACAATCTGATATGAATAGTCAATCCATGGACTAATCTGTATTCAGCCTCCCAAGGGAGTCCGCACAAAGGGCCGTCACTGGCTTAGCCAATAAACTTATTCAAGTCAGTTTCAACACAGCGCAGCATGTTCCAACATAATCTGTCCAGGAGGTCGTGACCTCCACGTCCCCTGCCTGTGGAATAAAGAGGACCTCAGGCCGGGATGACAGGAGAAGTCTTCCAAGGAGTTCATGTTACCACATGTCATAATAACAAGAAGCTACTGTTCCCCCGCCAGGCTCCTTCCCCCTTTGTCTTGGAGGGGCTCTGGACAGGGGCAGACAGGACACGCTGGCAGAGCTGAAACTGAATATTATCATTGGGGGGAATCTTGTTTCATGTTACTGAGCAGCTAGGCCAGCTAGCTGCACTGAGCCCTTGGTTGGGTGCACTGTCACTTCACCTGACAGGAACAGTTTACTTTCAAAACCTCAGAGACGAGACTATGTACAAACACAAGCACCTATTCACACAAAACTACACATTTTGGTTTTCTTCCTTGACTGACAATCTTATTCATAGGCGCTGCACACCTTTCAAACGTGCACGCTGTACATTCACACACAAGCGTTGGCTGCTTTACTCCCCCCGCTCACCCTCCATGGCGATTGAGAGGTCAATATCTCACTTTACCGCCAGCTACACTTTCCTCTGTCACTCACAGCTCCCACTCCATTCAAACAGCAGGTTAGCCCAACAAAGGAGACCGCAGGGGAGCTGCCCGAGCCTTCCGCTTACACACACACACACACACACACACACACATACATACACACAATACATGCTCACATGCACACAAACACACACATAACGCAAACAGTGCGAGCTGCTGCACTGCTCAGAGCTTGACGGGTGCTTTGTGCTCATCCGTCAGCCGGCCCCTGGGTCCTGAAGATACCTTCAGTCAGCAAGACCGGCTCCCTGAAAGGAGGGATTCACACAGCTCTGAAATATTGATGCCAGGAGGGCACCTGGAGCACGTCGACCTTTTGACCTCACCTTTACATTCTTAGAGGAGGAGAGGATGTAACAGAGATGGAGGGGGGCGGAGGAGGCCAGAAATGACAGGTGTGGCCAGGTGGAAAAGCGCAACAGATGAGTTTTGAAAGAATTTATTTCACTGAAGATATCAAAATGTACAAATAAACCAATAACGTTTCCATGCATATCAAAGCTACTATGCAGAAATTTACTCAATCTAAAAAGTTTATACAAAAATTTGTGAAATAATTACCTTAATTTAAGAGGAAAATCTCAAAAACACTCTCTAGAGGACAGATAGCACAATGTTAGCCTTTGACTCTAGGACAGAGAAAGGGAGTGATGAGAGAGAAAGATGGAGAGGGGGTAGAGAGGGGGAGAGAGGGAACGGGTCGGAAGTTTGACATTCCTGTGGGCGATGTGTGTCTCGTCAGTGAACGCGTTTGGATTCTTTTAACGGGAGTCGATACCCCCTTCCGCTTCCCAAGCACTCACTGTGAGCTGAGCCGGGGTAATGCCATTGAACAGGGACAATGGGGCCTCTTAAAAGGCAGCTTTTAACTGGGCGTGTGCACGTGGATATCAATACAGCCGATAGTTTTCCATGTAAGAAGATCAAACACAGAGACACTGGGTGATTCTCAGTGAAGAAGCAGACAGATAAATAAATGAAATGACTAGAGGGAGTTTATTTTAAAGAGAGAAAAGTGTTTCTGTTTTGCTGTTGTACAACATACAGGCGTTCACTTTCCATCCCCCCCTTTTTTCCCTTTTTCTCTCTGTCCCCCCTCTTTCTTTTCGCTCAGACACACATGCTCTGGCGTAAGCTCTTCAAGTTTAAAGCATGCGTTTCAAAGGCGCTTGGGTGCCTGTATCACTGCTTTAGACAAAAGGGCCGGCTCTTAGGAGATAGAGGGGACATCTGAGGCAGAGAGAGATCGGGGGAGACGAGCACAGAAAATGAAAGAGAAAGAACGAGGAGGGAGAGCAGGGTTAGAGAGACAGAGGGTGAGAGACAGAGAAGGAGAGAGTGAGGGAGACAGGGGAAGAAGAGAAGGAGGGGGCGCGATTGCACGCTTTCAACTGCCTTTTGTGGGCCTCTCTGCAGATGTCACCAGCTGTTCCCCTGCACGGAGGGTTCCAGAGCGTGGAACATCGCCTCCGGCCCCGTCCTCGGCCACCTTTCAAGTGTCAATCAGACAGGAGGGGTTGGGGGTGGTGGTGACTGAGGGGTGGAGGACCGGTTGAGGGAGGCAGGAGAAAGGGGGGAGTTCAGTGGAAGGGAGGCAAAGGGGGCCAACAGACTGGGCTTCGGTCACTGTCCTGAGAACAGTGCCAGCGATTCGCCATTGATTTAACCCCCCCCTCCTCAACCCGCTCAATAACAGAGAGAGGATGGAGCCAGCCGTGTGCGGCGTGCAGACAAAAGAGGCCCGTGGGCAAGGTTAGCTGGAGATCACACGGCTGCTAGGCTACTGCTTCCACAGCGCTACCGTTAGCCATACTGTTAGTGATTAGCGATAGCCGATGCCCCCAACCCAACCCCTCCTCCCCACCAGCACTCCTTGGTTCAACACACGCAGAACCGTGAGGGTGACCTACGATTATAGTAGAAGGGTGGGGGCACAGCAGTGGGAGCAAGAAAAGTTGTCATTGCGAGTGAACAAGCAAACATAAAAGAGGCTGACATATGGTGTGATTGACACTGAGACAAACAGTGTCTAACGATGAGGAGAAGGTATGCTTAACACCGCTTAACCTTGGAGCGTCTAGTCGGCTGACATAACTCCAAGACACTTTTATTGACGACATCAATATCTACTGTACACTACTGTGTGTATAACCTTCTGATCCAGCCGGGGATGATGGCGCTGAAACCTGCAGCACAGAGCCGTTTAATCACCCAGACAGGGTCAGTCGTAGAAACCCACAGACAGGAACCCAAACAATTCTTCTACAGTTTATATTGGCAGAAAAGTTTGCGTTGAAAAATGGTGACACTGTCACACTGATATGATATAATTGAAAGCCTGAAAAAACACTCTGATTCCCTCGTTTTACTGACAGCCTAAAGTGAGAGCCACTGACTCTCAATGCATCTTATCAGGCAGTGTAAGTAGGTCTATTATACACACTATTGCCGCTGCCCTGCTGATAACCTCTGTACCGAGGTTGTAAAACAAAGGCCTTTGAAGAGGAGAGGAACCGGTGGGTTTCATGTGATTTATGTCTTTTGAAAACAAGATGGCTGTGCTGAGGTCCCAGACCATGGTTGACCTTAGTGTTTCCTGTCACCTCCTCATGTATCTGTATGTTTGTGTGTTGCTCTGCATGGGGGTAGATACCCCAAAAACAAGCACATACCTAGATGTCATTTATGAGAATCTCTGTCTGAAGAATACACTTGTCCTGAATTAAGTGTCAAAGAGGGACAAGAATAAATCTGAGGTATTCAAATAGAGTCTAAAAACACAACTTTACTTAAGCTGTGCCACCATAGCTATCATAATAAGACAAGAAATCATAAGATCAGTTGCATTGTTTGTATTTACAGACTGCCGACTGACTGTCTAGCCAAGAGAGCTGCAGTGTGAATGAGAGGAAACCGTTTATATATAGAAAACAGTTTATATTTAGCTGTGTGCGTTTAATGTAATTTCAATGACTTGTGCTAATCTTAAGGAACAGACTTTCAGCATTCAAACATTTTTAGAGTTTGCCTGAAACAGGTTTACAGCAACTTTACTGCTGTTCTCATAAAAACAAGATGACTATTTTCTTTATAGTGACATAGTAAGAGTATTTCTCTTTAATAAAATGTATCGGTTTAAGCAACTCTTTATGGTATACACTCATTAAAAATTGATCCAAAAGATATTTTCCGACTCAGTGAACAAGAGATGACCCCTCTTCATGTTGGCGTCACAAAACAAAAGGAGGCCAAATCACTCCTGCCTGTCAGACATGTAGCAAAACACAACTTCAGTCAAGGGGCCAGCAATTTTCCAAGGGGTAATATCCTTAGGCATTAATCACCCCAGTCATAAATCAAAAGAGCGTGACCACCTCTTCACTTCAACGTCCCGCCGCATCCCTCCTTCACTTCCCATCCCCTCTCCCCCTTCCCTTCCCCTCCCCTGCCGTGCATACACTCTGCCGTCTCCACAGTTAGAAAAAGTTGAAAAATCATAAATCAAAAGAACGACCTCAGCTATCCTGCCACACGCCATCGCCCGCTTACCCCCACCTCTCCCCCATGCCGCCACACCGTCACCCTCTCATCCTCCTCGACCTTCTACCCATCAGAGTTCATCAAACGCGTCAGAAATCAAGAGTGGCTTCCTCAATATTTCCTCATCATCCACCCCCCCCCCCCCCTCCTCCTCCACCTCCCGGAATTGTAACCATCACTGACTGAACACAACACCCACCTCCAGCTTGAGGTCATGGGGTCACCACAAGGTCTCGTGGCTGACCGGCTGAATGTGTCTTTGTCTCACTGGGTCTGAAGCTCTGCTAACTTTGGGAGCCTGCTTGATTTGCGGAGGTGGCCCTGTGGTCACCGAGTCCCGTGTTTTTCTGATCCCCTCCTGCAGAAGTGAAAAATAGCAGGAAACGTATATCTGTCATTGTCCATTCAGGAGATCACCTGTAAGGAAACGAAGCGGCCAGCAAGTGCTGACACAATCATCCCTGCGCCTAGCAACACATCCTGGTTCCGGCCCAGACGCGAGGGACCGTACAGTACGTCTGAGTTGCTCCGCTTCCTGCCCCACAAGGCAGAGGGAGGAGGGGGGGGGGTTGGGGATGGACGGCAGGTTATCACAGGCTGAAGGGGGAATTCTGAAGAGAAAAAAAGACTTTTGTGTTCTGGGGTTAGATGAAGGATTGGAAGGTCAGGCACGCTGAAACAGATAATATTCAAATGTTTTTTCAGTCCTATAGCTGCAAAAGGAACAAACTCCAAAACAAGTATCGCTGTATTGTGGGAATAAAAAGTGAGAGGAAATATTTCAGACACCAGATTTGAACAAAAAAAAAAATGCAAATGCTTAAATGTTACATGGCCAAGATATAAAAAAGTTGTGCCAAATAGAGCATGACTTCATAAGACACCTGCCGTGTGTGTGATTTGCTTCCTTCTGATACGTTGATATCTCCGTCACGCAGTGCTGTTGATTTACCTCATTCAGTCACGCATGTTTTTGAGTCGACTGGTGATTTTTCTTAACCCTGACTCAGCAAATGACCACTGTTTGATCTTCTCTGCTGTTGTGATGTCGTGTTCCTCCCATTACAAAGAGTACCAGGAAACGGTGGCCCCTGGAGAGATGAGAAAGAGACCCTGTTTATCCTGAGCAGAACCCATACTCGTGATTACAGCCCAGCCCTGCACCTGGCCTCAGTGACATGCCAAGTACACACACTTTGGTACCCTCCCCAACCATACACACACAAACTCGCTCCACTAACACAACACGAGCCAATACATACAATAAACGATGTATGCTACCAAACACATATAAGAACTACTATGACTGGATTATGATAAAGTATACACAATAAATTGTTAGAAGTCACTTACACTCTCATATGATCATTGCACATAATGTGTGATGCAGGTGGGTAAAGGCATATTTTACGTATTTTATTGTCTCTAATTTCAGAATAACCTCCTAATAATTTCCACGTTTCTGTAAAGAACAAAGTAATCGGTGTGCCCTGATCACCTACTGGTTAAGATGCATGCCACATGATTGTAAATGCGGTTAAAAATCTAGCAGCAGACCTTTGTTGCATGTTGCCCTCATTTCTCCCCCCCTTCATTTCCTGTCATCTCTTCACTGTCACTATAATAAAAAGGCATAAAATGCCCCCAAATATATATATGTAAAAAGAACAAAGTAATTTTGTACTAATTATAGGGAAAATAAAGTGCAGTTGGCTCACTTCCAATTAATTAATTCCAATTAACTTATACCACAACATTAGTATAAAGTCTCCAGTAATAAATTAATAATTTATAAATGTTTTTGGGATCTGTAGGAAAAAAATTAAACTAAAATCATAGGTTATTTTATTTTAACCCTAATCCTTACCCTAATTTGTTTGTAATCTTACCTGCTGACTTCCCAAAGTCCCACCGCGGTTCTGTATAAATGAAAAAAGTAAAAACTGCCTTTGATACACGTTTTCTTTGAGTTCCCTCCC
Organism: Thunnus maccoyii; assembly: GCF_910596095.1. Classification (NCBI taxonomy): domain Eukaryota; kingdom Metazoa; phylum Chordata; class Actinopteri; order Scombriformes; family Scombridae; genus Thunnus; species Thunnus maccoyii. The sequence goes on along the minus strand of NC_056549.1, from coordinate 16,495,457 downwards.
ATTCACATTTACCTGATACCAGACAAACTGTGGTGTTTTCTGTAGCTCCACCCAATGACAGTTAAACTCCCATAAAAGCCACAGTATGCTTGAAATGAAGTATTTTATATGAAGTATTGTCCAACCTATAAATGTTATAGTTATTCCAAATGGCCACACTTCAGGTTGGGGGGAAAAGCCTTCCTTCATAGAGAGGAATGAGACACGATGAATCTTACAAATGGGGATAACAGCAAACACTTTGGGACTTTCTCTTTTCAAAGGAATGCATGGTGTTGAACTCTCTGACGACGCAATGACACAAAAGATGACGACGGTTGTGTGAAGAACAGAAAAAGAAAAGAGAGAAAAGTTAAAATCCTTTCTCACCTCGGACCACATGATGAGGTGGAGTGGGCATTCCTGTCTGATTGTCAGATTTGGAAAGTTACAGAAATTCTGATGTTGGAAAAGTTTGGTTGGAGGGGGTTTCGGACATTATCTGACAATACAACAATCACTTCGCTTGAAGCACACTGACCCCTTAAGACTGCTTCCATCTCCACAGCACCTTTATTACATGTTTCTAAGACTAAAACCAGCAACCACTTATGTTTGCATTCCTGATTGAATAACATGATGAATAGCGCCAGTAAATTAGTAACTAACAACATATTGTATCTTTTGATTTGTATTTTTAAAGCTAACTTTGGCATTTGGCTTTGGACAGAAATAAAACTCAACAGCTGGTGGAGAATAAATAATAAGAGGAGGCAAGTGTCAGAAGCCAAAAGCCATTCAATCTCTCAAGGAGTTATAAATCACACATAAAAATACTGAATACCGTGAAAAGCATTATTTTTTTCATACACATGTATCAACCTTGGAATATGTTAAACAGCTTACTAACCCCTGTGGGAATCAAAATCTGGCACACGCGCACACAAACACACACAGAGCGCACACAGTACATGAGCAACGCTTTCTAAGAATTTTGAGGGCGGCATTTATATGGAGGTGTGCGCAGGCCAGAGATGAGCTTTATTTGTACATGCTCTCACCCAGGAAACATATTACACTCTTACTAAAAATACACCGTCAGAAACCACCAAACATGTTGAATTGGGGCCATAGAATCCAATTTGGCAGCCGGGGTTTGTATTGTGTGGCTGGTGCAAAAAACAGAAGTGCTCATCTCATCTTTGTGCTTGTGAGGAGTCACATTGCAAACCGGGGGCAATCAAAGACTTGCCGAAAAACTTTCAACACTCTTTTTAGTCCCCTTTTGAGCTGAAAGAGCTGTGAGCAGGGTGTAGCTCCACATCTTTCAAGCTCTTTTTTTTTTAAAATGTACCTCTCCCTTCCTCAGTGACACTCAACTTCACTTAGTCTGTCTCCATTTCTCACCTCTGCTGTTTCTCAAACTCCTTTCTTGCTTTTTTTTCAAACCTCTTATTATCACCTTTGAATTTGGGCAAAACTTAGGAAAAAGAATAGATTTTCAAAGTCTCTTTTTTGCTCCTCTCACACACACAATAACAAATGCCTCTTCTTTCTCTCTCTCTCTTGTGTGCTGGCTGCCAGCTATGGAGGAGCTCTTTTGTCTCTTGGACCAGCACCTGTCACCACAGTGTTAAAATGCAGAGGAGAGGGGCCGAATGGAGTAGGACGCCCTCAGCAGGCCACTGGATATGTGTGTAAATGCTTCAATTTGCATGCACACACACATTAACACATGCACATACTCACAAGTTATTCCTTGTTAAATTCGGGAGGGGTGTATCGGAGGTGTCGTGGAGGTCATTGTAGCCGTGTATGCGTGTGTGTGTGTGTGTGAGTGTGTGTGTGTGTGTGATTAATCCACTGAGCAAAGACAGTTTGAGCTGTTAAACAGCTGAGTGTCAAAGGGCTTTTATCAGGGCTAGTGGCGCCTGGACTGACACACACACACACACACACACACACACAATTTTTAATGTCAATCATACCCCTCATATACCATACGAATACATCAAACTAGACTGGGTCTGTATGTACACACGCTCACACGACCACCATGTAGGCGTGAAAGTAGATGGAAAAGATTTCATTATAATTATTGTAGTGAAGAGCAACACAAGGACACACACACACACACACACACACACACACACACACACACACTTCCAGGTCCATCTTGACTGTCCAGACGCGGTGGTAAACCCAGCTGTTGCTACTTCTCACTTTCCGACTACATGACAAGAGCATGTGATGAGGATATGCAACAGCAGTGCATGCGTGTGTGTGTGTGTGTGTGTGTATGTGTGTGTCTTCTTGAAGCCTTACTGTATTACGGACAGTACCACCCACTTCATTACTTTCTCTTTGTGTACAACGTCCACCAGCTGTTTTTCCTCAAGATAGTAACTGCATTTAATTAATTTTTAAAATACAACAATGTAACTGAATTAATTGAAATGCAGTAACGTTTTCTAATCATAACCTGCAGTTGCAATAAATGAAAGAATATTTCATTCATGCAGTAGCGCAATGTTGTGTCTTGTTAAATGTTAAGTTTCCCTTTAAAAAGCGACATCTGCACTGTGTTTTTCAGTATAGATGTTATTGCCAGATGCACACAAACAGTCACACAGCCGCATGTCTCTGCTACATGTAGAACACAGCTGATGAGTTGTTTCAATGAGCTGGTGGAGACTTTGCCTAAATGGTTTAAGCTTTATTTTTTACCACAGTTTACAAGAGCCATTACATTTACTAATGCTGCCATTACAAACAGAGGACACGATATTACCCTCTCACAAAAGATGTAAGTAGTGCTGCAATTATAACTGCAGCGAAGGAAAATAGACTGATGACTGGCTGCACTTGATTCACTGCCAACACAACTTCTGAACTTGATCAGATTTAAATCTGTGGAATCTAGAAGTTAAGAAATGTAAATTAGTGTCCTTTTGAGAGAAGCAGATAAGTTGGACAGAGTGAGTATTTAATGGAATAATTAAATAGTGATTAAGTAAATGTCTGAACACCATATCCAATAAATAGCGGGATATCAGAAGAAGAAAAATCTGTAGTATACATGTAGCGTTAGCAGCAGGGAAAAATGTGAATGAACAAACAGGGTATTCTATTGGCTGTAATCACAGGCAGATTATCTACATTTCTCAAACTGCTGCCTGTGGGACATAGATTGGGGGATTTTGTGTTATTATAATCCCACGTTGAAATGCATTTTCATCATGTCGTATGGCAGCACGCATAGTATGATATCTTTAATCAACAGTAGGTTATAAACTTATCAAAGCAAGACTGTGCGACATTTGCTGAACAGTGGCAACTGTGTATTTACAGGATGGCAGCACATTGAATTTCCCTTCAGCTGCTTTATAGACATAAATCAATGGGTGACTTGGCTGAGAGCAAGTAGAGCGGGACCACAAAAAAGAAATATGTCTGTCTGGTGAGGTAAAGTGTGTTTAAGGCCTACTTCTTGTTTCATATTTGTGATAAAGCCATTTAATGTTTATCTGTGACATAGAGCCATAAAGTTCTTAAGTTGTCTTACATTCAGCTAACATTATCCACTACAGCCATTAGGTCAAACTAATAGTCATACTGCACTAAGGCTGTAGCAACAAAAGTCCTGAGTATATTGAATTGACCAAGGTGTGTTTTATTGCTTCTGAATCCAACTTTTCATTTGTAAGAAGATTTTTTTTATCTCTTCTTTTAAACATTACATTGACACTGTTTCATAGATGTTGAGTGGTAAAACATTGAGTAATGCAGAAATGCTGTAATAGCCTGGTGTAAGCTGCTTAGTGTACAAACTTGCTATGTTGTGACTACATGTCTATGCATACATGGCCAAGGGCTCCTTTGTACATCATTATACATTTCTGATGTCTGAGCCATACACACACACACACACACACACACACGCAGACATACAGATGCACACACAGAAGCAGAGCTTCTCCTGCACACAAAATCACACAGACACTTGCACATTATGCACTCCTCCCCCAGTATAACCTACATCTTTATCCAAATAAAGGCATGTTTCAGATTATCATGCTAATGCAGAGGCATTGTTTACCAAACCACTTTCCTTTGGCCTCCTAGACACTCCTCCTCCCTCCTTCTCTCCCCCATGTCCCTCCCTTCCTACCCCCATCTCTGTGCAGACCTCATGATTGTGCATTTGCAGCCCCCAAGTCCTGCACCCAGCCATTATCTCCTCTTATCTCTTTCTAAGTCACCCCTGCCCGGAAAATGGCCTCATATTGTTGCTCAGGAGGAGTTAAGACGCTCTTGGCCGCAATGAAATGTTCCCAGCAGATGTTTCACCATTTGAGCGCCTTTTATTGCCTGGGCTTTCTTCCTTTTAGGGGTGGAGGGAGGGAGAAAGAATAGGATAGATGGAGGGGAGGAGGTTTTAAACATTAGAAGGCCAACAGCTGGTTGCTTCTCCATCCCTGGGTGCATTAACCTCTTTGGTCCTCTTGCAGCAGTGCCAGTGCAAGGAGCCTCTCAGCATCTGGAGCTTAAGTAGGGCAAAAATATCACTGTCGCCATGGCGAGGAGACAGCACATCCTGGAAACAGGCTGGAAGATGGCAGGTCATGCCATCACAAATGATGAAGACACACCAGGTTGATAAGTGTCTTATGCAGCATGCAGTAAGATTAAAAAAATATAAAAAAAACAACCCTAAAAACTAATATTTATTTCCTTGTGAATAAATATCAGACCATGGTACAAACTCATGGATGTCATGTTTCTCTGTATTCAGTAGTAATTTCACAACTACTGAAAGACAGAAGGTTATATATATACAGTATATAGGTCATAAAAGAGTTTAGACTAGTCAACTAGCTTTCATAGACCAGATTATGTATGTTCTGCACAGTACTTTTTTTTTTTTAAATGCAACTGTCTAGATGGCATTTTGCAGTGTTATGTAAGTCAAACAAAAAGGTATTAAAAAGATATATGGTTTTAGACGACAACGTGTGTCACATATTAACATGTATGTTAGTAAAACTGTTTGGACTTCTGACATGTGGTTTCAGTAGCGAACAACTTAATTCATCATCTAGTTCCTTAAGGCACCAGTATGCTCCAACTGAAGTGCTTGTGTCTGACAATTTGTATAACTTTCCAAAACTGACTGACATGACACACATGCACAGCAGTTGGTCAGGTGATTGAGAAGGTGCATTTTTTATTTCTACTATCCCTCTCGGAGTATGGATATGTACTGAAATATTTCACCTCCTCATCTTGTTTACTCACTTAATTTAATGTCACAGAGCATTATTGTAGTCATGTAATATGCATATAAACCTTCAAATTAGATGAGAAACAGAGAGGTGAGGTCAAATCAAGCAAGAACTTGAAGCACTAATTACAGACTGTGTTAGATTGACCTGAAGGCACTCTCACACACTGCATACACACACTTTCACACACACACACACTCACATGTCAGTCACCATTCAGCAGCCGTCACTTTGAACATCCAAAGTGTACCTTTTCTTGAGTAAACATGCCGATTGTCTGCGCCTCTCTCAACCCCTCGGCAGCTGCTTCTCCTTAAGCCATTGCCATAGCCATCATCATTACCATCATCATCATCATCATTATAATCATCAGCCTGCTTAAACACAACACAACAAAGGTAGAGACACACAATGGGCCTCAGTAGCTTTGAGGAACATATCAAGGCTTAGTAAGAGAAAAGACTTTACAGGGTTTACATCTTTATTTGAATAGGCAGCCTTTGCCTCATGCAGGGCTTGGCCTTTTCTTCATCTTTACTCAGTATTGGGTGTTGTGTGCTTAGGGGAAAGGTGTGTGAGTGTGGGTGGATGAGCGTGTGACAATAGGGGCAGGTGCTCCCGAGTTTACCTTGGTGTAGTTTGTTGGCTCAGGGAACAGACACACAAACACACAATGCTCAAGGAGACGCTCTCTCTCTCTGACACCTGCACACTTGTCTATCATCAGTATCATCATGAACTCTTCCTTTTGAAATGGATGTGTATCATATCACTCGTGCCTGAAAGTCACAGTGCTATTATAGCTTTGCCAGTGGCACAAGTAGATGACAAGCATCCACTTCCTGTGTTGAAAACACACATAACACACTGTACTCCCTGTTTAAATCCAGTTATTTAATTTATTTAAAGGGCCACTCCACTGATTTCTCTCTCTCAATTTACTAGTTACGGAGAGTACTACACAGCCTGAAAACAGTTAATGTCCTTTGTACGACAAGTTTGGGGGCAGCTTTCTAAAGTAGAAAATGACTCATTATGCCTTTTATTGAAGATTACAAAATTTTGAAGATATTATCAGGTTGCACTATGGGAAGTGTAGGATTTAGGGTTTTGCAACTTGACTTATGCTAATGACAAAAAGTCAGGATGTCTCAGCCATGGCTGCACCAATTTTCACCATTCTTTCTTTAATCCATCTCTCAAGGTGTCAGTATGCTTCAAATGAAGTGACACTTTTTGAAACTGTCTGAAACTGTCAGTCCAACAAGCACACCCACTTCATGCAAAGGTTTGTAGGATTTGAACTTCTCTCTCGAGCTCTTCTCTTTTATTCTTCAAACTACGTTCACCACTTTTAGTTTTTACTCATGAGGCCATTAATGCAAAAGTGAGCACTGGTGTCCCCATTTGAATAACTGTCATGTCTTGCTCCTCATTATGATGGCAGGCTTTTCACCTGCTCCTGAGTGTGGCTGTTTGCAAGAACAATAAACATCTCTGCCCTTAGACATGGTGAGAAAATACTCCATATGAAAGAGTTTGTTTCAAGCATACACCGGCCTTTATAAGTGCCCCAACTTTATGGAAGTGCAATATTAAATCACTTGAATGGCCCTTAAAAGCTAATGAGAGAATTGAGACAAAGCTTCTGGCAAAGTTTCTAAACAGGTGATTGGGATTATAGTAAGATACAAAGGATGAACTCAGTAAACGTCACACACTGAGCACCTTTACGGATCATTAAATCTAATTATTGTATTCAGTATATCTCTGCCTTTCTCTTTTTTACCTTGTTTATCTCTCTTTCTTGAAACGCAAGGAGCATTGAGTCATTTTCTGGCAGCCGCAGGAGATGAGGGCTGAAATTGCAGGAGCAGACACTTCCAGGGCCAAGTCTCATACGGCAGCACAGCTAGAAATTAATTAAAACAGGGGATGAGAGTGAGAGAGAGCAAAAGAGGGGGGCAAGAGAGAGAGAGAGAGAGAGAGAGAGAAAGAGAGCGAGAAAGAGAGAGAGTGGGACAGACGGAAAGGGATCACAAGGAAAATACAGACACGCAGAGTAAAAGGATGTTGTGCAAAAGCATTGTTACGTGTACGTGTGTGTGTGTCTGCGTGCTGGCTTGCATGTGAACACCAGTTGTCCTCTCTCAACTCTGCCACAGACAGACAAGAGGAACAGTGCGATCCTGACACAAATCCTTGGTAAGGGTCCTTTTTCTGCCCTCCCTCCCTCGCCCTTTTCTCTTTGCCATCAGTAAATCCGGGTTTCACTACAACTTAAGCACTTAGCTGTAATCCCCATGAAGAGGCGATAGCCCTGCACAAGTCACTTTTCGACCATTAAAGGCATACAATAGGGGCGTGTTAGGGACTCACTTAAATGGATTGAGCACAAAGCCTGTGCTTGATAAGTTTTTAGCCGGGAAGAATCCGCCGTTTACACCCCTCCTTTTGTGCATTCTCTTAGATGTACTTGTCTCAACAGTCTAAGCCGATTTTATCCCTTTTTTGCGTTTGTTTAATTCCTGCAACACAGAAAAGCTTTAGAATATGTCCTATTTCTTTCTCCCTTTCCCTTTTTTTCAAACAAATGTCACAGTGAAGGTTGACAATGAAGGATATCTATATCCACTTCCTACAAACTAAACACGGGGGATGATAGCCTCTTCTTGATATTTCCAAAGCTCTCCCTTCAAATTAAGCCACTGTTTCTAATCTTTTAACATGGCGCATCAGCCGGACTGAGGGGAAGTATTTTGATAAGCTTGTCTCCCTTGGACGGAGGCTGTGGAGGAAGTGGACTCCGGACTCTTCAGAAAACACTAATACCCATCCTCCTCTGGGGGCAGGGAAGAATGCGTTACAATACTGCTTATCAAAGCAAGAACACTGAAACATAAGCAGCCAAGAAAAGAGGCCAGGGACAAAACAGGCATTGTCACTACTCGTCATTTGCAGACTGGCCATAGAGGAACATTTCGGAAAGACAATCCACAGTTGTCGCATGTGAAATCAATTAAGGATATCGCCCGTGGAAAACCAGGATATAGGATCACTCTGTTGGGGACTCACTATATGACGGCTGTATACAAGTTCCAAATTGTTGGGAAGTGGGAATTTTATATTCAAGGACATGGGAGTAGTTTTCGGGATACATGGAGGTCATTACTTAACACAAGTTGTCCAACGCAGGTCCCGAAATACCTGCACATCCCACTCCATGTAGGAGGACTCAAGTCTAGTTTTCTGGTGAAGACCAAATAGGGTTGGTCTCTGAAGTGGTTAAAAAGTTCACATACATGTTATAAAATCAAAGTGCTTGTCCTTGCAATCAATAATCCCTTCCTGACCTGTGAGAAAGTCCAATGCTGCACGCCAGTGTTTGTACTTTGCAGTTGCTTGTCTGCATTTACCCTAAGACTCTTTTAAAAGGCCTTTAAAGAAAGTGCTTTTAGTCTGACAGACAGATAAAGCCTGACAGAGAGGAAAGAGGAGAGAAAGCGAGATGGACACTGCTAAGTCGTTGAGAGCCGATCTAATCCAGAGGTTTGAGTGTTCATGGCTCTGCCACCGTGTCTTAAAGCAGATCTCAGTAGGAGGTGGTGAGATGCTCCTCAGGGCTCAGGACTCTAATGGTTTGATTAAGCTCATCCAGCCAGGCCTGTGCTGCAGAGACTAAACCTCCATTTAAGGACCAGACAAAGACAGGACCACGGGGACGGATAAGAGTATTAAATCTGACTGCCAGGCTCACAAACACACAGATCATACGCATACACAATACACATACACAGAGCCAGAGATGGTGTAGTCAGTGTATATGTTCATCATATACACACACACACACACACACACACTGCAGTGCATATGATGTATCTTTTACCATATTGTGGTTGCTTTACATTAATGTTAGCATCATAATTTCTAATTAAGTGATGACATATTGAAACAGAATAAACAGATAAAGGAAGAAAAATAACTAATGATCAATTACAGGAAATGAAAAGCCCATGCTGTAATTATACTGACCAATAGAAGATCACCTCCAAATGTACTTACAATGTAAGTAATGGAGGACCAAATCCACAACCCTTGTTTGGGAAAAAATGTATTTAAAAGATTATCTGAAGATAATATGAGGCTTCAGCTGTCTGACTTAGTCAAATAAAGTGGATATCTTCCACAGTTACTGTCTTCTTAATAAAAATGTCCCTCTTTGTGTCTCGATGGACAGTGTTTTCCTGTTTAGCTGCAGTGGAAGGATCGTAACAAAAAGAGAGAATGTGGCACTAAAAAGACAATTACTTTGAAAGATGTTGACCTTGTTTGACTAATTTGGGTGGGTGAAGCTTTATACATAGCTTCAAATAAACTTAAAAAAACATGTCAATGTTCATTTGGGCACCTGACTATTGGTTTTGGACAGACTTGAAAAACTGTGAACCAGCATGCACAGTAATAACACACCCATCAGCACACACACATCAGTGTGTTGTCTACGTTGCATATTGTTTTGGAGAATAAAGGGTTAAGTCGTCCGCCAGCTTTCCCTGACTTTGCTGGCTGGGCTGTAAGGCTACTAAGTAGCAGCTGTCCACCTGGCGAAGGAAGACCCCTCTACTGCACACACACATACACACACACACACACACACAAACAGTTCATACACACACACAAACACACAAACCTAGACATACACATATATGCCCTCTTGAGGAGAAACTGCTCTCAAACTCTCACTCACACTTGTGTACAAGCCTGTCTGCATGTGTACGCGTGCACAAACACACACACACACACTTTTGTGGAAGAGAGGCCCAGATGGTCAGGGAGGGGAGCGGTGCCCAGTGTCAGGGAGAGAGAACGAGAGAAATGGAAAGAGAGAGGGAGAAAAAGAGAGAAAGCGAGATAGGGAGAGAGTGAGATAGTTGGAAAGAGAGAGGCGAGGGACGGCAGCCAGACCCGAGTGGAGGAGAAACAGGAAGACAACATCACACCATTCCAGCCAGCCAGAGCTGCAGACAGACAGGAGAAAGGGGCCATCTCTGTTACCAAACACACACAATCTGTAATCACATGCCTCCACTAAACTGAAGCCTCCACCAGCACTTCAAGGTCTTAATGGCAACAATAAATGATTTAAAAGGAATAACTGGGACTTATGCTTATTGGTTTTCTTTCTGAGAGACAGAGGTCAGTATCATTTATTATGGAGCTGAAGTCCAGCAATCTCAGCTTGACAACAAGAAGACAAGAAGTCACTGCACTCGACTTTCACCAAGAAATAGTTACATGTAACTCCCTGTAAAACCGCAAATTGTCATTTTACATTTGTACAGATTAAAAAAACACAATGTGTGTGAACGTCAGATGATCGGTAGGCAGATATTTGAGCTTTGGAGTGAGCCATGCTAGCTGTTTCCTACCGCTTCCAGTTTTTATGCTAAGCTAGGCTAATCGCCTCCAGGCTCTAGCTCTGTACTTACTTGGCAGACCTGAGAGTGTTATCGATATTCTCATGTAACTCTGGGAAAGAAAGCAAATAAGTGTATTTTCCAAAACATTTTTTTACTCAGCACGGAGTGCAGAGCTGGAATCAGGACATGTAGTCTAGGCTAGCACAAAGACTAAAAAGTTCACTAATTAACATGTTGTGTCTTGTTTGTTTAACCTGATCATTAGCAGAATCAGTAAAACCTTGATTTGTGGTTTTTCATGCTAGCCAAAGACACTGTTGTTCTTTAAGAAATAGCTCCAACGCCATCTCTTTGTTATAAAAATGTGTCTTTAGACAGAGCCTGAGCAGGCAGTAGAGCAATTTCCAACAATGAGGCATACAAATACAAAGAATTGTTAAATCTAGTTCAGCCGACATACTGCAGAAATATTCTTCTGAAAAACAAAAACAGAAAAAGTTAAAAAAAAAAACCAAACAAAGGCAGGCATGTGAGCAGTGAATTGTTTCTGGGATGTGAAACCCTTCGTCCAGATGGCGATATTTTTTTTTTCCAGCTTTAATTCATTTATTTCATGTCACAGTTGTGCTTTGATCGCTCCTCTCTAATAATTAATGTGGTTTTGCTGCGCGCTGCTCTTGAAGTCATTGTTCCAGTCTCCGCTGTACGAACGTGAGCTGGCTTTGACTGCTACACCTGATGGGAAAAACACAGCCCCCCCCACCCCCCTTCAGCTCGCCCTCCTTCCCTCTGTCTGTCTGTTACTTTTTCTGTCTTTCTCTGAGCTTTGAATCGTCTCGGAGGGGTCTCACTGTTGCGTTCACACATTTGTACTTACACACACACACACACACACATCGGTCTGTCTGGTGTCTCTCCAGAGTGGTTGTGATACAGTGGCTGGCATGTGTCACTCATCCATTATTGATCAGATCCAGCTGCCATCATCTACTACAGATCACTTAGAGATACAGCATTGTCTCTCTCTCTCAAACACACTTTCACACACCCACACAGGCAAACTTGCTTGTTCACTTACTAAATATATTCTAACCATATATTTTCTATTATGTATTTAAAATTCAGCTTAATGGCTCACAATTAATAGTTATTGTTGCTTTAATTATTCTTACACAAACTTTGAACATTGTGTCCATAAGAAAGATAATGAATTACTCCAAAATACAAGGCAGACTGCTTCATAAAACCTCTATTATTGTGGTTACATGATTGAAAACAAAAGCAACACATACTTACCACACACTGATATTCTTCAGGGTCAAACAATCAAACCATCTCATAAAGGATTTCATGTATGTCAGTGCTTAATAAATCATCAATAATGCTTTATAAATCAGCCAGGACAGCCAGACATTAATAAAAATGTTTGGAGTTGCTACATTGTGAAAAATCCCTTTGGTTTGTGTTTAACCTCCACCAGCATGACTTGCTTTGTCTTTTTAGCTCTTTGATTCATCAGAAAGATCATAGTTCAGCATTTCTGAATCATTGTCTACATCTGCAACTTTTTGAGGTATTTGAATACAAGCAAAAACAAAATGACAATTCAGTCATTATCAGTCTAATTAACCGTTTACTAACAACTTATTGACATATATCACTGCAGACTTGTATTATTACAAGAAGAACAATTTATAACTGACGCCAATCATTTAGATTTTTCACAAGTTATTTTTATTAATGGATTTATAAAGCATCAGTAAATGATAAATGACTAATAAAGCCATTAAATCCTTTATAACGACTGCCTTATTATAGGTATAAGGATTTTCTAGAGGAAACTGAGACAAAAAATGAGATCCAAGAAGTGCCTGTTATATTTTTATTCATTACTTTACACGTTGTTTGCTTTTTGTGTGCACTACTCTGTACACTCGCCCCCTGAGAGACAGAAAGACAGAGAGAGAGAGATGCACTTGTTGGTTGAAGGTTTAGGGGTGTAGGAAGAGGGGGTCTGAGAGGGAGGGTGGAGGGAGGAGGGAGATTTTGCCCTGCAACTTATCCACTCAACCATGTCTGTTCTCCACACCAACCCCCCCTCTCGCTCCTCTCTGTCTCTCTTTCTTTTTTTTTTTTTTCCTTTTTTTTTTCCAAATGCAAGTCACCGTGAAAAATGTGCTGGTCCAATATTTGCACAGAAGTGGTGCTGGGACAGGCAGATAACCTATCAGTATTTGAGTTTGGCTTCCCATGCTCCAAATAGCCATCCTCCGCCTGTTTAGCTTATTGATTGGCTTGGCAAGAAACTAGGTCCCCTCAGCAGTGACCAAGGTCATACAACACATGGACTCTGTGCCACCCATCCACCCCCCCCCACCCCACCCACCCACCCCTACACTACCACCACCACCCCTTCAACACCCACCACAATCTCTTCCTCCTCCTCATTTGTCTCTTACACACACACACACACACACACGCACACACACACACATGAAGTGCACACATGTATGTATGAGCAGACTCGTGTGGATACATTCGCTCTATCACACATACTTTCACAAAAGCGAAGGCATTAACAATGTAATGAAGTCCTAAGTGTGGGAGCTATAGAAATGAGTCGGATTAGCACTCAGCATGAAAACGCTCAGAGGGCTCAGAGAGATTCAGGGGTGGTTCGATGAATGTTTGAAAAAAAAAAAAGTTTCTTTTTCTTGCATGAAACATTTGCAGTCAGTTGGATTTAAAATATTCTGTTTATTTTGAGTGATATGTGTATAAATATACTTTTTCATGCTGAATTCCTACCTTATGAATTTAAGTAATGTCCTCCACCACTGTATATGAGTGCGTGCGTCTCTCTCGCTGTGTGTGCGTGCATGTGTGTGTGTAATGACTCAGGGTATAGACCAGAGGCAGCGTCCTCCACTCTTCTGTGGGAATCAATGAGATTGAATTCTGAAGGTTTTCTCAGGGGCATCAGCCTTGCCTGTCAATACTGCTCTGTGTCACAAGTGCATTTTCTACACACACACAGACACACATACACACACACACACACACACACACACCACTTCCAGTTCACTGTCCCAAGCCAGGACCTCACATACCACTCGACTACATCTCTTCCAGTCCTCAGTTAAACTTGCCCCATTTTGACTTCTGTAACCGCATCACACCATCCTCCCACTATTTTTCTTTATTTTTCTTTAAATCACTTCTTTTGGTTTCAGTTCTCCCTCCTGTAGGAATGTGACGATCAAACATCAACACCAGCACCTTCTTATCAGTTGCATTTTGTGAATGCCATTTATCTGAGTTCATCAACACACTAGTAAGTAAAGCTTTCTTAATTAGCTTAAAATGCAATTATTTGTGAAACTAAGAAACTTCTTCCAGTGGTAGTTTGCAAATTGATACATGAATTTCAAAAAATAAAACCTTTATCAGATGCTGTATTAAAATCATGAATATCTGGAGTGTAAACGTTTATTCTTGGCCTTTGAAAAGTGGTTTGTGAAGAAAAATCTAAATGACAGCTGAGCTATTTCCATGACAACTGAGCAAACTCCATCTGCTGAAGAAGGCTGTGGCATGCGGTTTAAAAGCTCTGGAAAAGCTACTGAGGTGACCTTTGATTATGATTTCATGCCAAACTTTGATATGTTGTTATGTTGTTGCAGTAAAGGATGAAAGAAAGAAAGAAAGAAAGAAAGAAAGACAGACAGACAGAACAAACAGCTGTCAATTCCTTGTTCACCAACAATGGGATGAAAAAACTTGAAAACTTGAAATAGCACTTATGATTGATAACATTTAAAGGAAAATTCTGGCATTTTTCAACATTGGTCTTAACTCTCATGATTGTGGCCTTCTTTGCTCTCGCCACCACCGTTACCTGAGATTCGGGAAACACGGACTCCGGCAAAACAACATACATCAGAGCAAACAGTGGGAGCCTCCAAAGCTTTCTAAACAAATTACAGTTTTACACATACCATCACTTTTCTCTGTGTCAGACTAAGAGAAAACACAGATGTTAGCTTCCTAAGTAGAGTATTGTTTACTGCATGGGGATCCTCTTCAACTTGCTGGCTCACCAAACCAAAATACTGTAATTACCCTTAAAAGTGTCTGTTTTTGTCTCCTTTGGCATGGAGGTCAGAGGTCAGTTATATAACATTTGTGAAAGTGATAGTGATTCAGGGCCTTGCTCATAAATACTTGAGCAGCTATTTCAAACTTAAAACTGATTGTTCTTTTTTGTTCTTTTCTGCTCTGTTCTTGATTTGTAGTTAAACTCAGACATTGTAACCTGTGGCTAGTGGATGATGAGCAGGACAAGCTGTGTGATTTATGACTGCTGCTCTGATGTTCTGCCGTGCTCCACTGTGACAGATATTCCTGATATTCCCAGAGTCCTTGCTCGGAAACCCACTGGGCTCGGAGGGGAACCGGCTAATCCCCCCCGTTTCTAATTTGAAAGGGCCCTTGGATACCTGCTGGCTGTGGGCTAAATGTCACACGCACAAACACACAGATACAAGAGATACACACACATAATCACTTACTGTTGCACTTAAATCTGGCTATGGGGAGTTTGAGTGTCATTCTCCGGGAGGAGCGAAGGCCCCTGGGCCACAGCTGTGTGTGTCTGAGTCCGATCTGGTATCCTGCCACACGGAGGGAGGCCTTGGAGCCCGAGGCTTGCCTGGAGGCTACAGCCAGGCCTTGAAGGACATGAGATACAGAGAGAGGAGATGCTGCCTCTTTCCTGCACCAACAGATTGTGACAGAAAATACAGACTATGTTCAGTTGAATGATAAGAAAGTTTCTCTTTCACGTCCTTCATGTCCACGTGCAAGTGTTTTTTTCACCTATCTTGCAGAAGTACAGTGCAGCTTTCTCCACATATATGTCCCCTGTCCCCTACACCCTCCACACACACACACACACACACACAAACTTAGAGTGTTAGCCCCCGTCGCTAAACAGCTGTCTGAGATGTGGCGGTGCAGCGCACCCATGCTTCATCATTGTCATCTCCCTATCACCTGCATTCCTTCTCCTCCTTCGCCTTCTCCTCTCTATCCCTCCATCCATCAGCATTTTCAGACACAGGGCTCTGACAAGGGCACATCCGTCCCCTGGCCATACATCACCTTTATAGTGGGGGGGAGCGGTGGAGGGGATGTGGAGGGGGGGAACGTGGTGCTGTCCCAAACTCCTTCACAAGTTGGGACAGAGCCAAGTTTCTGTTTGTCCCTCTCTCATTTTCCTTTGTGTCCGAGGAGTGGGTTTCTTTGTTTAGTGATACTATGGTGTTTTTCTTTGAAGCATATAGTTTCTTGTATTCAAAAATCCAAAAATGTTGTTTCAAATGTCTTTAGGTTTAACATTTTAGGGGAGCTTGAAAACTTGAAAACAGTGCTGCAGTAAAATTAGCTTCATTTTAAGATCAAAATGGGAGGTCAAGGGTGAGACTTTTTGTAATAAGGAAATGCTTCAGGCAGAAATTAAAGAAGAGCTACTACGAGAGGAGTTTTGGTGGATTAAATGTGACTTTTAAAAGATTGCTTTTTAGTCACATGCAATGTTACAGTACCTCTTTGTTTAAATTAAAAATAAATTCCACCTTAATCTAGAGACTTTTCTACATGATGTAGGAATTTAGTTTCTTGTTTTAACTTCTATAATTTCATGTCCTCTGACTTCTGATTTAATCAATCTTTTCCTTTTTAAAGTATTATTAATGTACTATAGGTTTTCCTCCTTCTGTTCCTTCTGCTGCTGTCTGATGCACAACTCCAGCTATCCTCTATTCCGTCCTCTCCATTCCTGTCTCCATCACCTGTTTCTTCACTTTTCACACCTGGACTCTATTCTTGGCTTTTTGTTTACTGCTTCTGTTTTCCAAAGTCCCGTCCTCTCTCTCTCTCTCTCTCTTCCTCTATTCCCCCCTCTCCCGCTGCACCATCTATCACTCACTCCCTCCTTCTCACCTCTCCCTCTCCCTGCTACCTTCTCTCTGTCTGTCCTTGCTCCGTTTCTCCTCTGGCTCACCTCTCATTAAGCCCCCGTGCCTATTGCCACCATGCCCAGTGTCCACCCACGCGTCTCACACCTCTCTTTTCTCGCTTTTTGTCTCTTATCTCTGTCCTTCTTTCTCTTTGCCATATTTCTATCACACCCTTATGCACCCTTCCTCATAGTCATGCTTGATCTCCTTCCATTTTGCATGGTTTTCTTTATACCTTCACATGATATGCATCTTGTATCTGGACTGACTGAACAGGAGAACATAAAAAAGACATAATAACATAGACTTAAAATTTATGTAAAAATGCAACAACCATGTAAAGTGAAATCTGATTTCTTGTACCTCCAATTAAACTATAGATTTGAATTGAGGTATATGCTGATTTCAAATGTTTACATCATTTAAAAGTGACAACAAACTCCACGTCTGTTACCTTTTTACAATAATCATTCTGGAGCAGTACATTATTTTCCATTGTTATGGATTTTACCAGTCACATATTACAAAGTTGACAATGCTTATTTTAGAGTAAACAAAATAGACAAATACAGTAGAAACCTTCACAGTTATATGTGACACCACTCCATGTAGTTTGGATGAAACTCAATAAGCATAGGAGTGAGTGACTGTGTGCAAGAAACATGCATAATGTCATCCATGTACACATACAGGGTACCTTTAAATAATTATTTTTACAAGAAATAAGTGGGTGCCATTAAAAGAGCTCATGTAAGGCAATTTACTCAACTTCTTGAGGTGATCAACCCCTCTTAAATCGAGGAAAACTCAAAGCTGATTGCTTTACTTTTGCTATGATGATGAAATCTGTGACATTTTCAAGCAACATTGATGTACAGTACCTTGTGTACACGCTAAACAGCTGCTACATTACACGTGCTGTAACAGCAACAACAGAAGTAGCACTGCAGAAACTGCTAAACAGCTGGGAGTATTGTGTACACATATTTAGGGAGCATGTGTATTCATAATAAGTAAGATAGAATGCAAGTACCAAGTATCTTGAAATACAAAAATAATTTGAAACGTCCAAGTCGAACAACTTCTGTCTCAATAAGAACTGGACGCCATGTTTTCTCCATCAAGTCCATTATTTATTATATCAGAACACCCTGACACGTATTATCATGTGTATACCATACCTGCTAATCAGTCGTACAAAGAAAAGCTCTATTCAGATTTGCTTAAGCTTTCTTAAACCACAGTTAGGAACGTTTTAGCCATGTCAATTAACTGGTGATTTAGCACAAAGTACTGTTTCTATGGTTACCTGAAGTTTAGCATACCTTGTACACAGCTGTAGGACAGTTGTGAAACCATGTCTGAGCTGTCTTGTAAGATTTCAACGGACTCCTGCCAGCCAATCAGGAAGGAGTATTCTCTGTGGCCGTTTTATAATCAGCCCTCATGCATACAATACATCATACACCAATTTCTTACTCACAGCACCTCCACCCCCCCCTCCCTCCCACGCATGTACTATATGTGTTTAGATCAGCCGGCAGCCTTGACCGCACGGCTCCTCCATTGATTACTGCCTATACTTCTTCGCTCCAAAACACAATGCATCACAAAGACCAAACTGTCCGTGAAGGGCTAAAATAATTGTTTATAATAGACCCTCCACTTGCTATGACAAGAGTGCTATGATGTGTTTTAGGGTGTAGACAAGAGCTCCCGCTTTGTGTTCAGGTAATTTTCTTTCCAGGCGTAAGTGGTCAAGGTCTGGCGTTTTTAAACGCATGCGAGTGATGTGGTGTGCGGGAACCGTATTGTTTCAGGAGATGCGCCAATGTCCATTTGGAGAGCAGCAACACTCGTCTCCCCACTTGAGGAACAATGGAATACACTTCAGAGATGCTGCGTATGAAGTATGTTTATGAGTGTGCTCGGACAATGGGGGACGATGTTACACAACACAAGAAATGGGTTTGTCTCTGAGAGAAATGAGGTGGACCCAGCAGACATCCTTGACATTCACCAATAATTAAAATCCGTTGACATGGTGAGAAAAAGACTGATTCACTGGCAGTGTTTACAGTAGCATATGATTGCAGAAAGAGCTGTGGCCACTTTGAGTGCAGGAGAAAGTGGGCTGGAGTCATTTGGGAGTGGGGAATTGTTGAAGTACAGTGAGAGAAAACACATTGTGTTGGTGTTTTGTTTGACATAAAAGCCTGCTAACAGCTACTGTAAACCAGGAGCTCTGCCAAGACTCACAGGTGTCATCAGGGATCTGGCTGCGTGCCACAGAGAGAGGACCCAAAGGCCCTGAGGCTCGCCTGGAGGTGTCACCCTACTGCAAGATGCACCAAAACATCAAGGGTAGAGGTTGGGACAGGATGAGATAAGGAGGGAGATAGTATCTGAAAATGACCAAGTTATTGAGCCAATATTAGACTGTGTACATGTAGATTTAAAGTTATTTTAAGGTAATTGTATAAAGCTGTGACACAGACTTCACTTTATCTAATGTTAAGAGAGGTGAAAGGAATATGGAAAGGATTTTTTCACACTAATTTGTTGGGTGATATAATGACATGTTAATGATCCCAGCATCTGGCTGTTCCATCAAAGGTGTATATTTATACTGAGAAAAAGAGGATAAAAAACACAGCACGCAGAACAAATGCCTTTGGTTAGGTCAGAGTGTCTTCTAATGACCTCATTTACTAACAACAAACCCTGCAACCAGGCAGGCAAACACACAGCACAGCAAGACCTCTCCTTTATCCCCGTGTGGCAGCGGACAGAGGAAAAAGAAGGATGGAAGGAGAAAAAGGAAGAGGAGGCCAAGAGGGAATAAGGAAACACGGAGACAAGAGAAAAAGAGAACAGGAAGAGATAGACATGGTGACTGAGAGAAAAAGAGAAAGAGGGGGGGGGGTAAAAGAGGAGAAAGGATAGATGGAGGTAGCAAGGTAAGAGAGCCTAAAGGAGCAATCCAATCAAACAACACAAACACAGTCTCCGTGTGACTGCTCAACCTTGCCAAAGAAAATAGGTTACCTCTGTTTCTCCGGGTGCCCAGGGGAGGCACAAACTGGCAAGAGCTGTGCCCCTGTGTCATCCTGTAAACATTTAACCACAAAAAAACTGCCCTGCAACACTACTGACGACGCTCCCCGAACACTTCCCTCGTCACACTGGAAAAGGTGTGACGTGTAATGTGAAATGTATTTTCTTTTTTTTAAGTTTATGTCACTTTCTGTTTGAAATTCGATTGAAAGTAATTGCATCGCATAATGGCGGACACAGTGCTAATTTCGACAATGAAAACTAACAAAAAATAACAAAACAACAAAAAATAAAAATATTATTGACAGTCTTTCACAAGAAAAGGACAAATTAACTTATTGCTGTCATAATGCAAAATCTTATTCAGTGGCCTGTGGAATCATAGATTGTTTTTTCCTGATTAGTAAAAACATCCTCGCCACCCAAAAATATCGCTTCTTCAGAAGTTGATTTAGCTGTTTGACGATCACTAACAAGCAGCATCTCACATTTTAGTAACGTTTTGTTACTACTACTAATGCAAGCTAACATCACCGGCTCTTGGAGGAAAAACATAATATATTTATGGACTAAATTAATCTATAAACCCACTGAAAATTAAATAAGAAAGGGTAAACTGCTGGGATAAAACGCCAACATTTATAACACAATAAGCTAATGTAACATTATCATGCGCTCAGGATTTATCGTTAACGTTACTTTCAGTTGGCTATCTTTCATGTTGCTATCAGCAGGAATGAGTGCAGGATTGACATAGATGTTCGCTAAAGGAATATTATTTGAGCTGCTTAAGCTAATTCTTGACAGTGACGAGTATTTTAGTGAGCAAATGAGTGAATACAAGTGAGTTTGGTGTATTACTGCAGAGTGACATAGGAATTGTGTATGTGACCTACACCTGTAATCATGGTGGTGAAATACGCTTATTCACTTTCTGCTGGAGAGTTGAATGGGAAGATCGATACAAGCTACAGCCAGTTGCCGTTTAGCTTAGCTTAGCACAGCAAAAAGACTGGAAAAGGAGAAACAGCTAGTCTGGCTTGGTCTTAAGGTAAAAACAAAGTGAAAAAACAACAATTCACCTATATGTGGCGAACTATTTCTGGGCTGGGAACAGTAACTTCCTGGAGTCTCTGCTGGTTGACTGACAATTGCTCATAGCCAAGAAATAGTCTTTAATATTTCTGCTAAGCTACGATAAGACGAGAGGAAGACATACAAATGAAAAATGCATACAAATTTGACTTCACTCCTGATTACACTCAAATTATTAAATGTGATTAAAACAATTATACAGCTTTGTCAAAAGACTGAAACTAAATCAAAATCAGACAGTGCCAAAATGAACACCAACTGGATTGAGTTCTGCTGAGCACAAATTAAAAAGAGGAGCAGATTCAACTGCAAAGGTTCACTTCTTTTCTTGACAGCAAGCATAAGTGCATCCAGCCGTCCCTCCATCCCTCTCTTCTTCCATCCATCTGAGCATCGCTAAAGCCCATCTTAATCTCCCTCTTCCACAATCACGGAACAAAGAGCAGAGTGCTGGCAGATCCTTGTTTTTCTAACTAATGTCGATTACATATTTGATAAACATGCATTTGCATTAGCATTAGCCGAGGTCAGGATTAGCAGCGTTCATCCTCAAACTGTTCTGTCTCTGTGCTTCGACTGTTTGTTGATCTTTTTTCTGGCTGTGCCTTTTTTTTTTTCCTCCTGTTGTTTGTGGCCATCTCAAATCCTAAAGGACACGACTCCACACAAGCGACGGCACAAATATTTGAAAGGGTGATTAAAAATCGTTTGGGAAAACAGATTATTGACTGTTTCTTTTTTTTTTTTTTTAATCAATCTGTAAACACAAACAGCCTGCTTTAAGGAGTCAAAAGGGGTCAGAAACAGTTAACATTTTATCTGTTAATTTAGGTTTTACATCACTTTAGAAATCCCATGAATAACTTTAGTTATCAGTTTGTTCTATATCTCAGATTTGCCCGGTCCCTCGGTCTCATGGACCCCTCATCCCTTGATATGTAACATTTTTGCAGCAAAATATTTCAACAAGTGTAGAGGCCAAAAAAAAACCTTTGTAAGTATTTCATAAATGCTCTTCTTCGGTCTTTTCCTCATCTCTGTACAAAGGAAATTAAAAGGAAGAATTAGCTCCAGACAGCTGGGGCCCACGAAAAGTTTCAAGTGCCTCTGTTGACCGCACACAAAGACACTGATCTGCTTAGCAGGCTTAAAACTCTCTCTTTCCCTCTGTCCTTTCTCTCTTTCTTATGTCAGGCTCTTCCTAAAACCCTTCTCATACCCCCCATACACACCACACAGACATACACACACACACACACTCTGAAATGCCTCAAACACCGCGGCCCAGATCGCTAGTCCTGAATGAGGATCTTAAAGACCTCTCCCGACCACCTATTAAACAGCTTAGAGGCATATAATTGTCAACCAGACGCTTCTCTCCAAAATGGGTTTTTAAAAGCCACATTGTTCCTCTCCGCCACCAAAGGTTGAGTAATCCTGAGGCTTAAGCAACCGAGAAATGGTCCGTCTCATTCTGTTTTTCTCCAGCTAATAAGATCCTTTCCTTTATGAATACTCCTGCTTTAATTGTTTGACATTAATGCTAATCGAGTCTTTGTCTTTCCCTGTAACTTGTCTGCCAGACTTACAAGTATTTGTTTCACATTTCCTCTCTGTTTTCCTTGATAATTTCTCCTTCAAATGCATTTTCTTTCCGAGATTTGTTTAGAGAACATTTCTAAAAAAGTAGGACAGTAATAATTGGTGATAGAGGTAATTATAGAACATTTAGTAAGGAATATGAAGAGAGCAAACTGATGCCACAGTGATGAAATGAGGAGCCACATTAGTATCCAGAGTTGAACCTAATTACATTTGTGGAAAACAATATCAGACAAGAATCAATCAAGGAGTCCTGTGGTCATTGCTAATCGGATTTTATTAGTGTCCTTATTGCTCGCTCATGGATCACAAATGTTCTGTTGTTGTAAGAAAAAAAAAAAAAAGAAATTAGCCAGCGACTTTCTCCAACTGTCTGCTTGTTTAATTGGAGACATGACAAAACAACTGCTCTGGAAGTCTTGCTATGTGGAAGATAATTTAAGGGTTGGAGTACAGAGGAAGTGAGGAGAGGGAAAAAACCACTTGCTCCTTAATTAAAATTTTTTGGTCTCCTTCCTCCCTGAGTAGACAATTACCATATTACAGACCTATTAACCTTATCAACGCAAGCAGAAAGACCCAGAAGATTGTGCCTCTAATAAAGCAGGATTGTGAGACGGAATCCAAACGAAGACATTTGGTTGATTAAACTACGTAGATGCAAAAATGATTTATCTGTTTTCAGTCTTAGTTAGTGCACTCATTAGTCTATCTGTGTGCAGAATGCATTTGCAACAATACCCAGTTTTCTGAAGTTATATCATTTATGAATGCATGCATATTTTAATATAAGACTATTTTTGTCATGTGGAGCAAGAGTTAAAAAGAGTTGTCAGCTTTTGTTCCTCTGGTTTTCCTAAGACTCAAAGCAATCCATTTCTCCTGGCTGACTCACCAATGATATCCACAGAAAGAGATTTTTTTCTTATATTTCCATATAGACAAGTGCACCTCCAACACTGTTATTCCTGTCACAGAGAACTTAAACCAAATAAAACGATTTGAGAGATTAGAATTGTTCAATTAGCTTTCATTGAAGCCAAGTGATTGGTGGAAATGAAATCCTGGCTCTCCTGCTGGATCTCCGGGTCTCGGGGTCAAGGATTTGTAGAGAACGTGATTGGTTGCTCATCCCTCCGAGAGTCGTCCAATTGCTGGTCCATATGGACCCCTCTGACCCCTCCAGCCTCCTCATCCTCCCAACTCCATGGCTCCATTTAGCAAACAGAAGCTGCTAAAGGACTGCTAAGTTGTACTTCAGCGGTCCTCCAGTCCAATCACTCATTTACCTGAAGTGATTTTATCACTCTCCAGAGATAATCATGGAGAGTCCGACACAAAGTGCTGGGTTATTGAACTGACAACGAACAATTAACAAAGTTACAAACCTTGTCCGTGGTTCTGGCTGTATGGTAGAAACTTCTTAACAAGGTATAACTGGGGTGAGTTCGGGGCATAAAATGTGCTTTATTTAGATGCTATAATGTAAATAAATACTGCCGAGTTAAAACTAGACATTAGTCTCTAAGTAATGGACGGTGGATATCCTCTCCAGATGGATTTCTCTCTGTCAAGTAGCTCTAAAAGGTTTTGGGATTTGTGGAGTGGGCATGGCCACTGGTTTTTGCATTTTGGGTGCTGCACTCGCAGTGGTTGGTCTGAGGGGAGATTTTAAGAGGGGAATTATCTGGAATGGAGAGGGTGGAATGAAGGCGATTTGTGTGTATCTTTGTGTGTGAGTGTGTATGAGAGAAAGAGAGAGAGAGAGAGAGACCATGCTTCAGTGGTCCCTTTGGTCAGTGTGCAAAAACCCACAGAGGGGCCCGAATGCATGGGCCGTTTTTGAGAAGGCTGCCTGCATCAGCTTTGCTCAGATCTCCCCTAATCCTTCCCACTTGAACCTTAGTCCACCACAGTCTGCATGCCAACAGATTAACACAATACGCAAAGATAATTCAGCCGGCCCAGGACTGACAGTGATCTCGCAAATCTCTGAACGGCCAAGGGAAGATACCTCCCCAAAACCCAGATTAAGTCCACAGATCTGAAGCCTTAGACCCTCTTAGGGCATATATTAGCATTACTGCTGCATGATTTATTTATATATTTATCTGATTTTAAAAACAGATAATGCTGCCTGGTCAGCTTGAGTGTCACAAAATCTGCCTTGGGTAGGATGGAGGGATGAGACCATATCCCAGATTGAGGGAACAAGTGTGGGAGGTGGAGAGAGAATGAGGGAGAGCGCTCTGTAATCCATATTATATGCTGCCGAGAGCCGGGGAATTATTTAAGAAGCTCTTTGTTGTACTCCTTTTGGAAGTGTCATTTGGGGATGGGATGAGGGCAGCCAGCCCTATTCTGTTACAGATTATGTGATTTCAATTAAGAGGCTAAAGATTGAAGATTGGAGAATTATGATAATTTCCATTTTCTAAGGATATAAGATTGAGAGGGATTCAGATAGGAAGGAGAGAGAGGCAGAGAGTTGAAAGGATAGATCCTATTTGATTTTTTTTTTCAAGTCTATCTAATAAAATACTTACATGCTATCTGTATGCTGAGAGAGTTATTGGTCACTGTAATCATTCCTGTCCATACTGGTGATGAAGCAATCCCTTTCTAATACAAGTACACTGTACACAGCAAAGATATATCTACCAAAGTGATATTTTAAGTACAAAATTACCTCACTGTGACAGTGTTTTCTTGCTGAGATTTGGCATAGGTTCTGGTAGTTGCATGTAGGTTTATTGCTGGGACACAACACCAGCAATATATCTACACTACACGCAATTTACAGGTCAAACATGCCCACTACTTTGGCTGACTCAGATCACTGTCTCATATTTGACTGAACTTCATATTTTTGCACTGAACAAAGAGGAATGATTACAGCAACAAATAACTATTCGAAGTATATTTGATGTGTGAGTGTTCAACCCTACTGCAAGACAAGAATGTCTAAGTCTGTTGTATGCTTTTCACGCTGGGCTCTGCAAAAATACACATGCAACATGTAACACAAAGCTCCGAAATTATGTAATTGAGGCGCGCTAACAAACCAGAACAACAAATTTGTTAGCTTGTTGTTCTGAAGCACCCCCGACCCAGTCACTTCATTGGCAATTAGATAACGAGCGTATTTATAAAAACCAACAGAACAAGGAAGCAAGTAGAAAACAACATGCTTAAACAAGGAACCGTCACATGCAGTGTTTCAAGAGCATGATTCACATGAGTGTGAACACGGTAGGTGTTTTGGACAGGGTGCACACACTTACAAAGGAGATGGCGCAAAGCTGATCCCTTTAGGTGGACAATTCTGCAAAACCCCGGATTAGTATTTTCACAGTATTTTCACTTTCTACCATATCAGTGCATAAAACTACGGTATGATATGATATGAAAGATTATGGCTGTGGTAACTAAGGTTAGAGTTAGACAACTAAAGTGCTAGGGTTAACGTTAGGGAAAGATTGTGGTTACGATTGATAAAAAGGCAAAAGTTTGTTGCAGTTTTAAGACGGAACCCAAACTCTGACTCCAGCATGAGAGTCTGACGCACTATCCTGCCACCCCGAACACTACAGCCTTCCTGTTGTCCTCCAATATGGACAACATAGCCAGGATGCTGGGCTGGAGTATTTCACATCTGTTAAAACAGATGTGAAAAAATCCCTACTTATCTTTTAAAGAAATGCACAAGTATGTCCTGACTTCATTCACACACACAACACAGAAATGCACATTAGCTAAATAGACAACATCCAATTTGAACAGCCCCCAATTTGCATCTCCACTCCCTCAACTCCTAACTTTTTTTTTCTTTTTTGGGAGAGGGTGGTGGTGGTGGTGGTAGGGAGGGGGGGGGGGGGACAAAGTTGCCAAACTCCTTCCCCATTGTGGTTTTTCCCAGTGCGGTGCTGGGATAGTTTGGAGAGCTTGCTGTGTTCCCGCGGCGACAGACTGCGGCCCCTCTCTGCCGCGCTCAAGGGCCCTTGAGGCGGCCATTATCTGGACGCCCGCCTCGCCGAGGCATATGGGTAATTACTGAGCTAATAGAGTGATGGAGGGAGAGGCAGAGGCAGGAGCCTAGGCCAATTAGATGATGCATTAGTGCTCTGTCTTTTGTAAGCACCTAATGTGTGGGGAAAGGATGGGGTAGATAGAGAAAACGTGTCATTTCTGAAGGGTCAGGATCCTTGAGCAAATGCAAACAGTCTCTCTCCCTCTCTCACACACATACACACATACACACACACACACATACTTATGGGATTCACTTGTACACGGTAGCTGCACACACATTCACACAAGCGTGTGCATGCAAACACATGTAGACACTGAGACCACATTTGCACAATTGCACTTAGAACGTACCAAACCACACACACGCACACATCTCACACACACACACACACACGCACACACACACGTTCGCACACTGATTACTGCGCTTTGTTTTGCTCTTTTCTCTAAGTGTCTGAAGAGTGTGAAGTCATAATTATTGCACACTCTGGCTCTACCTCATGCCTGCATGCACACATAAACACACACACACACACACACACACACACACACACAGACCAAATGCAGATGAGTCCAAATAAACGAGGAGACCCTGCCCAGTCTATTGAGGTCTGCTATGAGAATCCACTCCATCAATTACATTAAAGAGGCTGCCTAATGATGGCCACAGCTGTAATCACGCTCAGCTGAAGCATTTTACACCCCTATTCTTTGTTTTCACCTATTATCATCCATCCCACAAAGGAGAGAAATTCTATCTCAAGCATCGGCACAGTGTTTTGAGTTAAGAATGTGCTTTTTGTCATCATCCAGTTTTGTCAGATTGTGAATCAGTGTTTTGGCAGTTGCAGCTGGAGTCATTAAAACTGGCAGGCAGTGGGAGCAGCAGAAAGTTCTTAATTTGTTGCACAGTTTTCTTGTTTCAGTTGTTAACTCTCACAGGTTGCAGCGTAGAGAGATAGCGGGTCAACTCTTGTGAGGAATTTGCATGTAAAACCAGAATTATCTTGTATTAATGGTGTAGATCTACTGCTATTGAATCTTTCTTATACAGTATATGCTAAAACTTTGAGATTCCCTGAATGTCCCATTTGCAAGGTTTACACTATAATTATCACAGTGAATTGTGATCTCGACCTCACCAACTTTTGTAAACAGCAAGGACTGAGTCACTCATTACAAGTGCCAATCTTTCCCAGCACCACAAACATGTTCTCTTAAATTACATGCAAAGAGCTGCATGTCATTAACTTAATTATTATTCCACTGTACAATTAGCATCAAAACAGTCTCATCAGAAGGTGAACACAGCCAGGACTTTATTGCTGGACGAAAGCGTATGATTAACACTCCAAATCGACTTCATTGTTACACCCGTAACAATAACTCCAAGGACCTTTGCTTTCCTCTCCATGTTGCCTGACCAAGGTGGCCGGCCACTTCAGTTTCAACCCCACAATTACAGACATACAGAATGTGTGTGTTTTAGTGTGATGCTGAATATTGCACAAAGCATTGTTATTCATTCAATCCCAACAGATGAAACTGTAATAGCCATGTATTATTATTCCCGATCAGAAATAGCAGCTCTCATTATCAAACAAAAGACTCTATTACTGATATCATTATCAAAAGGGGAAATGGAGGAGGGGGGTCTATAGCTTACAGCATTTAAACGACTTTGTTTCACAGCCCCTTAGTGAGATTTTACTGTTGTCCTGATTGGCACGTACATTTTTTTTTTTTTTTTTAAAGGTCAGCGTCACATCTTTGACCTTGTTGCTGCTGAGTGACAATGTGTGAAGTTAGTAGGCGATTATTTGTAATGGTGAAGCCATTGCTCTCCTATGTGGAAATACCTTAATTGCACCTAATTCAAGCCCATCTTTGATGTGGGGGTGGGGGGGGTAAAGTCAACTGCTCTTGCATTTTTGTAGATGCATTGATCTTTTGTGCGTGCAGCTTTAGGGAGGTTCAAATACATTTCCAGACTGAATCACCTTGAGGAGCTTGCTCCAGGCGGTCTTAACACGTTGGACTTGCAAATGAAAGCGACTCGCGGATGGAAGCTGGCATGAAAATATGTTTAAAAGACCCTTGAAAAGGTATTGTGACCGCTAAGCACAACCCCATTCACTAAGGCATGTCCTATTTATATAGTTGTTTGAATTTTGATTGCAGAGAATGTGTGAAGAACCAAATGTTGAGGTTAAGTTTGAAAGATATAGTTGGTTAAGTCTGACTGGACCAACAGAGAAGTTTTTCAAAATTATGTTATTCCTTAAAGGAAAAATTTGTTACTAGTAGCAGTTTTTGCCATCATTTCTGTCAGCAAGAATATGAATGCACAACCCAAATTAACCTGCTCGTCCTCAAAACAGTTCGTCAACAGTAGGTCGAAAATTCAGCCGGCAAAAACGACCTATAGTTACATTTGATTGACAGACGCTATCTAACGGCCATAGTAATTATGACCCGGAGAAGTGACGCAGTTCAGATGACGTCTATATAAAGTGACTAATTTTCATCATTAGAGGCAGGGCGTTGGGTGGATGGCTAGATAGATGGCAAAAAGTGGACTTAGCTGCTGTTCGCTTCCCGTTTCCAAGTGTGAGTGTCATGTTTCCGACTGCGAGTCAGGATGTAACTAAGATTGTCGTGGTGTTTACTGTTGCCATGATGACGAAGGTTGCCTGACTTTATGGAAGTAGTAACTTTAACCCACACCACATTTCAAGTGATCATTTTGACCCAAATCATGATCTTTCTCTAACCCTAACCAAGTGGTTTTTGTGCCTAAACCTAACCAGACCTCAACCACAGTGTTGTCACACCATAACACGTCATTGTTTTTTACAGTAATTTGTAACAGATAGAGGTGATATATTAGAAAACGCTCCTATAGGTCGATCTGGAGTGCTTGGTACAATCGAGCAATGTGGTTGTTTAATTATGAGGTTTATGAGGATGTGTTGAAATTAACTGTTAGGATCTGGGAAGTCTGACAAGGCAAGAAAAACAAACCATGTGTACACAGTTTTTGCATAAACCATATCCTCTCACTTCGACAGAATTGATTTGATCAGTTCCTTCTTGTGCTTCAGAAGTGTGCACATTTAAAATCACTCTAGACCATGTATACCAACAAACTTTTAATGATACACTGGTGTAAACCAATTCCTAAATTACAGACACACAAGCCTCAACTCTTCTGTCAATCATTCAAACATAATTGATAGATTGTCAACTGTCTTTCCGCCATTAATACCTCTATTTTATCTTGTTTTTCTCGTACAGCATCACTGAGCACCAATGGCTCCATATAAGAGATTCAGGAGACCTAATGACCATCAATCTTCATTTATAATGAAATTTAAGTTTTGGTAGCATTTATTTCATTGTATTTAACTATGTCAGGTTTCTTTCTATTAGAAATTGTTAAAAAGTACCACAATTAAAAAGCTTTCTTTATTTGACCATCACATTAAATCACTTGTTGCCATTCTGTATCTTTATTCATTTTTGGATGAGCCACTTGTGGGAGTGTCAAATAAAATAGTTTGGTTTAGCTTAATTATATTTAGTACTGTGGCGATCTAAGTTTCTCATTTACAAAGACCAAATTTGACACCATACAGTATATTTGTGGTAGCAACATTTTAATCAATCCCATGTCTTCATATGTATGTCTGTGTGTTAGAAAGATTTACATACTTTCCATAAGCCTGAAACGCTGTGTAAATACTGCTCAGCAAACAAGACGGTAGGTTTACCCTCCTCTACATCCCCCGGGTTGTTAGTGAGTAACCGAGTAACGGACTCTGGGACAGCCGAGCCGAAAACAAAACACATGCTAATGTGTGACCTGGCTCTCCAGTCCCACCTCCTGCGATAGAGAACCATAGTCCTCAAGTACAGCCAACCTGGTCCTTAATCTATCAATGGGAGGCCCTCCTCTCCCAACATTCAGACACATAACCATCCTTACATCCTCCAGACAGAGAGCTCTCTCCTCTCCTCCTGTGCCACCCCACACACAGTGGCCCCTGCCCTGGGTAAGACCAGTCCCCATCTCCTCTGGGTTGAAGGGCCCTTCAGACGTCTACTGAGAAAGAGCAGAGGGGTGGGAAAGAGAAGGAGAGGAGACGAGCAAAGAACAGAAAAGACTAGAGAGATGTGTAAAAAAGAAACGACAGAGAGACGTGAAAAGAGAAAGATTGAAGGAGGAGGTAAAGGAGATGCATATTGCATTGGGCCCCTGAGGGTTATGGCTATAGTTCATGTTGTGTATTAATGTGTGAAGCGCTAGTATTCTCTGTCATGCTAATCTCACTGTGTTTCTTTGTTGTGTTGGCTGGTGTCTGCTAGTGTCACATACACTCATCTCTCCTCTCTTCCTTTGCTTTCTTCTCTTTATATGCTCCCCTTTTGGAGTGGGCGATCAGAGAGAGTAATAGGGGGTAAACAGTGCTGTTGTCTAAAAGGATCACATTTGAATAACTAATACATTGTTAGCATTAGCATACATTAATTATTCAGCCCTGCAAAGGTGCTAGCCATTTTCCAAATAAGCCTCAGTTGTTTTTTTTTCAGTCACTGTTTACAGAAGGAATGCTTCCAGGAATCAGGACAGATGAAAGAAAAAAAGAAAAAAAGGAAACTGTTAAAAGCACCTCAGCTTGCTATCTTCAGCTCTCTAGACCCTGGGGCTTACGTCCGTCCTCGTTTCACATTTTTTATGCAACAATCAAAGAGGAGAAATTCAGAGATGTGGACAGTGCTGAATAGTCAGCAAGCTGTTTTTCAGTTTCCTCCTGATTACTTTATCGGTTTGCAATCTTGGATGGGAAGGGAAATTGCGAGAACGAGCCGAGCCAGAATTTCCTGGAGGTAGCATATCTCTCAAGTCTCAGTTGGTGTGGATGGAGGAGAGGAGGGGGATCTCCTCCTGCGTGTTTATCCACAGTAATCAGGAGTCTGTGGAGCAGGAGCGGAGGCTTGGCAGTGGGGGGACCCTGCCACATTAGAGAGGAATGAATAGCAATGTGCCAAGCCTGGCACACCAACACTTTAGACACAGCATCCTTTCTGATTTGGTCAAAACTTTAGGAGGGAGAGAGAGAGCGAGAGAGACGTTGAAACTGTTGATCTGGAGCAAACTGGACCAATGTTTCAGTTTTGTTGTGTTGGGTTTTTTTGTTTTTTTTTCATTTTTTTTTTCTTCTCTCCGCCCATGAACTTTTGCAGCAAAGCAATGGGGAGGAACAAAAGAAGCCGTTCTGGGTTGACAAAGAGGAGAATAGATGGTATGCGAACGACAAGCCGCCATCTGCTCTGGAGGACGACCAAAATCTTGACACACTTCAGCAATCCCACAATCCCCTGCTCCAGGAGCGTTCCAGGCGCCCCATTCATACTCTCCCCTCCGCTCCCAGAGTCTGTGTGATTTCCCCCTTTTCTCTCCTCCTCAATTAAGTCATTAATTCCTTTCTTCGCCCCCCTCTTAATGACCGCAGAGGCACAAACAAGCCCTGGTTGCTTCCTATTGAGGCCCTGTGATTGGGCATAATTGCTGCGAGGGCCTAAGTATGGGGAAGCAGGAACGAGGGAGGAGGGAAGCATTGTTTTTTGGCGGTGGCGAAGAGGAGAGCACAGAAGAAGATGCACATTAGGCAGGACCCTTCCTCTCTTGACCTGCGTCACATTAGTGTCAGTGCACATTCGCCCGTCCTCGATGGAGGGGCCATGAAAATGAATTGAATGAATCCGGACTTGAAGAACAAAAAAAATAAATAAGGAAAATGCTAGAATTTGGCTTCTTAGAAAAAAGAAGGGGACTGCATACATTTCCATGTTAAATAGTTGGTCTTTTGTCCACCTCCTAATTATTATGACACATCATGTCCTCATCATGCAAGTTTCAAGACTGCCATGTGTTGAGCGCTTCAGGGGGAAAGGTGCTTTTATTGGCACTAAAGGGAAACATCTCTCATGAGGCATGAAAACCAGTCAAATATCTACGATGCTCATTACAAGACCAACAATTTGCACAAGACCTTTGCAAAGAAATGCTTTTTAGAGCTTTTTTGTTTTACAAAGTGTGTGGTAATCGCCTAATATGCTCAAGGCAACCAGCATGTCCTTCTGTGATCCAACTACATTGTTTCAAGCAGACAAGCTCTTCCTCCCTAGTTTTTGGACTGGTACTTGGTCCAGTTAAGGAAAGATTCAGGATTGGTTTTGACTGTTGCTGGCTCACTGCAGGCAGCTAGCATCTAATGGCTTCTAGTGAGCAATGTCCACCAAGGATGCCCTCCAAGGGAAAGGGAGTCCAACATTCCACCCTAAAATCAGCCGTCTTGTTTGGCTGATTGTGCATTATGTGACCATCTGCAAAAAATTGGGAGTGTGTGAGTGTGTGTGTGTGTGTGTGTGTGTGTGTGTGTGTGTTGTTGAGGCTTGGTTAGGGGGGGTTGGGGCTGGAGTAGCTGAGGGATGTGCAGGGAATTAGACAGTCTTTAATAACACATTTTGGGGATAAATGCATTTTTGAAATACTCACAGATTGCTCCATTTATAGATGTGGAGAAATAGAAACAGAGAGTGAAACAGAGGGAGAGGGGAACAGATAGAGTAAATCTCCAGATTAGAGATTAGCCATAGTAGCAGATTTAAAGGGGTGTCTGGTCCTCCGCCAGCCTGCTCAGGCATCTATCTGGCTTCTGCTGGCCAGGCCTGCCATGGCCGTTCTAAGTAGATCACTCAACCCTTACTGAGGACGCCATGTTACTACTGTTATCTCCTATGGTCTCTCTTTCTTCCCCTCTCTCTCTCTCTCTCTCTCTCTCTCCCTGTTGTCACTCAGCTCTCAGAAGGAGACAAAAGGTTTTGCCTGAATCAGTCCTAGACAGAAGACGTGCTTGGTGGAAAGCGTTTTGTCCAACCTTCCTGGCCAGAACTCCAGGCTTTTTGGGCCTTATACATGATTCCCCCCCTTAAAATAAAACTCCAAAGCCCCCTCACTAATGTCCAGATCAGAGGAGCAGTTAAGCGCCGCCGCCGACAGCTCAGTTTGCTAGTTTCGGGAGGGGTGGAGGGGATGGAGGAAGGCGGGGTAGGGGTATTTACTCCTTTTTAACATGTAATAGTGAGAGAGGGTGTTTGCGTGATGCAATGGGTGATGTTCCCCTTGGCCTAATGATTATCTTTGACGTTTTTAGGCCCTTTAAGCAGTTCTTATTGGGAACTAATTCCTGTTTTTACGTGGGTGTAAGTAATCTGCTGTAATCGGCACATTCACCCAAACACACTCGCATATGTATGCACAGGAAACCAGTGGGTCAAATAACTATTACACACACTTGTGGTGTAAATCCCATTGAGGCTAAGCTGTGGGGTTGGGCACATGGGGGTGGCTCTGGAGGTAGGAGGTTAAATATGATCTGTGTGAACTTCTACCGCCTCAGTCATTTAACCCATTTATATCTTTTTAATCGGGTTTGGAATATGTTTAAACAGACATTTTGGGCATCTGTTTACTTCCCAAATCTCTTGAGCATACAAGCTCATTGTCAACAGCTGGACACAACTGCAAGTACTGGTCCAGAGACTTCACATACATAACAACACTATAATTTAAGAATTATCTGCTGTGAGTCATCTTCCAAGAAAAACATGTGTTCAGTTGCAAATTTCAGTGAAAACTTTTGTGGTGGAAACATCACAAATATTCAGTTGCTCTCTTGAAATAATGTGAAAAAAGTCAGTGTGTTGCACAGTTGTGACAGAGCCTTAAACAAAGACTGAGCAGCTCAATCTTGCCCTGCATTATTCTTCTCTAAGCTGCTTACAACCCAGTTGTGGTCTGATACAGAGATGAAATCTTGGAGAGGCGTGTCTCTGGACCCAGGAAGCGGTGGCCACTGATTGGAGAATAGAGCTTTTGGATGGACGATGTGCTCTGGGGGTATCACACACACCCCAAAAGACGGCGGGACACAATGAGAAATCACAGCTCTTTCACTTTCCGTCCATCTGCCCGCCATGGAGCGTGCTCAGTGTGTGCCACTTGGCTTAAATCTGTCCCATCAGCCACCACAAAAGCCCCTCGATCCAATCACAGGGATCAGACCTGGGCCAAGACCATGAGATGGGGAGCCAAGGAACAGACCAGAATCAACAGCCCATTCTCCCAAGATCTCTCTCTCACACATACACATACACACACACACAGAAAACAAGGCAGCATGAAGAGACACAGAGAAGAATATGGAAGCGAGAATGACCTGGAGAGTGTGGACAGGAAAGTGGGGAATATTTCCATCGTTTTTTTTTTTCTTTCTACTAAGTTCAACAAGCTCCAACTGTAACTCCAGGGATGGATGAAGAGATGACAAAAGTCAAACAAAAACAGGGGAGGAAAAGTTACCATATGTTAGAGTGCTACAGCTGGTACAGAAGATCAGTGTAGGAAAATGAGGGCAGAAAAATGCTTTTCTCAAATACCACACATTCCCTCTCTCTCTCTCTCACAGTCTCTCTCTCTCTCTCTCTCTCTCACTCACTGACTGTTAATTGTGTGAGAGCAGGTCATCAGTTGCAGTGCATTAGAATAATGGAAATAGATGGCAGAGACCTACGGATGGCAACACAAGCCATCTTCCCTATTTGCATGGCTGTGTGCTCCGGGACAATTATGTCATTATCACAGACCTCTGTGTGAGTGTGTGTGTGTGCAGGGTGACAGGTGGGCAAATGAAGTTACTAAGTGACAAGGAAATCTAAACTCACTCTTTTTCATTTTCTCTCTTGCTTTTTAAAATCTCTTTAAAAAAACATGTTCTCTGTCTGTTCTAGCTGCATCTTTTGAAAATGTTTCATTTTACACAGAAAAACCTCAAACTTCTTGTGCTTTCAACACATTTTTTTGTAGTGATTCTTCCTGATTTTACTCTAGAAAGTGGAATCCCTGCAGCTAATGTAATGCTTTTGCCAGGCTTAAAGGAACAGTTGCATATTTTTTGGTTTCTTGGCATGAGTTAGATGAGACGATCAATACCCCTCTCGTGTGTGAATATGAAGCTGGAGCCAGCAGGCTGTTAGCTTAGCTTAGCTTAGAGACTGAAAACAGCAATTTGACATAACCACCACTTATTATTTTTTGGTTCCTTTTTAAACAAATGAGATATAAAATGTTAAAAACTGAGCTTTAGAGGTGCGGTTATGCAGATTATGTTTGATTTAGACAGAGCCAGGCTAGCTGTTTACCCTTGTTTCCAGTCTTTATGCTAAGCTAAGCTAACCAGTTGCTGGCTGTAGCTTTATATTAAACACACAAGTATGACAATGGTACCGATCTTCATATAATTTTCAAGAAGAAAGCGAAAAAGTGTATTTCCCCAAAACTATTCCTTTTCTGTTTTCTCAACAGACCATGAACTACACCTACATGCAAGGGAATTCCCATCTTAGCCCAAAGTCTCTTCCACCCATCACCTTGTGACCCTGCCAGGCTATTTAGGGATCCAGACATGGTCTTCCTCCAGCTTTCAGGCTGCTGGTGAAGAAAAACCGGAAAGACAAAGAAAAATAGTTAAAACTCATCAACGACAGCATCTTCCCTCCTTCCTACAGTTCCTCCTCCACCCCTGAAATGAGTGAGAGCTTCTAAAAGTGGCAAGACCTCATCAGGAACCCGAGACTTAAGAAAACAGTGCAAAGAGTAGAGAGGGATGACCTTTGACTCAAACAAGTGTCCGCTGCCTCCGTTGTACACGGCAGACGCTTCCTGTACTCAGCAGGACAGGGAAGAGGAGGCCACCTGCTAACCATGTGCCGTCACCTCTCTCATGGTGGATGCGTTGTTTGTGTATGTGTGTGTGTGTGTCTCTCTGCTCTGTTCCTACTTAGATTTGATCCCACTAAAATAAGTAATAAGCTATTGAAATCCCCACAAGCTAGGCGCTTTTCATTCTAGTTTCAAAACACCCGGAAACATACAGCTCATGTTTTGATGGTGGCAGCCGGATCACAGCACCATCTGAATTAAAAAAAATTAGTATTGACATGACAAATCTGAGCAGGTATGAACATGGACAACAAGAGGCCATTAAATCCATCAGCAGAGTCTTCAGGCTGTTTCGGTAGCGTCAGAGATGTTAGACAACATGCATTTATCTCACTAGCAGCAGGCATTGTGGAGAAAAGGTGCGAGGTCTTTTTTTTTTCTGTGAAACCTCTTAGCGTCCCATAATCAGGAGTGATAATGTGTCTCATTCTATGCTAATGTGTGTGTTTTACAGCAATCAGGCGACAGGTGATGATAGCACGCGCTGAGAGATGTTCTGCCGTGTGCATGTGCAGCGGGTGTGTGCGAGCGTGCAAGTGTGGACGCAAGGCACCATTAGTGACTTCCCAGGTCCTCTTCAGGAATACAATGGGCGGCGAAATTGCTTTAATGGAAAAAGGCTAATGTGAGACACATACACACACATGTACACGTACACACACATGAACACACCGCCTTAGCAAATCACTCAAGCCGGTGAGAGGTAGAAAAAGGGAGGATATTATCACTTACACTTGAAAAAATAGAGATGGAGGAGAGAGAACAGACAGCGAGGAGCGAGTTGGCGCTGCTCTTCTTCCACTTACTTCATGCTTCCACCCACTAGAGTCAGTAGTTTTCCAAAACAGAGGCATAGATTCTCAAGTAAAGATACAGTGGATTTTTATTTTTTATTTTTGTAACCTGTCTACCTTCATTAAACATGCAGGTGTGACTGGTGAAGAGAAACAGAGGAGAGATGACCGTTAGATAGATGTGATGAAAAACACCAGTTATCACTCTGTCGACACATGTTCAGATTTTTTGTTAATGGAGTACTCTAGAAATGTAGTATCTCACAAGTAGACTCAAAACAGAAATGTTCAAATTTTTAAAAAAAAGAATGGTCAAAATTGGTACAGTATACAATTTAAGAATGAGGATATTCTTGCTGCTACCTCCGTGAAAAAAGCAACCAAAAAATGGTGACAGAGTCAAAATCAAAAGTCAAAGTCAAAATAACAACTCTCAAAATGGCTAGTAAACTGATATTGATGTGTAAAATAGGCGGATTGCCCCTTTAAGTTGTACAAGGTTGTACTGTTTTCTAGTTGTTGCCTCATCTTCTAAAAATAGACAAAATACATCAAATGAATGAGATGATTTTGGGTTCAATCATTAAGGCAAATGTGGGCCACTTTTGTTGCGATAAACATACAGTTAAGAACATGAGTATGTGGTACACCATCGAGGCCTAAATCTACAGAATGTACAATCAACTGAAGACAATTGATGGGCATTAGCATAACATAAACAAACAACTCACGTTCTCTTTTCTTTGAGAGACAGGTCCACACACACACATGCTCCTGCACTGCTCGGTAAGACAAGGCACGTCCCTCCTTTGCTTCTAAATGGTGTCATCTGTGCCCCTGCTCAAGGCTGGCAAGGCCTGCAGCATCTGTTTGACTGCAGGCCATGCCATAAGGTGCCAGGACTCCAAGGATCCTCCGCACTCCCTCAAGAACCCTGCTCTATGCCCTGCTAACCTCACCCCTCACCCCCTTCACCCCTCA
This sequence comes from Thunnus maccoyii, assembly GCF_910596095.1. Classification (NCBI taxonomy): domain Eukaryota; kingdom Metazoa; phylum Chordata; class Actinopteri; order Scombriformes; family Scombridae; genus Thunnus; species Thunnus maccoyii. The sequence continues at coordinate 16,457,345 of NC_056549.1, read as the reverse complement.
CCCTTAGACGTTGCACTTTTTCCCCCGCTACCTTAGAAACCATCACCAACTATGAAGTCCAGCTAACTCTGTGGCCTCTGCTCGTCGCTACCCAAACTCTCCTCTCCTCTCCTCTCGACATCTTTCTCACCTGTCATCCATTACTTTGGTCCCACACCTTCTTCACCTCCTCTGGCACATCAAAGTTACCTTCCCACCTGATTCCCTCTTTCTCCCCATTCCCTAATCTCATCTGGCCCCCACCCTTCTCCTCTCTACCTCCCTGACACCCCTTCGTCCTCCCCTCATTTCCTGTCAGGATGTGTGAGATGTCATCTACCTCCCTAATCTGCTGCCACTTTTCCCCAGCCTCCCCACCACCTCCCTCTGAACCTCCCCTTTTGCTCTCTCCGTCTCTCCCCTGAGGGTGAGTGAGATGTCGTCTGGCTGGGACTGTAACTTTGTGTGTGTGTGTGTGTGTGTGTGTGGTAACAGAATGCATCTCATCGCCAAGAAGACTTGCGCCTCGGAGGAACAGACAGATTAGCGGCTAGATTCTTGCTCCCAGCGCAGCGTTAAAGCTGCATTCCCAGGAATGTCTCCTTAACAGGCATCACAGTCCCCTGCAGGTTGCCTGGGGCAACCTCACAACCCCAAACACAAGGAGCGGAGAAAGTGATCTGATGGCACTGTCTCTTATTTTTCCTGCTCTTTCTTTTCTTAGTATTATAGTTAAATGCCTTTGCCCCTGAGCTGTTTGCACTTGTGTGTGTGTGTTGCGCTAACAGGAGCCTCGGCCTCTTCATCCACTGCCTGATGGAGAGACAGAGAGAGAAAGAGGGGGAAAAAGAGAGAGGGAGAATAAAGGCCTACGAGGAGACACAGTCAGGGGGAAGGGGAGAGGGGAGGGCGGTCTTATGACAGAGGAGGTCTGCGGCTAACAAGCGGTGTGGAGCCACAGAAGGTGTGTGTAGCCGAGCGTGAGGAAACAGTTGAGACAGCACAGGCCCACTGAGATGACCGTGGAGCTAATGCTATGTTAGTGAGCTGCTAACGGCATGCCTGGGCCTTGGTGCACCGCCCTTCCACACAGATCACAGAGGCCCACAGCACAACGAAAGGAGACACCTCAGGTCTGGGGGGGAGGTATTACTAGTGACACGTCTTTTGGGCACCGGTTGGGACTCCTTTACCATCTGAGCCTCTCATATCATGACTCACAAGCAGACATGCGAGTTATATAAAGAGACCCCTAAATCCAATGTGGCGGGGAAGGTGAGGTAGAACAACGCTCAGAGCAGGAAAAATAACTGGCACTTCGAGTCGAGGTATACGGAGGACGCTTTATGTGGCAAGGCACCTTGGATAATTTGACTTGAAGGGAGTTGAGACACCTCCCAGGGTTAGCAGGCATTTAGGCTGTACTTACTCTCACTATATCCCCAGAGACTGTTCTCTTGTCTTGAATTAACCCCTCTTCACAATGCACAAAGCAGTTGTGCAAATATCAGTCAAATCAACCATGTAGAATAATAACAAATGCTCAAAAAAAACTATCTTGGAAAACACACAAAAAATTACTCAGAACATAAAGCCATGATTAAAAATAAGAATATAGAACATGCTATGGCTAAACATTAAATTGAAGCAGACAGTGTCCTATCTTCTTCTTCATTCAGATTAAAATGACAGTGTATGTCCTCCTTCCAAAATTCCAGTTGTACTGTCATATTGCCTGTGGGATAAAAGAGAGAAAATAATATTTTAGTGTGTGTGACAGGTGGTTCAGTGTCTGGATGTTGATATGTGGTTTATCTCATAATCATTTTCAGTTTCGACTTATGTTATTTCATTAGAATTTTTAATCTTAATTGATTTACACTGATACATTCCATTAACTTTGATATTTTATCTTAATTTTTTATCTTAATCAGCTATTTGGCTTGTGGAGCTTCTCTTTCCCTCAGGTGTTCAGGTGTAATTGTTTTACTCCTGATTGCATAACGTGAGCTTGACTGTATTCTCTGATAAAGGCTTCACACTGAAACACCTCTGTAGGTTTGGCAATCCATAAGTTATAAATAAAAATGAGACATGAGGAGGATATTTTTAAAATACTACTGGAGTTTCTACTTTGTTTCTGACAAAAACACAGACCACCTCAAAATGCAATAGAAGGGACTTAAAATGTACTACACTCAGGGTCAAAGGTCATACATGTTAAGCACAACGTTTTTAGGGTGGCTTACAATTTTTCTGGTGACCTCTCTGTGATCCTGTTGTATTGTCTTGAGGCGGTAAAAGCAGAGCATCACAGTATTAAACCATACAGCGAATGAAGGACCAGCAGTGCACCAGCACACAGTACTGTAGGTCAATGACCTGTTAGTAAGATCACTATACCCTTAAGGCCAATTTGTGGCTAATTTCGGGGTTGTGTCTCCACACATTAAATGAAACAGATACTGAAATATCTTGCATGGTTACCTTGTCACGTCTACAGAGCACACAGTTTATTCAGTCTTGCAGAGGAGCCGAGGTGAGGGACAGAGCTGCTTTGTACTATCTGTTCAGATCAAGGCACTAAGACAGCCCAGGGCACGAGTGACCGCCCCACTTTGACATGTAGTATTACAACAGTTAATTAAAGTAATAGCAAAAGGAGATTTAATCAGACCTCTATTTTTATCTGTAACTGGTGATTTTTGCTAAGATATGATGTATATTAAATTTTTAAACTCAGCAATATTGGTGTTAAATGTTTGATAAATACTCTCATTCACCATATTAAGATTATCATAATTTGATCTATCTCACACAGATATCAATAGATTTAAGACAGAATTTAACACAGAAAAGACACAATTTTGACTGAATAAGGATTTTGTAAAACTGGACAGCAGCAGGTTTTGTCTGTGGTTCTTCTCCTCTTCTGTTTATTGATATTGTTTGGTTATGATCCCTTCCCAAAGAGGACACTGAATACCAGCTGTTGGTTACACTACAAAATCACATTCTATCTAAAGTAGATGCAATGGGCCGAAAGTTTCGGGGCAAATGAAATATTTGAATCTCTCATTTAAAAATCTAAATGTAAGGAAAGTATAAATTGAAGCTACAGCTGTTTTTAATTGTCTTGCAGATTTGGAGGCCTGGACATCAATGAAACAAATTGATTAAAATTAGCATATGGAAAGATTATTATTTTTCCTAAAGTTAAACTAATGAAATCCTTAAAATCAGCCCTAAAGAACAACTACTCAGGATATAAAGAAAATGCCACTTGAACTGTAAAACAGTATTCATTTTAAAGGTGAACCAGTGCTGTTCACCTGTACCTCACCATGCACTGCTTATAACATTGTTGACATGTAGCGTGTGTGTGTGTGTGCTTGTGTGCATGTGGGGGATAATGAAGAGGCATTGTGTCTCTTCATAATGACATCATGGCTCTGACAGAAGCTGGAGAAGACGCCCGAGGTCTCCGAGCGGAACTCTTCAGCTTGGCACAAGTGTGTGTGTATATGTGTGTGTGTGTGTGTGTGTGTCCCTCCCTGGGCTACAGGAGTCCTCCTGGGCTTTGTGAACGAAAGTCAAACCGTCAAAGACAAAAACAAAACCTGACCACCAGCAATATGAAGCAGAGGGCAGGCCATTTGGCTGCTGCCTGCTCGCCGGTGCCTGTGTGTGAAAGCGGTGGGTGCGAGGGCTGAAGGGAGGAACATTTGAAGAGAGAGCGAGGTGGGAAAAGACCACAGAGAGAGAAAGAGAGACAGAGAGGGAGGTCCAGGAAGTTGCAGGAGGGGTTCAGGGGTCAATTCAGCCTGCAGGCCTGGGTGACGCTTTCAGGGCTCAGAACGAGAGAGGCCTGTATTGCATCATGGCAGTCCTTGGCGTGTCCTCTTAATCTTGCCTCTGACCAGACGGATCCTTCCCGGTGGCTTTGTACACACACAAAGACACACGCACACATAAAACACATGCACCTTAGTTCTTTGTGTGTAAGGAGCCAAATCCCTGTGTAGGAAGAAGTGGTCAGGTCAAAGTACTACAACTATGTAAAGACACTCCATTACAAGTTACAGTCCTTCATTTAAAATATTATTTATTTTCAGCAACCTGTAAAATATCAAACTACTTGTTTAGTGGTAAATCATAAAAATCACATTATTAGATGGTTAATACTGATGCATCAATACATAAGCAGCATTTTACTGTTGTAGCTGGTCATAATCGAACTAGTTTTGACTACATTATATATTTAGTTAGGTAGTTTAGTCCAGTGGTTCCAAACCTGGGGGTTGGATCCCCTCCAGTGGGTCACAGAATAAATCTGGAGGGTTGTGAGATAATTAATGGGGACAGAAAGAAGACAGAAAAAAAACTGCTACACAAAGTTGATGTCATTTTTATTTTAGATTTTTCTATAAACTTTGCTATATTGTGAAATATTAGGGAATTTGACCTCCTTGGACTTTGCTATGTACAGTAAATGAAACCACCTGCAAACATCTAAGTGATGTATAAAATGTGACAAGAAGCCCCTCGTAGACACAGCTATTTGGGGTGCTCACAAGCCATAAAGGTTTGGATCCACTGGTTTAATCTTTAACAATGTGTTGCTGTTCATAAGCTTATCATATATTTTTTATCAAAAGTGAAATCTTAACCTGTTAAATAACTAGTAACTATAGTTTATAAATGTAATTGAGTAAAAAGTAGGGATGTGCAGAGAGCCCAGTACTTGTATTTGTATTTGTATTTGTTGAGGCAGCAAAATTATTTGTATTTGTATTTGATAAAAGTGGAGGCTTAAAATCCTGTTTTTGTTTTTATTATGCTTTTAATTTTAGAAAATTAAAGTGTTACAATAAGTGTTCATGAATAAACTACCTTATGAAGGAGGTTCCCACACCGGGTCTCGAACTGGAGTCGCCCAGCTCATAGACGACTGTGTTGACTACTGTACTAAAACTTTACCTCTACCTATTTATACACCCATAACACCAAGACAGCACACCGTGTAATGTGTAGGGAAGAACTTCAAAGGTGATTATTGCTTTGTACTTTTCATTTATTGCCTATTTTTTGTTATGTTGTTTGTTATGTAACTTTGTGGAAAGGAGAAAGGGAACAACAGGTTATAGAGAGTCCCTTGGGAGCACTCCACGTGTGTCAGTAGCTCAGCTTTATCTCTGGGGAAGACCCCCAACTACGGGAGTGATGTCCAAAATAGGAAATGTGCATCATGTAGCAGGTGGATGTGACTCCCCTCGTTGAGACCTGCTGAGACACGTAACCATGGAGCAGAGGAGAGAGACTGAGATAGCGATGTAACCGACCTGCATGCTGATATTTAACTTAATTTGTTTTTTTTTCTTCCCGAAAACAAATAATTTTTAAAATTTTTGTATAAAACAAATATTCGTAAAAAAAAAAACAAACCTTCCCCAATAAAACACTATTTGTGCTTTGCAGAATAATGTATTTGTATTCGGGCACACCAGAAAAAAGTAAAAAGTACCAAATTTCCCTCTGAAAGTGGAGTAGAATTATAAAGTAGCAAAAAATGGAAATACTCAAGTAAAGTTAAAGTACCTCAAATTTGTATTTAAGTACAGTATTTGATTGAGTACTTTGCTACTATCCAGCACTGCAAATAGAGGTCAATTTTGGGAGTTTGAGATACTACAAGGGCAGGACATCACATCACGTGCTGAACCACATTATACACTGGAAATCAGATTCTAGGTGTGTATTAAAAGCTGTTCAAGTTCGTATCAGACAAGAAGACATTCTTCCTCTACAGCATACAGTAAAATATGCTTGAGGTGATTCTGCGGCTATTGTGAACACACTGAAGGCACATCTCACATCCACGCTGAGTAAGATTGACAGGTTTCTTCTCTGAGCTGAAGTGAACCTCCCGCCCTGAGTGTGTGTGTAATGAGAGACAGGTCTTATGACAAGCACTAATCAGCCCAGACTCTTGACCCTGTGGCAATGAGGATGACACAAGGGAATACACCCTGGCACTGCTAACAACTCCCCTGACCTGTGTGTGTGTGTGTGTGTAGACGAGTATGTGTCATTTCAGGTAACAGAAACATAGCGGGAAAGAGTTCATGTGCAGTTCATTCGACCTAGAGTGGGAATTTTCTTCAAGATGTGAGAATATTTCGAAACAAAAACAGATTGTATTGGATATTACAACTGCAACTGATGATTATTTTCATTATCAATTTACTGACTATTAATCGATTAGTCATTTGGTATATAAAATATCAGCGGATGGTGAAAAAGGTTGATTACTGTTTCCCAAAGTGACATCCTCAAATGTCCCAACCAACAGTCCACAACCCAAAGATCATTGAAGACTAAAGAAACCAGAGAATATTCACATTTGAGAAGCTGGAATCAGATAAGTTGTACTTTTTTTTGGATAAATGACTAAAAACAATTAATCCCTTATCAAAATAGTTAGAGATACATTTTCTGTTGATCAATAAATCAACTAATTGTTGCAGCTCTATAGTATATTCAAATAGACTATTTACAAACAAGACTACTAAACACAAAAAACAGCTCAGGCTGATGGATATGTCATCAGTTTTGCAGGTATTGGACAAATTAAAATTCTGGCCTAATGGTGGTGCTATTAAATTAAGTTTCATGTTAATCCATGTAAAAGTTGTTGCTGACATGGCACTAGCGTTTGTTGTTATACGAAGTTATTTATCCACATGGGAAATTTGGTTGCTTCTCCCTCTCGAATTACCATCACTCCCCAAGTTCAACTCACATTTTTTGTTTAAACTCTTTTGATGAGTCAACAACATCTCTTTTCTCCCTGAAGTCCTTGGCTCAAGACAAGTCATGGAAATCAATCAGCAAGTCAATGTGAGCTAATTAAGTTGGCCACCATTTTAAGTTAAGTCAAAAACACACTTCTAATCTTAGTTGATTTTGTTATCACAAAGATGCAAATAAGGGAAGTCAACTGTCTCTCAGCATTGCTTTGCCTGATCATTATGGACACTGTCCAGTAAACACACACGTTGAGGGTGTACCTGATGTACACTGCTGCGTAATGGAAAACTTAAGAGTAGATATAATTTTTAGTTGGTTGAAAGCTGGAACTGACACACTACTGAATCATCATTCTCAAATGCATTGAAAGCTGGTAGCACCATAACTGAATCCCAAAGGGACCCATTTGTATCAGAGGGTGCTGAGGATTTACTCTGCTATGTGTATGCGTTTGCGTGCCTTTGCGCCGGCTCATATTACAGTCAGGGTGACACTCAGCGGGAGTGACAGCAGCTTTCTAGGAGTATCATCAGTCCTGCTGATAACAGAGGGGCTGTAGCCTTAGAACAAAACATGACACACTCTCAGCTCCTTGCATGTAATCCACAAAATGAAACATCACTGCTCATCCGGGTGTATTTATTGTTTTCCAGAGTGCACTGACACACAGAGAAGAGTGAACTTTCAATAGAAACAGGAAAAAAAAAAAAAAACCCTCACTGTGATGTTTGTGTCTGATAAAAAGGGTTAATAGGTGGAATATGGACCTTGTAATTTACAGTTTCTGTCAGTCAACATGTATCATAGCGCAATGCAGTGGAGTACAACAGTGGAGTGATTATCTGTGTATTGTTAGAGAAATGGATTAAGATGCGTTTGATATATATGTAGAGGTGATAAATGGCAAGTAATGTAACCATGAAAATGCTCACCATACAATTCAGTCAGTATAGATATAAAATCAGCAATCAGCATTTATATCATCTGTGTGGCAAGTTAGCGAATGTGTTGCTCAAATATAAAACATACACAATCAAATAAAAAGGATTTGATTGATGAGGCAGTAAGTGATTGACAAGTTGGACGTAATCAAGGCTCTGATACCTGGGTGTACCTTCCACTCAGCACAACATCCTTTAAAGGGGTATTTACAAGACAAGACATTATTTATTATTTTATAGATTTTTTTCTTTTCATCATATTAAATATATTACATAAATCATATTCTTGCAAGCACAAAATGCAGTGTTGTTCAGTGCAGAGTTTCCTCTGATATTCATAAGAAAAATAACTACAATTCATAAAAAGGGCTGGTTTCAAAGATGTACTTTTGAGCCCAGAGATAATGCTAATGCTATATGTTAAACTGGCTCTATTCCAAGCCATAATCTTAATATAACTAAATACTTCACTCCACAACAATACCCATCTACTGCCTCGCAATATTTTGTTCGTTCACCTTGCATAGTGTCCATCTCTGTTACTGTAATTAACAACGCTGTTACAAATGAGAAATCATATCTGTGTCTAGATCAGAGCAACACAACCCTAGCATCGAATAAAAAGCTCAACCTGTCTCACTTCCATTAATCTCAATGGGCACTGTTGGCGGAGTCATCAGCCAACCTGTGAGGAATGATAGTGTTTCAGGTGGCAACAAAATGAGCGTATTGCACATTGGGTCTTAAGCAAAGGTGACTTAAGCCTGTATCAGTGTGAATGGGTAGAATACAATACTTCATAAATGCGGAGAAAACACACAAAAATGCCACCTATTAATTTCAGTCGTGTCATTTTGGCTTTTAGCTACTGTATGAGGAGTGTAAAGCAACAATGTTTTAGTGGATCATCACTCATACAAGCAGTTACTGTATAAATTATTGCACCACACATGATAAGTGTTCCCTGCACCAAGAAATTGACACGGTAAATCCTCTATGAGATAAATAAAGGAGCAATTTACAAGGAAAGTAATACTGCTGGTTGGCAAACTTAATTAAAAAAAAAAAAATCCAATGACCACACACAAAATGGGAGATCTGTGCAGATATGCATAAATCTGGGCACAGAAGTGGATTTACTTTAGATCTGTTTGTGTTCTGTCTGACAGGAGTTCACAGCCAGTTTCCCAGCATGTAGCTCTGGTTTCCACAGTCCCACACTGCGCAGCGTCTACTTGGGCCAGTCCACTCTGGCAAAAAAGGGGTGGGATTTGATATCATCTGCGCCTGCTACTCCTGTCCCCAGTCTCTCCATTGGGTTGTACTGGAGCAACTGCATAGAATAACATGAGAAAAGGATTTGTTTAATTAAACAGGTGACAAAGAAATAAAAAAAATCACATTGACGTAAAAGCATTTCTCAGGCAGTGAGACAAAGTAAACAGAGAGTACAGAGGCAGGGGAACTAAGAAACTTTACAGCATGACAAAACTTCCTCTGTGTTACTTTTTTTTGTTACAGAATAAATAAATCTACATAATATAACACTAGCATGAGCATTGCATGTGGATTGAAACTCTGTCATCAAGCGGTTCAAATACTATTTTAAGTTATTAGGGCTACTATAGTATTGATATGTCCAATCCGTCACAACATAAACACATTTAAATCGTGGAGATTTGTGCCACATTAGAAGCAGATAAGTCCAGGCTAACCACATTAATACACATCTAAAGATTACCAGTTTTGAGGCTTTGCAATTGGCTAGAAGATATTAGCATGGTGCAAGCTCTGTCATTAAGGATTTCAACCATAAATAGTGTATAATACATGTGTATGTTTATACAACATATTAACATTTTCTTCAATCTCCACTTTAACTGCATGCAACTTTTTTAAGGGACTGAATAAATACAGAAATACAACAAAGTTTTTGGGTGGGGTGAATCTATTTGGGTGGGCCACTGAATTAAATTAATTATATGCAAAGGCTGAAAACATCATCTAGTACACTAGACTCTCACCTGCTCCAACAGTGATCTGGCCTCCTCTGAAACAGACTCGGGGATGTTGAGAGCAGTGTGACGACCGATTCCTGCTGGATGGCACTGGAGCAGAGACTGTGGAGAGGGAAGGAGGGGTGGAAAGAAGAGATAACCATCAATCCAAACACAGAAAACCTGACAGTCTGAGAGCTGAGGGGACAGATATACTGACACCCGCAGAGCCTAGGTCAATGTGAGAGCAGCGGCACTGGACAAATAGGAGGAGACCAAAGAGTCCGAGCACCTGAAACAACACTGATCACAGCAACTATAACAAAGACATGATTTCACTGGTGTTGCTCTTTCTTGGAACTGCTGTGTGTGTCAGACAAGAGCGAGTGTCGCAGAATGAATGACATGGAAAAAACATATTGTTTTTTTGTTCATTATTACAGAACAAGTTTACTGGAAGGGTCGACAGTTCAGCAGCAGTAAACATTAAGTCATTTTTATTTGTTTTTCAAAGTCAAATCTGACCGGATCAAACTGACATTTCAGTTAACGAGGAATTGTTGCACTCACAAAAAAATAAAAAAAGGTTAAAATCATCTCAGAAGTGAGAGAAAGGGAGCACAAGACCTGTAAGTGCTTTTCTAACCACAGAATATAGCACTATTGTTAAAATAATTGACAATAATGACAGTAATCACTGTATGTTACGACAGTGCATCTACATCGACGATCTGAAAATGCTAGAACAGGACGTGTGCGGCAAGTGAAAGGCGTAAACTGTGTTTTTTTCCATCGGTTAGGTCGGTTTCCTCTCGCTCTCTCTCTCCTGATACGTGCTGCAGGAGTTCTGGCTGGGTTCCTAGCCGCAGTCAAGACTGCTCCAGGCAAGATCTTATCCTGCAAGGATCAAGAGACACTGTGTGTGCCTGTGTGTGTGTGTGTGTGTGTGTGTGTGTGTGTGTGTGTGTGTATCCTTGCCAGGGCCCTACCCAGACATAATCATCAAAGGAGACATCTGTGTGAGTTTTTTTTTCCCCAGGTAAGTGGGTGTGTATTGTTCAACATAATAACACCAACCTCACACCTCGACTCATGTTTGGGCCATTGATGGGTACTACTGATGGCTGATATGAAAATATGCCCACTGGCAATCAGTTAGAATTTATTCAAATTTAATAGACAATGAAAAATTGAAGGGACACCGCACCTGCCCTGGGTGTCCGTGCGTGCTACTGTGTGTGTATTTGTTCTTCTTGACAGCGGGAAGTTGTAATTAGCATGTATAGTAGCAGTCAAAAGTTTGAACACACTTTCTCATTCACCTGAATGGGAACGTGTGTCCAAACCTTTGACACGTAAAGCAGCTGAATATGTATTTGTTGTCTTCCAAACAAAATGCTCCCCCCCCTGCCAAGCCTGTCTTGAAAGATGGTCCCTCAGATAGCCCTTATCCTGGACTAGCCGAGTTGCGGCACCTTGAGAGCTGCCCCGGTCTTCACCTTCCACGCCGATCTGAGGTCGGCGTGCTCCGAGCACAGCGCTGCTCCAGGAGCCAGCAAAGAGGCCCGGGGAGAGCTGACCCCCTGGCCCAGCAGATGGAGCTCAGGCTGGGGGAGAAAGTCACACCGACACCCCTGGCACTCCCCGAGAACCAGAGTACGAGACGGCAGCCAAGACGCACCTCACATACACACACGTTGTACACAACACACCGAAACAACCAACTCTGCCGACTCAGACACATACAGACAGGCGCGCAGAATCACACACACAACCTGGCAAGACCATAAAGAGTGTGAGAGAGTTGAAAGCCAAGACACCTACAGACATCCCACAACACCTTTGCAACAAAGACACATTTTTTTTTAATACTTTTTGACTCACCATGCCTGTCAGAAGCTCAAACAGGATGGCGCCCAAACTCCACCAATCACACGCAGCCGTCTCCTCGCTGATGCCTCCCACCTCTGAAAAAAGTGCAAAATGAGAGGAAGACACAAGATTAATCAATATATTAATGTGCAGAGAAATAGCTTGTGTTGAGGGAGATCACAGGCAACAATTTGTTTTTGATGTAAAATAAGAAAATAATCAAATACATATATTTAAAAACATGCACTGATCTTACTCGCTAAATGTGTCAAACCCCTCACATGATTACATCCTTTAAGGCATCTTGCTTTTAAACCTTCAACACTGTTTCACAATGACATCTTCGGATTACTTCATATTTCATTGAAGTGATTCAAAACTGAGCACAAAAACGTGGACACAGTCACACACACACACACAAACAAGTGTGAGTCTCATAAAAGGGTGATTTGCATAATAAAAAAGCAGTTAAATTGAGGAAACCGTCTGTGCTGCAACTTCACACCATCTGCATGACCTGACCTCAAACGCAAATACACACACACACCCATACAATACACACACACACACACACACACCAAGAAATATAAAGCAGAAACACAAGAGAGTAAATTATATAACATTTTTGTTCAGTTTTCTTCAGTGTTGCACTTATTTTAAGCTCCTTGAAATAACCTACAACACTGACTTGTCTGCCTTTGTTGTTATTTCTTTAGAGTCTACAATATTTAAAGGCTCTCAATAATTACACAATTACAAATGACATCATTTACTGTTTCTTCCTCTTCTAAAGAAATTCTCTTGTTGGACTTCTGCTTAGTCTCTACTGGAGCATGCACACAAATGCTTGCATGCACATGTACATACTACCAAAGTCTCTCAATGTGAACTTTTCCACTTACAACTCTCCAGTTTAAGCCTACTCCATGGCAGCGATCTAAGACAGTCAGACACACAAGCGGTGAGACAGACAGCTCGACTGTTGGGACTCTACTGTGTGTGTGTGTGTGTGTGTGTAAGAAACAGGAACCAAGAGAGATACTCATCTGCTAAAGTCAAAACTGTGTGTGTGTGTGTGTGTGTGTGTGTGTGTGTGTGTGTGTGCTAGCTCCACTGGGTACCAGATGGCCTCTTGTGCCGCTCAGCTTCCCTCTGCTCTGCTCTCTCCAGAGGGAGGGGGCCCGGTCACCCAGAGGGCCGGGACCCAGGGTCATGGCAGTGTGTGCCCAGAGACCAGGCTCCTCAGCTGGGGGAGCATAAGAGACAAAGACCCCTCATCTCCTGGAGGCTGCCGGGAACTCCGGGGGACTGTGTGGCTCTCTTGCAGCCAAGGTTAGAGCGGGCTATGATACTACTTGCACGTTTTGTATACACACACACACATATATATATATAAACGTACAAACACACACACACACACAGCCAACTGAGCAGCCAGTCTTCAGGGCTCCCCAGGACTACTGTTTTGACAGCCAAGGAGAGAAGATCGTCATTGAACGGACTAGTGATACCTGCGTAGTTATGAGCCGGAGGGGAGATACTGGACGCACACGCACACACACATACACGCACACGTCTCAGAGCAAGGTCGATGTCATCACAATGGATTAATGTCTAAGGAGCTGCAGGGAGAGTACAGTGGAGCTGGCTACACTTACCGCTCTGTCAGAGCGAGGCAGGGAGAAAGGGAGATAGAGAGAAAGAGGATGGGAAGGGGAATTAACCACATCCACAGGCCATGGGTCATTCAAACCCCACTATTACACTGCACTGTATAATCTTTGAGAACACACAATTACTATTAAATTTCAACCTGGCATTTTCAGTTCTTGAACACTTTCAAAAAGGTATCATGAGAAATCTAAGAAAACAAAGAATATACTGAAGAGGTACAACAATACAGCGTGTTCACCTCATGGCCTCTTCTTCTTCCCTTTCCCCTAAACAATGCAGTTCCCTCCTGCTCTGTATCTTAATCACACTCCATCTCCTCTCTCCTGGGGGCCATAAGGAACTTTCTCTCTTCTCCTCTTAGACAGACTTCCCTAAAAACTTAACCGACAGTCATTGTTGAAAGAGGAAGTAAAGCATACGCAGGTAGGAAGTAAGGAGGGATCGGTATACAATATGATGTTCCAAGACTGTGAATGCGTGTCTTATGAGCTGGTGTGGCTCAGTAGTGTTGCCAACTGCTGACATAACTAAATAAACAAATACTTTTACCCGTCTTCACTATGAGGAAAAAGTGAAAATATTCAAATAATAAAGCAGAAGTGCTTTCAGGGTACAATGTCTTACTTGAAAAGCTTTTCAAAATACTGAGATGACAGCTCAGTGACAAAAGGGGAAGTAAACTTTATCTTCCATTTGATCACGCTGTGGCCGAGCAGGTACACGGGAAAAATAAAAAACTGAAAACAAAAGCGCATGTCATGAGAGTCCTCAGTAACTGACTTGTTACTCAGAGGGGAAGAATACTGAATTTCCCTTTTCTTAGATGTTGAAGACAATCGGTTTTGGCCTTGCTTCCCTCTCAACAGAACAATAAACAATTACCGTTTCAGCTCAAATTAGGTTTCGCCACCTTGTCACTCAGCAGCTTCTTTTTTTTTCTTACTAGGAAACAAAACATTTGCCATCTGATGTTTATCAGTGATGACGAAATGGCGAGAAAGTAAATAAGCAGAAGTGCAGAATAAACAGATTAATACCCTGCCACTGTATTTTTCCGAGTCCACTCCCGTGTTTTTTGGGTGTGAATGTGGTCGCTTTGAAAACATGTTTCCCTCCTTCTCACACACACACACACACACACACACACACATATATATACACACACACACATGCACATACGGTCACAGCAGGCCCCCCGCTAGCTTTCTGGCAAACAGTCATAAATCTGTCATCGGGAATGAAGCTATCGCTAGAGCTGACCCTGTCTGGATAAACAGCAATACATAAAAAGGGCAGAAGAGACACACATTCACTAACCTCTGTTTGTGTGTGTTAACAGGCACATACATCAGATATACGCATGTACCAACTGTAGGGGTCTGCAGGTATGGAATAAATATAAGCAAGCAAAATAGATAACAGCCGTTTCTTTGTAATATGCTTATACCCAAATTTAAAAATAACAACGAAAAGATGGCCCGTAAAAGACGGATGAGAAAAAAGAGAGAAAGTTGCATGTGTTTGAGTAGGACAATCAATAGATGTGGAAGTGGTCTTTATGCTCAACAGCAGCATAACACACCCCCTGCTGGCTAGTGATATGTATTTCATTCATTGATCCACATGAGATCAACACTCGTTTAACTAACAAGACCTTTCACACCTGGGTTGAGGTCACTTTCATTCCACTTCAGTTCACTGAAGAGCTGACATTCATATTTTTTACTGAGCATCTTTGGTTGTAAAAAATATTCTCAAATCAGTTCTGTTCATATTAAGATTTGAGTGAGCTGAATGTGGACACAAACTAAATATGATTCAAACAGTACCAATGACATGACATTTAATGTGTCAAGAGCAGGATGTTGGTGCATTCCCATCATTTTATTACACCAAAGTTTCTTTTTTCCAACCATACTCCCCATCCCCCAGACACTGTGACCAACTTGGATTTTTCCTATGTTAGTCATCGTACTAAAACGGCATCAAAATTTATAGTCATTATAGTAAATTAACCAATATATAATTAATTACTTAAAGACAATTTTGACCATTGATTAAATGTTGAAGTCTGGTATCAAGTGAAAAAACCAAATGTTGAAAAAATGCTGATGGCTTCTTAAACATTATGATTTGACCAATTTTCTTTTTTTTACCCCCACATCATTTCACAGTAATTTGAATGCCTTTGGTAAGAAGAAAAAAAAAGGTAATCTGAACACATACATTTGAATTGACTCATGAAAAATAAATTTATAGATTATCTGATGATGAAAATAGTCATTAGTTGCAAGTTACTTCAGTTGATTTGCAACTAATGACTAAAACATAAAATATATGGATAATAAACTAAAAGTTAATTGTATATTTTGTCAAAATCCAGCTATTCATTAATATATTTGATCACCTATTCCAATATTTTTACCGAGGTACCTGCCAAACCTTCCACCCCCCACATTTTCACTTGTGTAAAAATCACTCTTTGCTAATATTGATAATAACAGGAACATTAATTACACAATGACTTAAATGGAAATATGTCTCGGTGTAGCACTTAGATTTTAAGCTGCATTATGCATACAGGTTCTTGTGCTGAGCTTTACTCCTGTATCTTTAGGTCAGCTACTGCTGGCCACTGGAACATATGTCTATGTGCTTTTATTTCCATTAGTAGGCTTTTAAACACACTGTTGCTAAGGGAATAAAAATGCACACTTTGGATATTAAATAGAGCATTTTTTTGCTTTCAGATTTATTACAACAGTGGCATACTGTACATTCTAGACACAAGGAGGATTTAAATCTGAAGTGACCTTCCTGGCTTGAGAGAGAGAGAGGATGAATAGCTTAATACAAGTGCGTGGGAGGGTGAATGCGTGTGAGGGTCATTGTATACGTCTCAGAGTGCGTCTAGTGTTTTCAGCTAATGTTTTTCTTTTAATCCTGCATAGTTAAGAAAGACGTAATTAAACACATCACACATTAGCTACCCAACAGCCCGAGTGTGAAGCCATACACTTAAAGCAGGAGCATATTGGAAAAGGTATCCACCCATAGATGTCAAATGTGTGTGTGTGTGTGTTTATGTGTGCACACACACACACCCTCCACACACAGAAGTGCTAAGTAGGGACATGGTGTTGTAGTCTAGCAGCAGTTTGTTTTAGGCAGCTTTTAAACAGCATGCCAGAGCTGCCACAAGCCTGCTGGGGGCAACACACAGGGTTACCATACCACTGGCTCACTGTTGCGCAGCAGCACACTCTACAGGACAACTAGAGAACAACAACAAGATCCAGCTTCACAAAACTGACTGCAAGACACTGAAAAAAACAGTTACTCCCAGTTTATCCTGCAGATATTAACCAATCCATGTGTTAATCAAAATGTAAAATAACACTACCATAGTGTATACTGTGTGTGTCCTTTATATATGGTTCCTTTAATCTAAAAACAGTAACAGAACTGAAGAACAGAAAGGAAAGAGCACCTGTGCATACAGACTTTTGTCATTCTATGAGTAAAAATCAATCACAGTGTTCATATGTTTCTATTCTCAAGAGTAGTGTATGTTCACTTGGATAGTTTATTCATGTCTGGCTATGAATGAGGGGTTTGTGACCATGGGAAAGTGGCCTACTTATGGCCCTACATGGCTGCACAGAATTAATCCCACACAAACCTACTAACTGACAAACGCACACAAAATGAGAAAGTGTAGCAGGAGTAGATAGAGGAAAGGTATGTATGTCTCACCTGGTGCACAGTACATGTTGGCAAAGGCCTCTTTGTCACAGGACTCCTCCACATCACTCCAGCTACAGAAGTAAGTAAGCTGAACATGACCTGAGGAGAAAGAAATAGAAAGTGTTCAGCTCGGAGTTGAAGTGTGAGACACTCTTCTAACGTTCAGCCTCTAATCGCTCACACAGTCGAGTGTCACTCTGACTTTCTACTTTTCAAACTGTTTGCTCACCTTTAGAGCACTTCCTTCCTCCGTTCCTTTCTGCATCCCTCCGCGAGCTTTTCAAGCACACAGCCTCAGCGATTACTCCTGTTTAGCGGCTACCCGTTAACGCTATCATTAGAACTAATGGTGTCATTAGGTAGCCGTGGCCATTAGCCTGGGCTAGCCAGACTGATGCACCACACTACTCCGTTGATGGGCCCTTTAGAACAATAATTACCACCAGGGAGACGAAAACAGCCACTCAGCTAATTAGACGCTTGTTGATAACGAGGTGCAGAGAGATGATTGTAGGACCACAAAAGAAGAAGTTGAGGGGGAATCTGTGACCTCCTGGTAAAACAACATTTTCTCTTCAGGAAGAGCCTTCATTTTGGTAAACAGATTAGATCATGGTTTGACGGAAACAGTCCTGCTCTAAGACCGGAACCGGCTTTAAGACTGGAATAAGCAGGGATGTTAACTTCATATCTTGAAAAAGATATTTGGTCAACAAATATGACATAAACATGGTACAACAGCTTCAGAGGAAAGTGATTTTATGCTTACTGTAGGAGAAGTATGAGTAGATGTCAACAAGCAACTATAGGGTTTTCATTAAGTCTTTTTTGAACTATTTATGTCTGAAATACCTCCGGTTAAAATTGCAAAAGACAACCTAACAATCAGTACGTTATTGTTTCTGCCGCAGCCTCCGTTCAGTGCAACTAAATTCATCATTCTTGTGTTTTTTTCAGGAGTTGAAAGTTCAATTTTTTTTCACTAGCAATGAGAAGATTAACCTCAAGTTTCCTGGTTTCTTGCTAAGTAAAGTGCAACTGTTTAATATTTAGATCTCAAGCCAATAATCATCGTCCAGCTTTAAAGAAGCTCAGAAGCTGTTAGCGGAGGTTTGCATTTTCTCAGTCCGATCAACTTTTACAGAATCCTTGTCTAAACATGAGAAAACATGAGAAAAGAGGCTTTGGTGAAAATGGATGTCTAACCTTGGTGGTCGAGCAGGATGTTGTTGGGGTTTAGGTCTCGACAGATGATGCCCTCTTGGTGCAGCGAATCAAGGGCTGTCACCATCTCTACAGCCCAGCATCGTACAAACGCCTCCGGGATACGTGCTTGGGATGCAGCCAACGACAGCTCGTCCAGCTCTGCAAACAGCCGCGATACTTCTTTATCAAATGCACTGCCACCTGTATTACTAATAATTCTTGATGATTCACCATCAAGATCTAATAAACTCTGAACCACTGCACAGGCCTCAGTGCCGTTTGTCGCTGGGATTGAGCCTTCACTGTTCCCGCTAGAGTTTGGAACCACATCTGTGTTTATGCCTACGCTGGGCTCTAGTTTCTCAGTAACTGAGTCAGTAACTGGAATGGGGGCATCAAGCAAGAGATCGTTATTTTGGCATGAAGGATCAACCCCCATTTCCTCTGAGGCCTTTTGTCCATAAGCCAAGCTGTAGTCACCCCATAGTGAGGTCAAGGGAGAGGAAGATGCAACATTAGTGTCACAAGTTGCAGAGGCTGTGCACAAAGATGAAAGCTCCTGCTCTAGTGGCTGCTCCTCTTCTTCTTCAGGCTGGCTGTGAAGCTGTAAAACATCAGGCTGGATGAACTTTTGAGGAGAGGCTGTGGCCTCCAGGCCCACACTCACCCCTGAAGTCTCTAATTCCTCCTGTAAAGAGTCTACAGTCCCGCTCATTGCAGGCAGGTTGACCAAAAGGTCTGGCGGTTGACCTTCATCTTCCACTACTGCCTCTTTAAATGAAATGACTGGCACTGACTCATTGGAACCTTTATCACTACAGTCTAACCCCCAAAGCTCCGAGCTGTGGCTCTTGACCTCCTGAGCCAGCTCTGGAAGATCCTCAGTGACATCTGAGCCCAGGTCAGATGTAGAAAAGATGGGGACCTGTTTATGTGAGGTGCGCTGCTCTCCCAAGTCGAGGCAGGTCACCTCGCTTGCACTGTCTTTGCTGTCAATACGAAAAAACTCCATTGGTGTGTGCTTGGACTGATCCAAAGACAGAGGCACAGCAGGCGAGGACAATGGACTAAAGACGTCGCCGTGGTCCTGTTCCGTGCCATGGTATTGCTCATTGTCATGGTTGGGTCCGCTTTTGTCTGACGATTCGGTGAAAAAGCCAAGTTCCTGAGAGCTGATAGGTGAAGAGAGGCTGTCGTTGCTGAGTAGTGAGCGGCTACGTGAGGAAGTAATTGGCACTTCCAGTGACAACATTTCTTGTTCACTCTTCTCTTCCTCCTCCTCTAGTGTATCTGGTTCTACTTTCTCTTGTTCGTACTCATTGCACAGTGTTAAATAACTGTTGGTGCACTCTTCCTCAGAGGTGGCTCCAGAGTCTGATTGGGCTCCAATTTGTTTGATAATTTTGGGAGGGAGAACGCTTTTATGAGGGGACGTGATGAGGTCCTTCCCTTCATTCTGCAGCCCTGAGACAGGATCAGAATCAGTAAGAGGCCCTGAGCCAGAACTGGCTGAATCTACACCCAGCTGTGGTACAGCATGTTGTGGAGAGTGTACAGCTGCTGTGTGGCTCTTTTGGATGAAAGGAATGTCAAAGCTCTCCTCTGGGCTGGAATTGCGCAGATACTTTCCGATGTGAGACCACAGCTTTCCACCTGAGGATGAAGGAACAGGGCATTAGAAAAAATAAAGAAGGGTGTCTCCAATAACATGGATAAACAGAGAAGGAAAGGAAGGAGAAGGAATGCGAAATAAGAAAGAAAACCAAGCTATGTCTGGGTAATTACTTTTTTTTTTTTTTTTTTTTTTACACACATGATCTTTTCCAGGAACAATTTTAGAAACATAGCAACCTGTGTTTCAACTAAACCATGGTGTATATTTGGGTCTCGGGTCCTACTCTCTGTCTCCAAAAACGTCACTGCTCTGGGGGTAGCAGCACTGGTCAAAGAAAAGCATTCATTCACACAGTAGGCGATCACTGGGTGCAAGCAGTAGCAACATTGGGTTAGGGATGGTTTATTGATGTTTAAACAAAGTTATATAACGAGTAGACGTCTAGACCACTCTTAAAGTAGTTTCAATACGGTTATATGCTAGCTGTGGGTCCCCACTGAGCCCCCACATACACATCCCCCCCAACCCATTTTGCCCCATAAACCAACCAGTATTTCTAGGCTAGAATACAACCTGTTTACTGTATGTCAATTAGTTTTTGATTAATTTAATATAATACAAATTTGTATAGATGTTAAAAAATATGCAATATGTTAGTATAATACCAACTGAAATATTAAAATTGTTAAATCTAGATTTTGACACAGGGCCCCTCTATAAGACAGGACCTCAAGATTGGAGAAAAGTGAAGGAGCCATCTCATGGCCCTTACCATTTCAAGTTTTAGTGGTTCATTTTTCCAAACTCATTTGTAATTAATCAAAGTACCACAAAGTACTGCCACATAGACAACTCAGGCCCCTCAGAGTCTGGAGATTGCTGCAGAGTTGCTTTGCCCAGTTGGTAATCAAGCCTCGAGCAGAAAAATAACCAGACGTTATTCTGGTGGGTTCAGTCTCCTTGCCAATCTCTGTAGGTCTCTTCAAGTATCAGAGTTGCACAGCAGTAAATTACAAATGCACATGAAAAACACTGCGCATAAAAAAAAGACAGCTAACAGTCTACCTAATATCTGTTTACCTAATTTTCACGGTTCTTCAGGAAAATGCAAAATATGGCAATGCAAAAGGCAATGCGCAATAGAGACTTTTAGTTCCTGACTTTGGTTTCTGGGGCTTCTTAGTTACAGGGACTATTTGGAGAAAATGCTCATTAGTTTCCACTTATGAATGAGTAACCAAGGTAAACAAAAACAATTGCAACTAATTTGGGTATATGGGGTTGGGTGTGTGTGTTTGTGTTTTAGGTTCCCAATGTAAAGTTGACATTCTAACTTGTCTCTCTCTTACATGTGCGTGCACACAGACACGCAAGCATGCACGCACGTACACACGTACACACACACACACACACACACACACACACACACACACACACACACACACACACACACACACACACACACACACACACACACACACACACACACACACACACACACACACAGAGCTGTGAAAGCAAATTGGAAGCCAGCATCTGTTGTGTGTGATGAGAATGGATAGGGAGTTCACAGTGATGATAATGATAGCGGGGCAGCTCGATGGTTTAGAAAGTAAAACCATCCACATGTTGTTTTGTCCAATGTCACTCAGGTCACTGCCTCTCTGTGTCTGCCTGTCTATTCTCATTCAACCCATCAGCTACTATGTTTAAGAACAGCATCCTATAGAGGCATTAAGATCAACCCTCAGTTTTCTGAATCACAGAGCTGGGATGCAACTGTGGTGAATCTGTGTCTTTTCTTGCATTTGATTAGCTTTATTAGATCATGTCGTACAGCCCCGTATGATATTCAATATTGTCCACTAATATTAGCGCATGGTGGTAATGGAGTACACCAGATTGAATAGGTTACAGGGCATCAAAAAATATGGCTGCATTTCATTGTACGCATTCACCCACACACGAGCTACACACACAACCTAGTGTGAGTGGGATTTAAGGAGGCCCAGGTGTTGGCATAGCTAATAAAGCATGGCGCCACCTGGTATTCAGAATAATGACCTGTGACACACACCCATCTCTATCAAACATCTGTCTGGAACAAGGGCAGAGAAAGGGATGGGAGAAGAGAGAAAGAGGGATCAGGTGAAGGAGGGGAAAGGACGGTTGGAGGTAAAAAAGACAAAGGAGGGAAGCATGAGATGTGTGTCTTACCTTCAGCATACTGCAGCAAAAGGAACACAGTGTCTTCAGAGACAATGAACTTCTTCAGCTGCACCATGTGGGGCACAGAGTGAGGCATGATGGTCCTCTTAGCCCTTCCACAGTCACTGCTCTTCCTCAGACCCTGCAGGGATTAAGAGAAGAGGAGAGGCAGTGAGTAATTAAAGTGAGACACAGTGCATTTAAGGACAAGAGGAGAAAAGGAGAATTAACCCAAATGAGGAGGGCATAGATGGGAGGAGGTAGAGGAAGGTGAGCATTTAGGTTGTACGAAGAATAAGGTGTATAAAAAAAAAAGAAAAAAAAAAAAAAAGAAAGAGAGGAAAGGAGTGTGGCAAAGGAGAAACCTCCCATTAACGAGTTGCCAGCTATGCCCCATGGCAACCCAAAGTCACTGGATTCATCAAGCCACATACAGCGCGTGACTTTAAAAGAGCCACACAAATCTATCAGTGCTGCACGTAAAGTTCACATTGGCAGCGAGCGTGTGTAGATATGCTTGTATGTGTGTGCACACGTTGTGTGTAGTCATCTGTGCCTGTGCTGTGCGTTGGCGTCTGGCACACGTCTCACACCTGAGAGCAGAGGAGCTGACAGGGACAGGCCCATTAGAATCAATTACACCGGTCACACACAGGGGCTTCTGGCACATTTCACACTAACACTTACAGTTAGGACGATGAGGATGCGGGATTTACACACACATACCCACACACACACACACACACACACACACACACACACATATTACACTTACTTTGAGGATGAACGTCTCTTGTGTTCTCTTGTCCATGACCAAAAGAACCTGTGATGGAAGAGTGCCATTAATTGCCAGGCATGATGAGACATACACAGTCTAAGATGATATAGTGGTTATGTCCTCCAGAGCAGTGTTTTTCAGTTACTGGGTCAGGGCCCCCTCAAGGGTCACTGCAAGATAAATGTAGGTCCCTAAATGATACTGGAAAAACTGGCATTAACACATCAGACCCTGCTGTGTTAACCAAAGTCCCATCCACAAAACACAAATGGAATTTATAGATGTCCATATACTATATCAGCCAAAAGTAGAGCTGAAATGATCAGTTGAAGGATAGAAACTTAATCAACAAAAATTTTAATAATCATTTAATTCTTAAAGTCATTTATTAAGCAAAGATAGCAAACTTTTAAAATTGGTAATACTGCAATATTGCAGTGTAAACTTAATTTTTTTCCCTTCATTTTCATTTTATTTAATTTTTCACAAACTACCACACTGAGATACACCTATATCAATTTTCTACAATGTGACAATAGTTGCTTTTCCAGTCAGGTCACTGTAAATGAAATATCTTTGGTAATATATTTGGCAATAAAATTGGTATATCACCATTTTCATTTTGATTAAATCAAATAATTTCAAAGAATAAATGACAATTAATTGATGATGAAAATAATACTTAGTTGCAGCCCTAGCCAAATAGCCTATGATATCAAAAGTAGCAAAAAAAAAGGAACAGCAAAAAAAAAAAAAAAAGAAATCAAAAGCACATATCTTTAGAAATGCATTTAAAAAGGACATAGAAGCAATCTGCAAGACAAAGGGCTGGTCATTCAAATTTATGTTCATATTTTCAGACGCACACCTTTCTTTTCTGCATGGAAAAAAATTTTCAATTTGGGAGCAGATGTTTTACTTGAAAAATATGTCACAGTAATGGCTGCCAGTGCCATCTCTAAATCCAGACTTTCCTTCCATCTGTACCAATATTCCGACAAAAAAAAAGGAGCTCCATCTCTCACGTCACTTCCCTTTACTTTCTCCCTCTCTCTTCTCTTCTTCCTAACATTTTCATTTCCTCCCTCCTTTAGCCCTCCTTTTCTCTCTGACATCTCCATTGCTCTTGTGCTCCATCACCGTCTCAGGGGAGAGCTTGAGCGTATGTGTGTGACCCAGTGTGTGTGTGTGTGTATGTGTGTTTGTGTATAGTGTGGTGCATGCGTATGTTTTGTGGGTGCGTTCTCTGCATGTGACCCTGGCTGGGACCAAACAGGTGCAGGCTAAATGGATATGAATGGAGCTGTGAGTAAACAGAGTGGCTGTGCTAGCCAGGGCGCTAATATAATTAAGACACAAACATCAGGGAAGGGGGGAGGTGGAGAGGAGGGGCGCGCGTGGGGGGGGGGTTAGTAGGGTGAGGAGCTCTCTCCATCTGTCCCCTCTGTCCCCATTAAAAGTGAAAGGAGGAGGAGGAGCAGGAGAAAGAGGAGAGGGAAGCTGGGCCATTTCTGGATAGCTTAGTTTCCACTTATGGTGTTTTTTTGTTGTCTGTCCACTTTGTTTCTGACATATTGTGGATTTTCCATGCACCTCTGCAGAGC
The DNA here is from genome assembly GCF_910596095.1 of Thunnus maccoyii. NCBI lineage: Eukaryota > Metazoa > Chordata > Actinopteri > Scombriformes > Scombridae > Thunnus > Thunnus maccoyii. Next base: position 16,432,914 of record NC_056549.1, on the reverse strand, counting down.
AACACATGTTGGTATTGTGTCAACATTTTCCTTAGGGTTTTGTGTGTGTGTGCAGGATGAGCATCGTTGATTCAATGTTGTGTGCCGCTCTCTGAGCTGCTTGCCAAGTCATTTCATGGCTGAGTGGTGAAGTTGCTTCGCCGGCAGCTGGTTGAGAGGACCAGCAACCTGAACTGACCTTGTGGTAGTCATAACTGGCGCTAAACATACACACGCTCAGCCCTTACTATACCATCCAGTAAATCTATTACGTTTTATTGCTTCAGATAAAAGAGATGGTCGAAGAAGGACACAAGGAGGAGAAATTTCAAGATGGATACCATCCACATATATTCAGGAGGGGCAATGAATAAATAAATAAATCTTTGCAATCACAGGACCCAAGTGTAATTGGGCCTAATTCTGTTAGGCCACAATTATTGTTTTGTTTTCACCGTAAGAATTATCTCCTTCCATATTACCAGTAATATGAAAGAAGATAATTCTGATCAAGTTTTTCATTCCTTCCAACATTATCATTGCAGTGCAGCACACTGAGCAACAAGGATGTCATTACAAAGACACATACAACACTGATCACTGATCTTAACATTTTGATCCATTTATTTGTCTTTTCATGTCCCTTACTCGCTGTCTTGGGGGACAAATTGTTGATTGTGATTATGGCTGGAACAAGTCAAATCACAAAGTTTGGCTGAAAGTTCAAAGACTTGTCAAAATCAAACTGACCTTATCTATGACCCCCAACACTCTGTAAGTTCTCAGCTCCTCAGATGGATTCTGCTGGCCTCCTCTGCTAGTGGAAGGGCAGCACTGTGCCCCCATCGCCTTGAGAAAAAACAACAATAACAAAAAAAAACTTTATGGTATGCAGTTATGTCATATTGATTAGGTACCTTGACCCTCTCTTGCAAAGACTGATTTATTTCAAGTACAGTATTCTTGAGAGCAAGTTTGTTAAGAGCAAGAAGTAGATTTAATCCAAACTGTTAGAGACAACAAATATAAGATGGTAGGTTAGATAACAAAGTTGTGCACAGGAACAAAAGGCAAAGATATCCTCTGTATCTTCAGTAAGGTCAAGCAATCTCCTGATGTTGTCTCCTGATACAGGGGACACTGATGTTGTCCCCTGTCATAAACCCAACCACTCTCTGATACACTGCTTCAAGAGGCTTAAGGACACTAGTGAATGCATGCATATAAAACACATTGGCATAATCTCACAGATGCACACTGGTCAGTGATATTTCCCTCCCACTCACCACTGTCTGCGTTGACCCTTGACCCATGTTGCTTCTCAGATACTGACTGGATATCTGCTCTGCACGCATCAGATACTCCGCAGTCTTCTTCTTCACTGCCTCTCGCCGCGTGGGACTGGGCTCACCTGAAAAAGGGGTGAGTGAGATCAACAGTTTTTGTTTACCAAGCAGTTTTTATAGGGCTGGGTTGAACATTTCTGTACTAGATTTATATTAACTGACAAAATGGTAGGTTATTTTTGTAAGAAGCTCATGAACCCCCCCCCCCCCCCCCCCCCCCCCCCCCCCCCAAAAGTCTTTTACGTTTTCCTCTCCACACTTTGCGAGGTCAAGGTTGGAAGATTTCCTAGTTTCCTAGTGTTTCCTAGTTATGGAGAGTATTACTCTGTGAAAACAGTTGTATGATGTCATCATTGGCTCTGGGGGGAGCTTCATCATGTTTGAATCTGGGCTTGGAGACTACTTAACTTTTTAATAGAAACCCTACATAATAAAATGGAGACATGAAGTTTGAAAGAAGTGGGTGTTCACCAGGCAGGGAGGTTCCACTTTATTAGTTTACTCAGTAAAATAGCTGCTGCCCATGAATTTAAGTGCTGCTCTAGAGACTTTTTCATCAACCTCTGGTCTCCAGTGACAGAAACTGTCATCTTCTTACACAAAAGTTGTGGCACTGCTGCACATTTATGGTAAAGTAATTAAAATTCCATATGACGATATGGATAAAAAAAAACCTCCTGTATTGCTTTTAACAATAATACATCTGCACGTGAATATCTGTCCCTTCTTTCTTTGAACTTTGGATAACCAGAGTAAAGGCTTTACAAAACATGGGTCAGCTAAAAAAAAAAAAAAGTATGTTTTTTCTTCTTCTTTGTCTTAAATGACACCCTTGTGAACACCCTAATGAACACCACTTGACCAAACTGACCTTGCACTCCTTGCAGTAGCAGGTCCACTCCACTGCGGTAGCAAGAAAAAGCTGCCTGGTAGTCCTGCACCTTCTCCTTCTCTACAGCCAAACAGATCAGCTCGCTGGCTTTGTCTAAGTAATCTGACTTCACTTCCTTGGCTTTCCTCAGACTGCCAGAGAAGAGTGGTGTTCGGCCAGGCCAGCTGACCTCTGGGTTAGGGGCTGAGGAGGCAGGAGCTGGGGCGGGAGACGGGGTGCGGCGGTCGTGCAGGGAGGGCAAGCGAGGGCTGCAGCTGCTGCTAATGTTGGTGGCTCCCCCCTGTGGCTGGTTTGGGGAGGTGCGGCCTGAGGCCATGCCATCATCCAGCTCAGCCAAAGAGTCTGTGTCCACAGCCAGGGAGGTCAGGTCGCTGTCACTGGACGGGCCTGGGAAGGCAGAGGATGTCAGAGTTAATAGACAGATACTTACATGCACACGTCATAGCAGCTCTATATATGAACAAAAATTTGGGCAATCTAATTGATTCAAACTCCTCTACCTCCATACTCTGATGTGATGGTCAAATCCTCTGCACCGCTGATGTCTCTTTGAACTGAAAAACATGTCCACACATATCTGAGCACGTCTGAATTAAAAGTGATAGTAAATTAAGAGGAATATTGATTTTGAGGAGGAGTTATTGTATGTAACTCTACCATCAGAGCTGCAGTCAGACAAACTGTCTGCCAGGAAGTCAGAAAAGGGCTCGGCAGGTCCAATGAGCTCTGAGCCGTCGTGGACCTCGCCTCCCTGGGAAACAATTTAAAAAACTTTCCAGTCATAGTCTGTCTACAGTTTATGTTTGTGTTTATGCGTTTGTGTGTTCGGCTACCTTGAAGAAATCTTGGATGTGCTGACTACTGTAGAGAGCAGGGATATTAGCAGAGAACTGTAGCAGATCCTCAGAGCACTGTCGCCTTTCCTCAATCACTGAGTCATCAAAACGACCTACACATGCATACATGGATACAAAGATACACATGAGCACACATGCAGTAATATAGCCCTTAAACAAATGATCATATCAAATTAAGAGTAGTGCATGCTGGCTGAGCACTAACACTAAGCTGCCTCAAGGGGGCAGAGTTATCATTACTTCCCTATTCTTCTCTAGGATTTATTGTCCTAAAGCAAAGTCTGTAACTATTACAGTTTCACTTTCACCACTTTGGAAGAAATCACCATACTGAGAGGATTTTAAAAGATCTAATAAGAGAAAAAAGCTCTGCATGCTTACATCCAAGTCATACATATTAAAACAAGTCTTTTGGTCTTCAAACATTTACATAAACCAGTGGAAATGTTTGAGAAAAGTCACCAAAATCATTAAATGCCACCAAACAGAGCACATCTGTGTCATGGTGTGAAAGTAGACATAGAAAAATGCAGGTGAACAAATCTGTAGTTTCCAAGATCCAAAACCAAAATCCCAATATTACTTAATATTATACAATAAAATCAGCTGTATACAAGTGCAGCACACAAGACACAGATTAAAATTATCTTCCTGTTGTACTGCAATGTGCTCTTACATATGACTTGATAAAATTTAATTTCTTACCGAAGACTTTGGCCTTGGCAAAGGGAGGAAACAGCTCCGACTGGCTACATACATTCCTGTGCAGCTGCCAGAGGTTTTGATGAAGTTTCCGGAAATCACTGTATCTTTTCCACACTGTTATCTACAAAAAGAGGGACAGGAGAGATATACAAGACAATCTTTATATCATGTTAAACAAGACTGAAAACATTTAAAAACATAATTTAAACCACTCTATGTTGTAAGAATAACATGAATCAGCTATGTTCCTATGCTCCAGCATTAAAACAATTTCACATGAACCTTTTTGTACAGCCATCTTGTACAGTAAAACTTAAAATATAAAATCACAACATTCTCACACAAACCTGGTAAAAGAAAAAGGTCTTAACGCTGTAGGGTAAAGCAAAGGTTAAATGCCTAAAGTTGAAATTCAAGTCCGGTGTGCTTAAGTTTTGGCTGGGCGGCTGGTGTGAGGCAAACTGGGCTGAGCACCACTCGCAAACAGGAGCCCTGTTCAGCAGTGGAGGTATGTCCTTCTCTTGTCTTTCTCAGACTCACATGCAGTAATTGACATCATGCCTGCTGCATTAGCGCTGGTTCCAAGCTAGACTGCATTCCTCTGTGTGTGTGTTAAATAAAGATAGTATGTACCATATATGTGTCTTTTTAGTCACACCATAAGGAAGGGGAATACTTTAAAGCATCTGGAGTGTATAGATGTATAGACAGTGAGCTTGGAAGTGCACTACCATTGAATAGAAACACTGCATTTAATTATAGATACATGCAAATGAGCATTGCAATAATTCTCCTGATGTAGGCCGAAATCTTCGCTTAAATCAAACTTTGCATTATAAATTCTAATCTGCGAGGAACTGAGCCACACATGTCTAGCATGTTACTACTAAGCACCTAACTCAAGTTCAACTAATATATGATGAAATTACTTAAATAAAAACTAAATGATATTAACTAGGCTATATATATTCTTATAAATTATATAATAAATAAATAAAACTGCAAACAGTGAAACGTGACATTATACTGGTCTTTGAAAGTCTCACATATAAAAATAATGGCTTCGTGTCTTACCTCTTGGACATCCTCTGGGTTCTTCCTGGAGATTATCTGTGTGAAAGGGGGAGAAGAGAACTTTACAAACTTCCATTTCGGTGGCTCCTAGCTAAAAGTACAGTACCAAGCTGTGAGTGCTGCTGGTTTTGCTGCAAAGACTTTCTTGTGGGGCTGCTGAAAGCATGAGCAGGGACACAGCTCTGAGTGTGACAATGGAGTGCATTATAAAGCCAGTGATGGTAGTCTTGAGTGTAAGAGGGAGACATCACCAGCATTCATAACAAGCAGAGTGGAAGGCAAGCAGAGACAAAGAAACTCAGCCATATATCAGTAAAATCATAGCACACAGAGCCAAAGCCAATGATGCAAGTGCAGATAAATTAAGGGACATGTCTCTCCATTGTATCATCAGGAAACAACTTCTCCAATTACCAGCACATGACCTGTGAGTTGCTGCAGGCTGTGCACGGGAATGGGTGGGCTGTGCTTACAAATTACAGCCCGGATGCCCAAAACTGGAGTTGAATTTTTTTCCCTAGGATCTTAAAATAATTTATACAGCAGCACCCAAAACTAGGGGACGGATATAGAGCAGCCATGGGTTAGGTTAGGTTAATAATGCTGAGACTTTCACATCTCTCCTGCCCAGCTTTAACAGTGGGACTGACTTTCTATTAAGGATACCACACAACGACAATCACTTATTTCAATGCATTTAACCTTGCCTTTAAAAATTATGACAATATGAACCAGCTATTTTATTATTGTTATGTGTTTTGAACAAAAATCCCCCTGCTTTAATGCTCGTCTACCGTAAACTAGTTAGCTATCAAGCAGTTAACACCGTTTAGGTCGGATTCAGTCATTCTGGCTAATATTGCTAATGTAACGTTAGCAGCTATAGACAACCCACAAGGAGTAGAAACTCATATTTTAAAACATAAGCAAATCTGAATGTGTCTGTTAGTTACATCTGTGGTGTTCATAAAAGCTGTTACCACTGTCAGCTAATCACTAAGAGGTTACCACTGTTAGCTTAGCTCAAGCTAGACGGCTAACAACAGCTAGCATTTAGCCTAGCTGTCAAGAGTCCCCATCCTCTCTCTCTCTCTCCTTACCCTTGCGGTGACTTTGTACACAGTATAGCCTTTCTGGTGCTTCTTGGGGTCTGTGACAGTATAAAACCGAGCAAGTTCTCCGCTGTCCCGCTGCGATATCATTCTGATAATAACAACATTGCCAAAGCTACCAGCCGGCTAGCTGTACACATTCATTCCCTGACAGCCAAATGACAAGCAGGCAAATTAAGTGAGAGCTCCACCCCGAGGAAAGCCTGTGAAACTACAGGTAGAAGTGCATAATGCACATTTTTCTGGACTGTTACACGGCAATAAAGTTTTATATATTGTTTGGGAGATTTCCTTTATTGAACGAGTGATTAATAGTCTCTATTATATAACTAATTTACACATAAAAACATGTGGGTGTATGACAGTGCATACAGTGCATACAGTGCATATAGGCTAGTGAACACAATTACAGTGCAAGTACACACACAGCAATAAATGCAAATGTATTAGTGCTATATAATCTTTCTAATGCATACATTTGGTCAAAGCGTTAATCATAGCCTTAATGAGTAATATGTAATTATGAATTCCTTTATAATTATCATCGTCGTACATAGTGAAATTAAACTACTTTTTAGTATGAATTGTCTCCAGGTGTACATGGCAAAGAATTTTGTGCTTACATTAAGACAGCAAAGCAAATCAGTCAAATCAAATCAAATCAATGATAATTAATAAAAAAAAAATGGTGAAGAAGATATAAACAGAGCAGACAGACAAAACATAGGAAACGATCCACACGCTGTCTTGTAAACATGATTATTCTTAATAGAAATAGGGTTGTTTAAAAGATTTAAAAGATTACGATGGATTGGATCTGTTGCTTCTTCAGTCACTTCACATTAGTGCAATCCAGACAAGTAAAAATATGATTGCTGCTGCTGGGTTCAAAATCCAGAAAGTGCCTCCGCTTGACACGTTGGTATTCTGACAAGTGACAGTCGGTGTTTTCATCATCTCCCTGACAGTGCCATTTGGGTAACTTGAGAATGTGATCTGTGAAAAAGAGAAGTTTAAAAAAATATATTAAAATATCTCTTTTATGATACTGCACCTACAAATGCTTTGTTGTCAGTGACTTAAATACCACATATAGGAAGATAATAAAGACTTTAACTTTCTATGCTCTATATGGGACAAAGAATTAAATGTAGTGGACACATTCAAAGCAGCAAAAGTCTTCAGCTGAAAGATTACTTATACAAATAAATTTGATGTGTTATTGAAAGCATAAGATATATAAATAATCAACAAAATGCTTCAAATAAACTTAGAGGGAACAGAATGAAAGAAAGAGAATGAGAAAAAAAACTTATAAACAATCATCAGCATTAGACAAATTGAACATTTTAAAGCCACAAAAAGATCTGAGTTATATGTGTAAAAAATAGTCAAATTTGTTAATCTAAAAATACCAGTAATGGTGATGGATTTGTAATTATTAACTATTACTAATGAATCAATTCAAGTTGGAGCCAGTTTACAAATATTTGACCACTTATGAGTGATAAAATATTAAGAGAAACTGTTTAGTTGTATTAAACATGATGAAAAACATTTCTTTCTTTATTAGAGTGGGTTTAACAAAGAAAAGACACAATAATACAATTCTGACTGATACTCACGTTATCATCAAAGACCCCCTGAATTTGTGGCAGGGTCTTCAGCAAACTCTCATACTCAGCAATTCTTAAAAAAGAGTATATCGAGAAACATATCATGAATGTAATCTGCAAAGTGATTGTAAGTCAGCACTGGAGCCAGAGTCACACAGTGAAAGTGTGAAGGACTGCAGCAGGTCTTACTGGTAACTGTTGTCCATTGACAGATTTGTCACATCTGGGTGGCTAGTACATCCAGTGACACTGATTGCAGGGTAGAAGAGCAGGAAGGCCAGGCACATCTCATCGGTAGTTGCTAACCCCATCTGAAGGGAGAAAGAATTAAACAGGGCAGTCATTACAGACTTGAGATTGATTTTGTTTGTTCTTTTTATATGTGGGAATGAATTCAACACAAAGTGTAAGACAGCATAGGTTTATGAGAGGCATGTGCTTTAATATTCTAGTATTATGTGTGTTGTATATTAATTTAATGCTCTTAATTAGTCTTCAAATTATGCTGTATTATTTTGTATTCAATATTCATCACAGCATTATTTAATCCAATTGCACTAAATGATGCAGGTGTTCAATGTTAATGTGTGCGATTCCCAGCTTTGGAGATATAAAAGTTTTAAATGTCATTTCAATAACCACAATTTGACTTGTATTTATTTCATCATAAAATCATCATAATCTGCTAATTTGTAACCTCAAAGTGAACACAAAAGTCTTCGTGTTAGTTCTGTGATTTTATTTGGACAGCACTGACTTCATTTAAAGCACACAGTGTGTCATATTAGGTCATACAGTATTTACTCTACCCACCTTTGTGTATCCTGCACGACCTGTAGTATTGTAGGTGCACTCAACGACAATATCATCCCCCTGTAGTGTAAGACAAGTAATGTGTAAACACTGTTAATACTGTATAGTTTTCAATGGTTTAAACAACTAATAACTTACTAAAAAATACCTTTTAACATATCAATATATGGGCACAAATGCAATAGCCCTTCCACTGGCAAGGTGTGGATATTGCAGCTCAGTGTAGCAGCATGTTATACCAGGATAGGTGATCTGGTATTTTTATTCCTCTACTCCTCCTTGAAAAGTACCTAAGTCAAGCGCTTGTGCACATACCACTCCAAAGCCAACTAAGGAAGTTCTTATAGATTGTTCATACAACAGAACCATAATTAATGTAATTTGTTGCATCTGTGCATTCTTTACGATATCAAGTCAAAATGCTTGTTGTAAAATAGGTTTATGGAGGCTCACCGGCTTGATGGTTTTGATGTTCCCCAAACTGATAGTCTCTTGTATCTCAAAGTTGTAGTTCTCGTCCAAGGCTAAGAAATCTATCTGCTTTCCATTTCTACATAGACCAAGAAGTAATTACCAACAATTTGTTACTGAGTTTTTACATAAAGAGGCCGTTTCTAAGTTTTATTTCAAACGTATATGTCATTCTGGTTTTTAATTTTTCAGTTTAGATATTGACTGACTTCTTACCTGAAATGGCCAAGTCTGACCTTCCTCCCAGCCAAGTGAGTGTGCAACAACACAGCAAACACTTGGAGGTCAGGCACAGGATTCATGAGCTAGGGTTGGAAAGCAGTGACTATCAGGAACATAGTTGTAAACAACGAAACAATCTTCCTTCTATCTTGTCTCTGAAAAACCACCCCTGCCTTTTGAAATCCACATTGAGCCACTACATACCTGAGAGAAGAGAGTGGTATTACACACACCATAGCTGTGGAATTTAGTGGCTCCGGGAGGGATGTTGTACTTAATATCTCCAAATGGCTCCAACCCTGTGGTAAGGATGCCCACATCATGCTGCCGGAGTTGGTCTGTATAATGTAGTCTCAATCCTGAGCTGTCTGTCCTGCCTGTACGGAGAGAGACGAGAAAGAGTGTTGTATGTTGTACCACAGTCATGTAATAAAGATTCAACAGAATAAAGAAATTAAGATACACCAGCACTATACTGTATGTAATATAGTATGTGTTAGTGTACACAATGCATATTCTGTAATTATGTAGACAGCAGCCAGAGCACAAGTTTTTTTGTTTTGTTTTGTTTTTAATGAAGAAGACACTATTGGCTTGACCTACTTACACTTGACCTATACTAGTGACTAAAAATCTCTGCCTCTGTCCCCTAACTTTATGAAAATGCAATATTAAATTGCTTGAATACATGAACTGTGTCGGTGGCATTTAGTGCACAGAGCAAAAAAATACCTTAAATCCTTCACAGAATGAATAAATGTCTCATCTGTAACCAAAATTTGACATATATTGTAATATCACAATTCAAGAAACAGAGTTAAAGTTAAAGTTATATATTAGACAGTAGAAAAAGGAGTATGTACCTGTTTCCTCGGTTGGGTTATTGTAATGGATTTCCAGCCTATAGAACTTATCACTGCCCTCACCTCCAGTAGGAATACCAGCATGTTCTGGGAACTCAAATGCCTGAGGTTTCAGGGATAAATTGGAGATTTACTCACACAAACACAACAATGACATGACTGACATGGATATACATTGCAGACACATAACAAAATTAATCTAAGTATTCAGAGATGGACCAGAACTAGAGAACGGATGCTTCATTCTCACTTACTCCTCCTCCCATTCCCCAGGCAGCCACCACCCCGTAGCAGTAGTCCCCTAAGTCGCCCATGAAACATGGGTTGTCAGAGGGTTGTGTCACATAGTAGGGGCAGCTGTAGAGCAGCATGTGATGAACAATGTCAGGGTTGTCAATCACTGGTTCAATCTGAGGTAAAAGTACAGTTTGGTTCAGAAGGTTTAAAGAATGATGAATAAAGGTAGAAAGGGAAATTGAATATGGAAAATCATGGCGCTTCCAGTTCATTTCTATATTTACCTTTTCACTTAATGGACTAGTTTTATATTAGGTTATGTCTGCTATACCTTGCGTGTCACTTACTGATAACATATTAAAGTTGGTTTTTTTTCTTAACTGTAACTATTATTCTGTCCAGACTGGCATTTGAAATCTCAAATCAACCAAAAACATTTGAGTGAGGTCAAAAATCTCATGTATGGAATCACATTACCTGATATATATGATGTTTTTTGTTTAAGTATGGAAACTTCATGACCTTGCAGTGGTAATAGGTATGAAAGGGAGGGATAGTGACCTGCAAAAAATAAATATAAATGTGAATGAAATACATGTCTATGTCTTTGTTTGGACTACTACTCGTATCAGAATAGTTTTGTAATATTTCTACACGTTCATTCAAACTGATTGTAAATTGTACTGTTTTCCACCTCTCCTGTTAGACAATGAGGGAATTAAGTAGTCATGTGTCAATAAAGGAAAAATCTTACATTTTCCACTGTGGCAGTGATGTAGTTGAGGCTGGGTAAGGTTGTCTTGGACTTGTAATTCAGCAGGTTGACCTCCTTGGTTCCTCTGCGGGCCCTGTGGTAAGCAATCTCATCTGTTGTTCCATAGGCATATATCAGCTTAATGGGTTTAGCCTGTAAAAAAGATGGCAATCGTAGTCAGCAGATATCATACAATACAAAAGCGACAACATGAAAGAGAATGCATTCACTAAGGGGGATAGCATGTTCCTCTGTCCCAAAAATGGAGAAATTAAGTTTTTATTTACCTTATGAAACTTTTTTATATTCAAGACAATAGACAGTGACAGTTTAATGCTCTGACATTGCAGTTCACTGTGTGTAACCACAAACATTAACATGTACATCCAGGTTTTATAACCTAAAACTGTATAGCATTTCACGTGTTCAATGAAAAGCAAAATCTCCATTGTCTCCATATTTGAAAACACTGTAAAGGAACCTTGAGGTGAGTGTAACCAAAGCATTCCCACAACAGAGTATACATGGACACAAACATGAAATTTAAGATGTAGGAGAATTAGATCAACAATACAAAAGACTATAGTATTACAAATAATGAGTCCCAACAGTGAAGAAAGGTACACAAAGAGAGTAAACTTGTGATGCAGGTTAAAGCTCCATGGAGGAGGATGGAGATTTCCACTCTTTCACATCAAGCAACAGTTATTTGGAGTAATAATTTTGCAATGAAATTTGACCTGAGGAAGCTCTTAAACCAAATAAATCATTTTTGGAGTAACTATAACTCATACTGCTCTTTAACAATATTTTTTTTACTTAAAATGGTGTTTGTGTGGTACGTACTTTGCATGCTTATCAACCTTGCATCTCATTCCACACAAATATAATAGGAAGGGAGGTAGGGAGAAAGAATAACTGGATGTCTTACAGTGATGTGGAAGTCTTGGTCATCACATGACTGAATGGACCTCCAAAAGGTCATGATGGTTTGTCCGTCACTCTCAGTTAGAGACAGGAGAGTGTAGCTCTGCTCCTTGTCCACTACAGGCATGGAGTCCCCTGTGGCATAACGATCCTAATGGACAAAAGACAACACTTTGAGAGAGTAGAGAGCCCAGTACTGGCTAAACATTCTGTTATGTTTGCTGTTTAACACAGAAAAATTAGACTTTAAAATGTGTCCATAACATTGGGGAAAGAATCAAGCATGGAAGAACACATAAAACAAATTCCTACACTTAACATCTGGTAATGGCTTACTGTGAAGTAGGGTCCACTGGGTCCAAGTCCCCCCATGACGATATCTGACCCCTTCATGCCTCCATTTGGACTCAAGCCAAAGCCCACCCAGCCAGTTGTGTTGACCACCAGTTTGAATGTAATGTTTCCTTGCAGTTTATCAAAGCCCCACTTCAGGCAGACCAGATGGTCATTGTCCAGGTACTCCATGAAGGGCAGGCCAGGATCTGATGCCCCTACTTCATTTGTCCAGACCAGAGACAGGTAGAGGAACGGAAGCAGAGAGAGCATGATGTCTCTGTGAAGTTGGAGTTCTTCTAACTGAGCCGACTGTCTGCGGAGTTGCCAAACACCCTCCCACCCTCCGACACACCTGCACTGCTAGATGAACTCAACTGATACAGGCAAGAAATGCTCAGTCATTTACCATTTGTCCTGGAAGAGGAACAAATACCTGTGGTGGAAACTATGTACATTTACTACAACTACAATTTTTAGGCTCTTTACTCAAGTATTTCCATTTTTAGATTTTACACAATGGATAATATAACACATTGTAAAGATGAAACCAGTGGTTTTCAACCTTACAAAAAGCAGTGTGTAGTCGGGGTCACATTTCAGATGTCTATGAGTTGTTAACAGTTCCACCAAATAGTGATTTTTCCCTCTAAACTTCTCACATGGTTTAATTTTAATAAATGTTCAAATGATCCAATATTTCACCAAAAATCAAAGATTAGAGAAAAATCATAAAACTGAAAACAGATTTGTTTATCAAAACTTTGTTTTTTCTTCTTCCCTCTCCAATTAATTGTCTCACAACCCCTCAGATTTATCCAGTGAGCCTTTGGAGGGGCCTGACCCCTAGGTTGGGAACCACTGGACTAAACTGGCTAACTGTCTATAAAGTAGTTGAAACTAGCTCCGCCTCCAGCAGCTACAACAGTAACATGCTGCTCTGACACTGATGCTTCAGTATTAATAATCTAATGATGTCATATATAATAAATATATAAGTCAGAGGGACCAAACCACTACTTTTACTGCAATACTTTAAGTAAAATTTACTGCCAATACTTAAGTACTTATGTAGGATATTTCATGCAGCACTTTTACTTGTAATGAAGTATTTTTATATTGCTGCATAGGTACTTTTCTTCTTCCACCACTGACAAATACTGCATATCAGTTTCGCTGTCACACTCTGTTTTTTTGTGATGAATTTAATGTTAATTTCAAATTCAAGAATTTCCTCAAAAATCATTGTCTTTGATGACAGAGGTGTCAAAATCTTCAGCTTCCTACTCAGTGCTGTAAAAAGCCTTGTCATACTATAAATACTCTCTTTCTGTAACAAGCTGTGATCAGGAGGGCTGCACACTTCACCTACGTCCAGTGAACTGTATCCCCTGTCAGCTCCCTCCTCATTGATATCAACCTGTTCAACAGGTTCTGTTTTCCATTGACAGACAAATGAGACCACTGCTGGACTCAGGTGTTTGATATATGAGGAGGTGACGAGGAGGGAGCAGGAATGAAAGGTGCACTGTACCTTTCATTTTGGCCAGAGTCAAAGTAGTCAATATATTCACTCTGGCCAAAATCTCTCCCCTTGTCACCTCCTCATATATCAAACACTTGATTCCAGCCAAAATCTTTCATTTTATAGGAATGTGAATAGCGTGATTGTTGTATTCAGATCCTCACACAGTTGAATTTCTGTCAATTTTAGTGGGGGAGCTTACTTTACATGTCATGTTTGTTTTTAGTATTCCCTGTCAAGACTAAGATTATTCTTATGATTTCACCTTTGATAGGTTTTCTGTTAATTGGAGTGCTCGCCTTCAGCACTCCAATCACTCATATTCTTGAATTTAATCTTTTTATTATTATTTACTGTGCATAAAGAGGCTTCAACTTACAGAAATGTTTAATTACATCCATTTACATCCATTTTCTACACCTCAATTGATACTTCAACTAACTTTTACTTTAAACCAACAGCTCAAATACTGACATCTAAACTGTTGTCTCCATTCATACTTCTCATACTTATCAGACTCTTTGAAACTATCTCTGGTGCCTCAACCTCAGCATCAACTTTACAGTTCAACTGACATCTCAACTGCTGTCATCCCTCACTTTTTTAAATGACAGTTCATCTACTTTCAGTGCTTACATACACACTGACAATTTGACTGCCGGCAGGACTTAAAGTTGGCTTGTGAAATTTCAACTGCTTTCAACTATTACACTTCAAAAGACACTTCAAACCCTTTCAGTGCATCTACCTCTACTGACACTTTGACCGCTTTAATTGCTTAATTTTAACATTCATTCAACTCATTCAACATCTCAGACGCAAGCAATTAACATTTTAATCTGTTTAACAGTATTTAACACCTGCAATTTTCAGCAAAAAGGGTGCACAGTTAATTTCTCTTCTGAAAACTTTGCTTTCTAGTTTTGTGGTATACAGCAGAGAGAAATAGGAAAGGTGTGAGTTGGACAGAATAAACAGACAACACTATTATTATGGTTATTTAAAAAAAAAATTGTCTTTTTGTTTAGATTTGATGATTGGAAAGACCAGTAAGAATGCGATCCTGACCACTAGATCTTTAAGGATAGACCATAGCTTGTAATGTCATGTAATAGCACATGTAGTCCAGCAGAGGCCAACTTCAGTATAAGAAATGAGCTCAGGGTCACTCCCTTAGAGCCGTTGAGCCAGCTGTGAGTTGTCAACAACGTTGACAGTGAACACACCACAGCAGTTACTTTGAGATTAGAATAAAACAGCCAAACTTTGACCCCTGTTTCGACTCAAATTAGAAAAAACTCAAATTAAAAATCAGCTAAGGCTAATGTAGTCTGAACCTCTGAGAATATATAGGCCTATATATCTATCTGTATATATTTCTTTTTTAAATAGCCTTTTAACTAATAGGTTCAAAACAAATTAGCAAACAAATTAGAAAGATCTAGAATTTTTAAAAAAAAGTAAAAATATTGTTTTACTAACCATGTTTAGCCAACTAGGCAATTTAGCTCACTTGTCTTTTCCTTTCATTTCTGCAAAGTATGTTTCATAGCTTCAAAAAGTATTTCGGTGGTTTATGAATTTATATATATTTTATTATATGTATACTATTAACCTGTTATTGTTGTTGTTTCAGTGAGTTTATATTTGTCATTTGGTATAATTATTTCTAGTTTTACGCATTTCCACGTTTTTTTACTTGTTCAATGTATTTTTCTGCAAGTTAGGTGATTTCTAACTGTAGTATTTTATCTTATTTCATATGAGCAGTCATGTATTGGAGGGCCGTATCGGATCCAGACTAGCTTTCCGGTCTCTGTCGGTGGTGCAGGTCACTCCCTCCGTGCTGTCAGCAGCTCTACGCGGTTCAAACTTGCAGTCGCACTGAGTCGCTCTGTTTCTGTCGTCTCTGTTATTCAGGTTTTTGAATTTCTTAAAGGGCAAACTGTGTTTAGTAATGTGTTAAAGTCTGTGGTGCGGCGGCTCTCTACCGGGAGGAATTACCGTGTTTTCTTCGCTTTTAGTCGGAAAGCAGCGGGAGGAAATGTCCAGCTGAGGATTGGAAATCCTGAAAACCGCAGGGCCTGTGTTTGTAATGATTGATCAATGCTTCGACAATGGCAGTAAAGGTAGGTCTGACAACTTTTCTACGGTGCATTAACGTCAACCCGAGTGTAATGTCTTCTCCAGTTTTCCCTCTCAGTTCTTTTTTTCTGCGAAACTTGCGGACCATGGACTTGGAGAGACGAGTTGTAGTTTCTCCCTTTAGGTTTACAGTGAGTTCTGGACTCAGTAAGTTTCACATTATTTGGGGGTCAAAACATTTTAATAGTCCGGTTTGGAAGCGTGTAATGGACGCGTACAACGCTTGTGTATGCTGTAAAAGTGAAACGAATATGTTTACTGTACATGGAAAATGTGTCTCATTAAGAAAGTGTCTTGTGACATTTTACTACCTTCGCAGTGCGGATCACTTGTGCCTCCGCGGAATGCTGGGAAACGTAGTCTTTAGTGTGTGTATTGCTTTGTTCAGTCAGTACAGTATGAATATGAGTGAAAATAATTACTTTAAATCTTTTTCATAGACTTCATCGTATGGTGATCAGTATTGCAGTTAGTTTTAGTATTAATACAATAATAAAGTACTGTTAGTATTGTCAGCCTATGTGTATTTCTGTTGTAATGACTGGAAATAGTTGGGTGGGCCTGAGGCTTATTTTGATTATGATAGTGTATTTGTGTTTCCAGATTAAAGTTAAACAGCAATGTTTAAACATGTTTAAAGATGTACAAATCACCTTTTTTTGGAATCATAAGTTGTGTCTGGTAAGGTTTTGCCACAAAAAAGTTCAATCTACTCCTTTTCTCATTGAAAAATCCATAATATTTGAATATGGCCATATTGTTCATTTCAAAAGTTCAACTGCTGGAGACAAGCGGGACTCAGATTTAAGGTGAACACAGAGAAACTGTCCGCCTTCAGCAGATGAATGTGACAATAACTTTCTAGTGTCAAACGCTGCACGTGCATCATTCTGCACAATAAAGGTCAAACATCCAAGTAAATCAACAATAACAGTGGAACAGGGTTTTAATTTTCAATAATATCTGTGCATCTGTGGAGACAGCATGTCACAACTTCTTTTTATCACCCGATCAATCAGATTGTAAAGCGGAACAAAGTGCTTTCATTAGACACAAATCATATCTGAGTTGAGGTCTTATGTAGTTCCTGTTTTAAAAACATCATCTAGCTTCCTTGACTCCTGGGAGGTGGAACCCTAAAATAGACCTCTGTTCAGGAGAAGAGCAAATAGCCTCGCATTCCATCTCACTGGTTAATGAACAAGTAAGCTAGTCGAGCACTGTGAATTTGACACTGTCCTGATAATGGGTGACACGCTGACCTTTTTGAGCTTGGATAAGAACTGCCAATCTAAGTAAATATAAATAGTCAAATTCATGCAAATAAATATGTTGCTAGGCCTAAAATCAGACGTGAAGTGAACTGTGACAGGTGCAGTCATATTTAGAACAGTTTTCAGTTTATTATCTCTCACTGTTGCATGTACAGCATGTGTGTGTGTGTGCTCCTCTGGGACCCCAGTGAGAGGGACAGATTAGTAGATGTGGGTCAGTGTGAGAAGAACTGCAGGCTCTTGTATGAAACTGAACCAGCTAACATCTTGGTTCTGGCCTTGTTTTTTGTTGATACTTGTGCCTAGTTAAGAGTCAGCATAACAAGTCCAGAATAACTAGTTTGGCCTGTTTCACCCTTCCCTTATTTCACCCCACGAGTGTCAAGACTACTGAAGGTGGTGTTGATAGGGTTGCATGTGTCCATCATTGTGTGTCATTGTGTGTGTGTTTTTTTTCTCCATGATTGTGTACAGGCACAGGTTTTATATGACTTCACTGCTGAGCCTGGAAACAACGAGTTGACGGTGAAAGAAGGCGAGACAATCATAATCACCAATCAGGTACAGACATAATAATGCTCCTCTAATAGCTGTTTTTCAAGTTTGACTTTTATTTGATTTCTTTTGGTGTATGCTGGCTATTTATTCAGTTTGTTTGGATGGCATTGTTATGTCTGATTTTGTTGTAGATGTCTGTTTGTGTTCATCCTGAAAAATGTGTAATTTGGTGGATGTCATCTGGGAACTTTCACAGTTTCATAATTTTTTTTAATAGTTAAGTTAGGTTACTTTGAGCTGCCTCAAGTTTTAAAGATGGTTAACTATAATTTTAACTACAGCTTCATCTATTATAGCCTCTCCTTTAAATGTACTCTTCATCTGTCTCTTTTAAACCTGCAGTCCTATAAAGGCTCTACTCACATAATCTCAGACTGTCTGTAAACCAAGTGTCACAAACATATACAGATGAAGGAAGGGAAAAAAACAGAGGGAGCAAACATGATCTCATCACAGCCAGTCGCCAACAGTTCAAAGGTCACTAACTATGTGCTGACCTACATAGTTTTCGAATCAAAGTCTGTCTCAAGCCAGTCGGGACTTACTGTATCAGAACAAAATCTTTTTTCCTACTAAATAAACTGACTGTGCAGGAATTTGTCCTGGGGTCATCCAGTGTGTTTACAGATACTTAAGGTAACCTGGTTTTTGTCAGCTTTCTGCTCTATTCTTAAACAACATGTACGTGGGAAACCTGCTGTCCTTAATTGGCATGAGGCATTAAGAGAAACGTGGTTAACACAGCTAGGTTTTGTTGACACCTGATTTCATGGTTACGTATACACACCAAACAGCGTTTCTGCAAGAGTGCATGTGCATGTCAGACACTTCATACATGGGGAGTATTGCTGTTGCGGCAAAGCAATATGACCAAAGAAAACATGATTACTCATAGCATTGTGTCATCGCAACAAAATCAAATAATTCAGTCCAAAGTGTGACTGAAACTCAAATTAATCTTTAGTAGTTGGTTTCCATAGATAATCAACAAACTTTAAGTAAAAAAAGACATGTATACAGCAGGGAAGACCTTTTTGCTCTCTTATTACACAGCCTGTTTTCTTGTTTTTAAATTTCAGGCTGCATTCAGAAATATTGTGGAAAAAAAGAGGAGAATTCTAATTACTGACACTTTATGTAAACAGAGCTTTTAGAGTTGTCAGATATTGCAGAACATGTAAACACTCAGAGTTCCTCCTTTAACCTCATTCGGTTATACTGACATGTTGTCCTTTTTATTTCAGCATATTGGAGGTGGCTGGATCGAAGCACAGAACTCCAGAGGGGAGGTTGGATTGGTGCCAGAAGACTACATAGAGGTAAGAGAGGTGGTGATGATTTGACAATGCACGTTTCACACCCCTTACTGTATTTCAAATGGAATTACTTGCAGTGAATCAAGCAACAAAGCCATCTGCTATCATGCTTTGAGGTCACTATGCCCAATACCCTCAGAGTTTTAAACAGTTAACATTTCAACCTCTTCGTCTACTCAATACTGTGGTGCTGTCCCTTCCCTGGAACTAAAATCTCAACAGGATGTGCCTCCTTCAGAGTTTTGCTGATTAGAGTGTTTTTGTGTGTGTGTGTTCATTTTGATCCAGTAACTCAGACTTTATCATGGGGATATGATTCACTCTGAAGACACTCAGGAAGAGTCAGAGAGGGAGTTTGGTTAGAATAAAAGTCAGAGAAGTCTGATTAAAAGTTAAGCCTCACTCTAAACAACACTCATTGCGACATCTAACAATGTAGTGTATGCGTGAACAAGAAGGAGTTTGTTATTATTATTTGTCTTCTTAAATCCGCCATCAGCGTCATGTGGATATGTGTTTGTCTGACCCTTAGTTACCTCTCCAGCTGCCCCCAGACTGTTTTGGTTCTGTATCCAAATCATAAAAACTTTGTGATGACCAATTGCACTTGCAGCTTATATAACATCTTTTGTTTTTTATATAATGAAAAACATCAGGACACAGCTTCTCAAGCAACCACTTTCTGTATTAGTGCACTCTGTTGGTAAAAAAGAGGAGCTGCAAAAACAATAAGGATGTTGAACCACAAAAACAACCAGCAAGGTTGGGTGTGGTGTTTTCATATTGACAAGTGGTAAAATGGATTAAAATTTATGCATTCATGCTTTGAGGTCACAAGCCAGCGCTGTCACATTTTTGGATAAACTGAGAAAGTGAAAAACCCAGTTTGCAAAGCCAGGGAATGCCAAGGAGACACGATCACATTACCACAGAAGAATGTACCTTTAAAAGTCATTAGATCACACTGGAATATCTGGATGTGTTCCTGTAATGGGGCTTTTTTTCTGTGTCTCCCTCTGTTCCTCATCCCTCCATTTATAGTTCGGTAAGCCGACGCCATCATTCCCAGGAGCAGCAAGCACCACAGCACCTACTCCAAGTGTAGGAAATGTTGCATCTGCGGACCTGTCCTTCTTTGATGCCTACGCTCCCGCATCAGCGCCTGCACAAAACCAGGTAATGGACTCACCTTTTAAAGGCATGGAGTGATTAAATTCATACTGGTATTATATCAAATGCTGCTGTTTTTTCTTGTCCTGTTGTCAGAGTATGAAATGAACATAAAGCCCTGACTTCTCTAAACCAGAGGTCTGGAAGTAAGCGTACACACAACAACAACAACAGTGCCGTGCAAAGTGCTACCTGCCACAATCCCACACTCCCATTTTCAAAAGTATGTCTTATGGTGTGATTTTTAAGAAACAACAAAAAGCAGAAGTGAGCGAAGAGTTTTACTGACATTCTTGCAGCATGTGTGAACCCCAGAGATAGATGTGGAAGTGAGAGCAGCTGCTGTGAGAGATATTTCACCGTGGTCGTGTCATTTATGAATAGCGCAGGTTTCTCTAGTAAAATAGAATTGGGAGGAAATGAGCTCTCTGAAATCTTTTGTCGTTTGCAGACAGGAAGTTCCACAAAAATGAGCGTACTGCTGGATCAGTAGAAATTTGTGCACAGTAAGAGGTTGAGTCAAGGCAGGAAATGTGTCAGACATTAACCCTCATGCTCACTCACTCTCAAACACGCACACACACACACATACAAGCACGTTTATTTCCAGCATCATTTGAACCCATCCCCTGCTGAGTGTAAACCTTCACTGCTGGTGCTTTGTGATGATGTCACCTTCTCTTCCCCTCAAGGTGGATGCTGGGGGCTTGAGTCCCCAGCCGGACACCCCTGACACCCCAGTTTCCCCCTACCTTTCGTCCCCTGATGAGGTAACAGCCACTTGGGGGTGGTGGGCTGGGGCTGTGAAACTGAGACCCCCCACCCCCCACCCCACCCCCAGTCATTTATTACCCCAAGTCCCCTCCTCTCTTGATTGGTCTGCTTTTGGCAAATTCCCCCTCCTACTCCCAATGCCTGCAAAAAGCATGATCTCACCCTCTCCATTCACCTCGCACGACAGTACACGGGCACACATAAACACCATCATGTCAACAATCAACTGCTACACCTTTAACCTCGATTGTATAAATCAGTTCCACTGTGAAACTTTAAAGACTTTTAAAGATCAGAGTCAATGATCCTTGTATCTCACGTATATTTGACTGATCACACTGACAAATCATTAGACCTCATCACATGCATTTACTCAAGATGATTATGATTAAGATAATTATCTAATGAATGTAAATAATCCTTAAAAATGCTACCATGACTGTTGTCTTACAGTAAAGGTGCTGCTACATCTAGAAAACACCGCCGGATGGTTGCTCCTCATTGAGCTGCTGTGCTCATTTGTTAATGTCTCTGCAGCAATTTTCCGTGAAACTCTGGTTTATGTGTTTTTCTGTATGTTTATCATGCGGTGTGTTTACTGACCCTGCACTAGTTCTGTGCTCAGAATGTCAGCTAATTAGCAACCTAGGAAAGGCACATGTGCACTCTGTTGCATGTCTAGGCCCACATGCTTTTATAGTGGTCTATGAATGCCTTGCAAGCTTTGGATGCAGTGGCTTTTTCGGCCTGCAAGCACTATAAAAAATGTATGCGTGCACTGGAAATTGGTTGTTTGCGGGTATGTATTATTATAAGCATGTGCACTTGTTCAAATGTGCAATATTATGAGTTCATTTGTAGTTATTGCATGTGTTCAGAGGCTTTTATTTTATAGCACAGAGCAGTCATTATCAAACGTATTTATCTGACTGAAACGATATCCTGTTTGCGGTCAGATTTGCATCATGTGTTTGAAAAAGCATGTTTGTTTGTTTTTTTCAGACTGCTGTCGGATTCTCTTTTCACAGACTCCAAACTCCGTCCACACTGCTCTCTCACTCTTTCTCCAACTCCATCTTTGATCTGACATTTCACTCCATTTTTCTTTTCTCACTTTCTCCCTGTCTTTCTTTCCAGGCTAGTAATGGTAATGATCCCTGGTCGGTGTGGAACGCAGACCCCTCGGGGGGCTCCTCTAACAATTGGGCATCCAATCCAGAGGGCACCCAGACTGGGAAGACTGCTGCCGCTGACCCCTGGGGCTCCGTATCACAGGGTCACCCTCAGGCTTACCAGGGTCCAGGTAAGAAGAGATGTTGTGTTTTGAATAATATGTGTCAGTACATTAAAATTACTGCCTATAATTTTGTGTCATTCATAAACTCACTCACTTTTGGGTGACACTGCCTGGTATTCTGCGCCAACACCTCGGTAGCTTCCTGTTGACTTTTGGTTCGCTGATATTTTGGTCGATTTTGAAGTCATCCTATTAGCAGTTTGAGAATAGTTGTGAACAAGTGTGGGTTCAGTTTCCTGACTGTATTGGATGATGTGGTTCTGGGATCCCAAGACTTACAGCCAAATCCAACAAATAATCAAATAAAGAAAGCCGTCTTATATGCTGAGACACTGCAACACAGAAATGGTGAGTAAATGTTGTATATTCATGACAGCATATCCTGATGTCATTTTCATGATCAACAATTGTGGATTAGTACATCATTTCTTTAACATCTCACTCAGCTATCTCTTGGGATGCTGGTTTTGGATCATCGTAGGAGAGGTTCATCCCACAACATCCTGTGTTTTAGTACACATCTTGTATAAATGTTTTAGTGCTTTTTTTTTTCCAACAATCCATTTCTCCAGCCGTTTGGAAAAGGTTTCTGTTTTAGATGTCATGTTGATCTGTTTTATGCTTTTACCTTGTTTTTTAATCTTGATTGATTTGTGATTGTTTGTGTTCACCAGCAAGCAGTATATCACTTTAGAGTAAAACATGGGTCAAGTAGTCTTTGCAAATAATCTTCAAAACCTATGTCTTCAGAGTACCAGATTGCATTGGCATCGTACTATAATATGATGAGGAATATTCTTCATACTCAGGAAAGAAAACTGTTTTTCTGACCTTCAATTTAACCTGATACTTTCTTACTGAAATGTCTTGATAATATACAGTAAACTCCTCTAATCCGGAATTCCAAGAAGTTTGATTTAACAATTATTATTTGCAAACACTACTTCACACAGGTTTTAAGAGATTTGGTTACTTTAACTGCCAGATGTGGTTCTGCTCAGTCGTCTCTGTCTGGCAGCTCTCTCTGCAGAGATTCGCCACAGGACAATCAAGTCATGATTCTGTTTTTGCCAGACTGGAAAAGTTAGCCTCACGCATGACTCAGAAGGACAAATTACTTGACCTGTTTTCTTAAATTCTTCAGTTGTTATTGTAAAAAGAGAACAGAGGGAATACTTAATAGTGAGAAGATTTAATAAACTTTTCCTTTGTTTCTCTCTTGCCAAAGACATCTACCCATACCCTTACCTTATCGATTACACAGGTATCCCGTGCATCGCCTAGTGGAAGCTTTTTCCTCATTTTTGTGTGTGGACTTGCAATACATTGAGAGTTTCCAGCAAATATTTTTAGGGCATGATCTACATTCTTAAAAGCATGTGTGTGAGGCATTCAATTTGTACCATGATATTAACACTATCTTAACTATATTGTGATGTGAGAAAGTGCAAGTTGTGACTGTTCTCTGGAATTTAAGAGATATAAATGTTATTGTATTTGTCTCAAGTCAAAACCAGCTTGAAAAGGTTGACATCTCTCAGACTTATTGGGTGTGTTTAATGCTGAGTTTTATGATGTGTTTTGTCTCACAGCATGTCTGCCCTACAAAGACACAGAGCAGTAACTAAAGAAGGGATGAAGTTGAGAAAAAGAGGTTACATGGTTACAGTACTGCTAAGCTAGGCTAGTAATCTTTTAGCTGGACTAGTTCAGCTGCTGTTGTTTCTCCATCTTGGTTGAAATTGAATACTGTCTCATTTATATGGTATAACAAACTTTATTACTAAGATTTGGGTCATTAAAATTGATTATTTTTTCTCTGAAATGATAGATTTATATGACATCTTTTATTGTTTTGTTGTAAAAGAAACGTCAGAAAGTCAGACTCTGGTCTTAACTCAATTTTGACTGAATATTTAGTTATTGGCTTTTGGCTTTGTAGAGCAGATGTGACACAGCAATGCAATAATGATTTGCTAACTTGCCTGTCGTGTCAGTGTGGAAATATTTGCTCTGATTGCCTGGGGCCAAATTCAGACATTAAGATCTGCTTCACGCCACAGAGTTTGAATTATGCTCTTAGTTCATTTACAGACTGCATACTGTATCTATGTGCTCATTTGTCAGACCTCATGTGGAAAGTGCAACGCTCCAGGGATAATCATGCTATACAGATCTTGGCTCTTTTTCTTTTTTTTTTAGTAGCATTTAGTAGCATTTTTTGATATTTTATGGGTGAGTGCTGCATGCCCTCAAGTTAATGCAAGTGCATTTATAACTCTTTCCGATCCAACCAAAATATAACCACAGAGGCAACCTATGTAGACATCTTTGAATCACATTTAAATATTCCTCCATTGTATCTTTAGATATTATAACGCAGCAGTCAATAAAAGGTGATTATAGCTAGAAGCTGCTCAGTTAAGTTTCACACATCAGAGGTGGTTTTTCTCACACCTCTTGTTGTTTGCTTCTTGTGGTAGGAAAGACCATGACACGATGTAGTGTAGGTTGCTGGGCACAGAACATGTGCTTTCTGTTTGTGATTTTAAAAACCAACCATGCATGCTTTCGTCTGACCTCAGGAGCAGAGGATGATGAGTGGGATGATGAGTGGGATGACATGAAGTCTACTGGAGGTTACAATGAATCAGAATCTGGAGAAAGTGGCGCCATGCAGAGAGGCGGAGCTCATGCATCTTCAATGAAAATCTCCCTCAACAAGTAAGAATTCATAAAGCAGTAATACATACAGCTTTGAAGTATAGATTATAGTGTATTTATGAAAAATTCAGCAGCAGAAATGAATTCTTCTGAATTCTGCTTGGACCAACCCATACTTTTACATTTCTTTTCCAGCATTTCTCCTGGAATCAACCGTAACATACAGTTTTTGCTGTCAAAACCAGAAACACTAAAAATGATCACATTATAGAAATATCTATTATTAATGATGGTAGTAATTTTGCAATTGTGGTTAACATAATGATGTCTGCAAGCACAAACCTGTTTAGGCCCACAGAAAGCTGCCTCTAGCAATATCAAAAAAAGTGTTGGACTATGGTTGGATGAATTAAAGAGTCTGATTAAGAATAGAGAACATCTCAATATATCTTTTTAAACTTCTTTTTCTCTTTGAGCAGGTTTCCTGGGTTCTCCAAGTCTGGGCCAGAGCTCTACCTTCTATGCAAGCAGATTTCTAAGGGCAAAGACAAGCTAACGATTTATGTAAGTTATCTCTAAATATTTAAACAATATACATACAATATATCATCATATGTCTTAACTTGTTATATCAGAAGTGGTAGAATGTAATCTACCTGATTTAAGTAAGTACAATATGCTGTAACATAACACAACAAAATGAAAGGATATTGAAATTGTCTTTTATTTTGTGGTTGAAAAAGATGTTATACGTTCAGCGTGTGTTCCAAAGTTTTACAGCATTGACATGATTTCCTCTTTTTTGCCACCTGTAGTTCATGTTTGTAGGTCATAAAAGCCACAGTCGGTTTCTAAACCTTTTTCTTTTCTTCTCAGTTAGGAGAAGTTGGTCCGGTGTGGTCATACCCAGAAACCCAGCTAGACTGCGTGGTGGCTGATCCCAAAAAAGGCTCAAAGATGTACGGTCTCAAGAGCTACATCGAGTACCAAATCACTGCCAGCGTAAGTATCCAAATAAGCATTTATTAGACTATGAATGTGAATCTGCATGAATCTGTAGAGTAAAAATGAACAATTCCATTTTGTACTGTTTTGTTATACCCCATCAAAGAAGTATTACATGATTGGGTAAGACAATGATATGATGTTTGATCCCAGATTACAAAGATATAGTATCCATAAGTCATAACAAAATTCATTGTTGATGGTTTGCAGACCACAAACCGACCAGTCAATCACAGATACAAACACTTTGATTGGCTGTATGAGAGGCTCTTGGACAAATTTGGGTCAGCCATCCCCATCCCCTCTTTACCAGACAAGCAGGTAACAGGTAAGTGTCTCACTCTCTAACCACTAACAAATGTGACACTACTTTACAGTTTGGAAAATATGAACATGTTGAAGACAACATATTTTCTTTATATCCCTCTCATTCTAGGACGGTTTGAGGAAGAGTTTATTAAGATGCGTATGGAGAGGTTGCAGGGCTGGATGAGCAGGATGTGCAGGCACCCGGTGATTTCCGGCAGTGAAGTATTCCAGCTTTTCCTCACCTACAAGGATGAGAAGGTATGCTATGCCTCCTCCACTTGTTCTCCCTTAAGATCTTAAATTATGTGTACTTAGAGATTGTATTACTTAAGAATTGAAAGTCCCTTGCTTGAATATTTAAACAACTATTTCATGGAAAATCTTTATAATGAGATTTAATTGATTAGATTTCAAGCAGCTGCATATACTGTACTATAGACCATTTATTCAAGACTGCAGAACTAAGATGCTGATAATTGACTGGTGTAGGACTGGAAGATGGGAAAGAGAAAAGCAGAGAAAGACGAGACAGTAGGAGTGATGATCTTCACCACGATAGAGCCTGAAGCTCAGGACTTGGATCCTGTAGAAGTGTGAGTTATATCAAAATTTGCTTTAAACCTCTGCAAAAAGCAAAGCATAGCTCAAAAAGCACCAATGTTAACTTTGTACATTACTGTATGTTTACCTGCATATGCTCATGTAATTCATTGCATGTAAAATGTGTCCCTCGTCCACAGTGAACAGAAATGTGAGCAGTTCAGCAGGTTTACAAAAGCCATGGATGACGGGGTGAAAGAAATCCTCACAGTGGGCAATGAGCACTGGAAGAGATGCACAGGCCGTACGTAGACACTACACTCAAGTTAAATAAATGCTTTACCCCACACAGGCCACACCTTCACTTTGTGCTGTAAATTACTGTTTATATTTAAGAATGAATCATTATGTTGAATATTTTGCCAACCTAATAAAATGTATTCACACTGTGTGTGTGTGTGTTTTCATGGTTTATCTCTTTCCCTCACCAGCTCTGCCAAAAGAGTACCAGAGAATCGGCAAAGCCTTCCAAAACCTCTCCTCTGTGTTCACCAGCAGCGGATACCAAGGTACAACAACGAATACAAATATGACATCAGATGTTGTTTTAGTGCCTTAGGTGTTTTCCCAGATGTAAGCTGTTTGTGTCTTCTCACAGGCTCTTTCACTAACATTGCTGTCTGTTGTCACACTTATGAAAGATTACCGTAATCAACATGTGTAATGATCGTAATAGTGGCAGCTGAAGTGCTGTGGATGTAATTTCCTGTGCAGTCATCATGTGGAAATCTGTTTGGAAACAAACGGGCTCACAGACGCTCTTAAGAAACACAGTGATGACGTATTCTAAACATATTTCTGCTGTAGGTGAGTCAACCCTGACTGACGCAATGACAGCAGCGGGGAAGACATATGAGGAGATTGCTCAGATGGTGGCAGAGCAGGTACGTACATAGTGTAATATCACTGCTATTGCAAAAATTACAGAACTACTTCTTCCTGTTGGTATTGCAGTCACAGTCCAGTGCAGAGGTGAAAATTGATTTAGACCCTAAGAAATTGTTTTATTTTTACCCAAACAGCCTTTACTGTCTTGAATTTAAACACAGATCCTGTCAGGGGTGTTCTTGTTTTCCTGCAGTAACAAGACATTAGAGCAGGACTTTAAGGTCTCTGGTGTCTCAAAGGTCTTAAAGTTTATTTTAGGCTCCTTTATCAACCATTTGTGTTCACTCTCAATTCACAATATTTCATGTGTCTATGAACATTTCCTGCTTGTAGTGTTTACATCCTAGCCGTGGCTTATTTTATGACCCTTTTAACCCAGCGTCCTGCTGGTGAAGACTATATCTGGAAAGGAAGAGACCAAGGGCAAACCTGGTTTCCAGTATTTCATAAATCCTGTTCTGACCTATGACTTGAATGTATCTTTTTTGACCGTTCTGTGTAGTTTTATCGGTGTGGTGGTGTGTAATAAAAATCAAATTCGGGCCTTTTTTTAAATGTCCCAGCTGCATCCAGAGGGAGGAATCATCTGGTAAGCCTTTGCTGCTCCAGACACTTTTTGTAGAATTGTTGGCTTTAGTTTAGCATTTCCTGCAATACAGTTTAGTGCTGGAGAAAGCAATTGACTCGACATGGATTCATCTCAGAAGCCAAAAGTCTAAAACAAGGCAGTGTATCTGTTGCATTGAACCATGTAGGCTGCATGCAGCTTTCCCTTGATAAATTCAACAATAAGGGAAGAATGTAGGTGAATATATAAATAGCCGGATTTACTGCAGGATAAATTAATAAATCAGACAAATATCTTTTCCTTTTCTATTATTCCTGTAGTGACTCCCTGTCCAGTGTCTGTCTACAGGATGTTCAGCTGAATCCATGGTCTCTTACTGAGAATATCTATTATTTTAACTACACTGAGTTTTCCTATTTTAGTGTTTCAGTGACTCCTGTGACATATTTTTTTCCTGTGTTCTGTCTTATCAGTTTCAGATCCATGTGTTATTTCTGTTTTAGATTAACGTCATCACTAGACTAATTTCAACATCCTTACTGTCCCAGTTTCAGGTTGTTTTACATTTCTCACATTTATCTTCCTATCTGTGTTGCTTTCCAGCCCAGGAAAGACCTCCACTTCCTTATGGAGACCAACAATGAATATAAGGGTCTGCTTGGATGCTTCCCGGACACCATTGGAGTCCATAAGGTACAGCAGCTCTCATTCCAAGAGAAAAGGGGGGAAAGCGCTATCAATACCAATGTTCAATATTATTTACCTATCATTAGGAGTACTGTTCGGCCAGGGTTTGATGACTTTCTGAAGTCTTGATGATGACAGTTGCATTTTGGGAAATGTGGGATCCAGTGTTTTTAGAGCTTTACAATCACTAGGGACTTATGAGAATATCTCTACCGCTGTTGGTTTGATTTTGACCTTTCTTTTCTTTACATCTGTCTCTTGTGAGTCCCTCAACTTTATGGAAGTGTAATACTAAATTGCTGGAGTAGCCCTATGAGGGGCAACTAATTCTGCCGCAATATGTAGTGAAAATGTAGTTGTAATAGTAGTTTTTTTACTAAGATATCAGGTTTTCATTTAAATTCCTTCATCACATCTGGATGCAGATGTGAGAAATGATTGTCTGTCTCCACAGAATATAACTAAAGACTCCTGTGTTGTTGTTTGCTTATTTAAAATACTTGCAGGCAGCCATAGACAAGGTGAAGGAGGCTGACAAGTTGGTGGCCACCAGTAAAATTACCCCTCAGGACAAAGTCACGATGGCTAAACGAGTCAGCACCATGTCTTACGCATTGCAAGGTACCACGACTTGCCCGGGCACGTTAAAGTGGTGGAGTTTATCATGATCATCTTGTCTGATTTAAGTGTTTACCCCTTTTTTTCTGCCTCAGCTGAGATGAACCACTTCCATAGCAACCGGATCTATGACTACAACAGGGTCATGCAGTTGTACCTGGAGGAGCAAGTCAAGTTTTACGAGACGGTAAAGGCATTTTTATCGACCATCTATCAGAGTAAATTGGAGTCTGTAACAGTCTGTCCCTTTTGTTGCCTTATTACCTGTGGAGAAACTACATAGTGCTTACATATTAAACCATCACATGGCACCTTCTGCTCTTGTATTTATGTTAGTTTTTCTTCTTCTGAACCCACAGATTGCTGCAAAGCTGAGACAAGCACACAGTCAGTTCACTACAATGTGAAAGCAACGGCCGGCGGTCTCGCACTACAAGACAAGAAGAGTTTAACCAGCTCAACATCCAAATTATTCTCGCTTATACTGCATTCTTTTCCCTCCCTTTAATTTAAATTTCACTTCTCTCTTTCTCTCGCTCTTACCTCATCTCTTCCTTTCTGCTCATGCCAGCAGTCCCAGCTTGTAGTTTTACTTTTGTCCGCTGCTCTCGGAGGTTTATGAACTCCAATGAACATGTGCGACAGCTGAAAAAACAGTGATGGCAGAATAAAACACATTATTTACAGACAAGCCTTCCTCTGTCTGAGGTCCTCAGCTTGTGTCACAGGAAGTAAACAGTTTGTATCCACAAAATTGCCTCATTGCATGAGTCAAAGCCCAGATATCTCTAATGTGATACACATTTTTGTACAGCTATGAGCACGAACATGCCTGTAGCCACATTATATCTACCTATTTTGAAGCAATACTCCACAATTCTTCAAACATCATTCCAAAGGATATACACATCTACACAAAGCCATTTGCCCCTCTGTCATTAAAGACAGATGGGGGTTTGATTTCTGAGCAGCATGGACAGCGAATCAGAGCTTTACTGTCTTGGCCAATATTGAGTGTATTTTAATTTTTTCTACCATCAAGAGAGTCCTAACATTGTCAGTAATGGCAGTGGAGCATCCCTTTTAAGAAAGCAAGTCTTAGATGAGTTTTCAAAGGCATAGTGTGTGTCCTCTGTATGTCAACTGCTGGCTGTGCCTAGCCCTTCATCCTGCACTTCCTCAAAAGCTAACAGGAAGCCCCACCCCTGTCCTATCTTTCCCACGTGCCTTGCCCCTTTGAGGAAAAAAAAAAAAAAAGCTCAACGTAGTTGCCCCCAGGCCTGCATACCATGACATTTCAGTTTACATTTCAGGAGAGAAGGGCTTATTATTTTACACATTGTATGTTAAAGCCAAAAGTCAGCGACTTAATATCGAGTTTAGTCTGTTCCAAACATAATTTCTCTCTCCCAGTACTCCTGAAGAATGTTTGTCCATTTTTTGACCAGATTATGGTGTTTTTATATGAAGGTGTCAACTTTAAGAATCTGTACTATATAAGAAGTGTTTGGGAAAGAGCCATGGATTATGTCATGTATGCAGTTTTGCTTTTGCTTTTCACCGCTCATTTTTCAATCAATCTCTAATCTTGTTCACCCTTTGTTTTCTTATCACTTGATACATATATATATATATATATATATACATATATATATATTCTATTGAACCTATCAGGTGCTTCTTGTCATTGAGATACTATTTTATGTATAGAAGTATTTGCAATACAGTGTAACTCAGAAAGAGGAGCAAAAATTCTGTTTTGATTTATTAAACAATGATTTGTACTCATCGAGAGTTTATTTGTTTCCATGCGTGTGTGTTTGAAAGAAACCTTGTCTTGTTCTCTGTGTGGTTCAGACTGTACAGCACACTACGCACTCTCTGATTCACTCACAGTAAAGCCCTTATTCGCTTAAGCAGATTCTTGCGTAGAGATGGATAGGAATGAGAATGAGTCGGCAGCCTGTGCGAAGGGTCAAAGAGTGTGTTTGTGCAGTCTTGTAGTGGAGGAAGTGAAAGAGCCCTTTTACCCCACATTCAGCTCTCGCTTGCATCAGGTGCAGCTGGATGTGTAGCCCACATAAAGTAGTTAGGCGGAGAGAACTTAAACACTAGACAGACCAAACACTATAATGTCTTTCAGTTTTTGTACTGTTGTGTTCAGGGTTAGTTGCGCTACTTTCAATCAAATCATGATGTGGATTGCACTGTTTAAATTTTCTTATGCAATAAAAACAACTCATACCATCTATAAAAATCTTGTAAAACAATGGTAATTTTATTTTCTGGTTGTGTAAGAGTTAAAAGTCAACCAATTGCAATGCTGTGGTCTGTTTTCTGTATCATTTGGCCTATTGACTTCACCTCTGGTCAACATCTGCCAGTTAAAGGTTTGTATGAGCCCCTGTGTGAAGAATGTAAATAACAACTTTGCAACAAATATCCTTTTGTTGAAGTTTGTGCATTCTCTCCGTATGAAATGGTGTCCTATGTGATACATGGTATATATAGTGTTTATTGTACAGCACATATGTATGTATACACAGTCCTCACACAACACTTTGGGGTCATATCGAATACAGTTCAGTGTTCTTGTATCATGACTTACTTCAGTAACAGCATTAATACACTTTATATTTTAATATGAATTTACACAAGGAATTCAATTTAGAGTGGGCTGAAATTCAAAATGATGAAAATAGGGTAATGGAGTAATATTAAATAGTACATGCAGTAAGTATACATCATATGCAGAGCATTCATTAAGCAGTCTCACCTCTCAGTGGCTGGTAGAAACCACAAGCCCCTTCACTCTGTCAACATATCACACAAATGTGACCTTTTATTTTTGGCTAAGTTGCTAATAGTGTGTGAAGTGTCAAAGTATCAAACTAAAGGTACAAAATAGAAGTACAAAATAAGGAAGAACTCACTTCCCATGACACAGACATGAAAAATGTCCAGAGCTAACGTCTCACAAATGAGTGAAAAATGTCCATGTCCCAATTGGAACTCTGCAGTTCTGCAGTAAGTTTGTGTTTCCAAAAATACGCAGAAAATAGTTGGAATATTGAGCATATCAGCCACATTTTCACATGCACAGTTCAAAAATAGCAGGAGAGGTGCCATTTCCAGAGGTTACGTTGTACTGTAGGTGTACTCACTACAAAAAAAGCTGTTGTTGACAGCTATACATTCACTTCCTCCTGACAACAAAAAGATCACTGGACGTCACTATCACTATGGTGTCCCAGTGAGATGCTCATGATACAGTTCCTGTGTCCTAACCATTGTCATGGTGACAATGGTTCAGGGGGACAAACGAGTTCGGAAGGTGCGTGGGCGGATCATCATGGTGACTTTGCGTAAGGAGTAATAGTCAGAATCTCTCCAGGAGTACCAAACAATCCCGTCAGGACCCAGCGGCCCCCGGCCTTTAGGGGTGTAATGGCCTCCCTGCAGGATAAAGAAGTAGTAAAGACTCATGTCTTGAATAGTATAAAGTGATGGGTAATATGTGCACCCTTACCCTATAGTAGACACCGTTAAGGTTGGCGTAGAAACACTGGTTGTACCACCACCCGCCGTGTGAGATCTCGGCACAGATGTTGCCACTGTCAGGCGTACTGAAACCCAGCTTGTCATGGTACCAGCTAAAAGAGTCCTGAACTGTGCCACTGAAGCCTGACACATGGAGACGGTACTGATGCTCCTCATCTTCCAAACTGCACACACGCACAGAGAAACAGTGAGAAATGATGCAAGAGATACAGATGGTTGTGTGTGTTTTGTTCTAATATTCAAGTTGGTGTTGTGTGTTTGTCACTTGTACATGGCACCGACCTGAAGCTCTGGTAGAGGGCAAATTTGTGCTTGTTGCTCCAGTCCTCCAGGTCGATGCGGAGGTTGTAGTCTCCCTGGGTGGTCAGCTCATGTATGTGGTCATTGCCCAGCCAGAACTCTGAATGCAGGTCACCAAAGCCATCCCTGTAGTCCCTCCAGGTGCGGTCAAAGCTCACTGAGCCGTCAACTCGCCGCTGGATCACAGTCCAGCCACCACCTGAGGCAAAAAGAAGGCATCACACTGGAAGGAAAGCATATACAACGTCTGATGTATTTGTTTCCTTCTGCTCAGGTCAGCTACAGAGCAGGTGCTTGAAACTTGTGAATGCTTGAATCCTTGTGCAATGTGTCAAAGTTCCTATATATGTATAGTATATGTGACTCACCATCTGTGTCCATATCACAATAGACCTCCACAGGCATGCCTGCGAGCGAAGGCACCACTGTGTAGAGGCCTGATCTCCTCACTCCATTGTAGTAGATGGACGCACAGTCTATGGGACAGTTCCTCATATGTTGACTCTCTGAGGGAGGAAAAAGTGAGACAGGACTGGGTGGGAGGAAATCAACAAGGGGGGTTGGCACCCTCTGCTGGACAATCATGACACTTGCGATTGCATTTTTGAGAGTGTGTACCTGGGTGGAGGGCCTCTTGAGCACTCATTAGAGGATTGGGACGGACAATGTTGATCAAGCACCCAGGACTTCTTTTTACTTTATCCACCAAAAGCGTCAGATTATGGACTTGGTTCTAAAGATAGTCAAACAGTCAACATATCAAGAACCATCCAGTTTTGTTTAAGAGCATGTCCCGGAAACAAAGTGAAACAGATTCAATTGTGATGGGACAATGCAGCATACCTGGAGGTCTAGGATCAGAGTGCCCTGTAGATGCAGCAGGGTCGTGGCTTCAGTGTAGTGCACCTCCAACTCATGAAAACGATGTTCCAAGGAGATGTTCAAATGGGTCCTCTCCTCACTCTGACACCATGCACATTAAAACACAGACATGGAAACACCCATAAGACACTGTGTAGGCCGTAACTGAGATGTATGCCAGAAAATCAATCAATTGAAAATCCTTTTTTTTTTCAAGGTTGATATCATTTTCTGTCCTGTATTTAAACTAGGTTGTATCTTGAATAAGTTTGTAAATTTCCTCTCAATTTCTTCTTACATTATTTAAGAAAATAGGCAAAAAGAATCATGCAAAAGGTCTTGATTTTTTCTTTGTCAACTTTACCTTAGAAAAAATCTCTAAGCCTAATTGACCACTCAACTTTTCTAGCTTCTTTCTGTGCACACGTTAAAGCTCAAACATGCAACGTCTGCCAGTGTTGCCAGGGCAAAAAGGCCGAGCCCTCTCTTAAAACTTAAAGCCAAACACATCAGTATGTGGTCTATTCCTAGCCAGGACAGGGAGGATAACACTAACTCCCATTACCACAAACCCTGAAGCCCGCTCCTCTGCCGTGCTCTCATGTACATCACACACACAACACATTAGCCTTGGCCACCATCCATCCACCTGTAGCCGCTGACAGCTGAGACTCTCTGTTTGTATAGGCTCATTGGCTGAGACGCATGAGGCAACACGTGGAAGAGTAGGAGGCTAATCCTGTTAGTGACTAAGGTCAAGGACATGCTGGGAGGGAAGCCGAGTTCATGACCAAGCACCACGTTACAGTGCAGAACACCACAAATGCAATGTGTTCCCTGTACTAAAACACACTATAGGAGAGTATTTTTCCAACAAAGTGCACACTTCCACCTTTAACAGCAAGACAAGGTATACAGAACTCCTTTCTCTCAGACAAATAAGTACATATAAAACAAATCACATTCAGGCTTATTTTGTAAATTATTTATGTCTAGTCTGAACTGCCTCTCAACCAAAAGGTTGTTAATATTTAACCAAACTTCTGCATTTTAAAGGGCATATTCAACACCACACCCAGTATACATAGAGGAACAGAATAACTTTACTTTCCAAATGAGCTAAAAAGTTTTGTTGCATGTCTTTCCTAAGAAAAAGGATCTTTTCACATTGTCACAACATCCAGTTAGTATCCAGGTGGACAGGTGTAAAGCAAGCGCTCAAAGCAGTTGAAAGGATTGTTGCTGATAGTTGACCCAGGTCTGCTAAGTCGGTATGGAAGTGTCACCTGCAGCTCGAGGACTTTGATGCGATGCCGGTGGTTCCTCAGCTCCTCCTGCAGCTCAGAGATGGTCTCCTTCAAAGCTGCAATCTGCTGTTTTCTTTCCTCGTTCTCCTGCAGCCAGTAGGACACTTCATCTGTGCAGCGAAACATATCAGGGCATCTCTGCTCGTCCAGCTGAGGCAGCGTTGCCACCAGTCGACACATCCCATCATCCATCACCTGTTTGATGGATAAAATTTGATTAAGAGCAGCCTCAGACTGCTTAACAGACTGACAAAATATAACCACAGCTTTCAAATAGCCCAGTGGGGACTGGGAATTTTTTTCTTGCAAATGAATAAATTCAACTTTCCAGCTATTTTCTTCACTGCAGCATCTGCCAGATCAAGTTTTGCAATAGATACATTTAAAACTGCCCACCCTTCCTTACACCAGCAGAAACAGAAAAGTTGATGGTCAAAAACTTAATTTTTCACCTAAATTAGTGACCAGTCACCTAAATTCTGATTATCACTCATTTTAGATCATCATCATTTAAACTGAAAGTAAAAATACCAAATCTTTTTTCCACTTAGGGATTATTAAATGCAAACAGTAGCTTGATTTTCTTCCTTTACAAATAGGGTTTGGCGATCATGAGACAATATAGGATTTTGCCATACTGTTCAGTTTATAGCTATGCTGTAGCTATAGCTATCACTTTAATTTCCCCTGATTTATGACATTGTGGGCAAAGTTGCAAATCAGTATTGCAATATTGCATTTTTTCATCACTGTGATGAAATATAGTGATTTTTCAGGCCAAAAAAAAAAAAAAATACACCCCTGTCTTGTTTTTCACCCATAAACTGTTTCACAATTGATTTTCCAGGAAGTTTATCCAATTAGTTATATATTGTTATTGTGGTATAAAGTTACATACTATATGATAGAGGATATATTATGTTACATGATGGAGGACTGTATTCATATCACCCACAACTATCAACTGCACAATAATTATGTGAATGCTTCTGGTTTTTAAGCAGCTGGTTATACTAATACAGCTACAGAGTTTAAAGACATCGGTTGATGGTCATTTGTCCTCATTCTTAACATTTTCTAGACTGTATGGCTTGATTAATTAAATATGTAAGTTATGCATTAATTAGTTGCAGTCCTAAACATAATTCTATTCTTTTCCCCTCTTGTGTAATGTCTCTGCACACTTGAGGAAGTTCATATTTTTTTCTAAATTCACTTGAAGTGATATAAATGTTTCAGTGCCATAAATGGACTTGAGAATGAAACTTTATTATGATGCTCTTTCAGAGAGCTGACACATCTCTCGAGTAAAATGAGAAAGTTGAAAGGCAGAAGGCAGAGAGCATCACTTTGTTGTATAGCCAGAATGTTTACAGTAATTACCTGGTTACTGTACTCCCCACACTGGGAACCCCCACCATTGCGCTGATTGGTAGTGGTGTCTACTTTGGCCTCTGGGAGCAACACAATGAGGATACAGAGAGCAGAGCACACGCTCCAGCCGGGAGGGTTGGTTAAGGACAGGAGAGACATTGCTGCCACTGTGTTAGTCTGTCCCTGCCTTGTCAGTGAGAGCGGGGGTGGGACTCAGGTGCTTCACCATGAGAGGCTCTGCTGGCTCTCCCTTCAAGCAGGAAAACAAAGAAAATGTCTCTATTATGTTCATAAAATAGAGTGCTGTCTAACAATAAAGTCCTGTTTCATTCTGTCTATCTCTCAAGCACACACACACAGACACGCATCTCTTTGCTTTTGTCTCAGTACAACTAATAGGACACGAACTTAAAAAAGCGAGATTAATTAAGAGGAAGGCGATCCCTCAGTCACATCACATTACTGTAGTTTGTCCTCAGGTAACTGAATAAACACACACACACAAACAAGCTCAGACACGTCATGCTGCTCATGCAGCCAAACTGAGGTTCAGACTTCAACTAAGCTTAATTAGGAAGTACAGTAGGTGATAGTCTCCAAGTTCCCGAACAGTTTATTTCTCTTATTCAATAACATACATGCACAGATAAATTTAAACAAAATGTTGTTTTGCTCTTTGCAGCAAATAGCATTATCAAGTTCCAACAAAGACACAAAACTTTACTATGCACCTGTAGCACATGTGGAAAATGTGGTGTACTTACCCCAGTCACAGACAATCTTTGACCCCATTCCTGGCCCATTTCGGGCCGAGGGGTTCTCTCCATTTTCTTCTCCTTCCCTGTAGCTCTATCTGTATCGCTTTCTTTCTCACTCTGTGTGCCTCATGCTCATCTTCTGTCTCTCTCCTTCCGTCACTCTCTCTCTCTTTCTCTTGGTGTAGACATCTTAGTCCCATAATCCACCTCTAAGAGGATTCACGACTGAGGGATGGAGGGAGGCAGGCAAATAGGGAAGTGATAATAAATTTGTGGGAAAAAGTGAGACATTAGAGAACATGTAAATGTTATTTCTATTCTATAGAAATATATCTTTCTTTCTTGATATTAGGCTAAAATTGAATAATGGCTGTGTCATAACTGTTTTTATTAGTCAAATGACAATATATACTAACTACTACTATTACTAACTACTATTTCTCACAATATATATTAACTGTACCTGATGGATATAGAGAATTTTACTAATATTGGGATGAATAAAGTGATTCTGATATATGAATAGAGAGGGCACAGTTTCATTTAAGAGAGTCAGATTATAAAACTAGAACAGAGAAAAGGGGGAATGTGGTCAGTGCATTACTGGAGAACATGCAGCACATATATTACATGTGTCAGCAAAACGCCTACATACATCAGCACATACATTAAATAAGCATCACCTACAGGCACAATAATCCAGCTCAAAGCTAGT
This sequence comes from Thunnus maccoyii, assembly GCF_910596095.1. NCBI lineage: Eukaryota > Metazoa > Chordata > Actinopteri > Scombriformes > Scombridae > Thunnus > Thunnus maccoyii. Next base: position 16,394,439 of record NC_056549.1, on the reverse strand, counting down.
GGTAATGAAGACTGAAGTGAGTGGGAGCATGAGGGGTGCTGATCCTATTACAGTGGTAAAGCTGCTCTTTCCATCTTTATGCCCTCCACGTTGACTCTTCAACATACACAGTCTCCTTGTTATGAAGAAATCAAATTGCCAATCACAGCTCCATACTATCCAATACACTGTTATAAATTGCAAACATTTCTCAAATCTGCTATTTGCAATTACACTGTATACTATACTACTTATTGTCTTTAAAACACAAAATAGAAAAAAAGGATCTTCACTAAACTGCATCTCTACATACATCAATCAACAGAGAATGATTCTTTTTTTCAGATTTAAACGATTTATTAATTAAGAAATGTTACAAATGTGATGGTTTTCTTACTCTAACATTCCTCATTTGAAGAATAAGGGGAGGGGGTAATACTCGAAAAATGGGTAAAATGAATAAGGTGGTCGTATTACCCGCAAATTTGGTAAATTGAATATTTACTCATTTTATCCATTTTTTGTGTTACACACCCTCTTCTTAGAAACAGGGACCCTCTGACGTTTGGCAACCCTGGCCATTCAGCTTCAAGGGAAAAAACGATCCCAAAATGACAAAGTCCTTCCCGCCCTAGCAGGGCCCCAAAAAATCTGGGAGACTCACGGTTTTCATGTATTCTAAGTGTCAGAATATAAGAATTTGACCCTTATATTCTGACAATTGGCACACTTTTGGGTGGGGTGGTCTGGGCTCCCATTTGGACAGTGACTTCATATACCATTCAAATGGACAAAGTTCTATTAAATTTCCACTTAAGATTTTATGACAGTATTTGCTTTTATGGTTAGCACATATGTCTGCTTTGGTACAATGTAGTTGTTGGTTGGGGGGATCTAATCAAACATTGTATATTATTCAAATCTTCCTGTGATCTCTCCCTTCTCTACCTCTCTGTGTCATAATAGATAAGTGACCGCAAGACAAACAAGTCTTTTGGTGAGGCTGAACTGTTTCTGGACGCCTTGGAGTTCTCTTGGCTCCAGATATGGATGGCAATTTAGCATGCAGTCAAAGAGAAGGAACAAAACAAGTTTATACTCTTCACCAAAGGCAAAGTCCCTTCAAAAAACCTGAACAAGTACCTGAAAGTGGCGTGGAAGAACACAAGGCGGTGCATGTTTTTTTTTTCTTTTTTGGGCAAAGCCGGCATGCTTGACCCTGCCTCCTCACTCCCACCCTCCACCTCTGCTGCCACTTCAATCTCGGCTACCTGCACCATCCATGCTCAGACCCACCTCCTCTCCAGCCCCAGTGTCCTCTGCCCTAGCATGCAGTGTAGACTGGCAAAAAAACACAAAAATAGAGAAAGAATAATTATTTTGACCCATGCTGTCAATATATTCCTTGCTCCGTCTCAAATTCATTTCAATAAAACAACTCAGGATTCTCTCAGTCCTTTTCTCTGTGCTTGTGTTATAATAAAAGACTCAGGCCTAGGGCTAGCCAGCTCACCATTCCAGCTGCCCTTATCAGGCGGCAGTTTCTTTTGGCCAGTTGCTTATATCTTCCCTGCAGGATGGCAAGCTCCTTCTCCAGCCTCTTGTTTTTTGGCATCAATTTTTTATTGGCCCAAACCCGGCTTTCCAGCTGCCTCCGGCACTCAGGGTCAGTACACATGGGCTCTTCCTCCAGCGGGGTCCCACCCATGTGCACTGCATCCCCCTCCAGGGCTATTGTGGTGACCATTGAGGCAGACGGATTAGTCAGCCTCAGAGCAGCCAGGAGAGAAATAGTTCTCTCCTTCCTAACCTTACCATATAGTTCTCCTTCTCTGGCTTCCTCAGCTCAGGGTGGCTTTTGATCATGTGCCTGTCCAGTGTCGTGCTCTTGTACGAGCAGCCCAAGACTGGACAGGCTGCATCCTTGATGTTGACCCGCTTTGTGGCAAGGTTCAGGAGGAGCTTCCTCTCCTGGACGTTCGCCACCCTGTGCAACCTGTGAATGTGATTTGACATAGCAGAATACATCTTGCAACACACAGGGCAGCAGCTTGACTTCTTTGGAAGAGTCATTCCTGAAGGAAAAATCAAAGAGAAACATTTTTAGTTGATTCAAAAACAACTCTAGATTTAATACTTTGATTTAATATTTCAGCATTAAGGCATTAAATGTAATTTATTTCCCCTAACTGGACACACACGCTGCAGTGAGGAGGCAGAGAGGAGAGAAATGAGACACTGCACATGAGAAAGAGGAAAAAACTTTATACAGTAATAAAGCATTAAATACTCTTTAATTGGGAAGCAGGGTGGAGCATGGAAGCAGAGAGACAGAGAGAGAGAGAGAGAGAGTGGGGACATGCAATTAAACCCAGGTGACTGTAAGATGTTATTTGATGCCAAACACCGATTAAACTCGAGAAATACCACATATTTCACACGTCAAGCATTGTATGTCATGTATTTAAACTTTCTGAACATTCAAACAGGGAGATAGGTGAGTAAAAAAAGTGCGCATAAGAAAGAGGAAAAAATCATCCAGTTGGTTGCAGTCTGCAACCTCACCAGTAGATGCCACTAAATCCTACACACTGGACACTAAATATATAAACTATTTATAAATGGGTGCTTTGTGTGTCTGAGTGTGTGTGTTTGGCACACTTTTGAATGGGGTGGTCGGGATTTCCATATTATAAAATATATGCATTTTAATAGGCTGGGGCTGGTTCTGCATACATTTGGGATGCTGGAACCAGTTCAGTCTTGTATTTTAGCCTATTTCAGCCTATTGAAATTTCATTATTTGGTGTTTGACATTTGGTTCCCCCGAACACCCCATTCAAAAGTGTGCCTAATGTCAGAATTTAAGAAGTTTACCCTTATATCCTGACATTTGAGACTCCAGTGAACTCCTATGTCAAGTCAAAACTATAAAAACTAACTAACTATATACACTAAATACATAGAATATATGCAAACAACAGAAAACAAACAACATTTACATACAATACATAATAATAATTCATCTATTTGAAATTCATGACAATACATAAGAAAAGTTAACAAATAAAAGACATACATGAAATGGAACTATTTACAAAGCCTTGTGATGAACAAGGTGAACTATATACAGTGGGAGCTGCCTCATCATCAGCTCCTCCTGGAGGGGCCTTGAGAGTGTAGACGGCTGGGTAAAGAAGACCTGTCTGCAATCAGCAGGCCTTTTCCTTGCTGAGGCCGTCTTTGCAGCTTGCATCTTTTTTTCCCAGCGGGTTGATTCTCACCAGCAATAACTGATATTTCTCCATGCCAAACCGCATACTTTTTTTGCAGGTGTCTATTAGGAAGTACATAGGCTGGCAAGTCCCATAGTGACACTTGAAAAAATGTTTGACATTTGGGAACTCCAAACGCCCCATTCAAAAGTGTGTCATATGTCAGAATGTAAGAAATTTGACACTCATACTCTGACATTTGGCACACTTTACAATGGGATAGTTGGGGTTCCCAAATGTCACAGTGACAAACGTTTTAAAGAGGCCCTGCAGAAAAAAACTGTCAAATAGGTTTAGGGTTCATTTCACCACACAGAAACAGTGCAGCGTTTAACTTTGCAATTACATTGTAAAGTTAGTACATATTAACTGAGATTTACATATAATCTCTCAGAAATGTAAAAAAAAAATCTTAATTGGCCCCTGTTGTTGTGCCGGCCGGTATTTCTGCTGTAGGCAGGAAAAGAGAAACCATGTGTGTAAGGCCACATGGTGGCACCATGTAACAACTTAATTACCTAATAGCCTTGACTTTAGTGATGGTAAGCTTCCCTGCTGAGGTGCCTCAGAGTAACTATATGAACTACAAATAAGCAAGCAGAATTATAAGAGAAGGGAAAGAATTTTCTGCTGGAAAATAGTTGGGGGCTGTACATAAAGAGCAGAATTAATTCAGAAAGGTCTTCAAACCTGAAAATAAACTAAAATTTAGCCAGTTCAGGTATATTTTGCATATAAAGATGACATGTTATTTTAGTAATATTTAACTTGTCATTCATTATCAGGTTGATGAGTAAAGTTATATTCTTTCTTCCTTGTTTCAGCAGTTTACATCATTAATTAAATTCTCACTGAGCATCAATAGAAAACTACATATACAAAGTATAGTGCTAGTGTATGGAGGACCACAAGTGTCGTGGAAATAATTAATTGGACAATATGGGCTTTCAGTCATTTTCTGAATAAGACATAATGACCAATTTGACTTCATATTACAGCTTTTCACCATAAAGCATAAAGCACTTAATTCATTATTTAGGTATACTCACTGATTTTCAGGATGTAGTGTTTCATAGACTGCTTTTACTTTTGACGGTGTACTTTCGCTCCAGCAACAAATTCAGACGCAGAAACAAAAAGACCAACAGACATTTGCTGCAGGATCAATAACTGCTCAGGTGCCCATATCAACACAGAAACAGTTTTGCTTGACATAATCATTCTGTTGCCAGCCGAAAAGAGATCCCTTCCTAATGCACCTCCATTGTAAGTGATGGGGGACAAAATCCACAGTCCTTGTTCTGTGTAAAAATACATTCCAAAGTTTATCTGAAGCCAATATGTGGCCTTAGTAGACTGAGTTAGTCAAATCAAGTGGACATTTTAGCATGAAATTCACTATTTTTGTTTCAATCTCTCCACCACAGTTCAAAAAGTAAACACTGTCTAGCGAAACACAAACATTTTTGGAACATCTTCACTTAATATGAACAACTCAGACTGCTGAAGCCTCACATTATATTTAGATAAAGGTTTAGGTATATTTTTGCACACAAAGAAGACTGTGGATTTTGTCCCCCATCACTTCCATAGCAGGGGATCTTTAAATGGCCAGTATGAACAGAAGGACTTATTACAGCAAGCAAAACCTGTTTCAATGTTCATATGTACATACAGAGTACTATCGTTTTAAGAAAAACTTGAAACATTGTGAACTTATCCTTTAAAGTAAAACTACATAACTTTTGCTGGAAAGCAGCCACTGTGGCCACAACTGGCAATTATAGGATAATACCACATTTACGGTAATTTGCCTTCAATTCAACAGATTATCTGGATTCTGTTGCTTTAAATACATCATCATGTTTATCTGTAACATGCTAAAATACAATAGGAGCACATGTAGACAAGAGCCATGAAGTCAGCAAACTTAATCATTAATTTCACTTACCTAGCATCTACATAATGCTAACATTAGCTCACATTAGCCAGCATAAACTACTAGTCATACCCATGGATGGATAAAGAGAACTGGATACAGTGTCGGAGGCAGGGCTCAGTTTATTCATATGAAAGCTGCTGAGTGGCACATGAAACCAAAAAAGCCATTTCCTGCTGTAAAGAAATTACCCAGACGAAAACATACTGCGTATTCTCTATGGGCCCAATGCATCCATGGAACATGCTCAGTAGAGACTTCTGCCGGCCGAGACCACTAACTTCTGGTTTAGCCCTCCGGTTAACTTGAATGGGGATAAATCGTGTGGCTCTTCTAGACTTTAGAAATGTGATCAGACCGAATGGATCAAATTCTGATAGTGAGATGAATAATTTTGCTTGGGTTGTGACGCTCAAAAAAATGTATCCCCTGATTTACAGATGTCTCTTTCATGATGTAAGTCTATGGGAAAAAGTCTTTTTCAGCCCAATAGTGTCATGTGACATTGTAATGACACAGTTTGGCCACTATGTCAAATTGGCTTCAAAGCCTAGTGCTGTTCCTGGGGGCTTGGTCATACCAAACCAAGGAAACTGTAGCAGCAAAACTCCTGAGAGTATTGAAATGAACAAGGGTGCCTTTTACTGCTTATGAATTCAACTTCACATTTGTAAGAGGAAGATTGTGTTGTTGTGTGTTGTCTGTCTTGTTTTAGTCCTGTTATTTACAGACATTTTACTTAAATTTTAAGCCCGCTGCTCCAAAGGTAAATTAATCATTTTTATCTTATTTACCACTTCTGATAACCTTTTCAGATGACTACATGTCACCAACAAACACAATGAAACACTGTTTACTTTGATACTTTGCATTTTAAATGAATCCTCTTGATGAATTATTCATGATACAAAAAAAATCAGGTAAACATTTGTCATGAGAAGTAGTTTTTCTCAGCATGTTGACAGCTGAAAGCTGAGGCTGAGTGATGTGGCAGTTTGACAGGATGGAGGAAAGGTGGTGATGGTTAAAGAAAGAAGTGACAGGAGAGGGGCTCAGGGTAGGAGGTATTTCACTTCTTCTGTTGGGAACATGACGTGTGTGTGTGGAGCACAGTGGAAGAGTTCACATACAAAAAATAGAGTTTGAATTGATTTATCCAGCTCTCTTCCTCTGACTAACAATACAAGACCTTTTGTTGAAAGGCTAACCGGCCCACATTGTACTTAGAGATCAATCATGTGTAACTAAGGGCCAAATGTCCATCACTCGGGGTGAAATAACTGTTGCTAAGGGTAAAGCAGCTGTCGCTCCACAGGGATGAGGATTTTGTAGTTAGTGAGACTCAGAAGAGAATATATCTGGTTCCTGGAAAAGACACCAAAGGGAGTGTATGTGTGTGTAGTTGAGATAGAAAGAGAGAGAGAATAACACTGTATAATAAATTTTTACTTGTTTTTTGTTCCTGGGTTGTAAGTGTTAATTCCCAATTGCTTATGCCTAATAAAGTATGGAAAATGGCTATTATTTCCTTCAAACTTTGCTTTTGTGACCTCGACAATGATATTTTGAAAATTACCTATGTATTTCCAATGGGAACGGGCGAATTTGCACATTTTCATTCACATAAAGTCAGAAAAAACAACATATAAATCAAATTTATGCCTAAGTTTTGTGACCTGGACCTGGACCTGGATTTTCATTCACATAAATTCAAACAAAACAACATGAATCACCGGATATGATGATGGGAGACTATATTTAGGGGCTGATTCGTGAAAGTGATTTACAGTATAATTGTAAATCCGAAAAACTACTAACTTCTAAATCTTTTGTGGTCACTTCTATATAACTTTAGCATAAATTTGATTTATATGTTGTTTTTTCTGACTTTATGTGAATGAAAATGTGCAAATTCGCCCGTTCCCATTGGAAATACATAGGTAATTTTCAAAATATCATTGTTGAGGTCACAAAAGCAAAGTTTGAAGGGAATAATAGCCATTTACTATATTTTTTTTAGGCATAAGCAATTAGGAAATAACACTCACTACCCAGAGAGAAATATTGTGTTACATAGTGTAATCACACAAACCCCGTGAACTGTCTAAAATCACACACAGCATGTTACTCCTTTGATCTGACACAGCTTGCTTTGTATGTTCTGAGTGAAAAGAGGAGTTACACAAACACTTCTCACTATGTAAAACATGTAGAACTTCAATAACTGCAGTGAACGGAATATTAACTTTATGGAAACAGAACGGCACAGTGAAGAAACGTGTATATGCTGTCAGTAATTGGAATGAGGGGTCATGAGGTGAATGGTTGTGAATGGAGTATGAAAATGATGTGAATCATATCCTATGGCTCTTGCAGTCATCAGATCTCTATCTAACCAAACATGGGAGATGTGGAGCAAAGTGTTAAACATTCTTTTCCACCGCGATCATCAAGGTGTATGAATCTGGAAACTGACAGAATGCATTTCATGCCTTGAGTTTCTGAGCCTTGCTACAGCATTGAACCTGCTGTTCACTCTTTGTGGCCTAACATCTTATTAAGGATTCTTATCTTGTTTTTTCTTTTAATTTTTCATTAATCTGCACGTGTAAGTATCTCCACAAAATTCATTTAGTTGCAGTCAGTCTTTACATAGTTCCAATTCATGGTCTATGTTGCTTTCACAAAAGAAGAATTGACCAGTTTAAAAAGTTCAGTGGCGCATAAAGCTAAAAAAAACAACTAACTTTATGGGTCTATAATTTCACAATAATTCCCAATGAAGTTCTTGGAAAGAACTATGTAATTGGCACACATAAGTAATCATCCACTTACTTTTAGAAGCTTTATTCTCCATGTGTTGAACTGTAAACATATTTCACATTTTTACTTTCTAAGCTGACCTGCTTTACACTGACTAAAGGACTCTTTGGTTACATTAGCAGTTAATAGGAATAAATTGATTGGAAGCATTTTGATTGGATATTGTCTCTATTTTCCTTATAATTAGTACAAAATACATCATTCTTTCCAAGAAATGTCTTAGCAAATAATTAGGAAATACAAACCTGTAAAATGACCAAAAATTCATATAATTTTGCATGCACCACATGTCCTCTAGATGGAAAGTTCAATTTGCAGGTGCACTAATTCAAGAGCTCATCAAACTATGATACCTGATGTCTAAAATGATAAATTAACAGTCAAACCCAAGGGAATTCTGCATAAAAATATAAATAAGTCATACAGTATGATTCACACCTCTTCTGGACAGTTTCATTACAGAAATAAACTGCTGGTTTACTCTACACTGACGGATGTGAATAATGCAGTCAGGGTTCAGAGCTTTGGTTAAGAGCAATGTAGAGAGAAGGTGCCTTTGTCAATTATACACCATAGTAATTCAAAAGTACTGAATATACAGGACATACATTTTACAGGGCAGATTTGCTTTTAGCATCAGCACTTGAATGCCGTTAATTTAAAAATGCATCATATCTATTTACAAATACAGAAAACAAGATGAATGTTATGAATTGCTTCAATGACCCATCAGTGCTGTGACCTGCACACTTAACCTACTGATTTCCAATAAGATAATTTAGCCACAGCTCCCCTTCAACACAAATCACAAGTCCTGTCATCGGTTTGTGCTGCTCTGAATGCAATGAGAGTCTCTGAATATCAATCAGTCAATCAATCAATATCAACCAGTATGCATCACTTATTCTCTGGATGGATATTTATCTAGAGTATATGTAGCATATGCCATTACACCAAGCAGTTACTCATCATAATGCAACCATATCCATCAGATTTCAGTCTCTTTTGGTCTCTCTCTTTCTGTACACACAAACACACACACACACACACACACACACACACACACACACACTAACACACACACACACACACACAAACAGCCATAGATTTCAAAGTCTAGCTTAAAGCTTATCAGCTGCAATAAATTTGAGGAGACACTGGAATTAATCTGTTCTATTCATCACTATGTACCTCATTTATCATGTCAACTTTATTATCTGAATGCACTACAGGTGCAGGATTTACAGATAACTAAAGTAAAAGGCAGACACAGCCAGAAGAGGTAGTTCAGGATAACACAGCTTGGTTACTGTCTTTGATGATAACAGCTTCAGAGATCATCTCCTTAAACTGAAGTGGGTCACATACACACTAAAAAAAATGGTGCTGAATAGCACTAAAAGTGGTTCTTTCGCTCGTAATCATAGGGGAACCGTTTTTGGTGCGATATAGCTCCTATCTTTAAAGGTGCTATAAAGCACTTTTGCCAAATGGTGCTACATAGAATCATTAGCGGTGCCATATAGCACTATATTGCTTCAACAAAAATGGTGCTAAATAGTACCCAAAAGTGGTTCTATGTCTCGTAATCATATGGAAACCTTTTTTGGTGCTATATAGAACCTTTGTCAAATGGTGCTACAAAGAACCATTAGAGGTACCATATCTTTGGCCAAAGCGCAAAACTTCCTATCTGCAGAAGTTTCTGATTGGTGGATTTCACTTCGGATGATAAGAACAAGGAAGGCTGCTCATATTAAGTCTGTCTGCAAGATAATCCCGCCCTTCGTTGTGACAGAAAAGTCACCTGGCGAAAACCTCCTATCAGGTTTGGTGGGAACATGTTGAGGCACAAACCCTCCTATCTGCATCAGCACCAGACCGAGCTGAATTCTGACCCTAGTATACTACAATGTAGTAACTATTACATTTACTACACTGGCCCATCTTTTTACCTGAAAACAAACTTAAATTTATTTTTAATTTAATTTTAATTATTAACTTAATGTAGAGCATCATTTTGTAGAACCTCTTTGAACTTGCACCGAGTGCAAAAGCCCCTATCTACAAGATGATCCAGTAAAAGTGAGGAAAAAACCTCGTATTTGCACTTTGCAAGACACTAGGACCTAGTCGGTATTGTTAACAAATAATAAATTATGTACTGAGTATCCTTAATGAAGAAAAAAAAGTTTTTTTAGTTTTCTCAAAAAAGTGCATTTTTCAGATAGGAGATTTTGCTCTTCGGCCATCGATATGGGGTTGGTGTTAATTGAGATGTAAGTAAAATTAGTAAGGTTGGGTGTTAATCGAAAAATGGGTAAAGTAAGTAAGGGGGGAGTGCTACTCGAAAAATGGGTAAAATGAAAAGGGCATCCGATTTTTGCGAAAACTTGATAAAATGAAAATGTGTAGGGTGATAATCAAGAAATTAGTAAAATTAGTAAGATTGGGTGTCATACCAAAAGACCTCCACAGCTTTTATGACAACCTGAAACACAAGGAAACACAATACACACACACTCAGTCACTCACATGCAGTTATCTACACACGCAAACACACAAAGCGAAACACTGTTAATAAATTGTTGATGATTGTTGATATATTTTTGATACATTGTTGTGGATAGAGAAATTGTTGTAGGAAGTTGTAGATAAACTGTTAATGTTCATTATTGTTAGTGCAGCGTCACTTAATTTTATGATGGACTATGTGTTTTTTATATCTATTGAACATGAATTAATGTATTTATTTATTTATTATTATTTATTGTTGGTGTGCTATTGTTATATTAAATGCACATTTTCAAAAAAAAAAAAGATTGTGTCTGTCTAATGCAATACCTGTGAGTATTGTGTTAGAAAATATTCTAACTAGTATTATTCATAATAGTCTTGCATTGAGTTAGCCCTATTGTTGTTTTGTACACCCTCCAGTAACTTCATTCAACTGTAGAAGAATACGCAGCATTAGTAGAAAGTCTCTGGGTGTTTGCTATGCAAGAGCTGCAATGCATGGCTTAATAAAGAACTGGTTAGCCCTAGGTTGTTGTAAACTCAGTTAAAACTATGCAGTGTACCTGTTAATCAAATTTAGCTCTTAACACTTATTAGAAAACTCAGGTAAAACTCTGTCCACTGTTGAAACGGCAATGATAAATGAAGTAAGTTAGCCACTAGCTTGCTGAGTCTACATAGCAAGCTAATATTATATGATTAATGTTACAGCCTATCGTTCATTGATCAATTGCTACTTAAGATTGTCATCAGTAGATGTAACGTTATGTAACATCAACGTTGTATAGTACAGATGACAGATGTGTTGTCTAGTTTGCTAGATAACAAACTTTTTGCTTCAACATGATGCTAATATAACATGTTATCTGTATGGATCTGCAAGCCCTTCTCGTCTGCCCGAGAATGAAAGCGTCAGCTCTGTACTACAAGACAAAACTCGTCGTCCACAATTTCACAATTTATGACATGTCTACACACAACGCCACTTGCTATGTCTGGCATGAAGGTGAGGGAGCTCTGTCTGCCAGTGAGTTTGCATCCTGTGTCACCAATTTCCTCTCTGAGCATAAGGAGCATGAGGAGTACATTTTGTGGAGTGATGGTTATGGGTACCAAAACTGCGATTCTGTGCTTAGCAATGCTCTTTTGACGTTTTCCACAGAAGGCAGTCACCCAGAAGTTCCTGGAGAAAGGGCACACACAGATGGAGTGTGACTCAGTGCACAGTGTCATTGAGAAGTGTCTGAGAAACCAGGAAATCTATGTCCCAGCTGAATACGCTGCCCTGATGGAGAGCGTGTGGTCCAAGCCCAGCCTGTATCAAGTCAGATATGTGGACCATAAACACCTCCAAGACTTCACCAAACTGAGGCTCTGCAAGTCTATCCGCCCAGGGATCAAACCCGGTGACCCCCTGTCTGTGATGTCCGAGCCATCAGGTATCTATCAAACTAAAACCACGTCTCTCTCACCAGTCCAGGTCAAAAGTCATGATGTTGCACATTTACTTGCTGTTCAATCTGTTATGTGATATTATACATTGTACTGTATATAAACTGATGATGTTGTGCAAACGGTGGTGTTCAAACTCTGTCACTTTTTCTTTTTGTATGTTATTAGGTACAACCTCAATGGGATGATGGACTTCAATATCCAACAACTGGACTCCATTTCCAAAGCACCAGCTCTGACACAGAACCTTAGACACACTTGCAGTCACACCACTCTACACAGAGAGCCAGGAGATCAAGGAGATGAAATACAAACACCTCAAAGACCTCAAGGAGGTCATACCAAAAGACCTCCACAGCTTTTATGACAACCTGAAACACTAGGAAACACAATACACACACACTCAGTCACTCATATGCAGTTATCTACACACACAAACACACAAAGCGAAACACTGTTAATAAATTGTTGATGATTGTTGATACATTTTTGATACATTGTTGTGGATAGAGAAATTGTTGTAGGAAGTTGTAGATAAACTGTTAATGTTCATTGTGTGTTTGTTATTGTTAGTGCAGCGTCACTTAATTTTATGATGACTACGTGTTTTTTATATCTATTGACCATGAATTAATGTATTTATTTATTTATTATTATTTATTGTTGGTGTGCCATTGTTATATTAAATGCACATTTTCAAAAAAAAAAAAGATTGTGTCTGTCTAATGCAGGTAATCAACCGTCTAACAAGGCTGTACTACATTACCTGTGAGAATTGTGTTAGAAAATATTCTAACTGGTATTATTCATAATAGTCTTGCATTGAGTTAGCCCTATTGCTGTTTTGTACACCCTCCAGTAACTTCATTCAACTGTAGAAGAATACACGGCATTAGTTGAAAGTCTCTGGGTGTTTGCTATGCAAGAGCTGCAATGGATGGCTTAATAAAGAACTGATTGAGGAAGTACAGTGTTTTCTTTATGCAAGAAACACCAAGTCTGTAGAGGCTAATGTTTTATGTATTTGAGGCTTGAGACGTGGGATCAGAGAAGAACACTGGCAAACCACAGTAGGTTGGAGTGCAGTTTAGTCTAGCATTTGCTGTCTAGTCATAGCCAATACTGTCTTTGAAAACCTGTTCATAGCACTTAATCTTTTATAACTAGAGATTTTGGCCAACTGTGTTCCACAACAAGAAAAACTGAACACACACATAGCTACAATAAAGTTTATAACAAGTAAGTTGATGATAACGTAATGTGATGCACTTACTACCTGAGATGCGGCTGTTCTATTCAATGACGGACAAAACACGCATCTCAGGAAATTGTATAAGATTGCTGAAAACCACTCACTTTTTGTTATATATGATCCATCTTGGTCATGTGACGTGGATACTTCTAGGAAGAATCATTATAAATTGATTGGGTGCAGTGCCACGACAATTAATCAAGCCAGCAAGGCGTAAGTAGTAGCAACTTACATTGTTTTATTACCGAGGTGGTCAAAAAGAGTCTGGATCAAAAGGGTTCGTAGTTTTGTTTTGCTTGCACTCTTCAGATCAGGATTTTATCTTTCTATGGCCATCAGCACTGCTGGAATCATCAAAGAGGTATCTGGACTGGACTGTGCTTGGCTGGAGTGATCGCTGCTTATTGGAGGGGGCTCTCTAGAGAGGAAAAATGGGAAGAAGAAAAGAGAAAGTCAATAGAGAGATGACCATCAAAACTGACCTCAGAATGGCATAAAAATAAATTGTGCTCTCAGTGGACCATGCTGTTTGATTAATCGAGGATAGTGAACCAGAAAGTGAATCTTCGGAGTGAAATTGTCAGGGAAAAACTTCTGAAAACTCTTCAGAAATTCTGTGATGAGAGCAGACAGTGGACTCAGCCAACTTGTTTTGACCACAGGTGCAAGAACTGTGTAACATATAGATCTAAATGGCCAATAGAGACCCCAGTAAGTGTTTGGGTCAGTTTTTCAACTGCTTTTCCTGGGATGACACCTTGCTGGAGAGCAGATGGCTTCAGCAAAACAGGCCTGTGAGTGACATCGTTTTGTCCAAAGGGGAACTGTTGTAGCTGGTCATTAAACTGTTGCAGTGTTACCAGTCTTTCATGGCTAAGCTTTGGCAAGTAACCTCAAAATGAGGCAGTTTATCAAAAGGGCAGCGTCCAGTAACACCATACAAAGATCTACCATCTGGCACTTGTAAATGTATATGGTGTGTGTCAGGAGTCCGGAAAATACACTCACTTTCGTCAGTTTTGTTACCAATGTCACTGTGGTGGCACAGACAGTAACGGCAGATCCGTCCCCGACTAAAACGTATAAAAAGTATTGAAGCCGGCCAAAGAATGGACTGATAAATTATCAGCACAAATGGAAATCACAGAGCCTTTGAGAACATGGGACTGGTCTTCAAAGTCAACTGATACACCATGGCACTGAAGTTCACAAAGGTCATGAAGAAGAGGATGCTAAATTGGCTCATAACCATACTTCTGAAGCCATCGGTTTCTGACAAGTACAGCCACATGTATATTTTGAAGACTGGAACGATACTTCAGAGGAATATTTCCGAGAACAAAGTTGACACTTGCTTTTTGCTTTTTGGATCCCAAACAATTTACAATTTCAAATTCATCAGTATATAGCCTCAACTGTGTCTCAGAGCCATTAAATAAGGCATGCTGTTAAAAATTAATCCATCTGTGAAGTCTTGAAAAACTGTGTCCTCCACAACATAATGAAAAACATCATCTCTTTTGAGAATATTTTTCAAAACTTCCAAAATGGGAATGTACAGTTAATATATGAATATAATGATAGCCTTTTTATTGAAGTTTGTGACATAATTTTGGGGAGAAGAGCTTGAGTATTCAACTGACTTCCTAAACACCTCCTACTGTCCAGCCTCCTATCAGCTTACATTCATTCATGGACTACAGTCTTACCTTTATCTCATCCTCCAATTGTATTCCTCCTCCCACAGAATATAAACTGCAACTGACAGTTCTCAGCATCCAAGCTGTCTTGTTGCATCCCACCAAATCCCATCAACAAATAATAAGGGGAGGGGGGTCTCCTTTGATGGCCCTGGAATATTTCCTTAGGCATGGGGGGCCTTGGGGCCAAAAAGGTTGATAACCACTGCTATAATGTGTTATCCTCAGGAAATACTCTGTATTTTAATGTATTTTTTTATTCTTTCCCCAACTAAACTAAACTAAGCTGAAGAACCTCTAAAGAACCTCTAAAGAACCATACAAGGGCTTAACAGGTTCTTTGGACAGCAGCGGAGCTATATAGCACCTCAACCACCCCAAAGAACTGCTGAAGAACCGCTGAAGAACCATACTGGGCTTAAAAGGTTCTTTGTACGTCAGTAGTGCCATATAGCACCTCAACCACATCAAAGAACCACTGAAGAACTACTTAAGGACCACCATGTTTTTGTATGTAGAGCTAGAGCTATAAATCCTAATCTTCCATTTTTCTAACCGACCTTAAACGCAACATCTGTCTTCACCTATGTAGAGATGTCATTTCAATTTTACAGATAATAGAGATAAATTAAATGTAACAGGGAATTCTTTTCAACATTATATTATCCTCCAGTGCCTCTTTGAGCAATTTATTAGATACACCTGAGGGCTTTTCCTTCCTCTGCAGCAGGCACTGATTACAGCTCACTTCAGAAAAATCACCTGATCTCATTTGCGAGTCATCAAACATATCACTTCCTCTGTCACATTACCTTGCCTAAGGGTGGACTTAACCTACTCTTCCACACTGCAGTGTGGATAACTTATGTCTTCTAATTAGTTTCAAACAGGTAGCTTAATCAGAATGGACATGTACATTGGTCAAAATGTCAAAATGATATAATACAATATAGTTCCTGTTTCCTGCCATATTCCTGTGATTATTCATGATAACTTCCATCATCAACCTGTTTTGTGGGTCACATTCTTAAGAATTGTGTCAGCCATTCTGCAAATTCATTTGGCCACTTTGGCTGCAGTGGAAACCAGCTGTAAACACAACATTGACATATTATCACCTTATGGGCAAACTTCACCTCCAGCAGATACAAAGCAAAATTAATATTTATTTGGAGTCATGTTTGTGTGATGAATGTAAATCCAATATTCACTTTTAACTCTGGTTTGGTCTCCACCAACTCCTGAGGAAGATATTTGGCTCTTTAGCAGCTAAATGCTCCACTATGTTCACCAGCTAGTTGCTGACTTAGTCTTTCTGTTGTTTGGTGCTAGACAGGTAGCAGACAGTGAGTTTATCAGAGCTTTTTGCTGATAAAAGGTGCATTCATCTACAGAAAATGACACTGATGAGAGTGAATCCAATCAGTAAAGTTCCAGGCAGCAAAACAATTAGCTTAAAGATGGTACATTCCATTAAGCTGAGGGGAACTTTAGATACAGGTTTTAATTCTTTTTGGTTTTGTTACCATGAGCACCTACTCACACATATATACTGTACATAAAACATATTGAAGAGCAGCTTTGAACATTTGAGTTTCAAAATGAAAAAACTGCCTTTCAAGTGCACATTTCAATGCAAAACCTTACAGTTGTGTGTCAGCCAGACATCTCAGGGTTAAAGTTCATCTGTTGTGTTATACGTCATGCAGACAGATACCTCACAAACCCAGCAGGGCTCCATCCTGCTTCAACCTTCCTTCCACTCATCTCTCCAGTGTGCTGTTTTTATCTCCTGAGTACTCACCAGGCTCGACCTCTGCTTGACAGGACAGAAACACATTTCACACGTACAGAAATGCCTCCCCTGAACTGACAGATCAAGAGGAGTGTGTGTGTGTGTGTGCTGCACAAGATAGAGATGTACCAAAGCATGAGTGGGACCATGAAACTGAGAAAAGCAGGCTTGTCCAATTGTGCATTACGCTGGCTTTATGTCATCATATCTATGATTACATTCACCCTTACAGTATCAAAAACACTTTTGCTAAAACATGCCTTATTATAGTGTAGGGATCATGTTTCAGGCCCTCAGAGTGATTGAGAGCACTGATTGCAGAAAAACATGGGTGAAATTCTGTGCAGACATAATCCGTTGATGAATACTGAATGGAAATAATCTATTTATAAGAGAGAGATACCAGTCAAAGCCAATCCATTCAGCATGTAACGGGAGAATCAAATACAATTAAATAATAATACCCTTAAATAATAAATTGGTCCTCAAGGTTGATGGAGTGTTATCGTTAGCAATGAAGTCAATATTTTTGTGGCTACTTTGAAAAGTCCATTTGAAATTCTCTGTGAGGAGAAAAGAAACAACAAAACACCCCCCCCCCCCCCCCCCAAATTCCTGATAAGATAAATTGATTTCAATGGAGACAATGACTATATTAAGTGTCTGATCCTTGTTAATTATTGTTATAATCTATTACAGAAGATTAAGACATTTTCCCTGTGACTTGTTAAGCATACAAATGAGAGAATTTCATTGTGTCTAGTAGATTGCGTTTTGAAAATAAGTTCAACATAGCAAATGAAGATGGAAATTTATTAAGAACGGGGAGTAGTGTGGACTTCTGGAACAATTAAACTTTAATCCATTTTTCCTCATGAAAGCTAATTTTTGTACATGTATTCACTAAAAACCCTTTAATCCTAATGTGCTCAAGGAATCAGAAAGCTTGAGTTTTACGAGATAGGAGCAGTTCTCCAGATGTTTTTTCACTTGTATTCCAGATGTTCATAATGTTGTGTCTGTGCAGCATTGCATTTTGTTCTCTCATGCAATAAAACATTAAAAATATATGACTTTTGAGGCTGACATATCATGTTTTGTTCAGTAGTTGCCTCTGCTACAAAAAAATACCCCCAGTAAGTTGTTTTGTTCTTTCTTGGAAGTCCACTGGATGAGGTGTAAATCAAAAGCAAGAGAGGACGAGATATAACACAACACAATAGTAGAAGGCAGCTCAAAGAAGCAAATGGAAAAGCAATACAGCTACAGTATGAGTACAACCACACTTTGGTTTCTGATTCTTAGAAATTGACTATTTTTTAACTCTGGCTATTTTTAACATCCAAAATTTGATGAAGGCAACTAACTGAATGAAATGATTGCTGTTTTTGTCCCCAGCCGATGCCCTTGTGTCTATATGCCCTCTGGCCAGCTGTAACATGGGGATCCTCAAAGATCTAATGACAAGAAAAGAGCAACACCACGCACACAAAAACCCACAACATCTGCTACAAGTGACTTAGAAACACAGTTTACACACACTTTATACAGTTTGACCTGGATAACAAAGACATAATAATGTTGATTTAATAATTGTAAAGGTTATGTTAGACCTCAGGCTCCTTAAGGTTGTAACTGGTGACTCACAGCACATAAGTGACCTGTTGCTGTGAAATGCTTTTGCTTTTCAGTGTCATCCACAAGCACTCAAGTTAACTAGAAATGCATGAGAGTGGAGTGCTGCAGATTGAGACCATGATGGAAAATGAATGATAACCCTCATCCCTGAAGTATTTGGTTTATTTCAGTGTCTGTCTATTTGTTAACCTAAATGAACCGAAACCAAAGCCAAGCTCAGTGAGGACACCAGCCTGCAGCTCCCAATGGTATCACTGATATGAATGTAAGCTTTTTTGAATGTTCTTAACCAACTATAAATAAGAAATGCATGTGATGTTATCACATGAATATATCATATCCTTACAAGATAGCTGATTAACATCTGGTGTAACTGTATAGTATGTGACATGGTACACATTTTTTGGTTCTTTAGGCTCTGTGCTTCAGTACATTCAGTTTGAAATTGATATACCATTAAAGTGCCAAGTCTCTCTTTTAGCTTTTTTGAGTAGGTTTGCATCAATATAGAAGGAACTGTGTGATAAACATTGTATTTAAGATGTTGTGGATCCTTTGCAGTCAATGACTGCCCGAAGCGTTCAACCCATAGACATCAGCAGATGCTTTGTATCTTCCCTGCTGGCTAAACTGTACGTGGTCTTATGATGATTAAAAAACTTGTTGACAATCCTGCTGTCTCTGGTTTGTTATCACGCGACTAAATATAAATTCCCCAGTAAGAACTCAGTAGCTCCTGGTTATTTTTTGTAGGATGATGCTTTATTTTACTGTACTTGAGCACGAAAAGAGTAAGTAATGATGTAATGGACTCATGAAGAAATGAGGGATTACCACTTTACTTGAGGAGCACAAATAGAGTAACTTATGTTTAATTAATCAGTAATGAATGAGCCATTACTAGTTCTGTGCTGCTCAGTGTCTGCTTCAGAGTTAATTAGGAACAAATCATGAAGAAAGTGGTCAGTCTATCAATTCACAGATACTTATGAACAAACCATTACCCAATGGTTCATTATAAAGTATCTCTCTGTCTAGTAATGCACCATTATCTACGATATAGTGCTCAATTCAGGGTTAAGTGAGGAACTACTTGTTAACAATTAATTTTCAGGTTGTTACTGATTCATTCCTCACTCATTCCTCAATTGTGCATACTGTGTTGTAAAGTATTACGGTAGCATATAGGGTAAAATCCACATTCACAGCAGGTGGCTACTCTCCAGCAGAATGAAATGCTGAATGAATATTTTATGAATGTGGAGTCTCTCCTCTCCTCTGTATGTCCCTCCTCTCTCCCTGCTGATGACGTAAAACGGGACCGTAGTTTTCCATCAGTTGCATTACCCATACTGACTGTTCTTCCTCCTGCTAGTGCTTCTTCTGATTATAGAGAGAAGATAAGGCTGCCTCCATCACAGCAAAGCACATAAAGAGATGCTGATGGTGGAGCAAGAGAGGTGAGATGAAGGGCGTGGAAGTGCTGACTTGTTCACAGACAGCTGCAATGGTAAACCCTGAGAATAGGTGTAATTGTCTGTCCAATACTGCATTTTAAACATGAAATTAAGTCCTTCATTGTATTTAAAGGTTTTAATTGAAGTCTTAAAGAGGACTACCTGGTCTGTCATCATGTGCTCTATGTGCTCTGCTCTCCTTCTGATGTCACACTGAACTCACTGATTTTGTTTTGTGTTGCTATTTGGCTTCTTGAGTGAAATCAATTAACTGCACTTGGTTGCTTTGTCCACTTTTTGTTATGTTCTTCAGCCGGCCCATGCCGATGACTCATACTTGAGGAGTTTTATGTAATCTAGTGTCAAGTAATTGTTTGTATTGTGAATGAAAATGCTGAATCACACACTGAATGTGCTTAATCACACTTCAATGTTTTCCACACTGAATTTGAGCAGCTGTTTCAGTTGCAGTGAATTATCTGAGGAAACCACTGAAAATCCTGGTAATTAACACAACACTGTGGAAAGGTAAAAACCTTGTATCTCCCAGATGTCAGATTTTGTGGCTTAAAAGGGATTCAGATTGACCAGTGTGCATTTGGGCGTTCATCTAACAGGTTTTAAAGTGTTTAATATAAAGCATACTACTACACAAAGCACATAGCACTTATGTGGGTTCACACAATATCCACCAATGCTGTGTTCATGTCATATTGTTCAGACCAAAATCAGTTCAGCTGTCAGTATGGTTCCACTTGCTGTAATGAACCAAACTTAACACTTCAAAAGTAGCTAATTTAGGCTATTAAAATTACATGACTACAAGGCTGTCAGCGGAGGTAACCATCTTGGAATAATTCATGAACACTCCCAAGACGAAATAATGAGAGGTTTTCCAGTTTGTACTGTTCTGCCAACATTGCATCACTTATGTCCTAACCTGCACGTGCGAGTTGCTAGTGCAGCAACAAGTACATGATCTGGCTTTCCATTTGTGTTCTTTGTCGTAGTGGCCAAGAAAGAAACACTATGGGGTTGAACCCTTAGTTTCTGAATCTGTGTTTTTAACTACAAAACCCAGACACCCCCACCTAAAAGCCTTGAAAAGTAATGATATTGTCATAATTACTGAAAATATACCTGGGACTTACAATGCATTCACTTCTTCTTAAGTGTAACTGTCAAACTGTGTGTAACTGTTAAGGAGCAGTTACTGCGTTTTGCCATCTTTTCCCTCTGAAAAGCAGGGACGCAGTGTGTATGAAAGGTTGCATATGTGTATGCAACTGTAGATGCTTGTCTTGTTGACACAAGTCAGATACCAATGCAGTGAGAAAACAGTGAGTCAATATTATATTCTAACTTGTTACCCAACACCTCAGTGTCAAGTTTATATCTGGCCATTTTAAATATCTGGAAAAGAGATCAGTATATCTTCACAAGTTCACAGAAGTTCAGATAACTTTAGGAGAAACTTTAATTGGACACTGTTTTAGAAGAAGTAGCTGAACTATATATTTTAGGCTTATTGGCCAATTTGGCCTTGAGTGGTCCTGAACACATCAAAAATGTGGATATATACTGACTTAAAACTTGACAGCAATTTAAAAGCAAAAGGCAACACAACACAAAAAACTTTACAAAAGGTACAGATTTTGTATATAATTCCAGCAAACGTGTTTGTCACTGCAGAAACCATAACTCAACACATTACTGTGGACATTCACTGCAAACTGTAGATATTTTCCATTTATGCTCCTCTTCTGCTCCTTCATTAATCATTCTGTCTTTCTGTTGCTGTTTTCTGTTATTTGTCAAGAAAAGTAATTTGTCTGTACTACACATAGCTTCCCAAATTAACATATATAAGCAAGATAAGCAAGTAACAACATGCATCATTGCACCAGCAATACATACCAGTTTGTCCAAAGTTGTATGTTGTGTCCGTTGTTCTCAGTCCTCCAATAATATTATCTGAGTTGACATGCACAAACAGTATTTATTTATCATGAGCAGTCTCTACATTATTTAAATTAATACATTTTTAAAGGGCATAAAGATGTTATGTTATTAGTGTGTAGAATTTAGTGGCATCTAGCAGAACGGACTTGGCAGAAATGGAATATAACAATCATAAGTATGTTTTAATTAGTGTATAATCACCTGAAAATAAGAATCATTGTGTTTTTGTTACCTTAGAATGAGCCCTTTATATCTACATAGCCCGCCATGTTGCACCGCCATGTTTCTACAGTAGCCCAGAACGGACAAACCAAACACTGGCTCTAGAGAGGGCCTTTCGTGTTTTTTGTTGCAATCTGCAACCTCACCACTAGATGCCACTAAATCCTACACACTGGTCCTCTAAGTAAAAAAGTGTGTTAAGTAAAAAAGTGTTACCTTTCTGCATATAAATGTCCTGAAATGTTCCTAAAACACTCCATATTACTTAAGATTTCTGTAGTGCTTCCTGACATACAGAGCAAACAATGGGCATTTTATACAACTGTACTTACGTATGTATGATGCAGTACTTTCAGAAATAACTTGAATGGGATCTCTGTTTGGGTTTCTCCATTTTGATTAATCTTTGCTGCAGGCTGCAAAAGTAACATCACATGATCAGCCAACAGACCAGGCCAATTGAGTTTAGTTCTGTTCAATCTTTCATATTATAATTAAGATCCAAATTTGATTTGCTCTAAATAAAAAGCTATGGCCAGCAATAAGATACAGTGCAAACAGACAATAAAACAACTATCACCAAACAACAAGACAGTGGTTAATTACCGCACAGGCTGACAATAAACTAACAGACAGGCTGGCAAATATTTCAGTCAGCAGCATATGCCATGAGTTTGTAAATGCAATATTGAGCCACAAATTACATTTTGCCTGACATGACCTGGTAACCTTGGCAACAACACTGCATGGTCATCTATGGAGGGGAAAGACTCTCTTCTTGCTCAGATGAAAAGTTGAAAAATAAATAGAGGGATAACAAAAAAACTGAGAGACTAACAATGGATATTTGCATCAGGCTGCAGATGAGGGACAGAAACCAGCTTCTGTTGCCTTCTGCTATTATGACTGACAGTGAGTGATGAATTTCCATAATCACTCAGACTGCAGGTCAAAGCATAACTCCATCCACCCACTCTGTACTTTTAACTTATAGCTCTCTCTGCCCACATTGTTTGTGGTATGCTTTCTTTATCGTTTGCATTTGTATAATAACAAGCGTGTTGGACCATTCTGCAGCCTGGCAATATGTAATTAAAGTATTCTGCTGCCTCTGCCTGTAAAGAATATTAAAGAGTGTTCACTGGGTATCCCCGTTTCTAGCAATCAGAAACTAATTACCCCACTTAAAAGCTGGGAATCTCTGACTCATCGCTCATACATCAGCTAATGTAAATTGCATTCTTTTAAAGTTAATATAAAACATGAGATCATCCTCGCTCTGGTTATCAGATAAAAGCTTTATCCTGTACAACAAAGGTCAGGTAATTAATGAATAATATTAATATTCATGAAAAGGTTAAGAAGTGATGTTAAAATGAAATAAAGGGAGAATACTTTAAAGACTTTGTGTGGCGTAGTGGTACAGGTCCACTTAAAAAATGCAAATTCAATACTACCACTACTATAAATCACATAGGTTATTTATATAGTGCTTTGCAGTAAACTCGAGATTTAAACCTACATGAATAGATTTTTTAGCTATTAGGGGGCAGCAGAGCCAGCTGTAAACACAACATTAACATAGCATCACCAGTAAAGGTTTTTATACTGAACTAGCAAACAGTTGCACATCCAGCACACATGGAGCAACATATTTGTGTCCATGTGACAAATGTGAGTCCAACATTTACTCTTCTTTTACCTTTTTTGGTTTCCACCAACTTCTGAGAGGAATATCTCAACTACTGTATGTTCACCAGCTAGTTGCAAATCTTTTCTGTCTACTGTTTGGTGCTGGTCAGGTAGGGCTTATCACAAACAGTGCAGATGAGAGCGGTGAGAGTGAAACCAAAGCTGTAAAGCTGTGGGTCGTAAAACCAAAACAATGAATGACGGATGTTATAAAGCTCTGTGGAGTTGAGTCAGTTGATAATTCTCTGTGGGTTTGTCTCGGAGAGACAACAGTTTCACATTACACATATTAATCTGAGCGATTGCTAACATGAAAACGTGGTTTAGAGCAGCTTTAATAGGAAAAAAAAACTTCGTCACAGATGTTCTTATGAATGCTCAGCTAGGATCACTTATTTTTTACTCAGCACATCCACTGCCAAATTATGCTAATCTGTCATTTCAAAGGTCTTGAGTTGAGTCATCAAGTTCTCTCGAATCCATGAGTTTAAAGTCTGATATTAATTCTGTCTTACTTGATGACATTAACTCCAAATTGTTTTCATTTAATCCTAAAGTCAGAGCTCAGTCTGTATAGAGAACCTTTACGTCTAGTCACGCTTGCTCAGTCTACCCAGTGGTAATTATTTTCACTTTTTATTCATCAGGTTGAATATCTTCTGCTGTGGTCCAATTCCAGACTGGGGAAAAATTGGCACCTTGTCAAGAGAGCTTGTTGAGGAACATGTACTATTATTTTCTCAGAATTGGAGCATATAAGGTGAGAAGTGTAATACACTTGTTACACTTAGTACAATTACATACACTTACTATATGTAATTTAAGCTTCTGAATGTGCGTGAAATGATGAGTTAACTCCAATCAGCCCAATGACACACTTTCCTCCTCATGCACTTTATCTCACTGTTTTTACTGAGATACAAGAAGAAGAATATGGGTGAAGAAAAAAGAAAAAATGATATTCCCTTCCACTGGGCTAAGATTTGGTGCACAGCATATAATTCACATCATGTTCATACTCATCAAATCATTCAGTGACCTCTTGTGCCCTCTGTGGAGGCATGTGGATTACTTATGTTTCTCCACTCATTTATGCAGGTTTTTCATTAAAACTCTCACCCATCTGTAGGTAAAGGTTTCAGTCCCTAAATAATTCATTTATATGGAAACACATCTGCGTGTGGCTTAATAAAAAATCACAGTGACCCATTTTACAGACGCAATAAGGAGTCTCCAAAAGTAATGGCGACATTATTCTCAACTAAATAAAATGATAGCTAACAATATTTTACACATTCTGAATAAATCAGGTGTACTACAACAATTTGGAAAGTAATTTCCATAGATAAAATAAAATGGTTTATTCTCGCAGAGTTTTCCACAATACACTATCTCTTACTTTTAAATAGGTGGGAAGAGAGGTGGAGAGACAGACCTGCAGATAATTTACATGATAAACAATAGAGAGGAAGAGGGAGAGGTTAAGATCACTTGATCTTAATGAAGCTTTTAATAGCTCGATTTCTGTTAACTGCACAGACCAGCACGTTCGTAATATTCATTTCAGCTTTGGGGGGAGACATCTACTGGGAACTGCTCTAGCCACTGCAACTTTAGTAAGCAGTGTGTTTTTAATTGGATATAATACACTGCTGCTATACTCTATATGTAACCAATCTAATTTAACAACCTGACCTGAAATGCATTCAGCATTCCCTCCACAAACCACAAAACGCAATTTTTTGCTCTGTTATCCGGCAGTGGGTTGCTATGCAATTAAAGTATCTCAAGGTATTTTTTTATTCAACAATTTCTGCTGTCTTCCATGTATAAATCATATATGAAGTCAAAGATAGATTATTGCTAGAAAGTATTTAAGTGTTGTTTAAAAGGAGAGAAAACCACTATGATTTGAGATCTGGTTTTGCATCCTGCTTCACTCATTTAATTGGATAAAACCAACTCAAAACCAGATGGCACAAAACACTCAAAGCACAGCAAAATAGCTTATTAAGGCTATTTATCTGGTGTAACCCTCCTAGCAGTGGGTTAACCATCTTGGAATAATGTATGAGCAGTCCCACGTGGGAATAACGGGAGGTTTTCTTGTTCTTCCCATTCTGCTGATATTGCAGAAATGCAGAAATGCTGTGGTCACAACTGACACTAGGTTTTCTGTTAACTAGTTAGCATAAACACCATTTACAGGATCATGACTGCCAGATTATTAAGATTAAAGGGGATATATTACACTTTTTGTGATTTTCTGTCATTTACTGTATATTATGATGTTGGAGGTCCATGTTAAACATGGTCAAACTTCCAAAACGAGATGATGTCAGCTTGTCACACATGCCTATAAACCATTTTGAGTTGAGAACAAGCTCATCAGGAGCTAAAACAGCCTGTTTCAGACAGAAGCTGAACTGAGGGGCTGCATAACGAGCCAGTATAAGTTAAATCTTTTTTTTTTTAACTGTATCATTGTGCAAAGATATTCCAGTAGAGCCCCGGAATAAAAATATGAACCTGTAAATATGCATGAAACATCCCCTTTAGCATCAGCCATTAACAGTGCTAACCTTAGCTGCAAGTTAACGTTAGAAAATGTTAACTAGGTATTTGTAATACATTTCAGCAAGTGCAACTAAACAGATTAAATTACCAGGCTGATGAGTGGTTCCTATCAAGGCTGTTAATTCATTTGGGGCATGATGGGTTCTCTCTATTTGTTCTCGGTGGGGGAAAATGGATGATGATGATGAACACTTGATAAAGTTAATAGGCCTTTTTCCACAGAACATTTTGACAACGTCACAGGAAAAGCACAGATGGAGATAATAAAATTATGATGGCTGAATTTAGCTGCTTCAGTTTCAGGGTCCTGGTATTATGCATGCTGGCTCACTGTCACACTGTCACAGCTTCCTGGGACACTTGAGTAGAGCAGAGCCATTGTTAATGTTATTAGTAACAGCTGTGCATTTCCCACTATGACCAGTCAAAATATCTGTAGAGAAAAATACCTTTTAAGGGAGACAAATCATGTATATGAAATTACTTGGGGGTTACATGTGTCCCAGACGATTATATAGTTGCCAAAAAGATCCACTTTGTGGTATTGTCACTTTATTTTTTTCACATTCAAGCAGGAAAATGTTTAATTTCCCGCAACAGCAGCAGCATTGGACGTCTAGTCTGCAGTCAGGATGTGAGAGAAGGTCAAAGGTCACTGAGGAGGCAAGGATTCACATAATTCGTGCTGTCAGTCAGTTTCAATTTCACTTCATGCTCATTTCACTTTCCCCAAATTTTATAAGACTGTGAGTGTCCCTCCTTGTCTGAGAGCCCAAGACCTGTGCTGCTGCTTACAGGCATGAGACAAAGATAATGAAAATTGCATTCTTGAATTAAATCAAGGATTGTATTTCAGCCAGATGAGAAGGGTAATTTGATTTCTCCAAATTCAGGGGTCATTCGTGGTAACAAATACAGGAGTCTCAATCAGCACAAGTCACTCATCTCTCTGCAGACTCAAACCTGCTTTCATGTGTTTGCCAGCATGACAGACGGCCAAATAAAAGATAAAAGAATTACAAGCGCCCTGAACGTCATTTTAATGAGGGATAGCAGGTTAAGGCAGCTTTTTAAACGTGATAAAACATATCTTTGTTTTTACTGTCATTGTGAAATACTTCCTCTTTTTCACACTGGCTGTAGCGAGAACAGTGTGCGTACAGGGAGAAGATTGTGAAACACGCTTTGTGAGATGTTGCATTTTTTAGTGCTGCCTCAGCATGTTGTTTCATATGAAGTGTGTGTGCACGTGTACTACAGGATGTGTGTTTAATCCCAGTTTTCAACACGCTCTTTTCAACTGATACATTTCATACTTTAAACATGAATTTTACATATTTTACAGTTTGTCTAATTTAAAAACTGCTGAACACCAGTATCCTGCTACCAAAAGCACTCCTGTTCTTTGTGGTGCATCAGTGGCTGACAATTTGCTGCAATGAAATAGTAGAAAGATGTGATTTTTCTCTCACTGTTTTCATTTTTCAGTGTTTTCATGCTCCACAAATAATCACGAGAGAGATGTTGCATACATGTATGAATTATAGATTAATTTGATTCATTTTTGCATTGGACAATCCGGGGTATTCAAGGTCTCTGAGTCAAAAATTTGTGCACATCACCAGGGAATCTATAAGGCCAGGGATCTGGATTACCAAACCCCATATAAGATTTCATCTTATAAATGGTACGGAGTTTGAATTTTACATGAGATGATGCGTGTAGAAAGAGAATCAAGGTGAAAGGTGACCTACAGCTGAATCCGTCCTCCCTCATTTAATTTATTTAAAAAGCAAACATTTTTTATAAGGTAAAATGTTATTCTTGGCATGCATCAAATTTCTACAATTAAATGCACCTATACCGACTGACATCACTGACATTGTACTGATTGTGTGAACAGATGACACAATAAAATCACATATTGTATTTTTGCATAGTTACATAGTTATAGCAACATCACATGTAACTACTGTATATCTAAAAAAAAAAAAAAAAGGTCTATAAAAAATGAATTAGAAAATAATGACAAACTCACACAAGCACAATGAATTTGACATAACTTTCTGATTTGTATTCAGTGAGCGTTGATAGATAACAGCAGGTGTATAGATTCATTAAAATAATGTCTAATTTACAAGCGAGTCAGGAGCCTTGTAGCTCACTTAGAGTGCTGCACCTTGTTGCTCTTCAATCTCACATTACACCCTGTCTCAGCTAATGGAGCTTGAGATGCCTTCAGTGTCTGATGCAAAAACATTCAAAATTACAGTTCATAACACATTCGCTCCTGGAAATTGACTTAGGCAACTAGCTACATTAGTTGCAGAGCTGTAAACAACATCTGACTCTTGCTGTGGGAAAATGTCGTGTCCAACACCTCATCACGCAACACTTGAGGTATGAAGAGGAAACACTTGTGAGAATTACCAAGTTATACTGGTCCTGAAACATCTGTTGGATAGCCATTTTGTTGCAGGCTGCTCCTCGGGTTGACAGTTACACTTGAAAAGCATAAACAGCCCACAGCACTTGTTTCTCTCAGCAGTTAGTAGAGATTGTGGGAGCGAGCGGCTCATCCTCGCTGCATGCAGTGCTCGTCAGAAAAACATGTATTTTTCATTCTTTGAACTACAGCAGTCAGAAAGAAACTGTAGCTTCAGGATGACGATGTTTTCAGTACATGTTGTGTTATTCTTCTTGGCGCAGGAAAAAAAATAAAAATGCTTTAGGTTGAGTAAAGTTTGGATCTCAGCACCTTGAACCCATCATACCCATTTTCATTCAGTGACTATTGAATCTAAAAATTTTGTGCACTACTAACTCCTCTTTCTCAGCTACCTTATCAAAATGTGAAAGGGTTATTGTGTCCTCACCATATGACACTGAAAAAGGCTTGGGGCCAATATTCAGTCCTTTTCTCAAGTGGATACTGTGGGTATTACCGTGAGTCAAAAAGGAGGAGATAGCTTTTGAAAAGTGCATACCAGGTGCACTGTGGTGAGTCCTCTACAGTAAGTAACTATTATGAGTGTGTATGTGTTGTATGAACGCAAGATGGGGGTTTTCAATTCAGTTGCCCAGCAACACAAACTGCTGATATTGCTTTCATTTTGCTATCATGACTGTCACAAGCATCGGGGAGCAAATACAGGTCACTCAGTCAGAGTTCGAACATTTAATCTCCCCTTCTCGTGCTCTTTAAGAGGCATCGTATTGAAAAGCATATGAGAAAATCATATTCTACAAGTCATGTGTGTTCTTTGTTCAGTGTTTGTTGTGAAATTCTAGCTTCACACCTTAGCTGGGATTTTTTACCTCTAACAGTTCTATTTGTGCATTCACTTCATTGCCAGACGGCAACAACTTAGATTTTTCTGCAAAATACAGCATCATGGTGTTGGAGGCACTATGATGTTGCCAGTGCAGTATTCTGCAACACTCTACACCACACCTAATGTCCAAAACAATCCCATTTAAGTCAGTCTAGAAGCTGATCTCTTTTTCTTTTGTCTGAATAAGCTTGAACATCAAACCACCCCACTCTTAAATCACTTAAATACAATGACCTCAGTTTCACTATTGCTCTTTTCAGACTATCTGCACGCAACATTTGAGGTTTAGTGACCAAAGAGAAATTACTGAGAGACGATGCGAGCGGCGAGATACAGAGCCACAGGAGCAGAGCAGATTGCAATTAATTGCTGGATTGTAACAAACAATGATCCACTTGAAAAGAATGATGAGCTTTTAGGAGAAAAATAGAGACAGGGATACTGATGCTACTTTTGTGTGAGTACTGTGAAAGAAAATTGAATAGTAGGTTATCATTTGATAAATCTTTTTTATATATGTTACAAATGTTTTCAAACTAAGGAGTCAATGTTTGTTATCAACTGAATGTGATGTAATGTCATTGTCATTTTGGGGATACATGTTGGTGAAGAAATCCTACTCCTAGGCTAGTCGAACTCTTGAACCTGTTTCTATCTGAGGGTTGCTTGCTGACGTCTGGGGTTAGCTAGAGATATCTTTGTCTTAAGCCTACTGTTTAAGAGACCATACTTGTTTGTAAGAAGGTGTAACAGTTTGTGGAAGTGTCCATTTAGGGACCAGACTGTTTTTAGCTTTGCTTCTGGAGAGGTATAAAGCTGTCTAGTTTGGGTTCACAATCTTTAGGGAAAGGGCCAGCTGAAAAACATGCTTTCTCTCCAAAAATACAAGATGATTGTATTTTTGTTTTTGTGTGGACATTTGTATAATTGTTACTGATGATGTGATGGATAGTACAGTGTCTACAACTGCTTCAATAAGTAACAATGTTTAATGCTTTCTCTATGTTTCCATGTGCCTCTTTCTGAAAGAAAATTTCCACAACAGTACAACTAATGTATTTTTAAACACCAGTTTAACAGCAAATGTATGATTAGAACAAATTGTTCATACAAAACACAACAAAAAGTGGAATATAAGCCCCAGTAATATCTATATTCCAGATGTGTGTGGCTTTGGGCTGTAACACAAATCAACAGTCTGTTGGGCTGTTTTAAGAGTCCTAAGTTGGCTTTAGGATGTAATATTTTAAATGATTGTATTATGAACTGATTTATAACTGCAGCATTTCACTCTGACATTGTATTTTTAGACATATTTTGCGCTATTTGCTTTCTGTTGATTGTTTTACTCACCGTTGTTTCTGCCTATCTTGGCCTTGAGAGATAGATTCTTAATCTTGATGAGGTTATCCTGGTTAAATGAAGTTTATTTTTTTTATTTTTTTTAAAGAAAGAGGATTTTTTGGGTGAACCAGAGTGTTTACCAGTATGTGTCCATGAATAAAGTTTTGTGAATTACCCTAAACTTGATACCTGTATAGATTTTTCTTGTCAACAAATCCAATAAAACTACTAAAATCTGTCTCTCAGTACTTTCTGACTTCCCTCCTCTGCCTGTTGTTTCCCAAGCCCATTGATTCCTACTGAAGATGTAAATCTAAGTCACAAACATATGCTTTCCTTTTTGCATAAGTGTAAATAATTTCTTAAAACAGCTGGGCACTTAACATCACTCAGATGGGAGTAAATAGTATATTTGAGACATGTAAGCCAGTTTAATGGTAGATGTGTTTTTAATAGTTTTTGGACAACAGTGGAGGTCTATGGTACAGAGGAATAAACTGACAGTACTCGTTAGTGAGATCAATTCATTGTTGGGATTTGTTGACGTAAGAAAATATAGAATATCACCAGACTTTTCAGTTTTCCTGTAATATTTAATATGAGCAGCTGCTTGAGCCAGTGAGAGACAGTGTCACTGTAGCAGCCGTGATTGATGTAACATACAAATTGTTGCAGGTACACAGAAGACCATGGATTAACATCTGGCTTGCAACAATCTGTTCCCTATTTCCACCCAGATGGCACCTTTTTTCTGGTGCGGATGGCGAGATAGTAGAACGTACACAACAAAATCACCTGAAGATGAACTGTGAACACTGCTGATCCATTTCCCTATTTAATGTGTCTGCAAGCAACAGAATAAGCTATATCTGCTGTGACCTACATGGCAGGCAGCAGTGAGATCTAAAACACCCACACGATTCATCAAGTTGATGTGTAGCACAATGAGTGTTGAAATTAATGTTTAAAAAGCAGCAATAATAATGTCTGGTCTATGCTACAGTGCAAGTCAAGAATGTAAAGCACTCTTCATATTTAAATGTGAGGTACTGTAAGCATCAGTTATATTTAGTATGGTCATCCATGTATGTCTACAATTTGGGTATTTTATTAAATATGGTTTTTAGGATGCAGTGTATTGTTAGGGTTTCTCCTGGAGAACAAAACCTAATCACAGGCTTGTATGATCTGGATGAGGCAAAGGCACACACATGCATATAAACGCTGCCTTCCAAGTATAGTATGTGCCACCAAGATGAGCGTGTTATCCAACAGATAATGAGCTGTTGGGCTGCTGTGAGTTGACGGCTCCAAAGGGAAATGCGTAACCACAAAGTCGATGTGATAGAAGAAGAGGGAGGAGTTCTGTGGGTGCTTTCTTATCAAAGTGCACCACATCATATCCTTGGGCAAAAGCTTGTTATGCAACACATGCTTGAGTAGACTTGTATTCAAAGGTTTTCCTGACATCTAAAAACAAGAGTATTTCTCAATGAACATTTGTCTTTGCAGTAACATCCTCTTTGACAAAAATCAAAAAGATCTTTGATGGTTTGGTGATGTTTCTGTTGCTGATCAGTGGTCGTGTCTGTAGTGAAGGATGTGACATTATTGGGTTTTTTAAAACAATACAGCTATAACATTTATGTAAGAATACTTAACAGATGTTGTCTTTATCTCAATTACAAGCAATATAGACAGCATATATGGTTAATATTTGCCATTTACAATCACATCACATTTATCAATAAAAATGCTATTGTATGCTATATGTTTTTTGTGATAAAATGTGATTTTTGTAAATCACATTTTTGGAAAAAAATTACATATAGTATTTTATGGAAATGATAAGTGAGCCCCTTTGAACACATTTTCATGCCAGTCTACACAACACATAAGAGACAGAGTTTCACTGTGTGTGTGTGTTGCAAATGTATTTCTTGCATACTTCTTGTATATTGTGTCTTTCTGCCCTTCTTGGGTCCACACACATCACAGCCCTTCCTTTTTTTGCTACCGGCTGAGTGATGAAAACACTTAGTTCAGGAATTTTACATACACCTCTCTCTCTCTCCCCCTCCCTCACTCACTCACACACACACACACACACAGAGAGAAGGTACACAACAAAACTTTTTTTATTTTTACCATGTTTACTTATTTTCATCTATAATTTCCACACTTTTATGACCCGAACACCACATATATATAAACGTGTAGGGGGGGGGGGCACAGTGTGCACTCAGTGAAAATGTGTTGTTTTACATGTTCTTCATGAAAAAAAATGAGCCAAGGCTAATGAGTCTCAGCATCATTTTTCTTTCAGCAAGCACTGAAAACTGGTCCCAGAGACCTGAACACCACACACAGATTAAATATGAAAGCCTGATTCACTTGTATGGATTCCCCTTTTCAGCTCTTAGACGTGTATTGATTGGTCTGTCATTGTCTCTGACCGCTGTTTGTCATTCGCCTGTGAAGACAGAGGCAAGTGCTCACTCAGGTAAGTGCACTAAAAACAAAGAGAAGATTCCCGAGTGTATATGTGTGTGTGTGTGTGTGTGTGTGATCGAGGTATTCCTCATGTTGTGGGGATCTGCCTCCCTTATGGGAACAAAAAGCAAGTCCCCTTAATGTAAATCATTAATTTTAGGGTGTAGACTTGATCAAAGTTAAGGTATGTTTAGGGTTATGTTAAAGTTGGGGTTAGGCATGTGGTAGTTATGGTTAAGGTTAGGATAAGTCTCCAGGAAATGAATGTAAGTCAATGTAATGTCCTCTGAAGTGATGGAAACACAACTGTGTGTGTGTGGGTGTGTGTGTGTGAGATTGTGCATTTATCCACAAACAGGCAGAGAACAAGAGTGACAGATTGTGGCTGAGAAGGAACACAATCTGTAGATATTCAAACAATTATTAAACCCATCACTTTTCTGCTCCAAAGACATCTCCTTAATTAATGAATCAATCTAATGTCAAGAGTGAAATTAGAATCATTACAGAAAGACGTAATTCTGTCCGTTTTATGAATAGTGCCTATAATTTCAGCACAGACTGCAGTTCTTTAGAAAGCTCACATCTTGTGTTATTTGTTGCTGTTACTGCGTGTCTGCATGTGCACACGTGTGCTTGCGCACTCTGCAAACTTTTCTGTCAGACACACAACCCCAAGGGAAAAGTTTCTTATTTTATTCATGACAGGAAGCGGTGCTGATCCCATAATAATCTTGGATCCTGCAGGAGGAAGAAAAGGGTGTAAAGAGCAGAGTCATTGGTAAAAAAAAAAAAAGAAAAAAAAGAAGAGCCTTTGGTGTCTATTATCACTATGAATAGAGCAGTATTCTTATAGCTTCATCCACACCACCTGCAGCTTTTTATCATCAGCTAACAGAGATTCAATTTAATACATGCCACCTTTAGTTTATCCTTTTATTATTATTATTGTTACGGTCACATGGTTGTCGACCTCCTATTGATTAGTTGCAAAATGTCAAGAACACCAGAACATCTACTACTGTATGATCCTGTCAGAGAGAGAAGCTGAGAGAGGAGGATGATGAAAAAACCAGCAACACAAGAAAGTCGTCGTGCTGCTGAGTCTGGAGAAATTCCTTTTGTCAAGACCATGATAGATCTAAACGAACTGAATGAACTCACTAGCTTCCTTGTGTGCAAGACCACACAACAGATTGCTGATATTTGAATGATCTGTACATTGACTCCTCTGTCTTCCTCTACAGCATACGGTTAACTATGACATTCAAATCTGCACAGATCTGCAGAAATGTGTGTGTATTCTTGCTGAAGTGCAATTTCTGTATATTGTCTACAGTATGTAGCCACAGCCTCATATAGCTTCCGCCTCCATGGCATAGAAGTCCATAATCCTTCATATAAATAAGCCAAACTTTTGTGCTAATATTCCTTCATTGTGATGAACATGTAGTTTATTCTGACTGCTTTATTTATTATCTGGAAAGGAACTCTGTGTCAGGCTGATCTTCTCATGTTTCTTTTTTCCACTGCGGTGTCCAGCTGACTCCTCTTAAAGGATAGGTTTACAATTTTTCAAGTCTGTCCTAAAACAATAGCCAGGTGCCCAAATGAACACCGACACGTGTTTTTCTTGCCATAATCATTCCTCCTGTTCATACTGGCCATTAGAAGATCCCTTGATAGGTCACTTTGACTGTAAGTGATAGGGGACAAAATCCACAGCCCTCCTTCAGTGCAAAAAGGTATTTAAAAGTTTATTTGAAGCTAATATGAAGCTTTAGCCATCCAATTAGTCAAATCAAGTCTTTTTAGTGCCAAATTCCCTCTTTTTGTTAGGATCTTTCCACTGAGGCTAAACAGGAAAACACTGTCCATCAAGACAGGGAATTTTTCACTAAAAAGACTCCAACTGTGGCAGATATCCACTTAATTTGACTACTGAAGCCTCATATTATCTTCAAGTAAACTTATATTTTTGCTTGAAACAAAGACTGTGGATTTTATCCCCCGTTACTTACACTGTAAATACATTTGGAGGGGATCTTCTAATGGCCAGTATGCACAGGAGGAATGATTACAGCAAGCAAAACCTGTTTCAATGTTCAATTGGGCATCTGACTGTTATTTTACGACAGCCTTAGAAACATAAACACATCACACCACCAAAGAAAATTGCAATCTGAAAGGTATTTCCGTGTTGACATTAAATGAACGGAGATGATCTTCACACTTGTTGCACAGACACAATAAGTGGATTCTTTAATTCATGGCCCTTTTATGCCTTTTCTTGTGATAAACACTTACCTCTTTCAGCAGAAAGGCAGCAAGAAGTTTCTTATCTGTTTCACTGCAGAGGCCCCATGAGTATAACATCAACGTTTTAGCTTTACTGCTATACTTAATTATATTCTCACAGATACATATCACTGAATTCTGTGTGGACTCACTACCCGGCGGTTATCTCCTTTTACCACCTTGTGTGATAAAGTGTGTGTGTGAGTATATGTGTCAGCTCAGTCAGCAATACCCTTGTCAGCCCCCATTAATCTTCATTAACCCCCCATTGCCAAGGTGTAGTGGTGTGACAGAGCATTGTGGGATAGGTGACAGTGACATCTCAGTGGGTGGTGAAGAGCACAGTGACAGAAAATGTGCTTTTTTTTTTAAAACTGTACATCAAAGTCTGAATTCTGCTGTAACAAATGAAGTGGAGAGTAAAACTGAGGTTCACTGCCAAGGAAAACCTTCAAGCACATTTCAGACAAAAGAAATCTACTGTAAGAATTATTTACAGCAACAACTAAGACATCCATACAATCTA
Source organism: Thunnus maccoyii (assembly GCF_910596095.1). Lineage (NCBI taxonomy): Eukaryota > Metazoa > Chordata > Actinopteri > Scombriformes > Scombridae > Thunnus > Thunnus maccoyii. The sequence goes on along the minus strand of NC_056549.1, from coordinate 16,358,163 downwards.
AACCCACTTATGTTTTTTTCAGCCAGAATCTCCTACTCTGTTTCACTTTTAGTGATTCAAGAAAATACACAAACAGCATCCTTGGCAGACACAAAACACAAATGTAACATAAGTAGTTTCATTGTTGTGAAGAAATCATTGCCTCGCTCTCTACCTTAAGTTTAGTTTTGCCTCTTCACCGCCATTGTAAGGAACAATGCTGAAAGAGATGACAATGAAATGACTATTTTCACCAGTTATACAAGAGTCCTGTGTGTGGGAGTTAATTTGAAATATTATACTGTGGAAAAATACACAGTGTTAAATTTGACGTTGGAAAAATCTTTACATTGTTCATTCATCTTTGTTATTCTACCCATAACGTCTGTAGCATCGTGTTATTGAACCAAAAACTGATTTACACAAACACTGATTTAACCTCAGCTACATCCAGTAGGTCCAGACAAGTCTAACTGAGCTCAGATATTAAGTGAAACATAACCTGGTGTCACAGAGTTGTAACTGAGCAAAAGCATTGCACCTTGAACTGTCTCAGCGACGCAGGACTAAGCACTAAATTGTCAGCGTTTGTCCGGAGTTGATATGCAAACAGCAATTTTCAGTAATCTGAAATGAGGGAACTACTGTAAACTTTACTCGCTTCAACTCCTTCAGTTTTTTTGATAGCCTATAATCTGCAATGGGTGCCCTTGAGTGCCTGATGAATAGCTATTCAAGCCTGTCGAGTAATTATTGTAGCAGCCCAAACTGCTTGCAGACTTCTTTTTCCACTGCTCTCCAGGCTTTCATACTTCAAAGCACTGCAGGCACCAGTGTGACTTTGTATTCTGTATGTTACTTTGATAGGCATACTTGTGTGCGTATTTGCAGGTGTTTCGTGTGTACAAACACATCGCTCTCGAGTTCATGTTTATTTCGCTCAGTTGTTCATGATGATTGATTTTTGTGGTTGACTAAGCAGGAGATGAATTACTATGTGAAACCAGAATAATTTATAGATTTTTATAGAATTTGAGCTCTGTCGTCTCTCAGAAGCTAGAGACTGAAACAACCAGATCTGACACTGAACGTGCAATACTGTGTTAAACGCAGTTTAATAAGGGAGAAGCTTGAGACCAACATCAGTCAGAGAAACTGAGTTTCCACATGAGTGCTAACTGTGTATGAAACTATGGATTATCTGTTCTCACCCCTCATCCCAATCAGAGTCACTGATCTATATAAAAACAGAAATCACAGTCAGAAAAAGACTGCAATTAACTGGACTGATAGATTCATGGGATCCTGAAGGATGAAGGTTTTCTTTCTGATTAAAGCTTTGCCTAATAAAAGTTGAATAATTCTCTTTATTATTAGCTGTTTTAGAGAGACTTTTTATATTTATGGCCTCACTCACTAACTTTAAATTTAGTAGGTTAGTCTTTCCCCACAGGAATCTTTTTAATTTTCACATTCAGAGTCTATATCTGTGTAGAACTGTACAACACTGTCACACTGTATGTGTCAATTAAATGACAGATGATAGAGTCATCTAAGGGCAGTCATTATATATTCATTAAAGGGGTTTGCTGCTGATAGTACAGCTGATAATTCTCTGTAGGATGAGGAAACTGCAACCTCAGCAGAAACATTACAGGTAGATTGAGCAGGATTTGGGGTTGAGATGTAATTTATTTGTTCAACCCTTTAAATCGTCTTTACAATGCAGTCTTACAGGAAACAGTATAAAATATATGTGTAGTCGTTGTAAACTCATTAAACTCTCAGCATTCGCTGATCTTGCTGATCATCCATTTCCTTACTTTTCCAAGGCTGTTGCTGTCAGACTTTGACCACAAATGTTTCCTGCATGGCCTGCATCTGTAAACATGAGGGGGTTGGACTGAGAATAATAGCATTCCTTAATTGACTTCCAGCCATCTGTTTATAAGATACAGTATATACTGCATTTTGAACTTTGTATTGCTACCCACTTGGGAAAAAATATCCACTGAATGTTGTATACCACAAATTATCCACAGTAATATCATGCAAAACATTTACACTGAAGGATCTTTGACATTAATGTATTCTTAGTCAACTCCACAAAGGTCAGAAATTTAAATTCAAATTGACATCAACTATCTGTGAGAAGCCACTTTGTAAGCCCCTTGTGTCAACTAGGTCACAGGTGAACACTGAAATGGCTTATTGCACCTGTGTCTGGCATTTTGCTGTGACATGGGGAGAGATTACTATGGTAATAGGGTCCATTAATGCAGCAATGTCATCGATAATAAGATTACTGTCATGTAACAGAAGCCATAGATTCCCTCTACAGGTGCTGTCCTGTTGGAGGTAAACAGTCAGCAAATTAGGACAAGAGATGCAGAATCATGATGTTATACTTCATGAGGAGACTATTAATGAGATAAGAAGGAGTCGAATGCATTCATCAGACTGTTTTCTGTCCAAAAATACCCACATGGATCTGTGTGATAGCGAGTTTACGTCACATAAAGCTAACAACAACATCACTGTAACTGCATCAGAGTACTGAGACAGGCTCAGCCAGACCGTTGCTTCATCCTTCATTTCTTTAGAGTGGCTGTGTTAAGTAACTCTAATTTAATTTTGCACAGCTACATTGCATCCACAGATAAGACGTTTTCAAAGTCAGTGGAAATTCAAGTCATTTAACCTATGGTTATGATTGCAATTACACCCAGCTCCTTTCAGCGTAATTTCACCACAGATTGTAATAACAGATAGCAAACAAATATGAGCTGGCAGGCAATTTAGAGATAAAGTCATTATATACTGTATGTGAGTTGGGTAGTAATAGATTCTCAAATAGTGGTAAAAGCTTTCAAATGGGATTTTTCCTCATTCGACCTTGATGTGAAATATAATTGTTTTGTCTGAATGAAAACTCCATCAAGACTTTGATAGAATCTGAAGAGCAAGAAATGGAGAGGTTTTTTTGGATTGTTCTCCACTACTCTGTATTCAGACAGTTAAAAAAAAAACTCCACTGCGAAGAGTGACAAAAACAGATGAAAGGAGCTCACTGAAGACGCAGCCCTAAAGCAAAGCCACTGTGACAAAAGATTTACGAGTGTCAGTGTCTCATAGCACCAGCAGGGCTGAAGTGTTGTAGTTCTTCTGGCAAAACATGACAGCATAAATCTGCCCTTTCTCTGAAGTATATCTCAGCAACAGAGGCCACATTAAATGCATCCACACTGCTGAAATGAACATGAATCCTGCTCTTGCCTGGTTTGACTTGACCTCTGACCTTGTGGAGGACAGGCAGGAAGAAAATTCAATTTCAATGAACACTTGTTGACCACAGTGTAAAATGAGTGGTACAACCTCAAAGCCTGTGCCTGGTTGAGCATGATTATCTGCTGCTCAGAGGCATTTCCATTTTTCACTCACTCTCCATCTGTCCATTGGCACCGTGGCCCACTGCACTCATAACACACTGCCCTCTGAGGGGTAATCTACAGCAAACTGGTTATTGCTGCAAAATAACTGCCTCCAGAGGGATTCCCTGTCTTACATCCTTTTTATTAGATACTTCTGCCGGAGACATTCAATTAACAAGAAATATGTATGTATATGTTATTATAATCTCACATACAGGTTATACTATGACAGCAAAAAAGCCTTGCATTAAAATATGTGTAGCTATAGCACCCATTGCTGCAATTATAGCGAAAACAGTAACCATAGGAACATAAGTAAATCCATACTCAAACCATTTATAAAACGTCTTTAGCTCTCCGGATGAAATTAAAATTTGTATCGCACATTTAAAGGCTACCTACTGGATTTATTGAATGCATTGTAATATCATTGGATGTGAAACAGAAGCCAAATTATGAATCAGATGTAAAAGATCAGCACTGAAGATGCAACAAAAAACCCCATTGTGTTTACAAGGTGTCTATAAAAACGATAAAGAGAATTTTGAAACAGGTAACCACAGAAATAATTTAGCATTGTTAATGTAACTATTGCATCACATGGAAAGCAACAAAAGCCCCAAACATTATTATATTTTAAGCTGGAACAGGTTGTCCAGTCATCAAACAAACCTTTACTGTACTGTACACATCTATTGAGGACTCGGAGGATGGAAAATGAAAACATTTCTTCTTAATATGTAAGACTCAGATATTCTCTGAGCATGTAAGTGCAGATCGGGTGTTTCACTGATTCAAAGCAATTTCAAGGAGACATGAAGAGAAGGACAGAAAAAGAAGAGAATGGGAACAAAGAAGGAGCAAATGGTTATTGAAATCTGGACACAACTCATTGAAAGCTCTCTGAGTGCTGGAGCACAGTGCATGTGTGAAATCTATTTATGGTTTCATTACCTTCATACTGCATACTGCACTTTTTTTTCAGTTTTTCCTGAAACATTTCTTCTTTCTTTTGCATAGGAGGCATTCTCTCCTCAACGAACTCAGCTGCTGTGAGACTGAAACATCAGCAGAAGTGGGGCTAATAAGTTATTCTTACTATTATCTTTTATTTTGCACTTAGATGAAGAATGATTAGTTTTTTAGCCAACTCCCTCACAGCTTCATTGACACTGTCTTTCAGTGTGTGTGTGCGCATGTGTGCGTGTGTGTCAGAGCACCAAAGACAAACAGCACAGCTGCGGAAGTCTCTCAATTCAATCATGCAAATGCGATCAATATCACACACACACACACACTCACAAACACACACTCTCATGAGCACAGAAAAAGGAGATGAACCTCAACTAACAATCAAATTACAGAAAAATCCATGTCAGCCTTGTTTTCTTCATTCGGGTCGTGGTCACACCTGCATGCCAATGTGAATAATCAGACACAGCAGGGACATAAACCATAAACACTGCTTCACTAATTCACATGAATTTAATTAACGCACTCACTCCTGACAGCTGTCCCTAAGGTCATGCAGCTCCTGAAGTCTGCTTGTACTAACTGATAAGACGACTGTTGCCTGGATGTGGGCTGTGACTGGGACTTCACCAGTTTAAATCACTGGAGGAAAACACTCCCTTTTCTCTCTCAAGCGGCCCCTGAGAAAGACAAGGAACAAAAAGTATTAGGCAGTAGTGGACAACCCCAGGTGATGTAGAGGAGGGTTCTTTTAAGTTGAAAAAATTACAAACATATGCCAATTTTAGTTTTTGGTTTTTATGTGTGTTCTGCACCTTTCAGCATCTGTCTGTGTGCTCTTGAGCAAGGCACTTCACCTCTACATGGCTGCTCAGAGGAAGGCAGTAGTTGACGTAGATTGCAAGTTTCTGGTGTGATTGTGCAGCTGAAATGTGCTGTTGGATGATTCTATAGGAAGAAAAGTGGTCTTTTATAATGTATAACCATACTATACAAATTAGACACCTTGATTCTGAGCTTCAGTCCTCGTTTGCACAACCCACATTTCAACTGAGACAGTTTCACCTTAAATATTAAGTCCATCCATTTTTATGTGAAATTTCGCAATGTGTGAAACGTGTGAACATCAAGCAGCTTCATTCTCTCTCTTTCCCAGCAAGAGCGCACACTGTCCACACCAGAGCAGAAGGAGCGCAGCGCATCCAGGCTGGTGAAGTACCTCCCCTGACCCGAACAATACAGATCTCTGCGTCCCTCCATAAAGGCACCACACAGGGCACAATGTCTCCAAACACCTGGATGGATTTCATGGAAGCGATTTGTTCCTCTTGTTCCTTTTACGCTCGATCTTAGCGCATCTGTTGGTGGGAACGCGATGTCCTGGATGTATTTTCTCCGGGAGATTGTAAAGCAGAGGGCAGCGTAACTCGCTGAAACCATGTGGAGAGCTGCCACATCCCTCGGTGGGAGCACCGGAGGCAAAAAGCGACTCTTATAAGAAAGACTGATTTGTACTTTCTTGGAGAAGAGATCCGTCGATGAGGAAACAAAGAGAGAAGAGATGATAGAGAAGTAAGTGCATAAACAACCAGTTGAAATTCAACATTGCACTGATAAAAAATATTATAAATATTCTGAGTGACTTGTATGAACCTGCTGTCAATGTGCTCCTATGAGTGATGCTGTAAAGAAAAAATTAACATAAATATGAATTATGTTTCTGCGCTATTTAATTGTGAGTTTCTAGTGATAGCTTAGTAATGTATGGCATCTCTTTTTTACCTATTGGTATCATGATATTATTTATATGTGAACTTATCTCTTTATTATACTTTAATTGTAGCTTTTATTATAATATATATATATCTATATTTTGCATGCAAATGGGGCTTTATTTTCATTCGGACAACCCATTTAACCCGACAGAAATGAAGAAAACGCTCATCACATTTATGTAATACTACCAGCATTATAGTAATCAAACCTACGAGGAATTAATGATCTGTTTTCATGGGGTTATTTCACATGGGTGCAGCTCACTGTTTCTTCTTCTGCTTCTCCATAAGTTGTTTACTGTAAAAGATATGTTCAGGCTATCTGAACCTCATAGGGTGGTTATGCAATTGCTGCTGTAGCAAGCTGTTTGGAAAACGGGATTGTGACAGCGAGTGTTTAATTTTTAATGAGCCTCCATTCAAGTCGTTGTTTTTATTTTGTACTGTGGAACCCAAAAGCAACAAAAAAAATTAAAGTATTTTAGTTACAGAGCTGTAGGGGAGAAATATCTGTAGCCTGCTCCATTGTCGTTACAATTGTATAAAAAAAACCTTACTGAGTTGGATCCTTAATGGGTCAAAAGATAACAATTATCATTATCAAATCCACAACAGAAGAGGACATACACATGACATGGAAATCTAAGTTTCAATTTCACTGTAAACGTTGGTGTTGGAGAATTAGAGGTGGCATGAAGAATGTTGCAGACCAACCATATAAGACAGTGCTGTGAAAGCTCTGTGAATGAAAACTGTTCTATCTGCAGCAGTAGATCATTAAAGGTTGTACAGTGGCGCTGTTTTACTGCCTTCTCTTTGGAAGAAATAAAAGAGTATTATTAGAGAAGCTGGCTGCACAGTAATGACACAGAACAGGTACATTAAGTTCCCCGTGTCAAGTATTTCTGAAGTAAATGACTGAAAACCTGCAATTCATTTGCATTTTAAAGGTGAGGACATAATAAGTGCCAGTATGAGGAATATTTTTCAATAGTGTTCAGATATAAATCTGTTCTGGAACAATTTGTATCAGACTAATAACAATAATTTATTGACAATAAAGAATCATAATAGCAATTGATAGTAAAAAAAAAAAACCCTCAGATCTGCTGAGCAGCAAGTTTCTTCACTTTAAATATATTGCACAACTTGGTTATAGATAGATAGATAGATAGATAGATAGATAGATAGATAGATAGATAGATAGATAGACAGATCCACATTAATCAGTTCCATTCCTGCAGTGGCCGCACCTGACCTTCTGGACCCGAGGTCTGCCGCCCACAACTCCAAACCTCGCCTCTCGTTCTCGGCCAAACCAGTGGTGCTGAATTCTCCAGAGGATGAGTGTGACACCCGGACTACTGTCATGAGGTGGAAAACAGTGTCAGCCATCTTTTTCTTGGTGGTGCTTTACCTTATCATCGGGGCGACTGTGTTCAAAGCGCTGGAGCAGCCTCATGAGAGTTCCCAGAAACTGGCCATCCTTGCAGAAAAACTGGAATTTTTGGCCATGCATGCCTGTGTAAACTCTTCTGAGCTTGAAGATCTGGTCAAGGTGGGTGGAAGCACCATACTAATAATTATATTCAAATGATTTCTCTCCCACAGGACCTGATGACTGACAAATTTTATTCAAATATTCCACATGGTGTGCTTGTGTGTGTGTGTGCAGATTTTTTATGACTGTGATTTAAATATTCCATGCTGCGGTTACATGTATTGCTTTACATTGTCTAACACTGGGCCTTGAGGATTGTTTCTTGCTATGGACACAATAACTGTAAGTAAACACAGAGAAGCTGTAACCCATGGGTATTTAATTCAGTCTGTTAAGGAACTGAAAAACCAGTTTGTTTATACACATTTAGTCTGTAGTCCCTGAAGGCTTTTTTAAAGAGATTTCCATATTGGGTGCTAGATTTTACTGGAAACGGATTATGAGACATTGAGGCCCTGAGCACAGAGACACAAAAGCCCCCCCCCCCCTTCTACATGGCAGCACGCCACCTCCCCTCTGTGCATTTTCTCTTTCATTTCACATTTTGCATAACTGTTAAGTCCTGCTGTTGGTTGAAAACTTCACCTGAACCTGAACCTGAAGTTGCTAACTGTGTCTGTATGCTGTTTGCTGTTGGGCAGGTAGTGTACAGCAGGTGTTTAGAGCATTTTCTCTGAAAACAGCTGCCTGCTGTGGCTGAAAATGATACTATGAGATTTGTGAGAGTGAACCAAAACAGTAAAGTTGCAGTCAGATGAGATGAAACTCGCTATAAAGCTCTGTAAAGCTGAGTGGAGCATCAGAGTGATAATTCTCTGTAGGTTCATCACTCTGACATTACACATTGTTATTATAAAAGTAATGATTTATAGCTGCTTTCAAGAGGTGCTACTCAGATGTCAAATATTTAAATTTCTTGACTTTAAATGTAGAATTACTGTCGCCAAGATATGCACTGTTAAGTTGTAATGTATAAAAGAATTACAAATAAATATGAGATCAGAGTTCAACAAGAAATTTTACAGTTGTCAGACAGATGCTCTGGTTTAGGGGCCCCCTGACCCCTCTGGACCCTTGGCCTGTGCATGGTCGATTTATTTGGTAATCCAGCAATACAAATTGAAAGATGTTACCACAGATTAAGCCTGGAAATCTCACACTGAATTTAAGCGATAAATTAAAGCACAAACTAGATCATAAGAAGACAAATATCACATTAAAACTGCAGTATATCAATATTGTGTCTGTCTGTTGTGACTTTATGCCTCTTCCCTTATGGATTAGTGGATCTCACAACCACCAACCAAACTTGACAGGGTTGATGAAAAGCATTTCCTCTTGGGGAATCAGGCTGGCAATTGGACTTGTGGATGAAGATTACTCCTCTAATGTGCCAGAACTGAAAGGTCTTTCGATCCCAGGGGAAACCGATTTGTCTACCACTGCTAATTTTGGCCCCTGAACCATTTCCCTGATTTTGTCATATAGCACCAAAATCCTTCCAAACTTCCTCCCAGCTCACTAAATACACACATAGGAAATTAAATGTATAACAAAATATAATAATGCTTTCTTTTTATAGTCGAGTCGAACACTTGTTTGTAATCTATATGGTCAGAAGGCTTAGTGACTGACTCTAAATATATATAAAAAATATGCATCTTCATACCCTGCAACAACAGCTGGAAACCATTTGATTAATGAAGCAGCATTAATGAAGTTTGTTTGCAATTTTGCAGTTTCTTTATCTTTTTTTCTACTTCCACATCTTACTTTACCTGTAAATCAACAATCTCTGTGTTCCCGTTTTTTGATAAACAGTGATATAAGACTTTTTTTGTAGCTTCCCTACTGTATGTGCATCATTGCAGTGCTGGTCTTTATAACAAAGTATCTTGTTATTACCACAAAGCATCTTGTAATAATGGAAAGAAGTGTCATATAGTTATCACAAACAAGATGAGAAAGATCTCGTCATAACAAAATGTTGCTCCCATGATAACAAGAAAAACCTTAAGTTTAAGACTACAGTTAGTGCTGCCAGTGGTTTAGTTTAAATGAACCTATGAAATAAGCAGAGTGACTGCATCCTTAAAATAATTTTAGGCCTAAAAACACACAATGAAATTGATGTTTGGCAATATAGCATAACATGCAGCTTTCAATAGTGAGAATAGAGGTGAGATTTTATCATGTCTCACAGAAAGTTCTCTCCAGTTGAACCATTTTAACCACATTTACAGTAAAGATATTGTATCATGATGAGAAAAATGAGCAAGCCATGTTGTTTTAACCCTTACTACTGTTTGGGTCATATTGAAAATGACATTCTTTAAGCTTGAAATTATATGACTTTTCCTAAAGTGGCCCAGAATATACAAAGATTGAAATATTTCAAAATTATTTCTTTTTGTGCAGCTGGTATAAATATTTGTACATAAATATTTGTACTTAAAGTCACTGGAGGGGGTCAAATCATTGCCATCTCTGTGTATTTCTGTCATTGGGACAGTGGGGACAGAGCTCAAGGTGGACCTTGACACTGTCACGAGAACTGTCCATGTTCCCACCATATTGCTACACTTGCCAGTGTTCCCACCCAGATGAGCATCTGCATCTGCAAACAAGCCTATACACAGTAACAAATCAAACCCATCTATTACCAGGCAACCAACATAGTGGTTGCCCAACATAGTCCTCCCTATAGTGGAGGGCAGCTTTCATAGGACTATAAAAAGTACCTGAGCCCCTATTTCACTGATTTAGTGGAGTGGAAGGAGTGATTTGGTGGATCCATTAATCCAAGATGAAAAAGGAGACAGTGAGTTGAAGATAAAGTATTAGAAGATGAGGACAACAGAGAAACTGGAGGAAAGATTCTTCTGACTTCTCTCATGCAAAGGTGATGCCACCTTCCCCACACGCCAGCCACAGCAGCCGCAGCAGCACAGTAGTCCGAACTTTGCTCTGAACAGTCTGCCGTCCCACAGTCAGTTATCACAAGGGGACAAAAGAGAGGGAGATGCAACTTCTGAACAATAGAAAAGGAATGAAAAAGTATTGTTTTTTGCAGTTTCATTTGTTTGAAGCCGGTTCAAAAATGACCAGGTCCATACTATGGAGGGTCAGAATATGAACATTATGTAAGGGTTAATGATACATGCCTTCTGGTTGTAATGAGTAAACTTTCCTGACATGATGAGATGCTGTATGAATTATTTTTAGCCATCCTAGCGGCATGGCTATAGGGAGGGCAATGTCAGTCACCAGTTTGGTCCAGATAATGACTGGATGGACTGTCATGAAATTGTCTGCAGACATTCATGGTCTCCAGAGGATGAATCTGGACTTTTTGTCTCACATCATCATCAAACTTACTTTTACACTACTTCATGTTTAGTGCTAGCTAAGATGGTACCTGCTAAAGATCAACATACTAGCTTTGCCACTGTGATTATATTAGCATACTGACATTAGCATTTGGGCTGTATTTTAGGTTACAAACTTTTAGTCTTTTTTCTCACTTGTGTCTCTGGGTTGCAGTTCTGTATGTATGACACATTTCACAGTACTGGAACTTTTTAGTGTAGCTCATGCATGTTCACCTTTATGAACAAAATGTAAATATTGCAGGTTTAATTGGATATTTCAAACCATGTTTAAATCATACTAACCATGTGTGAAGTATCTGATATCATTTATAAATCTTTTACCAACTTGTCAGTCGTGTGGGCTTTATATTACAGTTACAGTGGCTTGAGACAGCAAAGGAGGATAGAAGTGCAATAATTAGTTGTTGGTTGGGCTGAATGTGAAATATAGTATGAATGACTTTGGTTTACCGCAGTATTTGATTTGAAAATGAAGATAGACACTACAAAAACATTTTGACTTACTGAAACACTCATGAATTGTGATTTGATACTTTTTTTTTTATTGAAAGCTCTTTTACCAGGACATTTTCTTCACTATGTTGGTATTCAATGAAATTTACATGAAGCCTTTGATTATATAAAATCAACCCAAGCTGACAAGGATTAATTATTGAGTTCAGTCTAATGAGCAGTGCCCATCCATGTAAATGAGATCATTTTATATAAGAGGGTCTGATAACAGATGACGGTTATTTGAGATGTAGAGTCAGTGTTCAAAGATGGTGATGATACCTTCTGTCCTGAGATTAAATACTGATAGATAACGTCTCAAGGGTGTAGTTAATGAATTTGAGTCCCTGAACAAAAGGAAGCAGCAGGAATCCAAATTTTAACTTCAACGTGTACTGTGATAACAACACTGGAGCTGCCTTCCTCTGACAAAAAAAGAAAAAAGAAAAACAAATGATTTTTCAAGTATGTCATGTTGTTCAACATGTGTTAATGTTGGCCGTCGTTCTCCTAATTTTCATTATGATTATCATTTGTCTTTACTCTTGGCAACACTAAATTGGCATTTTGAAGCAGAGACTGTGATTGTTGCTGCTGCTTTTGACAGTGGAACAAACATTGATAGAGATCAATTAGGTTGGTGACATTCGAAATATTGTAAGCAACAGTTGAGTCTTATATTTATTCTTTATTTTTCAAAATTAGGACATCACTTGATGTAAAATTAATGAACAAAAGTATGATACGCCATTTAGTATTAGCCTAAAGCTGCCAGTATACTTAAATAGAAGTGCTTGTCGGATGGCCAAGAAGCTTCTTTCTTATTAAAGAAAAAAGTTAAATGAGATTAAGTTACACCCCTGTCCTATAAAATGTCTTATCAGCCAATTGAATGTTTGTTTTCAGGGAGTAGTACTCGACTCTGTACATCATGGACCTTTGCACTGAGTCAATCTGTGCTCATTATGCTTTGGATGCAGACATGAACAGTTTACAGTTTAGTTTTGTGTGTTTTAGTGATGGACATCAGAGAAAAGCTGTAAAAGGTGCTGAATTAATTAATTAACCAACTCCAGAAAACTGTGCAATTCGCCTATAGTGAGCCAGTTTCTGTATACAGAAGTAAAATCTTGCTCACTGTCTTTTACCAGGCAACAGACGACAGCTCTGCCAATCATCTATCAGATAGTTACCTCAGTGAGTTTGGCAGCCCTTTAGGCAACAATGATTTATTGATACACAGCTCAAACACAGGTGTACCCCCCCCCCCCCCCCCCATTCACTTTTACAGTAATTAATTATGTATACAAACACACAAACACGCACACAAACACACACACACCTTTATAGGCTCCCACTGATCAAAAGCCAGTCAGCAGAGGATCGGGGAGAGATGTGCTCTCAAAGGGAGCAATTAAAAAAGTGAGAGACGTCAAAAAGCTCAGACCATTCAATCTGTCTCAGCTGTTTGGCTCAGCTCGGACACTGCCAGTGTGGTCTCCACTTTATCTTGTCTTATCATTTCCCATGGCCATGGTTAGTTTGCATACAATATAGTGCCAAAACAGTGAATTAATATAGCCGCTTTGGCCGTGAAACAAAGGGGCTGACTGAGCCAAGCCTGCCTGATTGTGTGGTTTGCTAAATAATGTTTTTAGAGGCACAGTGGATATATGGGTTTCAGGATTTTATCTTTGAACCCTCTCCTTTGTTGTAATTTGTGTTTTATCTGTTGTAAAAAACAACAACAACAGATAAGGCACTGAACTATTCATGGGTTCACCTTTGTACATTATGTTTGTACATTTGTATTCTTTGCATGTGTATAATCTAATCAGTTTTATCTTTCTGCTTGATTCATTGTGGGTAGACTGTTAAGCTAATGAATATACTGGCCACAAAAGTTTGATCTAAAACAGCATTCATTGATTCTCCTTTTTTGCCACTTGGGAGAGGTGCAACTGTAAACAAAATGTTAAAATGTAACCTGTCACATTATAAAGCTATTGTAAAGCAAACATTTTAGCAAACAATTGACCATTTTCACATCCATGAGTCATGTGCCTAGTCACTTTGTGAGTTTAAGTTCAATATTCTCTCTGCTTTTAGCTCTGTTTTGGTCCCAACCAACTCTTGAAAAAAGATCTGTCTTCTGCTAAATGCTTCTCTGTTCACCAGCTAGTCGCTAACTTTGTTTGTGTTTCCGTAGAGATGAATGACAAAAACGTCAGCATCAATATTCCCAAAGAAGTCTCATTCACATTGCCTCGCTTCACCATCAATGGAAATGTTCAGTTTAACGTGAATAATAACGCTAAGTAGGCTAATCTGGAGAAGGCTACAGGGTTTACGTTGCTATGGACGCAGTTCCAACCACAGAATCTAACAGACTATTTTTTTTAGCGGAAGCAATAAAATCATTTTTAAATCATTATTTTGTGTCAAATGATTGATTTCTTCAGTAAATAGCCGTGCCAGTTTTTGCTAGAAACAAGGTTGATGAGAGCTGTGGGACTGAACCAAAACAATAAATTTGTGAACCATAAAACCAAAACAATGGTGAGGGTTAGGCAAGTAAAATACTTGGTTATGATGAGGGAAAGATCATTGTTACAGTTAATAGAAAGGACTGTGACTAGAGGCAAACTTGTACATGAAAGTTAAGATTTGCGACACGTCCTTCCACCACCCCAACCTCCACACGCTTACATTCAACCTCACTACACAAAGTACACACAACTTACTGCAGTGGATCTGAACATTGACAAACTGTGAGGTGCAAAATAATACAATGTGAATTCTGTATGTCAGCTTGAGTGGATAAGTGACACACAATTCCTTGTAAAAATTATAGCTATGTTACAACAACATTCAACACCATCAGCCGACCTTCACTCCACCTTCTGACCTATCATGTCATGTCAACATTGTGTCGTAATATTAACGGCTGTTCCCTACATTTCCGAACACTCATCCATTAAAGCGTTCATACACTCAGTCTTTACTGCCTTATCAAACACAACAGGCGTGGGTTAATGAAAGCTTTCTCAGTTTCTTTAAGTATGATGAATTGTAGCAGACAACATCCTGACATTGCAGTGACCTTAAAGTGTGTGCGTGTGCAGACTCAGAAAAAGCTGACAGTGCTAGTTCAGGAGGACTGTGGGTAGTACATCATTAGTTTAGCATTACAGCTCTGTTCCTGGAGGTTTATTGATATTTAATACAAATAATGGAGATCCTCAAAAAGAGCTGCTTCCCCGCTTATAAAAGTCCTCATATTCATTAAAGGTGTAACACAAGAATGTAATATAGTTTTTTAATCATTTCTATTGCTCTCAATTGGAAAAGAAGCCTTACATACACATAAGGGAATAAAAGCTTTAGCCCAGTGAAGTATTTCTGTGCAATTTATTAGCATCAGCTCTGTGTAGCAGTACCGACTGTGCCCCTGAGGTCTCAAAGCTTTTCTCTTTCATTTGTCTCAGTAATGATTCTGTATCTTGAGAAGCCCCTTGGGCCAAGAAACTTTTTGTTTTACTGCAGTGAACTGTTCTGTGTTAGCCAGAGTCAGTTTTAAAAAAAAACCTGGTCAGTCAGGTCAATCCAGCATTCATAGAGGAAATGACTGTTTGCTAAACCCCGCGCACCATAGTTATGGTTGCTATGCCTGTCAAGTTTCCCATTCTAGCACAGCACATAAACAGTGATAACGGGGGCAGATTTAACGTTACCACCCTAAATGCTTTGTCATTTTTTTAAAAAATGGGATTTCAGACAGCGGTCTGAAAAAGTTGGCACCCTTAAAACTCTTTAACCCTTTTAACTGTTCAGGTCAATTTTGAGCAATTTTATGTTTGAGAGCAATGAAAAACACAGAATACACAAAAATATTTAAATTTTTTGGTGCAGCTAATGTACATTTTTGTACATAGAGGATGCTTTGGGTGAAATTGGATCCTTATTTATTCAAAAATTCTAAATTCACCACTCAAAAATGTTCTTCCCATTAATTGAAATCACAATAGTGGTTATGTTCTCCTGTTTTAGGTAACATAGGACCATAATATAGTGTGATTGTGAAAGTTTTTTCTTCATAAAAAGAATATAACCTCTCTGCTCTCTGAAAGCTTAATCACCCATTTATTGATGACTGATGACGTTTATATGAATAAAAATAGATTTGTGGTTCAGAAATGTGGTATAGAGACTATAAGGGAATACTGTGAAGTGTCAGAATATGAACAGCATGTCAGGGTTTAGTATCTCTTCTGTAAGAGCCCCATGTGCACCACTGCAGCATGTAGAGAAATCAAACGGTTTATTGATCAGTCAATTCAGTCAGGAGACCAGTCCATTAGTCAATAAGCATGTATTAGATGTTAAAGTACACACCCATTATATCCATAGCATAGATCTACATCTTTCAATGTGCGGCTCTGAGCCTCACAGCTCCTTCTGCCTGTTATGTTATGTGTGTGTTGCACAGAGATTTATTTTCCCCCCAGCTGCTGGCTTCACTCCCCTCTTGTCTCCTGTCATAAGAGTAAAGCCATGAGTACAAAGACACGTTGCTGTTCTGTTTCCTGTGCAGCCGGCTGGTGTCTAAAAGGCTTGTCACACACTTGGCTGAGACTGTTAGACTCGTGTCACACCTAATGCCTCTCCCCCAACAGACACACACGCGCAGTCGCACTTTCTGTTCAGTCAACTGGTCACTTGGGCAAGACTAATCGGTGCAATGCAGACCCAGCTGTTTACACAGGGGTCGGTCAAAAAGAGAGTATTTTGTTATCAGGAAAAATTCATATCTCTGGTTTTTCATACTATGAAAAACAGAGCCTCATAGGTCAGTTCTCTGCTTTGTTATAACTGTAACTGCAACTAATAAAGTCTTGTTTTCTATTTCTACACATATTAATTACACAGTATTTTAGGTGACGGTGTGGAAGCTTTGAAATAGTTTAAAGGCACTTGTGATGGGGCTCGGCTATGAAAGTAATAAAGAGTAATGTGACTAATTACTTTTGGAGTTGAATAATTAGTAAAGCAATGTAACCTAATTAGTTTTTCAATATGCAATGAGTAACTGATTACATTTCTTAACCAACTTGCCCAACACAACATTTAGCCCATATGATTAAAATCATGAGAGGTTTTGCTCCTCTGTGAAGAGTACAGGAATTTAAAATCCCAACCGTTCTCATGTATTTCTTATTTCACGGAGGTGACAGATGCTCATTGTTTTTCACAGCTCTTAATTGGTTTTGGTTGGATGTTTACCTCAGCTGTCATCTATTCCCTAAGAAAGTTGATGCACACTGCTAATTTTCCCATGTTCCTCAGACTCCATTTGAGAGAGTGCATTATTAACTTTTTTTTTTTTTCACTTTCTGCTCTAGCAAGTGGTTTCAGCAGTCCGAGCAGGTGTGAACCCATCAGGAAATACATCCAATCAGACGAGCCTCTGGGACTTCAGTTCCTCCTTTTTCTTTGCTGGAACTGTCATCACCACCATCGGTAAGAAGAGTAGTTTTTTATTCTTTAGCAATTCAGTCAGCATTCCTTTCTTTTTGTTGAGGCCTCTGACATCAAGATGTCACACTACAAAATACAAAATGTGAAGACATTTTCAAGACACTCAAAATAACAAAACATTTTTGCTTGAATGCAGAAAAATGCTTTATAAGCACAATCCATTTACCATGTTTCTGCATGCACAAAGCCAGCAGAGACACAATGCAATTTTGATGACCATTTTGGCATGAAATTGCACTGGCACAGCAAAATTACACTTGCTAAACCAAATCCTCCATCAGCACCTTTTCCAGATTGTGCTTCATTGCACCAGGATTGCACTAGTACAACTGGTTATCATAGCTGCAAAAATTTGTTTTGCCCGCAAGCTTGCACTTGCACTTGCACTTATACTTGCTCCCACTTTTCAAGTGAACAGAGTGTGTTATATTCATCAGCAACAAAACAAAAACCTTTTGCTATCAATTCACAACAGCAGAAATTAGGTCCACGACTTACAAAATAACCAGACCTACATGCAGGTACAGTACCAGTCAAAAGTTTGGACACATTTTCCCATTCACTTGAAAGAGAAAGTGTGTCCAAACTTTTGACTGGTATTGTATATCAGGGTCAAAGTACCCATCAAAACTCAGAACCAAAGACATACTGGCTCAGGGAAACCAGGAAGCCAAGACCATTGCTTAATAGGGCTTAAACAGGTGGTTTAATATGCATTTGTTTGAACTCTTGGAGGCTCTTGAATCTGCATTGGTCCATAAGAGTTGTGTAATCTGTGTCTATGTTAAAATAAGTTTGTGCCTCACAACTTTTGCAGTGTCTCCTAGGTCAAGTACTATCCTCTGCAATACACCAATACACTTAATCTCCTATTAATTCACAACAACAGAAATCAAGTCTGCAACTAACAAAATAATAATGGCATGTTGTGATATATCAGTTAGTGCATGTGTTGGGGATTATCTCAGATGATATATACACACACACACACACACACACATATGTATATATATATATATATATACACACATATATATACATATACATATATATATTTAGAGAGAGAGAGAGAGAGAGAGAGAGAGAGAGAGAGAGAGAGAGAGAGAGAGAGAGAGAGAGAGAGATAGAGTTAATGTTGCTGCACTGCTTGGAATAATTTTATCTGCCCTGGTGTTTTTCTGCTTCAGAGATTTTGTAGCACTATGATGTGTTTTTCTTTAAAAACCAGGAACTGCAAAGAGGTCTGATAAGAAATAAGAGGAGTATGGTTTTTAAGGGCTCATGCTCATTTGCTATTGTCTGATCACTTAGTTACTGCTGTATCATCAAGGAGCTGTCATCTGTCTCAGGCTGTAGCACATTCACACAGCCTGAGACTCTGACGTGCTTCCTCTTCCATCATTTTTTACACCATCACTCTCTCTCTCTGTCACCTCCAGCTGTAAGAGCTTACTAATCAGAAAAAAAGGAGCAGCTCTCACACACACACACGCACAGCTAGTCTGACAGCTCATCTGGTGGACGTTGACAGATCAGTGCATCTATTCAGTGGGCTGCTGGACTCCATTTCACTCTAGTATCCTGTCAGAGCTCATTCTCCGGCAGAAAATGTAATAAGAATTTAAGTTTTAATAACTTTATTTGGCTTTTTTTTTTTAAATAAGTGAGCTTTTCTAGATTAATGTCCATAATGTGTAGGATGTTAAACATTTTGTCATGAAATTGCACTAACCCAAAATCTGCTCCAGCCCCTTTTCTAAAATTTCCTGCATTGCACCAGGCTTGTGCCTGTAGCTCTTATTACCACAGCAACAGCACACATACAGACATTGATCTTATCTGGCTCATCCAAGCAGACCTTAAAATATCAGCTTGTCTGTTTTGGGCTCCATTTCACATCTCTAGGATCTGGTTAGAACTCATTCCTCCTAACAACATAAAATGTTACATCTTTGAAATGACTTTACTTTGCCCTCTGGTTGGAAAATATGTGCACTTTTGTATCAGATTAAAGGTGACCGTGTGTAGAGAGAGAATAAAAGCTGCGCTGTAGGTTTTCCCTTTACTCACCTGAGATATAGTATGTTGATGTTTTTCACTCCAGCAAAGTGCAGTAAAGTCAAGATTGCTTTTTATAAAAGGAGAGTTTACTGAAGTTTGACTCGAAGATATACAAGTGTTTATCTCGGCAAATGAGCCATGATTGATTGCTGAGGCAGAGAAAAGGAAAGCTCGATGGATTTAATTTTGTTTTGAGTACACAGATTTGTCTTGTTTGCTTTTTGGAAAATTCAAACATCTAGAAAGAGATTGCAAGGTGAAGGTGCACGGAAATGAAAAAAAGGGGTCTTTTTTCAGCTCATATCAGTTTTTATTGCTTTGATTGTTTTGCAGAAATTCACTCCCGGATGGTGTTTTGTGTTTACCGTATTACCTTCGGTGCTTGTGAGTGTAACCAGCACATAATTGCTATTCTGTCTGTCAGAAATCATCATAATTTTGCCTATTTGGTACAATACATCTGTAACCATGCTGCTATGCAAAGAAATAATTTCAGAGAAACATATTGTGTCAGTAGCCAACCTATCAAGGTTATTATTAACAGTATTACAGTAATGTCCAGAGCAGAAAACGATACCGCAGGCATGAAAGACATTACAGTTTATTTGTATTCTCCTGGCTTTACTTGATTCAGCTAGGGGTGGAGAAGGAATTTGGATCCACAGATTGATTTGTTCATCATTTAATTAGATTTGCAGTTTTGAGGCAAAGCATCTTTTCTGCACTTGTTTTCATCTGCTGTTCGTACTGTATCCAGAAAATGTAGTGAAACAACTCTTATCCTTGTTGCCTCTCCCACCTCTTTCCTTTCCTCTCATGGGAGTAGATGAGATGTATTATTTCCCCTTCAGTCAAGTCTCTCCAACTGTTATGTTCCTGCTGAAAATCACATTTCTTATAGCATATAGATCAAAGCAAACCTCCAGTGAATCATGCTATGTGTCTTAAAGAAAATTATTATTATTCTTTTTGACAACCTGGGTACCTTTGGACTCGGCGCTGTTTCCATCAGAGCACAGGGGCCCTTTTCCTTTATAACAAAAATGTATACGTGTCTGTTTAGTTTTGGTGGGAATATACTGTGAAAATCTGACTTTCTCTCAGTGGTGGCATTCAGATCATTTATGTAATAATATTAAAAATATTCTGCTAGAAGGGAAAGTCCAGCATTCAAAATGTACTCGGGTAAAAGTGCAGAATTATTATCTACACGTGAATACCATAATAATAAAAATGAGATAATGTGTCCCCTACCACCTACCATTACCACTACCTAAACCCATTATGACTGGATTTCATTGCAGTTCTGCTATTAAATGATCCAAAAAATTGAAAAAAATAAATGAAAAGAAACAAACCAAGACTTTATCTTTAATAAAATTTAATGAAGTTGCTCACTTGCTCTCTCTCCCAGCATCACAATGAGTTTAGAAGAAAGTCATTAAACTTTTATTGTCAGCTGTAACGATTAATTCCTTCAAGAGAGATACTGCAGCACAAAGCCTGACATGTTACTTCATGTGATCATTGTGTAACCTGGCGTGGTACCATTCAGTAATGTCATGAATGAGGTGACTGCAGTGAGGTGATTGCAGTGACTCATTATAAAGTGGAAATAAAGTGGAAAAACGAATGCATTATTCATGCAAGCAATGCTGCAGTCAAGTGTGGAACTTAACTGAATGACTTGTTGGTATTTGACTGGTGTTTAACCTTAAGTGTCTTGGAAAAGTGAAGGACAGAATGTGTTTTAAAGCTGAAACTTGAAACTTCTTAGAAAAAGCATATATATATAATAGAATACACTTTTTTAATACTTATATATAAACCCACATATTCTTTTGAGTGATGACAGCTCTCAAGTGTGGGTCTGTTTAAGCAAGTTTACATATGTTTATAAAAATATTTTTTGCAGTATTATTTATATGCAATTTGAATCCAAGGTCTCTTTAAACTGAATTTACCATTTAGCAAATGTGACTAATTACAACAAGGTGACAAAATTTCCTAATCACTACCACTGTTTTATCCCAGCACATGACACTAATACCCTCTGAGTAATCCTGATTTTAACTTGCTTTTCATGTCTGACATTATGATATGAATATGAGCTGAGAATATAAACAAGAATGAATCTGTTTAATTCAGTAAAAAAAAAAGAAGAAGAAGTGAGTGCAGCTTCAAATTAAAGAGCTGCTGTTTCTCTTATGTCCTGCAGGGGCACCCAGAGGTGTTAAAAACCAATCTAGCATCCTGTCCCCCTTTGAACTAATCATGAAATTAACGAAGCCTGATTGACAATTTTTCTCACATTAAGTGTCAACCTACTCCCAAGTGAGGCTTGAAAGTAATTAGAAGACACCCTGCAGCTCCTATCCTGAGACAGATGACTGCATTAATAAAGAAAAGTGGCTGTAGTTCATTACACAGACCCCTTTCATGAAATGTCAAATAATGAAACTCATATATTGTTGAATGCATGGATTCAGGTTTAAGTTATCTTAAAAGCAACAAATACGGACTCCTACTGTGCAAGCCCCATCTGCTTTTCTAGCTGCATGTGATGATGGGTTTGGAGAGAAGATGAAAGGCGGTGAACCGGTGAAAGACTCACATCTGTGTGCGTGTTTCTGTGTGTTTGCACGCACATACAGAGATGTACAACACACTTTAACTGTGTTTTTTTCCCCTACCATTCATTTAATTTTTCTCATTTTTCATTTATGTGAGAGTTGCTTCAGGACAGAGGGTGTGAAATATAAACTCTACTTGTGAGTCAGTGCCTATTCTCACTTCTATTTCTCACAGCTGCAACTCCTCAAATCTCAAAGCATCACCTGTCTGCAGTGATGCTTATAGCACAGTCAAGCTTTGTGAGAAGTTTTCTTGTCTATCAAGTTCAGTTCAAACTCATTTTGCATCTTCTTCCAGCTTTAATGCAGATATGATGTGCATTTATTAGCTACAGTATGTACAACAAATAAAAGTTAATATACATTGACAGTAAGTAACTTCCTTATTATGTCCCAACTAATTTATGGCTTCCTGAACTAATAGATATTGTCTGTGTCTCCTCTCTGTCAGGATTTGGGAACATCTCTCCTCATACAGAAGGTGGGCGGATCTTCTGCATCATATACGCTCTGCTTGGGATTCCTCTGTTTGGATTCTTATTGGCTGGTGTCGGGGACCAGCTAGGGACCATTTTTGGGAAGGGCATTGCCAAAGTAGAGAAGATGATTGTGGTGAGTTTGTTTTATTCACACGAGGATGTTTGTGAATTGTCTGTGAATCATTTGCACTTTTGTGCAATGAGCTGTTTTTTAGATAACATAGTCACACTTGGCGACTTAATTATCCAGCAGCTATAAAATGAAATTGCAGAGCTGTTCTTATAAAGCACTACAATATGTAAACAACCTTAAATACTACAGTAGAAGATTTATATTCACAAGTACAAGATGTGTTTTTGCCTCCTCTCCAGCCTGTGTGGAAGAAGTGGATGCAGTTTTTGAGTTGCCATGTCAACAGACTCCTTGACACCAATCTAAAATGTAGTTTATTTTAGTACTGAAAGCTCAGATCTGAAAATTACAGCTGTTTTCAAATGAATATTATTTTATTAGTTAGTTTATTTGTTTATGGCAGTGAAATAAGCTAGCAGCACACATAGATCGAAACGTCACTCTGAAATAATGATGGTAGGCATACCTTTACCGCAGTGCAAGTCACACATAGGCTTGTTCAGCCTTCTGTTCATAAATGCACAGGCTACCCATCACAACTGTTACAGTTTGCAAGAGCAGTAAGGAGGCACCATTAATCATGTTAGACACAGAGAATATAAATGGGTCTGGTTTATGGGTAGTCATTAAGTTTCTCCTGGAAACTCAAATGGCTGCCTTGAAAAACCAAAGCAGTCAAACAGCGGCTCAATGCACAGATCAATGAGGATGATATCTGACAGGAACAATGGGCCTCATTCACAAACAGCGAGTATGCACATCTGTGTTTGAACCGTGCATAGGAACGTTTTAAGCACAAATCCAGGATCATCAATATTTTCTTACCTGAATTTGTTCTTACTCTGGGAACAAATTTAGAACTGCCTTAGATCATGCATACATACAAATCATAAACATCCCAGGTCTCAAAATATGATACAGTCAATATTTATTCAATGTAAATAGTATATTAGAACCACAAATATTTAAAAAATGATTGGGCCTGAATATGCAACATTTAAAAGTGTGAATAATAATAATAATAATAGTAATGTAATATAATAATACACAATTTATTTAATAATTATATAATGAATAGCTAAGACATTGTAATCCATAAATCATCATCATAAATGTAATGAAATTATTAATGGATGAAAATGGTCCTGTTTCCACTTTTAGACGACAGTAGCTTTTATATCAGAATTTCCATATTGGAATGTGACAGTGATTCATTTCCCCGTCAAATCTGGCCGTGATATATGCAGCTGGTTAACCAGCAGCCTGTTCAGTTTCCGCACAGCCTGACAGTTCAGTAGTAGCACAGGGAGTGACGTTCTGCTTTTAGTACATCACGGCCTGTTGTGGACAGAGTCAAAATACGACGCACACCTGGAGCAGCAGTAGAGATTTATTTAGATCAGTTTCACAGATCTACACATTTACCTACTTTTTATTTTGTTACAGATGTACTACGTGGTAGTGGTGCAACAGGTATGCAGGCTGTATACAGGATTTACAATTGGGCTCCATTCGGTTGTGCCAATGACACGTTTACCTACCAAATCCGCCGTTTTTGGCTTCTACTTCTGAAACTATTGTTTGCATTTCACTAACAGTAAAGTTTTTCTACATTTTTACCATCATGGTCCTCTTTGCAATGAGTGACAGTTCTCTCCACTGCTGCACCGCTCAAACAGAGCTTTCCTTATGTAGAGAAATGGGGTCGTAGTAGTCTGCAGTGTGACGGTAATTTTGTCTACGCACAAACATTTTCTACACACATATGAGTGAATGAGGCCCATTGACTGTAAATGAGTTTACACACTCACAGCAGGTTAAATGCACCAAACTGGTAGATTTTATTTTCACAGTGTAAAAATTAGTATCTGATGTTTGTTTTTGGCCCTTTACCAGAACCACCTCTGCTTTTTTTGAAATGCATAATTTATCAAATGGATTGTGCAGCTAATTGGTGACTCTATCTGGAGGGATAATAGTGAGTTTATCATTCAGATGGATATAATACAATGTGCTTCACAAAACATTAAAAAAATAGGCTTAGAAAAAGGTCTGAGTGGACGTATTAAAATAAATATCCTTTTTCTTTATGACTGTGAACAGGTTCAAAATAAGAGATGAGTTGCTTTTGACATCTGCCAGCACCTGTCGAGTGAACCTGACTTGCATTGGTCAGGTGTTTACAGAAGAGGGCAAATTCTCTCTAAGAAATAGTCCATGTGAGCACACTGACAGCTTACTCTCCGCTCCAGTGTGAGGACGGAGTTGTGAGTTAAATCATGTTTTAACAGTGCAGACTGCTAGCCAGTGGTGTCATTTGGACTGCCAAGTATCACAGTCTTAGATGCACACAAGTGCCTCCCCAGTAAGGTGGGGATTTTGTTGACTGTAGCTCAAAGGAAACAGTATGTTTCAGCTGTCTTTACATCCCTGATGATGTAGCCCCAGGTGACCAACATAGCCAGAGCCAAGGCTGGAGAGACTGTATGGTGGTAGAGCAGAGCAACCAGCAATTTAGCAATCCAGGCCATGTGTGTCTGGAAAGCAGCAGGCCAAGGTATCAGGCAAGCCTTTAATCAGACTCAGAGTCAGTGGGCTGCAGAGAGGAGCCAGGCTTCCATCAGTGGTCACAAAGCTGGACAATAGGAGTGAAATGTAAGCACATGTTACAACATATGAAACAGCAGGGTCCAGAACAAATACATGTCGCCTAAAAATACATGTTCAGTACGATCACACTTTCTCATTCAGGTGAATGGTAAGGTGTGTCCAAATTTTGACTGGTACTGTATATACCTCTAATATGTTTTCCCAATTATGTTACATTTATGTTGTGGATCATTTCTAGCGAAGGGGGTTGTGAAGAGAGACACCTTCATCTTGACACACTCAGAGCTGAGACATGTTTCAATGACAGAGAATCTCAAGATCATTTCATTGTTACATAAGTTTATTTTCTAATTGTTGGATGTTCTTGGGTGGCTGCATGCAACTGTGTTTTCAAGGTGCACAGCCACGAATGAAGTTTGGGTTAAAACCTCCTGTTACACTCCAGTAAGTCTGATAAGTAAGGAATAATGCCCCTCAAGGTGTCCATAATCAGGAGTTAATGGCCTCTCCGTCATCCATTAATTCCTGAAAATGGACACCATGAAGGGCATTATCCTACTTATACCGTGGTCACTAACCAAAGAAAAAAATTAAGACCATTAATTTATATTTTTATGTGCTTTTCCATCAAAATCTAACATTTTTCACAAGCCATAACTCCGTTTCCCTGGTAACACTAATACCTGGAACAATCATTGCCATCCCAAAAGGTTCTCATGCAATGGAAATGTTGTTCACAATTCCAGTAAACAGGAGGATAATAGTCCATTAAGACATTCTCAGTGTAAAAGCACTAACAATAGCAATGTTTCAGTGAACAGATTCCCAGAAAAAAAAACAGTTACTTGGCAGCAATAAGTAAATTATGATTGTGGTTCATTGCTCATAGCTCTGTGACGTCCCTCCCTGGGGAGGAGCAGAGAGGTTGGCAGCTGGTTCAAACTATGGAAACAGATGAACTGTAACAGCTGCTGAGGTGGCTGCTGTACAGCGAAGATGCTGGAGAAACCACCTCAGATTCACCGGCCCCTTTACATTAAGGCTGTAAGTCCTGTAAGGCTCATTGTTTTAAACAGTACTCCACTGCATAGCTTTGCAAATTAAGGATGTTAGACATCACAGACGCAATGATCTGAGGTGCGCCTGCTCTTTATGCTTCCACTTAGAGACACTTAGCATCAGGCTTACATAACTGGAAGGGAAAAGGGCACGCTATAGATGGAACCAGCTGAAAAGAGTCACCTCAAGTGGAAATGCAGCACAGACAACAGCAGCATACAGGAAATACGCTAATGTACTGTAACAGTGATGCAAAAGAGGAGCTGCAGGGATCAGTTCAAATTAAAATCTCTCTAGTTACAGTTAAGAGCGCAGCCTGTAACTGTAATGAATCAATTATGATATGTGCTACTATGAATGCATGTGACAAATTAAGTCATTGACATCGCAGCACATGTGAGGCATGTCAAGTCACGTGACACCTCACACCCCCCCTCCACCCACCTCGAGTAGGCGTGCCAGTGAAAGGTTATGTCACATGAGCTCGGCTGCCTGACGTTTGAGATGTTAGAAAAACAGCAACTGTGTTCCTGGAGAGAGGTCGAAGGAAGTGACTCATCAAAATGTGAAGTAAGCAATGAATAAATAAATAAAAGCTTGTGGGGAATCAGGGAGAGGGGTAAATGGCAGCATGCTCTCAAGTGTTCATTTCCTTCACAATGGTGATTTTACATAAGGAGGGTTGTGTGCTATAAGAAATCTTATGTCTGTGGACTAATTTGGTTGGCCAATTAACATTTTAACTAGGAAATACATAGATAAAAGAGTGGATGAAAGAGCTTTTTGTGGAACTAATTGCACTGCATAATAACACAAAACCATCAACCCTATTTAAATTCAGGCATATTGTTTGCATTCAGCACCCCTCAGTTCCCCTGTCCTGAGTGTTTCCCTCTCACTCCACCTAATTAAAAAGTTTATTTACTGTCGCTGGAATTCATCTCTTTTTTCTGTCAACACTTATTTGCTCCCTACAGAAGTGGAAAGTCAGCCAGACGAAGATCCGTGTCATCTCCACGCTGCTCTTCATCCTGTTTGGGTGTCTTATCTTCGTGGCCCTGCCAGCCGTCATCTTCAAGCACATCGAGGGCTGGAGCACGTTGGAGTCAATCTACTTTGTCGTCATCACCCTCTCCACCATTGGCTTCGGAGACTTTGTCGCCGGTGAAAAAGGTCACTTGGTTTTCTTTTGTATTTATGGGCTGTTTTTTTGTTTTTATGAGTGACAGCTAGTTTAGAATCAGTGCATCTGTATTTGAGTTATTCCTCAGTCAGTCTAATTCAATAGATGTACACCGTAGCAGTAAATCTCCCATCGGTCAGCTATCTATCTGTGCTTCACATTTTGATACATGTATTCTTTTTCTAATGCATCTGAATCCCTGCATCATGTTTAGTTTTAAATCTGTTAAACAGACTCATAACTGTCAAAAAATTCAAACAGACTGTGAATTCTTTACTCAGAAATCTTAATAACACATTAAGTAATACATAACACATTACTCTGTATATACCTTATTTGTGTGTACTGAGTGTGCACTGTATATGTGTGTGTTTGTGCACTTTTTTGTGTACTGTATGTGTGAGAGAGAGAGAGAGAGAGAGAGTGTGTGTGTGTGTGTCTGTGTGTAAGCAGGTGGTTTTAGCTTGATATGTCCTGCGTGACACACAACAAGAGAGAGGCAGATGGGAAAAATCACAAACACTTAGCTGCTAGATTAAATTTCCCTGAGCAGCCCTAATGATTATAGATTAGATTACACCACCTGTGCTAACCCCAGTGGTTGAAGTAAACCAAATAGCCTGGACTGCTGTTAGTTAAACTGGTGCTGTAATGGGTGGTTATCTAACTGCACAGTGAGCAGACTGGCTGTACTGCTTCATCCCATGACATCGATAGGTGTTCAGACGTTATTTAAATGTACTGAAGATAATGTTTGCATATTGATAGGATTTATATCATTGAGATAAGGCAGAGCCAGACTAGATTATGTCACTCCTGTGTCACTGCTGTTCATAACATGTGCTCATTTGGGCTACAGATCAGGCAGGTTATAGATGTATATTTATATATCTAAATCTATGCCTGAGTCCCTTACATCTAAAGAACGTTTTGTGTTGTGTTGACTTGTAGTGAAACTATTGTATGAACAATTACATGATAATGGTAAATACCCAAACATACTATAGCAGTAGCACAGTAAGAGAAGGGTCATCAAGTCAGCGACCTGACTCCATAATGTCCGTTATAGCTAAATCTATCTAAAGCCTGCTTATATAGAGATAAATCTATCTACACAAAATCTAACATTTAGAACAAGATTTATCTCCTATATGAATGTTTTTTTTTTATTTCCCTTTTATACTATTAATATAACACACAATAATACCGTATATTAATAGCAACATCCTGCAGTTGATATTCATGTTCCAAAGAAAAACAAATCAACGTCACGAACCAAACACTGACTGTATTTCCTGAATGGAAGAGACAAACAATAAAGACAATAAAAGCTACTTACACATGTGTTTGTGTTTTTCTTACTGATCAGGCATTGTCCAGATACTCAAAGCAAAGGTAGACATCCAAGTCAAGATTGCTTTATAAATATTATGCTTTACTCATGATTATAAGAGCACCAAGATCAAACAAATGATTTTACAGGTAAAGATAATAGTGCGTATGTGACATTATGCAAAAGACTATTTTATTCTTACTCTCTCTCTCTCTTTATATTCTACGTATTCTTCCAAATGGTCTCAGAACTGAATTAAAAGCACATGTGCAATTAAAAGTAATGCTACGACAGAAAGACATGACTACCCTCTCGATTGGAGACCAGAGCTCATGAAGTTATATACGTCTGACAGTTAAAGACCTGTTTATCTTATCACAGAGTGAATCAGGCCCTCTTAAACTTAATTTAAATCAATGCTACTTCTTTTTTTCTTCCTCGCAGAATGATACAGTTTTGTAAGTAACACATGTAACCCAGGATGATGTAACAGAGTTGTATAACCCACTCAGTGCTGCTTTTGTTCTGCAGGTTGGTCAGAGAGTCCGAGTAGTTCAGAGTATCTGAACTACTACAAGCCGGTGGTGTGGTTCTGGATCCTGGTAGGCCTGGCGTACTTTGCTGCCGTTCTCAGCATGATCGGAGACTGGTTCCGGGTTATCTCAAAGAAAACTAAGGAGGAGGTACGTGGAGCTGTGCTGCGAGAATGACACATTAGAGGTCACTTTGGAGGTTCACAGATTTTTCACAGAAAAGTGGTGAAGATTTAAGAAGTCAATGATTGGCTGAGTGTAGCTTCATGTTCAGTTGCTGCTGGTGCACTTGTTTATTTATTGGTCCAGACCCAGCTGTCCATTAAAAAAAAAGAACAGACTGAAATTTTTCCCCAAGACCGAAGTCATTTCACTCAGAAATGATAGCTCCCAACCAACCTGACAATCAGTGAGTTGCCTTTATACACAAATTAGCTGTGTCCAACCCACTAAATGGCGAGTGTTTGATTGCTAAATTACTGAACAGCTTCTCAAGAAGCAATCTCTGTCAGCCCCAGGAGTCACAAAACTTGTCACAGTTGATGGATAAGATAATAATAACAGAAACTCTTAAGGGACTCATTAAGTCTCACACATGGGTGAACTAAGCTTGTGGTTGGCACCACCCCAGCTACAACAATGCTAAAGATAAAAGAGAAGTAGATTTTGACCACAAATAGTAGCCGTTGTAGCCCCCCTGAAGACTCTCCAATTATTCAGTATCTTCTGCGTCTTTGTAGTGTGGATGTGATTAGTTGTGTGAAGAGTGAAAAAAGGGACTTTCAGAGAGAAGATCAAGACTAATTCTGACATTGGAAAGGTTTCAGAAGCTCTTGGATGATCCAACAATTAATCGTTTTGGGGATAGTGAGGACTTTAAAGTGGAGCACTACAGCCTGCCAACATCTTGCAATTACAGGAAATAAAAATGTATTCTCAACTCTAGCTGCAGGGTTAACACATTCCTTTTTTATATTTAAATAGTGCAACTACCTGCATATGCAAATGTTACAGCTGTTTTATGCTGAACTCTTCACATCTCTAACAAGCCATAGATAAAATTCTGTGGGCGGACAGGTATTTACAGTTAGTTCACAGATGTCACCACATCCATCTCCCCTCACAGTGAAAGGGTAATACCTCACAGTGTTTTCCCGTTCACTGCTCGAGCCATAAATCTGAAGTGATGTATCTCCATCTTGGTTGTGCCCTGTGGAGTAAATAACACCAGATACAAGAGTTGGATTAAATTTTTGGTGTGTTTCCAGTGGCTGCGGCTGAGTAATAAGATACCTTGCTCTTCTGGCAGGTTCATTATTTACATGTAAAATGGAAGGAGAGAACCACTTATCAACACATGCACACACATAAGCAAACGCAGGCACTCTCATGCATAAACCAGTCATACGCTCATCTTATATATTCCATATAACTCGAAAGAGGGTAGAACTGTATTGTAGTCTGCAGTGGGAATCCTTCCAGACGCATAATTAGGAGTACAGCCATGGAGGCTGTGAGCTCTACGGAGAATTACATTATTGAAAGAGAAGGTTCGGTGGGAGGCTGGCGTTTGGGGGGGGGGGGTGAGGGGACACGAGCAGGCAGAGAAAGTGAGAAGAAGGAGGAGGAAGCACGTACTCAAGTGTGTGTATGTGCTCTAGTGTGTTTGAGATGTGCGCACACAAAAAGACACATGCCATAAATTTTGACTTAGGCATTCTGAAGTCTGCTTTAAACAAGCACACCTTGGAGCATACTAAATGAATAAATAAGCAGCTTGGAGAGGCCTGCAATAAACATTATAAAGATGAGATCAATGATGTGTTCGCTCCTCTCCCAAGGACCATAATCAAAAACACAGTGCAGACCAGGTACAGTATATAGTCTCCAGAAACCTGAGCCATTTGGTTATGCACTGCCCACATGCAAACAACATTTCTTGTTTATTGCTTGAGGGTAATGCAGTCAAGTTTTTTAGAAAAAATCTCAACGGAGAAGTGATGGTCGGGTGAGGTGCAAACATGTCTGCACTTTGTCACATCTGTATTCCCTCATCAGCAACAGCTGTCTTCCAACTGTGTATATCACAATCACAACAAAAACCTACTTATAAATCCCAGTTTTTATACCCATGTAATAGTCAAGCTACTTATGACAGCACATGTTGATTTAATGAATTAAGTAAAAATGGTTAAAACAGGAAGGGAATAGCTAACATGTAGTTTTCTGAAAAACTAAATCATGGACTATATTGTTGATAATAATAAGTTACTTGAGGACAGACTGCTAGATATTATGTTAATGAACCAATGTAATGTTAAATCATTAGTTTGCAGATACTTGTAAATCTACATACTGAACACTTCCTTAAATAGTTGTTCCTGATTAACTCTGACTCAGGTGCTAAATGGCAGATAATCAGTATGTTTCTATTTGACTTTGTTTTTTTAATCCCCACATCTGCATTTGGACTCTATGATGGATGAATATTTATTTCAAATAATAGATGAAAAATTATGAGGTCCTTTCATGAGCTTCACTAATTGGAGAGCAGCCAAGACCTGAAAGAAAGCTGGAGGCAAGAGCTGTTAAACAGTAGTCTGAACAGATTAATGATCATGGCAGTTATGTTCACAAGAATGAACTCAATTACTTATCGGTCAACTGTTCACATTTAGGTGGTCTCTTCTATTAACCTATACTGTCTGAGATCAATGAATACATTTAAAAGAAATTCACATAGCTATTGTGCATGTATGATAGCTCATTATTTTGTAAAGTGTGTTTATAATTTAAAAGGCACAAAAAAAAGAAAACCAGGACACTCAAATCTTTTATTCTGCAAGGACATCACAATGTTTCGACCACAGATGGACTTCCTCAGGTAAATCACACCTGTATATAAACATACTTGTGGTCCAAATGTTGTCATGTAATACATTTTTAAAAGGAATTAGGAAGAAGAAAGTGTTACAGACAATCGTTACTAAAAAGCCTCCTGAAGATTAACAATCACCATGCCATTTTCCAAAATATTCCTTTTTCATTTCTGAGAAGACACTGATTTATAATGATTTGTTGAAATGTACTGAAGCTAAACCATTCAAACTACAGGTGCAAATGTGTCAACACGAGGATGATTGTGTTTGATCACCTGCAGGCATCAATCTTCACTCTCTCTCTCTCTCTGCAGGTTGGGGAGTTTCGGGCTCACGCAGCCGAGTGGACAGCAAACGTGTCAGCAGAGTTCAAAGAGACCCGGCGGCGGCTCAGCGTTGACATCTATGACAAGTTCCAGCGTGCTGCATCCATCAAGCGCAAACTGTCATCTGAGCTGGGCATTAACACGTCTATCAACCAGGAAATGACTCCTGGCAAGAGAACGCTGTCGGTCAACCTGTGCGAGGACAGAGAGGCTTACCCCAACTTGACTCTCTCCCTCAGTCCTGTCTCGGGGGCCCTGGCCAGGAACGGCAGCCTCTACTTAAATGGTCTCAGCCCAGACTATGCCGACCGACGGGAGATTGCCATTATCGAAAATCTCAAATGAGGAAACTGAGTGAAACACATGGTGGAGGACAGAGCTTAAAAACACATAAATGCACACACACACTTGTGCATATCGACAGTGCATCTGTGATGACTTACCCATGCGCATTCATTAAGTGGATTGCGCTCCAATCATTGATTGGGAACCTTGAGAGTGTCTTAGACACAGATCAATCATCATGCTCATCATACTCACTTTCTCGTGCGTGTTTAACACACACACACACACACACAAACACACACAAAAACATATGGTGTGCTAGTTTGCAAGTTTCTCTCATTCAATGACAGAGTCCAACTTCCTTTCATCATTTCCGTGCCAGCATGGTCGACAGCTGCGCTAGTGATTGGGACGAATCAGAAGCATGCCCCCGACTGGAACAATTGATTGTATCAGACGCATGAGTTTAACAAATGTCGCTCATGAGCAGGAAGGAAATGAAAGCCCATATTGAGGTAGCAACATACTGAACAGCCTCTATACTCATATACTCACATACAAACCTATGAACACAATATGCATTGAACACAGAAATAAATGCATTCATCAAACTTAGAAAGCAATAGATGTATCTGTGCTTATCTCCAGTTGATTTTCCAGAGGCCCTGAAATCTGCATCAGATAAAGAGGATCCTCTCTGCTAAAAACAGTCCAACATCAACAATGAACACTGGTTCTCAACAAGACAGTGTGTCTGTGCTGAAGTATTTCAAAGGAATGTGGCTTTTTTCTTTAAGTTTACACTTCTTACATTATGAATTGATTTGCCTTGTATTCACTGGTCAGCCTGTCCTCACTAAAGTGATGAATGTTGGCATTTTTTTGTTCCTTGATAACTGACATTCAGCTTTTCACCCTAAAGAATAATCCACTTGTGCCTTACTGAAAACCACATGTGAGATGATGATGCATGAAAGACTGAGCAACACTTTGTCCACTCATACTTGTTATATATGAGCACAGTAGTAACAACATACAGTATATTTGGGGAGGTATCTTGGAAAACACAGTATGAAGGAGATATAAATGGAAGAAGACGATATTGACATTTTACTTAACTCATTTTAATGGGAATCCATATCTACAGAAAAGTGAGTGGAGACTTTTTCCTGCACAAAAGATAAATAATATTAACAATTAGGAAAATGTCACCTGGAAAATGTCCTGTCTGCCAGTGTGTTTTAGGTATTTACTACCAGTCTCAATGTGTTGAGACACCAACATTAACCAAACAGTGCCAGGCTCACTGATCAAACCTCACTCCCTTATACCAAAGTAAAGATCTTGCTTTTCTGACAGAAATCGCAGAGGTCTTCAGTCTCACACAGAATCTGATCAAAGGATCAGGAGAGCTTTCTGTTATTTCAAAATCCTACCCTGCAGGCTCCTAGAAATGCAACCCACTCTGATGTTTTTTTCATGAAGCTGTAATATAGATACAGAGTTTGGTGCATCAACATCTTTTTTCCCAATTGGAAATAAACCCTTGCATGTATGGTACTGTAGCCATTAAAGCTCTGGGGCTGTGAAGAGTATCTTGACCTTAGTGCTTTGTGCGATTTAGGGTGTTGAGGAATATTTCCTCAGATGAGATCCGTTATGTCTTGCCAATACTGAATGTACACTATCAGAAACCTCTATTTGTGTATCACTGCAGTGACTAAATTATCAAGATTTTAGAGGCGCTGAGAGCATAAAAGGTCCATCACATAGAAATAGAATTGATTCAGATAAATGCTTCTCTGAAACTGGTTTGGTGTTGATTTAAGGTGATGAAAATGGCAAGTAGGTCATACTGGCACAGTTTATAATGAGAATATAGATGTTGATTTCACATCGAGGGTCCTATTTTATTCATTCTATTTCTGCAAGAATGGATTGTTGTTGTTGCCATTATGCAGTGTAGTGTCTCCCATTTGGATAGTTTATATTGTGTGTTATATGGTTTTCTTTCAGTGCTTTTATTCTCATTCATTTTATAGTGCTATTTACAGTTTGTAGCATTACAAAACACATTTAAAATTCACTGTGTCTTACAAGACAGTATGTCATGTGGCAAACTAAGTCTACTTGTCTTCTATACCAAATATCTGTAAATTATGAGTTAGCTGGTGGAGAAGAGCATGTCTTGTGTCAAAAACTGACTTCATTTGGGTTTTGTTTTGTTTTTTTGTTACAGTACATTTCAGAATACATCAACATTCTGTATGATTTAATTCCTTAACTAAATGGCAGGAGCCAGTTGCACCAGCTCTTCATAAATTCAAATTTATTTCTTTATACATATACCCTAACCCCACTAAGTAGAGATTTGCACATCAGTAAATTAAAATGATTGCACACAAACTAGGGATTACATAGAGATTAGTTAACTGACAACACTTTGCTAATATATTATCTGTTTAGAGTGAAGCCCACTCTTGGCTATCTTATAACGACACCTACTGAGATTTTAAATGACTTGCTTCTCAAAAATAACAAACCTCAAATTGCAGTTGACTGTATGACCAAATAACGTTTGCTAGGTCAGCATAATTGGATATTTCCCACTCTTTCTAAGCTGAATTAGAGTAAAATAACAAATATTTGACTCAGTATGCATATATAAATTTTAGAAAGTAATGTCTAAATGTACAAAGAATTGGAGCTTAAGTTTAATAAATCATTCAGCCTCCTAAAACAAATTTTTGGAAGCTATGCTACAGCTCATGATGCTACAGTGACTTCCTGTTTACATAGATGATTGCTTTTGATTGGGCAGTGCTACAGAGGTTCTCCTGAATAATTTCCATACTACTACCATACTACCATACAGCCAAAACATTACATTTTAATGGGGCAACTCGGTTCAGTAAGTCACTGGTGCAAAATTAGCTAGTAGCTGGTGTAATGGATTTACGAATATCTGGTGCAACCCAAGCCAGGACAGGTCCGAATCTTCTGGTTTTCTTGAAAGGCTGTAACTTCTGGTCTATTGCCTTAAGCATGAGCACGGATTTGTGCAGAGCCTGACTGACTGTACTGTAAGGTCATCGGCTGTCATGTGTAATCAAGTCAAAGAGGAGAAACTGAAGAAAAGATAAAAAAAAATAAGGACATGCTCTCGAACAAGGTTTGGTTTCTAAAATGATCAATATGCTGTGTCTCATACTGACTTGCAATACACTGGAACAGACAGCTAGTACATTAACGCTGTGCTGCCTGGGGGAGAGCAATACCAGTCTTAGTGCAGCTGCTCAAAGCGAAGCCCCCAAAAGTCATTCTATTACTTTTTCCCAGTTGGCCATGTGATTGACAGCCACTGCAAGGCGAGCTGTCAATGCTGAATAATGTCGAGGAGTGCTGTCAATGGAGCGTTACATAATATGTCAGGCTGTGTAAAGCCACGTGTGAGGATACCAATAATTAGGTCCTCCAAATTAAACAACCAAATATGACGTTTGATCATGCACTCCAAAACGACCCACAGGAGCGTTTTCTAATCAGACGCCTCTATCAGCAGTAATTGGCAGGACATCATTTGTCTGTGCTTTCCAAAACTGTTACAATCACTTTAAAAATATAATTATAATTTATGGTGTGACAACGTTGTGGTTAAGGTCTGGCTAGGTTTAGGCACAAAAACCATACAGTTAGAGTTTGGTTTGGGTTAAAATGATCACTTGAAGTATGATGTGGTTTAAAGTTACTACTTCCTTAAAGTTAGGCAACCTTTGTCTCTGTCGTTTACTGACAACAGTAAACAGTTTTTTAAAAAACTGTTCCAACTCACGGTTGGCAACGTGACACTCGTAGTTGGAAACAAAGCAAACAGCAGTTTCCTGCAGCTGAATCCAGTAAATCTACTTTTTGCAAGTTAGCAAACCAGCCACCCAAACTGCCACGTCTGAATATGGAAATTTGTCAAATTATATTGATGTCATCCAAACTCCACCATTTCTGCAGGTGATTTTACAATTACTGTGGCCGCTAGATGGCATCGCATCTGTCACTCAAATGTAATTAGAGGTCGTTTTTGGCGACTATTGACCTATTGTGTCACTTTTCTTGGGAGGACAGGCTCGAGGATACATGATTGTGTTTACAGTATGTGTGTGTGTGTATGAATGAATGTGTGAATGCCTGTGTGTGCATAGCGGTATGAAAGAACCTACTTCATTTCCACCCACACAAGCATTTTCACATGGCATCCTCTTCTTTTCCCAGGGTGACAGTTTTTAATTAAGTCTGTGGTTCGCTTCAAAATCCCAGCTCAAGCATGTTGAATGTATCTATCCATTCATGATGGCAGAGATGAGCCTCATTAAGCACATTCATGATTTAACATTGTATGCAAAAGAGCTCAATTAGCTCAGTGGGTATGCTGTGAAAACAAATTTAATGAAACAATGCTGAAACATTGCTATAAAAAGATGATTATTTACCAATCATAGTCATAATGGTCATAATGAAAGATAGCAGTGTTATCATGTGGTTTCAGAAAATAAAAAATAAAAATGTGTAGCCGTGGAATCAATTCATTTGTCATAAGCCACAATTTGGGTTTGGATTTGGCCATTTGCCTAAAATTTGTGCATGAGAATTTTTTTTAATGAGACACATTATGCCAAGACAAACAAAATTAACTGTTTATTCTGTCATTTCAAAATTTATAATAAAAACCCATCTGTAAAAAAATGCCAGTATACATGTGAGAGGTCATGTACACTCGTCCACATTTTTAATAAATCAACATGATTTCAACAGGTGTTGCATGCTACTTTAAGTATTTATAGATCATATGTGTCTATAATCCAAGGCTTTGCTTTAATTACAGAATGGCAACCATGTGTTTCCAGTATGTTAATATGTAAATGTGGGTATTACCCCTCAAATCATTACAAACTTTTCAGAAGGTTTAGAATAAAACATTTTATATGCAAAAATACAAGGGTCAATGTTTTCTTCTGGTTCAGTTTTTTTATTATTGCCAAGAAAGCCAATGAAAAGACCAAAACCAACAAAGTGTTAGTCCGATTCAATACTTTGCCTTCCCTATCCTGTTTGTTGCACTCTCATTGGTTCCTACTGTAGACGTATATATTTAAAAACAGCTCACAAATATATAGTTTCATCTTCAAAAAAGGCTCAGTAATTTCCTTAAACAGCTGGGCACTGTAAATTTTAGCAAATGTTGTTCCAACAAGAGGAAATAATGCATATACTGGGGACTATTTTAAGAGGCAGATTAATACACATTTGGTGCACTAGTGAGCATCACAGAGATATAAAACTACAGTGCCCATGCTCACTGTAATAAAAGAACATCAATATGTTTTTCAAAATGTTTTTGGACAACAATGGAGGTCTGTGGCATAGGGGAATAACTTGCATCAGGTTTTTGGCTACATAGAATACTTGTTAATGCTGTATTGCTGGTTTTGGTCTTTCCTGAGGTTTGTAGGCATTAGGACAATACACATGATCACCAGCCTTATCTTTAAAGAATTATTCCTAAAAAAAATTACATAAAATACCAATATATTATATATGATTCCTGTTTTGTATCATAGTATATTGCATTCATACACCACAATGCCTTATGTAATGTTCCATGGTGAATTTTCCCATAAGAGCCTTATTTTTCATAAAGAATTGTACATTTGTTCCAGATAATCAACCTGCAAAAGACTGTTCTGTGCTGCTCAATGATGAAGGACACAATGATGTTATAATCGCATAAACACAGTGAAAGACACTGCCTGATAATGCTCACGACTGGCCAACTGAGTCACAAGTTACAACATGTTCTTCATGGCTCACAAGCACAGCACGGACCGTGAGAGCTGCTACTCATCAATTGCTGCATTGACACCTGTATCTTTATAAGTCCTGTTTTGAGGATTCTTCTTTGTACTGTACTGTTAAATGCAATAGGACAACTTTCCAACAGTCCATGTCATCAAAATACACAAACGCATCATGCAATATAAAGATAAAACCCACTCTGATCAGGGTCTGTAACGGTTTTCCTTAATGTGAGCTGACAGGTTACTTAATGGCTCTAAAGATAGAGAGTGACATGGTGCGTCACTTTCTAGCCTCTGCCCTGTCAACAGACAGACACAACCATAAGCACATCCTCTGATGCTGCATTACACCAAGAGGACATGACCCACGACGCTGCACTCTTCAAATGGGAGCCAGTATGATTCACTGCTGTGAGTTGACTGTGGACTGGCTTTGTGCAGACATGGAAAACAACCAATCTGAGCCCTTTGTTGGCTTGAGTGATGTTTTTCAGCTGCTTAACATGCAAAATCTACAGACTCATTTTATTTAGTAAATTCAGTAAAGTCAATGTACAGGAATTGCGTTTGAGGATATGAAAAACTTAATATTTTAGAGGGAAGCATTATGAAAATACAGTAAGGAGTAGACTATATTGCCTGTAACTATATTAGTGAACCCATGCAGTCACTCAGAGCAACTGCTGCTTGAGATATACTTAGATGCAAAGAGGGAGTATTTTGTATCCTACAGACAGATGACCACAGAGACAGCCTGGTTGGAGATTGGTTGGTTCATTAGTGATTCTGTCTGAAGTGACATCAGAGACAAAACGGTGACTCAGCCACCAACCATCACTGTCTCTGGCTGGAGAGGTACATGGTGAGAGCGGCAGTTACCTCACACCTTGAGAGAGAGAAAGAGAGAGCTGGAGCTGTGTGTGGGTGGGTAGCGTTAGTGTGTATGTGTCTGTGTCTGTGTGTGGAATGACTTCATGTGACAGGTTCTTTGCAGTCTGTCTAATTTTACAGTATTATTCATCTTATAATTGGCCTCATAATGTCTTTTCCCTTTTCTTTCTTTTTTTATATTTTTCACTTTGGATTCAGTTTCTTTGCACCTATTAAAGGGGACCTATTGTGCTCATTTCCAGCTCCATATTTTTATTCTGGGACTCTGCCAGAGTAGCATTGCATAATTCACAGCTCAAAAAACTCCTTATTTATCTTATACAAGCCCTTCATGCAGCCCCTCAGTTCAGCCTCTGTCTGAAACAAGCAGTCTTAGCTCCTGTCTCTTTAAGGCCCCACTCTGTTCTGATTGGCCAGCCTCCCAGAAGCCTGCTGAGGGGCAGCCGTATCAGAGTCGTGTTAAGTTGCCGCCAATGCAAACCCAACAAATGACTAAATAACTGGAGACTTTTATTGTGAAGAATTTACAGGAAATGAAACATGCTCCTCACCAAATTAGCAGAGCTTCGTTAGCAGTGCTAAGAATCAATCGACACAACAAGATATGGAGATATTTGGAGCTCTTGGTTCAGCAGATCAGTTAGAAAAAATGCAGAGAGGAATAGTACAAGCAGAAACAGCCACAGTGATGATGATGTCTGATGAAAAGCTGCAGACATCCAGCACACCTCCAACAGGAGGTTTATTTTATTTTTGCCCTGCTGTGTAATGGAAAAATCACTCACAGCATGCCACCTTGACTTGAGTCATGACTCGGTATGACTACCCCGAAAACAAAGGAAAAATGCCATAACGTTAGCGAAGCAGAGCAGTGAAATTGTGCACTGTGCATTGAGCAGATGACCATATAAAGAAATCCATCACAAGCCAATGTCAGCTCAGGCTGAAACTAGGAAAAAATGTGCGAACTGAGCGTTCAGAGCAGTCTGAAGCCGGTGCTTTTTTCTCACAGGGACAACTTCTACATATGTTTACTTCATTATTTGACACTTTGGCCACCTTTAATATGAACATCTGACATTGTAAA
This sequence comes from Thunnus maccoyii, assembly GCF_910596095.1. Classification (NCBI taxonomy): domain Eukaryota; kingdom Metazoa; phylum Chordata; class Actinopteri; order Scombriformes; family Scombridae; genus Thunnus; species Thunnus maccoyii. The sequence continues at coordinate 16,317,742 of NC_056549.1, read as the reverse complement.
ATTATATATATATGACTGAAAATAAATAAAAGCTTAATAGGTCCCCTTAAAGGAGTACTGAGCCTTGCTGCTGTGAGCACAAAAACATACTGTTGGATAGATTAGAGAATATCAGCTTTGGAAATACAGTTCAAGTGACTCTATTGTGAGGCACCATGTGTTGTTAACATGTGGCACTCAGCTACTATTGACAACCTCAGCTGAATAGGACTAGAGGTGCTGCCGATTCATGAAAAGGTAGGACATTCGAAATTCTATGAAAGTCAATCTGTGTCCTCAATTGTCTGTCTTGTCATGATCTAAGCCATAAATACAGATGCAGAAACATGATACTGTATGTGTTAATCAGTGGCCTAGATGTGTTTGGTAGGTGAGTTTTAGAGCTTTGGAAAGCCCCTGTTTTTATTAGTCTTTATGCTAAGCTAAACTAAGCTAAGCTAATCACCACGTGTCTCTAGCATCATAGTCAAAGAGCAATGGGACATTTTGGGAAATACACATATTCACTTTCTTGCCAATAGTTAGATGAGAAATTCAAAACCATGTCATGCCTGTGCAGTAAATAGCTTGAGCCAGTAGCCAGTTTTAGCTTAGTTTAGCAAAAATTAGCAGGGGAAGTAAACTAAACTGACTCTGTGCAAAGGTAAACAAAATCTTCTCCATTTTAACTTTATGTTTCCCAAAATGTCTTTTTCCTTTAAAATTAACCAAGTACTGGGGAAATTGTTTTTAGAGCTTAAATCAAATTAATTCAGCTTAAATTAACTAAGTTTACTGTACAGAAACAGTTGCAATCCAAACAGTAAACCCAATCATTTAAGTTGCAAGTTCATATTCAGCTCTCCTCTGAGCTAAAAAAAAATTGGAATTGCATTAAAAAGGGTTACAACCCCTTATTTTGATTGACCTTTTAATTTGGATAAGCACAAAACCAAATCTAAAAGCTAACTTGACAACAAAGACTAATCCTGAGGGGGGTGATTTAAACTTTGACCTTTCCCTGATTCTAGCAGCATTTTCCTGTCGTTTCCAGGGTGTTGCAAATAGGATATCCTCTCATGCTGAGAGGATGAATGACATCCTGACCTTTACTGCTTCAATACTCCCTGTGGAGCATGAATAGATATAGTTAGAAAAGATGTCCTTGATAAACAGTAATGACAGCAACCCAATCACATGACAGCTTTTAACATACCTTCAATGCTATTTTTAGTGTATAGCTGATATGCTCTAAAATACATAGAATAGCCTAAATGTATGAAACAAGGTAAAGTATTGCCACAATCCTAAAAAAGAAGAAAAATTTATGTACTTTCATCATTTAGCTTTGTGATTTTGGACATTGCACATACGGGTTATTGTATAGTCTTACAACGTGATAGGAGATAGGAGTATTTCATCATTTGACCTCAAAATCCTAATAGGGTGAAGCATCTCTGAGAGGCTGTGCAGCAAGAAGTCTTTGCCCAAGGTCTTAAAGTTGACTTCCCAAGTTCAGGTCTGAACAGATTTCTAGTCCATTAGACACATTTGTGATTTAACAGCAGAGCAAAGATGCAAGGGATATTTCAGTACCCTAGAAATGTTTGGGGAACTTGCTGCTGCTGCAATTTTCTGCTCCATATCTTTGAAATAGGTTGGAAATAGGTCTCAGTTCTTCCTTCTGTAAACGATTAATGAAAGTGTTCCTGACAGATCTATCAAAAATACAGACAATTTCTTACAAAGGGAAATTTCAGTATTTTCAACCTGGACCCTGTTTTCCCATCATGTGTCTAAGTGATAAATGGGGACAACAGTTTTTGAAATTGGTTTAGTATTGAGCAAGAGCACTTCAGCCGGCAACCGTGAAACAGGGTGCAATGTAATCCAGGGGCCTCGGATTCACTTCAGAGGTGTGGGGCCCCAAAAGTGTGTGTGTGTGTGTGTGTGTGTGTGTGTGTGTGTGTAGCAGTGGATAGACCAGAGACTCTAACTAAACTTGGGGCAAGGGGGATCGCAGTTGCTCCATCATTCCATCGCTTCTTTTCAATGTGCTCTTGTTTGACAAGCTGAATATTGACTGGTGTTTGAGGTCAGAGCACTTTTTTTGAACACACTCTTTGTGAAATTGAGACTTTTCCTGGGTGTCTAGGCGGCTTGGGCCCTTTTTACAGTTATTAATTCTGGACTTTACAAAGCCATTATCTCCACATTTGGTTGATTGGTTGAGGTTCTTCTGGCTGCGCTGGTTCTAGGGTTGAAGGACCAGGCTCAAACAGAGTTGTGGACATAAGGGATGTAACATTATTAATGTTGAAGTTCAGTTTTGTTTGACTGTATTTTACTTTCTTATGCACTGGTTCTTTTGACATGTTTGCAAAAGCATGTAGTCTATTTGAAATATTGATAGCTGAGGTTAGTTCAGCTAGCTAAGTTGGCTCAAACAAACTTAACGTAAACCACAGCATTGAAATGATTTTATTGTTTGCAATGTACACTGTATGCATTTGATTTCTATGACAATGTCCTCTTTATTTTACCTAATGTCTTAGAGTGGACGGGAATGATTGAAACATCCTTCTACTGTAAGTGTTGCAGTATAGGGGCATTTGCAGTGATACAGTGATTTGCGACTTAAAAAGAATGTGGGAGGAGGGTGAGGGGGCAGGGGTATGGCCCCTTGAACCCCCACTTCTGGCGCCCTTGATGTAATCCTTTGGCGCAATTGCGCCCCATCAATGTATGCCCACTGAAAGTACTTGTTTTTGCCGCTGGCAGGCTCTGTTATTATAAGTGTCTGACAACATTATGGCAAGGGTCCCTACAGAGATAGACCTTTTTGTTTACATTTCGCCTCTTCCGGTCTGTTTGTTATTATTCTGGCAGGTGTCTAACCTGAAACAGAAGGCCTAAGCCCAATGCCCACACTCAAAGACTCCCGTAACCTCGTCAAGTGCATGAGGGCTCTCTCGCAGACCTTTTGAGCCCTTTATGCACACTTTCTGTAAGTCTGTATTTCTGCAGACTTTGCCCGAGGAAATTACCCACAGTTCATAGCACTGTGATGTTAAATATGGGATTACCAGGGGAAGCCCGGAAGCGTGAAAAAAAAGATTATATACCATTTCAAGCCCTTGCAGCCTCTGACGTCAATTTAGTCCATGAGAGTTCAGTGCTTAGGCCTTAGGGGGGATATTGGGAAGTCTCAGAAGACTGGGCCAGAAGTCTCTCTCAAGGAAAAGTCTCGCTCTGAAATCTCACAATAGGTGAGTTGTTGCAGGAAGACAACAGTGGAAATACGGGTGAGAGTTGGACAGAGGATGGTTTTTTTATCTTTTCAATAACACTAAGCTACACTTTCTGTACTCAAACACAACAAACTCTTTCCGACACTATTCTTTCCAAATCTCACTCACATTTTCTTCATTCCTTCTCTCTTCCTTTTATTTCAATCTGGAAGCTGATTCAAAATGACTGACAGGGCTACTAATAGCTAATGCTATGGGAATATCACATACTCAAATGGAATGTTTACAAACCTCATCTGATTATTAACTGTGCATTGGTAGGCTACAAACTAACCCTTAGCTATAAAACAACAAAGTTATATATTCCATGGCTATCAGAAACTTTAAGAAAAACATAAAACAATGATAATAATGAATGAATCAGTCTCTGCTGTGATAAAATCAACACCTGGGTTGTAATCCCATTTGTCTGGTGCCCTGCTGTCCACCTGGTCACCATATCAAAAACTGTAGATTATATTAACAGGCTCAGAGTTAATTTAGTTAGGGTATTATCACAGTTTAATTAACTTACTAATGTTAGTCTGTTACTAACCTCAGTCACATATGCATAAGAAGCTCCAGTCTGTTATAAATCTAGTATAACGAGTCCTCTTCCACGGAGCCCGTCATGTTGCACTGCCATGTTTCTATCTTTCTACAGTAGCCCAGCATGGACAAACCAAACACTGGCTCTAGAGAGGGCCTGTCGCATTTTTCGCGAGTTTCACAGTCACCGTAGGTTCTCCTACAAACTTGGAAAGGAGGACAAGGGTATTTGGTTGGTTGCAACCTCACCACTAGATGCTAACCTGTGAATATGAGAGGGGGGAGATGAAGGAGTGGTCTGCTCACTGGCCACTACGCTAATACTTATGTGCATTCACGCACTACACAGTGATGACCCTTCCTTCTTTTATAATTACCTTGGTCAAGCAATGTGCGAGGAAGGATCAATTAAGGGAATTGTGATGTACCCATAGAGAAAGAAAAGAGAATGTGACTCCTGAAGAGGTTTGCTCATGGTTGTCTCTCACAAATCTCAGACAAAAGACAGAAATTGGGCAATGAAATCACTGAAAGCCAGCAGGCTAGCTAATCATTGATCAGGACTATGGTACACAGAAACAGAAACCCACTCAGACCACTTAAACATAAATGACCAAGCAAAGCAGAGAGCAAACAGAGGAGCTTAAGTAGACTGAACACAACAGGTGCAACCAATGATTAATCAACACAGGTGTAAACAGTCTAATTAACTCAAGACTGCTCAGTAGATAAAACTTAGTCAGAAAGAGAGAATAAAGCCCTGCTGTGGCACAAATTATCTGCTTTCCATTGTGGTCTAAACGTCAGACGGGAGTCAATCCTCTCACACTGAGTGCAGCAGAAATTTCCCATAAAGTCCTGAAGATAGAGAGAAATCAGGATCAGACAGCATCTAACCCCTGACTGAACTGTTGCTCTGTTCAAATGTTTGTTTGATCCTGTCAGGTTAACACTCACATTCTGTCTGGAGATACATTGATAGTGGTGGTATGATATGATACTCTATGATGTAATATGTAAGACATACAATGTAAGACATTGCAGTTCTGTGTGATATCTCCACTGGTGCAGGTTTAATTCATACTTTCAGTGCCCATTCATACATTGTTTCATAGGCAGATAATGTTGTATTTACATCTTGACAACACTGTCCTTTACTGCCGTATCTTTCATTGATGGCAATTTGTAGTGTCTTAGAAGAATGTTAACTGCAAATCAAAATATAAATTATTATTATTATTATTAATGCTTTTTTCAGTAACCTCTTCCTGTCATGGTGCAGACTGAAATTCGCTTCCCATTTATGTCTATGTGGAACAAGGCAAGCCATATTTGCAAATTGACTCACCTCCTTCACTTCACACGGAGGGGAAATCGCAGGGTTCTTCAATGTCCAGCCAGTTTGAGAGAGGGGAGGGATTGACCTCTCATTCAGGAAATATTGTTAGTTTATTTTCTTGTTTTGTAACTGTTTTTAATTCACAACTTTGTGGGCTGTTAACATTAGCACGCTAGCCAACTAAGGTTGGCGATATGCAATCTGTTCTTATTGCCAACAAATTCCATGAAAAGACCAAAACACACAATTAATGATTCAGCTGACAGGTGTTGCCTGTGTAGCCAAAGCCTGGTAAACAATAGCTTATTCCTCTGTGCCATTGACCTCAATTGTTGTCCAAAAACTATTAAAAGTGCATAAATGAGCCACACAGTTGACCTGTGTGACATTTTCCCTCATTACCATGAACATGGACACTGTCGTTTATTTTGATTCAATCCGACATATAACATTCTGCTGCTGCAAATGCTCCCAAAAGTACCAAATGTGTAATAATTTGCAGCTGAAAATAATCCCCAACAAAGGTACTAGTTACTCTTGTTTTAGTACCATTTCCTAAAATATACAGTGCCCAACTATCTTGGGAAACTAGTGTTCGGGACCTGTTTTTAAAGATTTACATCTTCATTTGGTACAAATGGCCTTAGTGCTAAGAGCTGCAGACAAGGTCAGGAAGTCAGAAAGTTCAGAGAGACAGATTAACACACTGTTGGTTTTGGTGTTTTCATTGGATTTGTTGACAAGAAAAATACAGAGTTTACTTGCTTTAATCCTGTTTACTCTGTTTCTTTGCTGTCCCATGCACTGCAGGTAAGACAAGGTTATCAGCAAACAAATCTTCATGCGCTGTGCAGGGGAACAGGAAACCAGAGTTCACCATGTACCATACTGTATATCCTCTGCGTCACTGTTGTCATTGCTGTATGTGAGAAGACTTAGCTGTGTATTAAATTTTAGACTTGAAGGTATCTTGTATTTTTCTGCAGGAGGGAAACATCTGGTAGTGTATCTTTCCCCAGTGGAAGGTATGACTGCTTTCATGTGTTGTTTTTTGATCTGATGTGGAAAACTGGTCTCAGCAGGCAAGTCACAGGCATTAACAGGAAGGAACAGGAGGACTCCTTCCTTCTGCCTTAAAACCTGCTGCTATGACAGACAGCTGTACCCCTCCAGAGCGTAACAATTCAGCTGCAACCAATGTCAAGTTCATCAGATTAAACCCTTCACACTGTCCCAAGCCATTTTTCTCTCCGATAACATCTTTATAAGCACAATATTTCCCCCCCTTATGTATTGCTCACTATCTCACATCTAAACTCCAAATACTTTCATTGCTTACTGTAGGATAAATGTGTGTAATTTTACCACAACAGCAAAAAAAAATCTGCACAAGCTTTAAAACCCTTTCACACCTGGGGTTTGATTGTTTTACAATTGATATGGAAGTAAACAAAACAGCAAACTCAAGCATACTGTGTGGGAGCATTTTTAATTACTAAATATAGTTATATAGAAATTCATCAGGATGTTCCTTTATAATTTTTCAATAAAAATCAAGGTGCATGAAAATAATCTGCACATAAAAAGGAGGCAGATGTTCAAAAACAGGAAAAACGGCTCAAGAGAGGCTGTTTGTGATAATTTATAATAAAAAAAATCACACTTTAACAATATTCAAGCATTTAACAGTGCGCTGCTGTAAGAAGTTAAGCAGGTTTATCTTTAAAACCAACAGATCCAAACAAAAAATAAACTTGTACAATACAGATAGATAGTATGGATTTTTTTTTTCTTTCAGGCTTGTACAGATTGTAGCGTATAATTCAAGCCTTTATTCTCAGCTACCAAGCATTTGGACGGGTGTTTCATTCAGTGCAGAGTGTTAAAGTGATGATGTTATTAACACTTCCTCATCAGGCACCAAATCTCCCTGCACTGACTTTGGAAACAGAATGTCCTGACATCTTGTTTGAACACCTCCACATATTTTTGGATCAACGCCATACCACCTTAATTGTTGACGCTGTACAGAAACAGAGGAACAGAGGAAAAAGGTGGTGCCGTGCCGTTCTACTGTAATTTAATCAAATCAAATTGCTTTGAAATGAGTTTTGTTTTTAGCCATGCTAGCGGTCTGACGGCCTACCACTTCCGTCCGATTGCCATGAAATTTGGTACACACATTCAAGTTCCCAAGAGGAAAAATTCAAATGACTTTGGTAATCCTTTGACTTTTCCTCTAGCAGCACAATGAGGTTAACATTTGTAGTTCAGAGGGAAATATCTCAACAACTAATGGATTGATTGTCATGAAATTTGCTCCACATATTCAAGTTCCCAAGAGGAAAAATTCAAATGATCCTTTGACTTTTCCTTGAGCGCCACCAGCAATTGACATTTTTGTTTCAGAGTGAAACTTTTGGATGGATTGCCATGAATCTTTGCACAAACATTCATGTCCTCCTCAGGATGAATCCTACATACTTTGATTATCCTCTAATGCCATCATGATGTTTAAACTTTTATTTTCTATTGATATATTTCAACAATAAGTTCTACTACTTGATGCATTGCCATGACATTTAGTTCAGACATTTATGTCCCAATTAGCATTAATTGCAAGGACTTTGGGGATCCTCTGACTTTTCCTTTAGCACCATCATCAGGTTGAAATTTTAATTATTCCAATATTTCAGTTTGCAAAACTAATAAATATTGTATCAGACTCCGCTGTACTTTGTGTTTTGCTAATTAGCACTAAACACTAAACTGAGATGGTAAACATTATAACCGCTACAAATCAACATGCTAACATAATCATTGTGAGCATGGTAGCATGCTGATGTTAGCTTTGAGCTCAAAGCACTGCTACGATCACAGAGCCGCTAGCATGGCTGTAGACTTTTAGTCTTGTTTCAATGAAGAGATCAAACAAATTGGACATTTGAAGACTTATTTTCACCAATTTAATGTCTAAATGCAGCAAACCAAAGGTGTGTATTCACCTCCCTATCATGGTTCTAAACAGCATATTATTTCTCAGGATCCAATGGCTGTAACTCTGTTTTGGATCAAATTGAGGTTAAGCAAAGCTTTGAGAAAGCCAATTCTAGCTCACTAGAATGATTCTGGTTTGGATCCATATTCCGGTGACGTTGGCAACTCCTGTGGCCTTTGATCCTTAAACCTAAGAAGTTAGAAGTCACGGTCCCAACCAGAGAATTCCTCATCTGCCTTAGTCTGGTCATGAGGGAAACGATCAAAGTTGATGTAGCAGGGGCCCTGGAGGAGGAAAGATAACTTAATGTTGATTAAAGAATTATGGAAGAAGTTGATACATACAATCCTGTTAAACCATAACTAATTAACAATAGTTAGATGGTTTTACGTAGTCCTGAAAATCAATAAGGCTTAAAATTACACCACAAAAAACTTTCTCCAAGTGAACTTTGGTTCAGAAATCCTTAAACCACACAAGAACGAAATGCTTGGCTGGTGGTTTGACTTACCTTGCGTATGAGCCGGACTGTGGGAGGGTCGACCTGACCCATACGCAGCTTGTGCCAGTTCATATTGCTGAACCACCTGTGAAAAGATGAGGGAGATTACAGGTCAAAAATAGAGAGAGTGGGAAATTACTGAAATTATTAATCCTAAAGTGAAAGGCTCCTTAGGCCTTCTCACCCATATCTTGGGTGAGAAGATCACTTATTCGTGACATGTTGCCATGGTTACCTATGATGCCGGACATCTTTGATTCCATTCTTGGTGTTACCTAACCTCTGACCTGGCCGAGGTCTGCAAACAAAAACACACAGCCAGAGGACATTTCCATTTTATTCATGAGCTTCAACTTTTCAAGAGATTTGTATTCAAAAAACATTTTTAAAATAACAGCACGCATCACAATACAGTGTAATGATTGGCACATATCTTCTATAATTCATGCTCTACACTGAGATAACTCAGCCCAATGTTCTGTATAAGTTTCACATGCATATTGTATGATCCAGTTCTATTTTATGAATAAGTTATTCAGTCAATACACTGAGTTAATTTTGAATGCACGTTATCAGTGTGAAAAAATTGAATCATAATGCAACAGTGAATATATTCCTCTCACCTGCACAGCTTACTAATGATGGACTTGGCTGCTTCACTCATGTAAGGAGGATACTTGAACACCCCATCCAAAATCTTGGGATAAATCTTCCCTGGCTCTGAACTTGAAAAGGGAGGGCTGACAAGATGAAAAGAGAGAGCTTCAATCTTCAAAAATGGCTACAAAAACCAATCAATCAGTTGCTTTTTGATTATCTGAACCTGTGAGTGAATTATGAAAAAAGAGACAAGGCTGTGTTTCACTTCTGCAGATGTCAGTCATATTTCCCTGCTGCCACCTACTGGTTAACATGGAGGCTTGACTCACTCATGTATTAGCTCACTTCATCATATTTGTCTGTTATCACCTAAAATCCTCCTTTTGCTGCAGAATTTACCAGTTTTGATCATATATTAATACAAACTCATGAGATATGAACTCTATAAGACAGTAGCATGTGTCTTTTCCTCCAAACAGACAGGGAAAGTGAAAGATTAGGTCTTTTATAGTCAACAACTTATTTTATTAGTGTGAGTATAATACCTTCCTGCCAGTAGCTCAAAGATCAGGATGCCAAGGGACCAAAAGTCGACTGCAAAGTCATGTCCCTGGTTCTTGATGATCTCAGGGGCCATGTACTCAGGAGTACCGACAAATGAATAGGTTTTCTCACCACGCAACATCTCTTTAGCAAAGCCAAAGTCCACCTGCATGGAGACACACACACATGAAGGGAGGAATATTTAAATCATATACATTATCATTTGCATAGAAGGAGCATCTGTAGGTGTAGCCTCTTGGTATGGAAATCCCTTGGTGAAAAAGCCAAAAACAAAAAACAAAAAAAACAGAAACACATGCTCAAACACCCCTGACAAGTGAGCTTTACTTAGAGTTAAAGAATATAGAAATCAACACACATACATACAAATGACTCACCAGTTTGACGTAGCCCCTCACATCCATCATCAGGTTCTCAGGCTTCAGGTCTCTGTACATGATGTTCTTCTTATGCAGGTAGGCGTAGGCCTCCACCACACAGGCAGTGCAGAACGTAGCAATCGGCTCGTCAAAACGCCCTCTGACAAAACAAGCACATAAGACATAAGAAGATAAACTACTGCTCTCTCCTTCCACTTGCTTGCTTTCAAAACTTTTGTTACCTTCCGACACTTTCTATTGTTCTTTTCTTCTATCAGGCGAGTAACAACTCTTGGCAATTGAAGTTTGTTTTATGGTTGCCACTATAGATTGCTTTGGGTAACAGCGTCGGCTATAGTATATTTCTCTGTGTCGGATAGAGGCAGCAAGAGAACAATAGGTGCAACTTCAAGTTTCAAGTGGTGAACTCAAGATGTACCAATAAGAATGAATAAAAAATTAAACCAAAATAAATCCACCACTGAAACTTGAATAATTCCGCATCTCTATCCCACACATCACAGTATGACCTGAATGAATTTGTAAATTACTTAAAGCTTCAGAATGTCCCTATTTAAAGTGACTTCAGCATCAGTGGTTTTTAATTTTAGATAATTAACTTTAGTGTTAGCTTGTTGTCCTTTGCTATTATCAGTATCATCTGTGTTGTGAAATTGTGCCCCCATAAAAACTGTTGACTCATGACACTCCTGATCTTGTGTAATGGTCCAACCCAACACCTTGTTTAAACAAGACAAATATCTACATTAGTGAATGAAAAACTCTTTTTTTTTTTTTTGGCTGTGTTTTCTCACACTTCTTTGAGTTTGGTCCAGACCTCCCCACCAATACAGAACTCCATGACCATGTAGATGTATCGTGTGTCTTTGAAGGCTCCATAAAGCCTGAAGAAAGAGGAGAAAGAGAGAGTAAAAAACACACATTTTCAAGTTCTCTGTTCTTTACACAGTGTAATTAAACAATTACAGTCAGCAACTTTGATGGCAGATACCTGACGATGAAGTCACACTGGATGGATTTAAGGATCTTCTTCTCAAACAGCATGTGCTCCTCCTGCCTCTTCATAACAATGTGCTTCTTGCTGACTCGCTTCATGGCATAATATTTCCCATGGTTCATTGTGGTCATCTTAGAATAGCAAAAAAGAAATATTGATCACTACTAAGTTATCAGAGCTAAATGTTCTAAAGGAAACATCACACACAGATAAAACATTTTGTAAAAGATTTGAAGTCAGTAATTATCTTTACTGGGTCAATGCCAAAACAAACACACTCACCAGCTCAACACGGCCAAACCCTCCAACTCCAAGGGTGACAGGGTCTCCTTGAAAACGACCTTCCTGGTACAGTGCAGGGACCAGGTCCTTAAACCTCAGAGTGGAGCTGGGACAAAGAGAGACACAGAAATTCCAGCCTAATGAGACTTATTTCATCTGAGATCCTAAAACTAATTTGTGTGATTCTTATTCTTATGTTTCATCTTTCACAGCTGCTCACCTCATCTTTGGAGCCTCTGGAGCCTTTGCCTCCTGCAGCACTTTAGAGCTTGTTGTAAAAACAAAATGAGAGTCAAAAAATGAGCAGGAGAGTCTATTACAATTACATTTAGACTACACTCTACACTCACAAGATGGTGGAAAAGAGCGATGATTATGAAATATTTTACAGTACGTACTCATCAAAAAGCTCCAGATGCTCTATGGGAATTGTCTCCTCAAATACCCTGAAGAAAAAAAGGCATTTTAATCAATCTTTCTGTCAATCAGCAAATGGTAAATACACAACAGAAAGCAAACACAGTGCAAACAAAGTGACACTGACAGAGAACAGATACATTGGAGTAATTCAAGCATCTTTCTCTGCAGGACCAGCAGCCGTCACTGCAGAGTCTGACTAAACAGGACTATCACATTCATTTACACTCAGAATTCAATGTCGCGTCAAACTTACTCCTTGTCAATGGCGAAGCAGGTAACAGGGCCGTCGGCAGTGCAGGTGGCAGTTCTCAAGACCTCGCTGCAAGAGGGAAAACATTGCACATGTCAGCCCAGGAAAACAGGATGTCATTACTGTCAATATATATATTTGTCAAAACCTTGGCATGGAAAAGTATTTTTTAAATTGAGAGGAAACTTTGCATTAGCACCTGAAGTCAGTCACAGCTTTACCTGCTTTACAGTATGTTTTGCTTTGCTGCAACAGATTGGCACATCTTTATGATCATGGCAGCTGATTTGTTGATATACATGCTTTTCCAGCACATAGTTATATGTTGATTCAGAAAAGTAACTTCTCCCAAAGAGGTGAGAAATATTGCATATTAATTAATTTGTTGATTTGTAGGCTGCACAATTCAGAAACCAAAAAACTTGCTAATAAAATAAAGCTGACTTATATCCAACAATTCAGAGGCAAACAAACACTATGTGGATGAAATTTGATTTGTAATAAAAAGCCAATATCAAACCAATGTTTTTATATAATTATACTTGTTTTTCTTTTTTGTTTTTGTTCAGTACTTCAGACACACACAATGACCAGCTACAACTTTACCACAGAAGATTAATTTGTAAGAGTTGACAAATATAAGAAAGCAAGTTTTGCTATTTCTACCCAAATAATAATAATAAGAGGTTTCTCCGTGTGTGTAATCTATTTACATTTTCGAGATTCTGCTCAGTGCGACGGCAGAGTGATTTAATTTTCTTTACTGATTGCACATTTAAAGATAATCGGTAGGTTGCACAACCGGACTGTCAAAGATGACAGCAGCCGGGGACAGTGCACAGAGCAGTGGATGTTGCACAAGGCTCTCGCAAATGTCCTCAGGCATGTGTGGCGTTGCCATGGTTACCGTATGAGGGCCTGTTCCCCGAAATGTTCCCCTTTTCCCATCCTACGAATCTGCTTCTGTTGTCCATTCACGTTCTTTGTCACCAAGACCTGATGGGGTAGAACACACATGAGAAGGAGAGAAAGAGAATGAGTGCATATAAATATATATACTATATATGTATATACTCATACACAGGCTGGTATTAAATTTAAATATGAGTTTGTGCACACAGTAGGTACAATATTACCTCTCCTTTGAGGATGATGTAGAATGTGTTTCCCTCTGATCCTTCTCGAACTATAACATCTTTGTCCTGGTACTTCACCTGGAAAAAACAAGAAGAAAAGAGGCAAGAATATAAAGATCAGGTATCATTTGTTTATACTGAAATTAGAGTTTGTTCTTGGATGCTGAGATTCAAAATATCAACATTTTAGGAACTTAAAAAACATAGCCATTCATGTTTGAGTTTATTCAATGTGTATTCATTTTATTAATGATTTGTATCAAATGATAATGATTTGTAACACTCGACATTCACAATGGGACATATAAGTACTCACCTCCTCCATGGAGTCAATGATTTTGGACAACTGGACATCATTCAGGTCCTTCAGAGTACGAGAGCTGTGACAGCATGAAAATATAGCAGCAGAGTTAGAAATATGAGGTGTTATAAGTGCCAACACTGCTATGGCAGGGCGACATGAAAGTTAACAACCAAACCAAGATATTAAAGCTAGCTGAAGAGATCTGTTCTGTCATTCAGGCTGTAAACTTACGTCTTCAAGAAGCCCATGAGCTGCTCCCGTTTCTTCTTGGACTTGTTAGCTATGATGGTCCTGTAAGTCTGTCGCTCCATACACCACAGACGCACCAGTGTCTTCGCTGCAACATGAGCAAAAGTGGTAAAAGCTTAAGTTAAGCCTGTAAAGTCTGGTACTTTCATTAGTAAAGACTATACAAGAATGTTATTGATACCAGTGAAAACCTCTCACATCCAGTTACCCCTGACCTACTGGGGCCCTGAGCAGAAATTCTATTTATAATTGAATTGAGGTTTTTTTTGTTTTTTTTTAATAAAGTGTAGAAAAGGGTACACTTTTTAGACCCTTTTCTATATCCACATTGCATTCAGTGCACTCAACATCTGTTTCCTTCTAAAATCTTAGAGAGGCTGGGCCTCTGCTGATCTCAGGTCTGCTTTGGCTCTTTGTTATTAGGTGCCAGGCCTCCTCATGACTCTACTGACAGGTAGCTGAAGCTACAGCAGTAGATTTACAAGGGATAGAACATCCCTGGACCCTTTATGTTTCCCTCTGTTGGAGTAGGATGTTGCTTTCAACCATCGCTGACAGCTATATGCTGGGCTGAGGTCCCCACGGCACCTCATTAATCACACTTTAACATGGTGTTCAAAATCCTCTTGCATGAAGATAAAGAATCCTATCATAACATCTGCACATAGCAACAAGAGGCATCATTACAGGGGCTGACCTTTGACTGTTGCTGTCCGTTTGCAGTTGTACAGGATGGCCAACTCCCCAAACACATCACCTCTGGTTAGGGTTCGGAGGTTCCGGCCTGCCTGGGTGACACAGAGCTCACCAGCTTAAAAGAGGGACAAACAGAGAAAATAAAGATTTTTGTTACATATTTCTATTCCAATTTGTTTTTCATATCAAAATAGAAAGCCTTAGAACATCTCTCAGTTTGAAATGCAAAGAAACTGAAGCACATGCACACAGAAAGACACACATTAATATACACATACACTGTGTCCCCACCTGCCACTATGTACATGCTGTCTCCTTCAAAGCCCTCTTTAATGACTTCATCTCCGGGGCTGAAGTCAGACGTCACTAAGAGATCCACCATCATGGCTGTTTGCTCTTCGTCGAGGCGGCTCAGGAAGTCATTCTTCTGGATGGCTTTGACGATCAGACTCGTCTCACTGGTAACAGAAGGTGATTTAAGGTCAGTTTAATTCTTGGGGGGCTTCCATGCAATATGTAAAGGTATTTGGCATGTTATTAAGAGTCAGTTAGACCAGAAAAACCGCAATGAGAAAGCCAAAATCCTGTTTTACCTTTTTTAATCTAATAAAATGTACTGAAATGGGATTGTTATCTCGTCAGCACTGATTACTAACCTGACAGTTTTCTTGACCCTGGTGCTTGTAATTTCCAGGGTCTCAGGGATTGGTTCAGGAGCGATGACAGCCGCGCGACTTGTCCTGACCTCCGGTTCATTACTGCTCTGGGAGGGAAAATCTGAAACAGACAAACAGGGGGAACACAAATGATGGGTTAGCTAAATGGCTGCCATGTTTCAGCTGAATGTTATATCAAATATCCCCTCTATCAGGTGTCTATGCCCTTGGTGCCCACGATGGCCTCTTACCATGATCAGGATAATCACCCTGCAGCTCCTGCAAAAGTTTTTCTTTCTCCTGGAGTCGTTGCTCTGTGAGGATGAATCCAGATAAATATGTTTACTGAGCAAAACACCACCAAGAACATCTTAATTTTGTGTTGCACTTCCTCTAATTTCTCTCCTTCGTGGCAGACATGGATGAAAATGTCACAAAACTGCAGCAGGAACATGCATTAATGTGATTTTAAAAAAATATATATTGTTGTACACACCCAACTCTTTGTTTTGCCTCTGCAGCTCCTGGTTAATCAGACATTGCTTATCTAGCTGCTGCCTCAGGTCCTCTAGTTGCTTCTCCATGCCTATAATAGAAAAAATACAGTAAAATAAAGATTTATGGGAGAAATGAAGAAGAAGAGAGACAGATACACTGCAGCACAACTATGCATCTGCACTGTTTCTTTAATGTTACAGCGTCACAATCTTTTTCACAAGGCACTGAACTCCACTCCACTGCCTGCACACAGCCCCGCTGAATAATGCAGACTAATGATGGACAATCAACAAGGTGCTTTCTGAACGCTGTCACACCCTGCCAGCTTTTCCTAAAGATCTATTACTGTTCCCAAGACTGACAATGACAGAAAATCTGTCAAAATCATATAAAAAAAGACTTCATCAATGGTTGCCTTTTTGCAGGCTGAGATATTATGTATATGGTTTTGTTATCTCTGCATGTAGAATAATGCGCAACATTTACAATTGCTGCTCTATAATTAAGTGTTTGACTGTTGGGAATTGAGCATCCAATAAAAGTTAATATCTCTTTATCCAGGTGATCTGTTGACAAAAGCCCTGATAACAATTTTCATTTTGCTGTTAAAGGAAAGATGTTCCTGTTGATTGGCCAAACATTACAGTCAATACAAATACAGGGCCACTGGTTAACCCATCAATTCACTAAACACACACATCCATTCCTGTGAAGTCACAGTCGGACGAGCTGTTTGCCTACGATCGCCGTGTCCATCACGTGACCCTAGCCACCACCACTCCCTCACCCTGAACATTGGACAGCTCTGAGATTAGACATGATGTTAAAGCGAATCATAAAATCACGGCGCAATAAGCCATCAAACTGTAACAGGGAGAAATATAAAATGGCTCCTGTTCCACTGTTGAAGAGGACCGTGTCTTTGATGCAGGGGTGGACAGAAGGTGATACTGACAAGGAGTGGGATAAGAAGCTTCAAAAACACCTTTAGATTATTCCCTGTCACCTAAATTGGATATGATATTTTCCATTGCACCGATGATTTATAATCAAAGGACTGAGATGATAACCTTCAGCGCATAATACAAAGCTGCAGTGCTAAGAGTTAATAGGGCCTGTGTCACAGGAAAGACAAAGCTTTGACGGTCATTAAAATTTCACAGGGAGCGTAATGGCAACAAAAAATATGTTACTACATGTTGCCTTGAGGGTGTTTTATTAACCTTTCAAATTCAAACACAGAGAGCAGTGCACAAACACAATTTGTAGGCTTTCTTGGAACTTGCAGCTATAAAGCAAGACAAGTGGCATGATAACCTTTAGTGGCTGCTGGTCAACATTTAATGAAAGGAAAACAACTCTTAGTTTAACTCTGCGCCTTCAGCCTGGGGCGTCTGGGATTGAAACAGGAATCCCGTATGTAGTAGTGCTGGCTGTGTATTGGCTGTATGGTTTGTTTATTTTCAGATTTTCCTTTTTTTCCATCAGATAAAATGGTAGAAAAGCCATAACCCTCTCTTTATGTAGCCTCTTACTGACTGTTATGTTAGACAGATGTTACCTGCAGTTGATTTTTGCTCACAATCTTAACAAAAAAAGAGACAAACTATTCGTGTCTGACTTTCATCTGCACAGTGGGAACATGATGCCAGACTGATCACCATTATACTGATACAGCCAGCATACTGTATACTCCATACTGCCTCATAACTAATGCATGGCCATGTGTAACTACAGTTGAATTCTCATAAAAGATACAAATCTGCACGGGAAAACATCTGTCTGTGCGCTCTCATTGCATAATAAGATTTTTAGCACTGGTAAAATCATGTTTTTACTTATAAGGTTTATAAGCCTTTAAAGCAAAGAATCTGTACTTTAAACACACCGAGCCACATGACAAATTTGGGGTCTGGAGCGCAGACTTAGAAATACAGCTGTCATGACTTACAACTTTCAAAAAGACACTATGACATGTAAGAGTCACACTCACCTGCGGACTCTGTGTGGATCAGGAGAGAAGATGAGTGTGTGTCCAGCCTATAAAGGCCGCATGGATCATAGGAGCCAAATAATCACCCTGAATTGCTTACAATATCCACTTTCAGCTGTAGAGAAGTATACGCTGTGTGTACAGTTTCTGCAACCTGCTTGACCCCAGACTGACTACAGACTGGACACACCTGATCATATAAAAACATGCAGTCTTCAGTCTCTCTAGCATTACTTCTTCTTCTTCTTCTTCTTCTTCCTCTGCACCCACCCGCTCACACTTTCTCAGCTCACATCGCCATGTCTGCTCTCAGCTTTTACTATTTTTACTTCTCTCTCTGTCTCTCTCTGTCTCTCTTCCTCTCTCTCTCTCTCTCTCTCTCAATCTTTCCTTCTCTTTCTCTATCTGTCAATCTCAGCAGCTCTGGTGTTGAATCATTAACCATAACCTGAGGCTCCTCCCATCACACCAGATAGAGGAATACAGAATAGAAGGAGGAGGAGGAAGAGGATAGACTGGAGAGAAAGCTGAAGTTGAGGTGTAAAAATCATGCTCAGCTGACATAATGCACAGCTTTTAATGGCATTTTATTTAGGATTATGATGGTGTACTTATATAATGTGTGTATTGCTGGTTTTTACAATGAAAGACAGTGATTTCTGTGACATTTAGCAATGATATATCATTTCCTGTTGACATAGAAAACAGTTACCTGAGGAAATAAAGTGGAGGCCTAAGTAAAGTCATTGTAAAAGATGACAAAAAAAGGGAAAGTGATATGAAGAGAAAATGAGAAGAATAAAAGCAACAAAGAAATTATTTAAATATTTTCTCAAATGCTTTCTTCCACCTTCTTCTACCGAGATATTTTTGTAAACTACAAAGAAAAAAAGGTTCCGTTTTTGAACACAATCTCTTGCCGGATCATAGTGAGGGCCAAGTTTCCTCTGAGAGTCACATTCACATACTTAAAAGCTAGAGTTGAGGGGAATTATCAAAGCTGAGGGCAACCAGAACAACTCACAGATTATATCTAGCAGAGCTGGAAAGTGCCTACTTCATTAGGTCTCTATTTTTCCACAGGGTAAATGCCACTCGATGTTTTCCAGGTTGCAGCGTCATTAAATGAATCTAAATGAGGCTGAAGGGTTAGCATTGTGACAGAGGGCGTGGGCCTTTATTGTTCACAGTTAATTATTGATACTCTGGTCTGGTTAATCAACGACATTAATGACCCACCACTCTGCAATGAAAGGGCTCAGGAAAGGGATTTCGGCTGTGGAAACAGGGGGGACTCTGTGACAGGCAGTGCATGTGTTATGACAGTTTTCCGTTAGGATTGACATGATGATATAGTGTATAAAACAAAACAAACCCAATTAATGTTCCTATCGCATCGATCGCATCTACACATGACAAGAAGTTTATCATTAGGGATTCCATGAACTTACAATCCCCGGTGTACATTCAAGATACAAAATAACCAGCTGAAATAAAAATCTGTATCATTGTTCTTTAATTCAAGTGCAATTCAGAAACTTACAATCAAATAGACAGTCCATAATGCCCAAAAGGTCTTTAAATGAAAAGCCTTAACTGATATTACATACTGTGATTGTGATTACAGCTTGTACAGAAGTGAAAATAAAAATGTCCATTAAAAAATACACAGCAATTAAAGGCATGCACATCTGCAGAGTTGATGAGCAAATAGGTGATTTCCTTTCTACAAACACTTCATGCTTATTACCTAAAAGCCAAAAATTAGCACCATTTCTTAAAACGGTTATATTTTTGGATCACAGCTGAAAGCTGAGTTTCAACAAGTGCAGCTATTGCTAAAAACAATCATGAATAAATAACACCTTGGTATTGGCACAATCAAGCGGTGTGTGCGTGTGTGTGTGTGTGTGTATTGCCAGTGCACTATCAGTGATGCACACACATAATAAAACCTTCTGCATATTCTTGGCTGGGTTGAAGACATTCAGTACACATGACTGATACATATACTGACCTGGTCCTTGTAAAAAACAATCAGTGATTCAATACTGGACAAATGTCCTAAAATAACTACAAAACTTCATATCAGACATTTATCATCATTCTCTTTCGATTACGCTTCGCCTCATCAACAATGTGCATCAATGACAAACAAAACAGAAAGCTAAATAACAACAAACACAAATTCAGAAGTACCCGATTAAAATTACCCACAGCAGGTCAAAATTCCTCAAGTACCACACTGAGCTTTACTGCATTTTACATGATAGTAGCTTATTTACCTGCCAGCACACATATTTGCATTACAATCAAGCATACTGCTATAAATATAATATCCTTTTTTTTACATTTAATTGATTCCCTTTTTTGCTTCAAAACAAAAAAAAATCAAGTGGTAACCTTAAAAATCTTAAAATTCCAACTGATGTAAACTCAGTTCATATACAGGTCATCTCTTTAGAGTATATTAGTGTATATTCTGCAACACGGGTGTAACCATGTTGAGAGTGACAGCTCGAACAGTTGAACAGATTACTTCAGTGCATGGTATTCATTGAGAAATTGTGTGTTAAGTACACATGCAGGGCTAAAACATAATCCTTTAAGGCGTCTTACACTTCAAGGAAAACAACTCTTGCAAAACCAAAGCATCACAAGCCTAAAGAAACTCTAACATCAATCAGACAATATTATTATTTTTTATATATTAAATTAATATTAAATAGTTTTAAATAGCATTTTCCTTACAAGGAATGATTTTGCTTTGTTTGTTTTCAACACATAGGAGGGGTCCTGTGCAGTTGGGACGGCACTGATTGGAGAACGGTGTTGAAAACACAATATGATTAAAAGCAATTCAAACTTTTCTGACAAATCATTTTAAAACTATACATCTTCTTATTATATTATGTAGATACAATATTACACATCAGCTTGTCAGTTAGATCCAAATGTTTTAAAATACTTGACATACGGCTCCACAGCTTGATTTCGCAGTTATCGACTTTTTCGAACCTCCCGTGATTGCTCATTGAAAGAGAACCTGAGACGAGATGACGAGGTAGATAAACAGAGCTGCGGTGAGGTCATGTGATTGTACAATACAGTTGGTCATTCTCTGTGCAAGCAAGCAGGCGACGCGAACATTTCTGTGATAGGATAACGTCATGCCATGCAAAGCTTAGCGATGGTTTTGTTTGTGATTTGTTGTTCTACGGCTGTAACATGAATTCATTCCTCAATTCCTCTTAGCAAGCAGTCTGTTATTCAGTTGGGTTTACAGTACGGACAGGGTGCAAGATGATCAGCTCGTCTGCTCCTCCTTGATGCCACAAGCTTTCTTGATGTCCTTCGGGTGTTCAAACACTGCGTGGACGAACTGGCTGAACAGGCGCTCCATGTAGCTCTCGCCACGTGGAAACAAACCCTGCAGGAAGGCTATGTGGCCGCCGTGGGCCGTCAACAAAAGAGCGACGTTAGGCAGGCCCTGGACTATGGTCAAGGGGAAGGCTGTGAGGGCAGGAAACACATTGTAAACAGTCAAGACAATCCAAAGCCAAAACATTAGATAGAAGACATCTTGAAGAACATACGCCACAACATAGAAGAAAACAATAAACATTACTACCGCAACAGCTAAAATTAGGAATATAAAAATGAGACTACCAGATAAGCCTAAAGCCGTGGTTACACCTGTCTTTTCAATGCAACCATTTGCAGCCAGTCATACCTCTGCACACACTACAACGCCAAGCCAGTGTTTTCATATTTACATACTCAGGAGGCGAACAGAGAGAAAAAGATGCGTTTATGAATTTAGTCGATTTAATGTAGACATGGTCTGAGATACAATCTCAAAACCTAGTTTGCGTGTCTGTTCATTCTCGTTTATAAGGAAACAATTAATTTTTCACACCCCAGGCTGACATACACACATTGTATATGTTCTCATCTAACTCTTCACTCCAAAGCCAATTTCCCAAAATGTTGAACAATTCCTTTAGGTGTTGACGCATAAATCCAGCCAGACATGTTTGGATCTGATGCATCTAGTCATAAACGTTACACTGAAACATGTTAGCCTAACACTATCTCCATCTTCTCCCGTCGTCCACTCACCGTTCTGCGGGGAGAAAGGGTCGTCAGCGGCATTGAGACACAAGATGGGTACCGCTGTGTTGGGGAGTTTTTTTCCTGGGCTGGCATCGCGGTAGTAGTCCGTACAAGATTTATAACCAAACAGCAAAGAGGTAAAGCGTTCGTCAAACTCCCGGATATTACGCGACTAGAAAGAGAGAGATGAAATGAGATGAGAGGAAGACAAGCAAACATAGGAAGAGGAAATTAGGAACTATGACAGAGATGTAAAAGTAAAGAACGGGGCCATACCTTCAGCACATAATCAACATCCACTACTTTCTCCAGAATCTTCCTATGCCTGTGAGAAAGAGATTTTTAAAAGCTGGAACACACAAGGCCGATTTGTAAAGCTAAATTCAGAACCACTTATCTGACCTGCTGACGGCACGACACAGTCCGCTTGTGAGGTATTTGTTGAAGAGCAGCCAGTTGAGCGGTTCTTCCATAGAGACGGTGGACTTCAGCGCATCCCAGGGGACGGAGATGGTAAAACCCGCCACCATCCCTGACTCTGTGCGCTTACGGGCCAAGTAGTTTAATAGTAACATGCTGCATACGGTGCATGAAAAGGACCAAACAGGAAAAGACGACAACGATAAAAACAAATGATTGATAAGGTAATCAAAGGAAAGTAAGAAAAAGGAAACCAAGCTAAGATAAATTTGATCCATTTCTCAGAGAAATGCAAGCCAAAGGAAACTATTACACCGACTCACCCTCCCATAGACACACCAGCACCAAGCAAAGGGGCGTGTGGGTAGAGTCCTTTGACATGATGCACCACACGCTCAAGATCTGTGGTACTGGCTGCGCAGTAGGTGACAGGTGTCTGAAGCAGGCAGGAGGGAAGAGGAGGAGCGTTACATGCAGTGTTGCAGTGCCAGCTTTTGTTTTAAGAGGAGAAGGCTGAGCTTTTTCTTACAGTCAGCAAGTCAACAATGCCTTAGTCCATCTCTCAATACTTTATGACTTCCCCACCCCGTTTGGGCTGTCACGTATACGGTATAGTTATTATAATTTTTTAGACTCAGTAATTTCCCAAAATAATTATCTAAAACATCAGAGCACTGCAGTTTTTTGATTACTTACACATTTGGTGTTCTAGTGAGTATTTACAGCAGCAGGAAGGTGTATGTAGGATTGACTCGAAATAAACTGCAGTGCCCATGTTGTTAATAAAGAAACATGTCACCCAGAGGAACCCTGTGGCTCATTTATGTGTTTTTAATAGTTTTTGGACATCAATGGAAGTCTACTGTGCAGAGAAACAACTACTGTACATCAGGTATTTGTTAAGATTTATTCTTGTCAATTTTGAAAAAATACAGCCTTAGGCTCATCCTTTAATAATCTTTGGAATTAGCGGCAGTGGCAGCCTTTTTAAACTAACATCACTCTCCAAATCTATATTTTTTATTCTGCACAGTTTAATTGCACACGGCGAGAGGCAGATTTTGGGCAAAATTAAATCCCCCATGTGAAAATGAGAGACTTTTCTTTCTGTATTGGCAGAAATGGGTCAACCTGATCAACTCCTTTCTTATTAGGAGAGCATCACTACTATAAATCACACACATTCACAGACTAAACCAAATTTGAGTCTGCAGCACACAAACAAGTTCAAAGATGTATACCTGCTTCAGTATGTTGAAATGAACAAAGGAAAAAGGAAATTTCAGTCTTACACGACAGGAACGTAATTCATTGAGTAATCATTGTACTTACAAGCAACTCTTCCCCTCCAAACCCCCTGTTGTTGAAGACCACACATCTAGAAGAGAACAAGCGTATGAAAACAGCTCCAGCAACAACTGAGCTACTGATCTTCTCAAGTATAAAATCAAAGTAAAAGTAAGAAAACATTCTACAGTGATAGATTGATTCACTTAAATGAATGAATTGGCTGAAATTTGAAATGAATTCAATTTGTTGCGCCCATCAGGACAGAGAGTATGAAGTGAATTAAGTAAAAATCAAATTCAGTGCATTAAAATAAAAGTTTCCTGCTTACTTTAACTGACCCTGCATGACCCTGTTGTGCTACTGACCTGTAGCCGTGGCGGCTGGCCTGGGTAATAGCATGGAGCACATAGGTCTGCTGACTGTTCCCCGTCAGGCCAGGGAGGATCAGCACTGTGGGGCGAGTAGAGGATTCTGGGTAGGCCGTACTGGCCTGATTGTCCACCCAATCCAGAGAAATCTGACCACCGTCAACCGTACGTATGAGCTCACTGTGAGATGAAGCAACGACAATCATGTAGATGTTACTTTACTTAAAAAAGAGATAAAGAGATGACTGTGTCAGCCAGCAAGAGGAACATAATAGAAGGTTCTTCCTACTTGCGATAAGTGACGGGAGGTCTGGACTTGATGAGGGCACAGACCAGGGTTTGAAGCCGGCCTCCCCAGCACCACGGAGTGGGACTGAAGGTCTCAGCCACCACAGGACAGTGCTTGTGGAGGAACACGCTGAAAGCCTCGCTACAAACCAGGGCTGGTGTCTGAGAGGAAAAGAGGTTTGGAAACACAGGCACTGTTAAATGAATACCTGCGACAGACAAAACAAAACATGCAAACATGCATTCAAAACAAGAGGGGTGAGGGGAGCCGTATGGAGTTTCAAAAGCATGTGTGATGTAACAAACACAACAGTCTGCTACACAACTACTGACATGCAAACTATGACATATACAAAACATACAACATGGTATTATTCTTACCATACACTGAATATGTGCTGTGATATGTGCTGAAAGAATTAGTTAATTAATTGATTAATCGACACATACACAGTAATCATTTCAGGTCATTTATCAAGCTACAGCGTCAAACATTTTGCTGGTTCCAGCTCCTCAAATGTGAGAAACTGCAACTTTTTTCTGTTTTATATCATTGTAAATTAAATATCTTTGGGTTTTGAGACTGTTGAACACCTGGAGTTTTGGGAAACTGTGATGGGCATTTTCACTTTTTTAATATTTTATAGACTGAATAATAGATTGGTTGAAAAAAGGAATCAGCAGTTAAATCAGTAATGACAATAACTGGTAACACTTTATTTTAATCTCCCCTACTGAGCATTTTTAAGCAGTAAATTTAAACACACTGTAATGTAGTTGTAAGCAAATATTAAGTATTTCTGAATATATTTGTCAACAATAACAACTCCTTTGAAGGATCCATAACTTTGGTATAAACAGCTGAATGACCTGAATACTAGATAATACTGTATACAACTGTAATAAAATGACATTAGATTACATACACAACGCATTTATTTTATTTCACATTTACTTTCAGGTACAATTCAGGTGGTTTGTTATAAATGAAAACATCTCATTATATATGATTACAACTATGTTATGTGACCTTATCAAGCATTCATTATCACTTTATACACCTGTTATGAATGTTTTGCATGATGGGTTATAGTTGTTGACAAATAAATGTATAAATAAATAAAAAATGTCTGCTTATGTCTACATTATAGCATGTTATATCTGTTCATTTTCTGCTTATAAATGATAAATAAAGGTTGTCATAATTAAGTGTTACCAAATAATCATTAGTTACAGCCCTTAAACATAATGTTGAATAAGTTGCATCTGAATAAAGTGGGCTTAATTAGAGAATAAAATACACTGCCATACAAATGATACATTACTATGATCAAGCTCATATTAGGATTCTGCCAGTGTGTAAAATAAAGGTGGCTCATGTAAAATGTTGTCATTTTTGAAGACAGTGCAACCACCCAAAAAAAAGTGAGGGTGAGGAATAAGAAAAATGTACTAAAATAAAATGAAGCTTAATAGTATAAGATAAAGAAAAAATAACTAATTAAGAAAAATGAAATAAAACAGAATAGAGCGGATGGTGAGGTCGTTCAGTACAACCTTGACCGCAGAGACTAACCTGGCTCATGCGGCCCCACAGATAGTACAGTGCGGCCGTGAGGGAGCAGAGGAGCACTGTGTAAGGTCTGGAAACACACTCCCAACATGTTCTCCATAGCTCCAAATGTGACAACAGCATGGCAACGATCTCTGTCGCTACAGTAACACAGAGCTAACCTGGTAACCTGACGTGATAACAACGACCGACACAACTAACCGACACAACGGAACACACAACTAACAGAGAGACTTGTAATTAATCCCCGGCGGCAACCTGCCTTCATCACCACCGTATAACGTTACGGATGAGATCTACAGACGCTCCGATACCCCCAGTCGTCCCACCGGCTCGGACAGACGGTGGTAAACAGCAGGTATCCACCAGCGTTTCTCCTCCGAGACAGGAGCTGGTTGTCCTGGTTGTCAGATCAAAACCGCAGATCGTGCTGTTACACCGTATTTGTTAAGGGTATCACTTGAGTTAATGATAATAATACTGTCCTTAGCTGCTGTTCACTTCTCTTCTGTTAAACTGCTGTACAGAATACCACTGGAGGCTTTTAAGGACATTTATGTATCACTCTTCCCAGTTTATGCGACTGTTAACACACTAAAGTCCCCTCAAAACTCTTCTTCTACTCTTCTTTTTGACCCTCTCCTCAATTTCCCCGCTACGGCAAGCAACGTAGGTCATAAAGAACATGCCCCTCACTATTATTTTCGTTTAACTGCCTTACATTGTGCTTGAAGAGGAGCCGCAATGTCAAAGTCGGCCGCATGACACTGTCCATGGTCCAAATACAGTCTATGCTCCACCCTCACAATAACAGACAGACTCTGCTGCAGTTTATTAGGTGCATTACTGCCACCTTCTGCTTAGCAGGGTAGACCACAGACTATGAATCCTGTCTAATAAAATGAGACAAACCTCCGCTGCATGTACCATTTGACACATTTATTGTTGTCTTTATATCCACAGTCCTTACTGTAAATCATTTTTCATGTAGAAAATGCCCAAAAAGTGTGGGTCCAGTTCTCAAATGTGATGATTTGCTACTTTTCTGACAACTTTTTTGGCTCTGTACTCTTGATAAGGCAAAACAATTGCAATGAGAATTTGTAATGTCCATTTATCTCTATATTATTGATGTTTTATAGAACAACCATTAATTGACTAATTGAGAAAATAATCGGAAGATTAAATAATAATGAAAATAATTGTTAGTTGCAGTCCTATGTTTCTCTCTTTTTATTCACTAGCTCATCACTTCATTTAGGCTGTCAGTAAGGAAACTATAGGCTACATGCTGAAAGCTTTTCTGAGGGTTTAAACTATGTATAAGAACGTACAAGTGGAGGGGCGTTGCATTTCCCTCAGTAGTCTTATCTTTTCAAACCATGCCTGCATGTATGGAGCAGGCTCTTTCTGGTATTAGTATTAGTCCTAAACCAAATAATGGGTTTTGAGGCTAATACCAATATAGATATTTTTAAGAGATTTAAAAATCAGATATATCAACTGATATTGTTTTTTTAACATGAGCACTTAAATATGTTTCTTAAGGATCCCCAATTATTATAAAGAATTTTGACTGAGATGTGTACTATGCAGGGCATTTTACAGTTGAAATATATTGCCTCTGGTGGACAATGTGCAGACTCTGTTTCTATATTAGCATTTCTGTACTGTGAATTCTTGCCTACTAATATGTCAATACAACATTTATTTGCATTAAGCTAAAATCAGCCAATTATATCGATCCGGCCAATGTATCAGTCAAGGTCTAGTTTTTAATAAGTCATTTCCTCTGTGGACTGTGAAGCTGTTTTGTCTGGGGCTTGTTCATTTTTAATGAAATGTGCTATTAGGCCATGGGATTGGGATTTTCTATAAAAGCCATTGCATTCACTTATTTTTGCATTATTGTCCCCAGTGTTTCTTTTTTCGTAAATCTACATATTATTGCATGTGACTTAGTGTTGTAAGATCAGTGATGTAAACCAATTCTAAACTAAATTACTGTGTCTTTCAAATCTTGAGAACAACAAAGAAGAGACTCTTCATTCAACTCTTCATTATGCCAGACCAACAGATCTCAAATATTTTCATAGGAAAATACTGTCAACACTGTTGTACCTGTAAATAGAGGCAGAGCGAGAGCTCTTTCCTTCTTTTAAATCTCTGGTATGAAGCACCATGCAGCCTCTCAGAAGTGTCACCTCAGTGCCTCTTCTGGCTCTGTACTATACATACATGTGCAAATTCTTTACACTATAATTAACTTCATCTGCCATGTTAAAACACACAGGCCAGATACCAAATAGGTCCACATGACACATAAAGTATGTAAACTGAAGTTTCACATGGAGTCTCACTCAAAAAGTCAGATTTGTATCTTTTTAGTCATCATTGACTTGCTTTTATTACTGTCTTTTAACTTGCCTTGTGAATTAAATCAAATTGAACTTAAGTAATACTCAATTCACTCTGCAATGATTCAAAACATTAAGTAGATAAATGGCTGCTCAGTATCTTCTCTTTCCTCTTTCAAATGAACAAGTTCATTATTGATAACTGTAGCTGGAAAAATATATTGATTGAAAAAAAACAAACCTGGAGATGAACATAGCAGTATATTAAAAACAATAAGGACGCAAACACAGAAGGTTTTGTTTCACCATGTTGTGCAATTTATTCTTTGATGATTACCTGAAATCTCAAGCCAACTCTGCCACAAAATGCAATCTTCATTTTAAATATATCTTGATTGACTTGACATGACGATTGTCTGAGGCCAGGACTCATTTTATCTAGTTGAGTGGGATTCCTGCAACCACCTCTGACTCAATACCACATTCATCATTTCCACGCTTGATCTTGAAGAAACCTTAAATGGGAACACAGGAGAACATGATTTGAGACCAACTTTTCTTTGCCATATCATTCTCATTTTTGATCAAGAAACATGACGTTGTCCAGTGTTAATCCCTGTTAATGTGGTACCTTTATCTCCCCAGTCACTGTTCCAGGAGTTTGCAGCCAGCCAGTAAGGCGTCCCGTTCTCCTCCCCCCAGCCCAGGATTTTGATGGCATGACCACCCAGCATTTCCCCTGTCACATGCTGGTACACACCTGTAGCAACATAAAGTACGCAGCTCAAAACCTTAATGGACAACAGTTTTGCTTTTTCAAATTTTAACCTACAGATTTTCGAAAGCATAAACTGAGCTGTTAGATTGGTGGTGCATTGAAGTAGCTCCAGCATTCAAGACAATTGTAGAGAGAAAACAAAAGTTGTCCCCTGTGTGTATGAGTATGTCCTCTTTCAAGGTCTTCATGGTGATGGAGGTCGCATTATCCAGGTTCTGTATCTGTTTGGTGGCACCTGGAAGTTGCTTGACATCCTCCTGATCAGATTCTTGATATATGTTACCAATGTGTCTCTAATTTTGTCATCCTATTTTTCCATTCTGTATTTCTGTAATTTAACTTTCTTTGTCTAATCTGTACACACAACGAGCTACACATTGCATGTCTGGGGATCCCCTCTGTGTTGCTCTTCCTGTGGTTTCTTCAGTTTTTTCCCAGCTAAAGTTTTGTTTTTGTGGAG